>NC_141853.1:13732599-14932599 GCF_024713525.1 Acromyrmex echinatior | reverse complement strand
TACATATCTTTAAAAAGAAAAGAAATATGTACTATAAATAAAGTCATGAATTTACTCTTAGACGAAACTTTTATTCTCACGCATTTCTTTTGTATCTATACCTTTAAATCGCAATGCTGTAATATGAATTTTACGATTCTTTAATGAGCGAAACGTCTAGCTAAAACTACAAGTTTAGAAAATAACGTTTCTTGTGAAAAATATAAACATATAAACATGCTCATTAAGAGCTTTAGTAAATCCAAGATACTGAAAGGCCATGGAAACAGAAGAGTTTACCGGGAATAGCTGCGCATTGAGGAGGAGATAGGAAAGTGTTAATCCTACCGAGCAACTTTGCTGTAGGGAACTTGCACGCTCATGCCGAGAGGATTTCCATCCAATAAATTTGGAGCTTTGTATAAGCTTTCCACGCTTGAGTTTAAATCCCGGCGTTGGCGCGGGCTTACGTGCAACTGTGTTGGGAATGTTATATGCCTGCAGTAGAAAACTCACTTTTCTATTGCTGTTCGTCATTAGATGTTCAAAAGTTAATAAACACAATTTAACCGAAAAAGAAGAAAATTATTATTATAAAAAATATTTTGTTAGAATAAGCTATGATTTTCTTCTAAATAAAATTCCCCTATCCTCACAATCAGAACATTCCAACGCGAATACGAAATCCTGGATTTTATCAATTCGTATTGTATTTGAAAAAATCTGCCGACAGAGAGATGATATCATTGCATATAGGTATTTATAGGCATAGGTCTGGTCGTCACCCCCTTATGCGCAAATACCTGGAGTGAGACTAGGCGAGGGAAAATTTTCGTGATCTCTTCGTGTATGACTCCCCAGGCACCCTTTCAGTCCGAGGTGGGTCTAGCCTGGAACGCGTAACACGCATTTTTATCAAACGTTACGAGCACCGGAACGAGCGGGATGAAAACCAATATCTTACTACCGCATGGGAATTCGCTCCAATGCCAGCATACTATTTTCCATCTCTGTGTTCGATCCCTTGTTTACATACCTTTCGTAATCATGTGGTCTTTTATTGAAGCCCTTTTAGTAATCGAACATGTATATAAAATACTCAAGGAAAATTAAATTGATAAATTTTGGAATACTACAAATGAGATTTGAACAATCAAATTGAAATTAAGCAAGGATCAAACTCGCAAAGTTGAATAAAAAAACTGATTTTTTTTTTTTTAAAGGAAAACTCCGAAATGAAACTCGAGAGAGTCATTTGCGTCGTTTATGACTCGATACCCTCATTTTTTTTCTAAAAGAATCGTTTCTCTAATGATCTGATGAGATTTAGACCGTAAGTAATAATTGAAACTGAAGGTAGAAGGTTTTTTGTCCGGTAGAGATAATGTAATTGGTCATTATCTTTTTCTTGATTAATTAAATCCACCAATCATGGATTTCACATGGAGCTTCGTGCCGCTATGTTTTTTTTATCATTTGTGCAATATTAATGATCGTTTCATAATATTTTTTGAAGAATTATGAGTTAGTTACCTATATTTTTATTTTCAAAGTATACAATTATAATTTTTTTTTCTATTTTGAAAGATATATTTCAACATATATTTCTACGTTAATACTTAAATAAAATAAATAATAGTTTTCCAGTAAATATTTTACAATTTTTGTAAAATAAAAGTCATTTATGAATAAAATATTATTTTATTTTATGCATATAAGGACATAGAAGAATAAATTTTATAAATTCATGTTCGCGAACATATAACTCATTATTTCTGTCTAAAGTAAATTTTATATAACAGCATTTTAATTTTATTAAATTAGTATGGAGATATACGCCATGTTCTTTTATGCTGAACAGTTTCGTTAAATTCTGATAGTAATGTAATGAGCTCAGTCGATCGGCATTTCGATATATTCTAACGAGACTGATTTTATGGTTCTTACTCTATTCGAAAAAAGTCAATTAACTGTTTGTCGTATAAAATGCTGATTGCTACGTCTTGTATCTAAATTTGCTTGTATCTAGATTCGCAAAATCATATAGTTTCCAACCGTTGTAAATTATAGAGAGTATATATCGTAACGAGTTCTAATGTGTTATAAACAAAACTTTATTATTTCAGATATGGAGCAAATTATAATGAATTTGTTTTTTTTCTTTATAAAGAAATTAAACACAATAAGTTCAATTTCGAAAGTTTTTCAAACAGGGCTTGTGAGTATTTTTATTCTATCTAAATTAATTTTTTTATTCTTCTATACATAAAAATTCTTCTATACACAAAAATATTAAATTAAAAGAGTTTTTTAAGAATTTTATATCTTAAAATATCTCAATAAATTTTAATATATTTTAAAAATAAATTTTAATAATTTTATAGGCAAAATGACAAAAATCGACTTACATAAATACAAAAAATTATATAATTCTGTGATAAAAAATGTATATTAAAATTAATTTTGTAATAAAAAAAGAATTCTTGAAATTTTTGTTATTCTAAATTTTAATTGTTTTATATATTAAATAAATATATTAAATAAACAAAGTATCGTTTACAACTTTCCTTTGCTTTGTAAGTTTTTCAAAAAATATATGGATTGTTGCATTTTCTTACAGAACAGATTTAAATAATTAAAATTTATTTTTTTTACGGCTAGATTGTATTCTTTTTTTAAATATTTAAATAAAATTGTCAATTGTAATATATTTTCAATCAATATATTTTATCAATAATTTATGATAATAAAATGTCTTGTGTGTGGCAATTAAAGAATGACATTTACATGTTTCTTAATAGAAATAAATTTTGTGATAATTAATTTAATGGGTAATAAATGCAGTCGCCGTGATGATATTTATCTACAAAATATATAGTAAATAACAAAAACATCGTTCGCTATAAATTAAATTGGGATATGTTGCGGGACAAGTCATTCGATGTCGCGGAATTTCCATGGAAACGTGAGTGTGTTGGAAGCAGGCAACTGTGATGGTCGAAACTAGCTTGGGAGATTACGAGTAACCTCTGGATCTGAGCAAGCGAATCAGGTAGAGGATGTGGTTGGGGATACGGTCCGATAAACACCACACTACTCCACTGGAAAGCATTTATCGCACCAATATACAGCCTATGAGCTCGGTCAGCTATCGAATAATTCGATCTAAATGAAGACATTTACTAGTAGCAAATTTCATTGTAATTATTTATAGCGATATTTAAATGTATAAATAATTGTGTACTTCCTCACACTTATTTATATTTAAATTTGATTTCTGTAGTAATAATAAACTCCATTGTTTCTCTCCTTGTGGCTGAAATTAATCTGTGACTTTTAATTATATTAATTTCATTAAATTTGTAACGATATTTATAATAATAAATATTAAAATTATTGCAGCGTATTATAAATTCTTTTATATGAAAATAATGTATTACCAAAATTGTAACCTATTCTTCAATTTGTTGATGTATTCTTTCAGATTGTATTATTTTATAATGATAGCTAAATAACATTTTATATATGAAATATTATTAGTATTATCCATATATTTACAACATTATGTTACTTTGGGGGGTAAATACACACAGATCTCTCATGAGAGAGATATCGCTGCTGAATCAAATGACCCATTTGGTTTTAGTGGCGCGATATAATCGACGTCTATTCGCCTTTGGCCGTTCGACAAGAGGTAATATCAAATATGAAACTTAGAAAATCTCGCCGTCGGGCAATTGGCTACCCGCGATGCACAGCAAGATTAGAACACGCAATCAGAGCTACTGTATCACCTCGTGAACATTTGCATATATTAAGGGCTAATCCAACACAATAACCTTCGTACTTTTTTCATGTTTTATTTGAATGTTGTAAAGATCAAAACATATGTTCTTTAGCTGTATACATAATAGATATATAATAATATGGTGAAGTCACAACAAGCAGTTACTGTTATATTACAACTTGAGGTGACACAGTTCTCAAACATTCTGAGTCGTATAATCGCATTATTGAAAGCTATATGTAATGCTATGTGTAGATTTTATTATGTAATTTCCACCTATCTCTTGAAACGTTCGTGCTAACGTCAGTGTCTGGAAGACAAGGCGAGATCGAGCGACGGCTGTGTAAGAGCATCTGGGACCACATCCAACGTTTTCAGATGGTATGGTCGGAGTAGATTAGTGGAGGTGGAACACGTGTTCGATGCTCAGGGCGGACTTCACATTGTTGGACTACTAGTGGGTGGTAGTAGAAAAATAACAAGCGGGGCACTTGGATGGAGTACGTAAGACGTCGTTATGCACATCCGGCGCCACTACCGAATTCGAATTCGAACTCACGAGTTTCAACACCCTGCCGCCAAACATTTCATCTTCCTTATATAAGTGACTGTAAGGACACCTTGTAAAAACGTCTAAATCACTTCTATCGAGATATTAAGGTGCTATGCGATGTAGATTCTCATTTATTTCGTGGCCCAACTACCTCCTTGGCAACGCACCAAATTGAAAAGCTCTGATGCAAAGTTTCCGCGGGCCGACAGATCTGGCTCGACTTACTAGTTACAGAGGAATATGTATTACAGTGAAGTAATCCAATCCCGTAAACGTTACCGCGGGGTTTCCATTGATTCATCGAACAATCTGCGAGAGAGCACTTCTGCTCGAAACGATCGGCAGGATTAGATGATTTTGAGCCGTTACAATTTGGAAAAGAGTGTAGAAAGCACAGACCAAATTAGTTTTCGGTCTTTAATTTAAACACCGGACGGTTCTACATTCATGGTATATGTTAATAAAATAATAGTTTCTTTTTTTATTTTTTTTCTTCAATTGTTTAATATAATTATTGGAGATTTGATATTTCGAAAGTATCTGAGCTTGATATAGAAAAATAAAACTTATCAATATGTCCACTTTTTTAAATTTTGAAATTAATTGTAATTTGAACTGTTACATACTGAAAGAAAAGATTGGTTCAACATGGCGTAGCATTTTTAATTGCAGCCAATTAAAAATGCTATGCTATATTTTATCATCTAACTTGCAGCAGCCAATCTTTTCTTTCAGTGCAGTAATTTATATTTTACTAAAGCTTATATTTAAGATAATATGTTATCTTTACAAGTTGTTATATTTAGACGTACTCATAATCACTAATAATAAAGGCAATCTTATTCAAAACGAGATATATGGCAGATCGTAAAAGAGAAATGAGAAGCAACCGAGAAAGAATTTTCTGGATTTGCGCATAGTTTTCAGTTTGGCGCCGATCCAAATTGAAAAATACATTCGACGTATTTCTTTACTCTTCTCACTTCAGCTGCCTAGCGGCTAGATCTCCGGAGGGAGCTGAATGATATAATGGTCCGTCATTAATACGAGTGGAAAGCGAGAAGGTCGAGGGAATTCTCCGTACGAAGGTAGCGAAGAGCCAGCAGCAGACGGAGGTGAATTTATAATGAGAAAACTGTAGAGGACTCAAATTTGTGAAGGTACTGTCCTTTTAATTTTGCTGACGCCAAATCGAAGAAAGAGTCTGAAGAATTAATCATCAGTTATCTCATTGAATCATTCAAATGAAATTCGAGTGAATACAGTGCAATAACAAATCCAATTACTATAATATAATCTGTATAACAATCTGATGCTAAAAAACTTTTCATTTCTCTTTCTCAGCCCCCTTTTTCACTCATAATTGCGGAGTAAAATTGCAAATATTTGCTTAACTCTTTTAGGATTTAACTCTTTTATCTCGCTATTGTTGAGGACGGTAATAAGCAGGAGTTTAAAGAGCATATATATATCATTTGAATATCGAATGTAAATTTCAATGAAACACTTGCTGCATCTACGATTGCAATATAGCTACATCTTAATTAGTTCGTAACATAGACAGACGGAGGGCAATTTAATGAGACTTTACGTAGTTGACGATCATTTGGCACGCATGCGAAATCTAAAATGAGAAGATGGTTAAGAAAATCACTCTCTAACATGATACATGATTATAGTATGAGAAGAAGGAAAATTACTTGTTATATTAATAAAAAAAAAGAGAACTACTTCCACTTCCTCTCACATTCTCGTCTTTAATTTGTTATTATAAAAAAAGAAAAATTTATTTGAAATTTATATTTGAATTGATATAAAAGTTCTTTTGACTTTTACTAATAACAAAAAGAATATTTATGGAAATAATCTTTAATAATTTTGAAATCGTTAAAATACAATTAAGTGAAAAAATGTTCTAAATATTTCAATATATTATTTTTTAATTTAATTAATTTTGTATTTTTGAAATAGAGTAAAATAAATAATTTGAATGAAAATATGTTTTTTCAAATCAGTGTTCTTGAATTGTAAATTGACTTATACTTTTTAAGGATAATGATGTTAACTGCTTGTTAATTTTGATGTTGCCATGAGATGCTATAATTAAACGGTGTTTATCTTCATCTTTTCTCTAAAATCACACATATTCTATGTCGGGAAATATTCATAAATCTTATTTCATTACGAAACATAAATGTATACGCACAATTGCTCATAGGAAGAGAAAGAGGAAGAAAATAAGTGAAAGAGACTGAGAGCTGCGGATACAAGTGCAGAGCCTTCGTGGCGCATCAGCATTCAAAGTACTCGGTAGAGGAGGGCGCGGCTCTTCAGAGCAGAAGAGGAACAAAAACCTCCCGAGAGAGCAGGATGTTGCATTAATATTTATACGCGAAAAGAGGGGCTGTTGCGCGGAAGAGCGAGAGGACGAGGTCGGTGGCAAGAGAGGGAGGGTCGAAATGAAATGCAAATGCCTTAACGAGCCACTGAGGGACTACCGGGGCACATCCTAGTCTCGGTCACGAATGTACTCTGCTTCTCATCAACACTTACGTTATTATACGCTATGACTGGTTTCCTTTATCGTCCGCACATGTACACGTCAACTCGTCTGTTTACTTTTTATTTTCTCGTTATTTTCAAAAATTTCTGAGTCTCGGCACTCAATTAATTTATATCATTGATACGTCACTATGCCAACATGCAAGAAAATTAGTGGCGCAAAATGTCTTCTCGTGTAATGGCGTTCCGTACCTACATGTATATCCTTTTGTCAGGAGCACAATAAGGGAGACGACCGAAGACGGTTGTATAATATATCAAGGTTACGACTAAGAAAGCTTTACTCGCACCTAAATACGCAACTAGATCTTCATTACGAGGGGAAACAAATCCCACCAATCTTCAGTACGCATCGGCAATGTGGACGGTAGATAATATAGCTGCTAGATATGTTATATTTGATTAAAAATTGAAATTTTATATCCCTAATCAACAACTTATTTAATTAACTTTTAAAAACGTATTTTGTCAATCATAGATATTTTTTATGCGTTACATTATTCAACAAATTAAACTAACAATGCACAAGAGCAGGATAAAACTATCAATAACTCCAAATTGTTTAATGCCTTTAACAAGCTTCAACTAACTCTTGAGCAGCATTAATCCTGCCGGCACGCGTTCAACTCATCCAGTTAAGCTTGATGTAGTAGCAGAACATTCAGTCTGCCATTTAAATATGCAATGCCTGGCTGCATAGGTGCTGCTTGCACATCTAAGATTCTCCACGGGGCGAAAACCACGGAATAGAAGATGGTGGAAAGAAGAAGAAGAAGAAAAAAAAAGAAAGTAAGATGGAAGCGGATGTATGTCGGGCACGTAGCCGCGGGGATTGCCTCGATGTGCCATAGAGGCAATCATGCCGGCAATGCAGAGGCCCATCTTACCACGTTACCGTCTTGCATATAGCTACCCCGAGCTATTCCGTATATATTTACTGTCTCCGTGCTTCCACAAACCGTGTTTCCTCTACCACTCTCTCGTTCCCGTTCGCCATTACGTACCGCACCTCTCTTCGTTCCTCTCAGCACGCACTTACAAGAAAATTCGGAAGATACAGTACATATCGTTGATCACAGATTTCATTAATTCTTGTTGGTAGTCGATTTAAAGAACAATTTTTAGTCTCTATTATTATTGCATTTTTTTTTCTTTAAAAAAATATTTTTATTATATTTTACTATAAAAATATTACAACATATATAAAAATAAACTCTTTGTACTACACGTTTTAATTAAAATAAGTAAAAATTTAATAAATTGCCATATTTTGCTATATTAGACTATTGTTAATTTAATTACTCTTTTATAATATGTTTTTGTATAAATAATGCAAACAAGTTTAGTTAAATTATATGCAATTGGGAAATTTAATTGGTATCTTATACAATATTTTTCTGAATAGGAAAATATTACACAGCAAACAATATAATTCGTATATCATTGATATGGAAGGCCCGCCAAAGTTTCGTGAGTCAAATTGAAGGAGTTTCAATATAACCCACCCTTCCACAGAACTAGGGGATTTAGAAGGCTGGATTAGTAAGTCGCGAGGGTGATTCCAGTGAGGCTTTCTATGGCAAAAGCTGGAGGCACGAGGCAGCGGTAGCTCACCAGCGTTTCATTAGCAGAAGATGCTCCCCGCGGAGATGGTGGGGCAGAGAGCGAAGCGGTTTGCCTGCTTCGAACTGGAAGAAGGAGTTGGAACGAGGTGGATAGAGGCGGGAAAGTGAGATTAGAATCCTGTGTATGGTTGGCAACGTTTATATCGGATAATAACTCATGTCTAACATAAAGTATCTTTCTTTAGAAATATAATATGTGTATATCTTCCTTTGGGATTGTTCCCCCTTGTTCACTCGAGGCCTCAACGATGCGATTAAGCTATTATGTTACAAAATTACGGCGCTCATAAAGACATTCATTTATAACTGTAGCATTCTTTTTTCAAAGCATAATATTAGTGATAACGTATTAATTTATTTGTAAGTATGTGTATTATTGCAGAAATGCTTAATTTCAACACAATGGCAAAGAAATATTATGCATTTATCAGTTTTTTATATTGTAAAAGAAATTTTCTTATATTGGTGATACTTTCTTACGATTAATCAAGCATCATTATTTCATATATTGTATAATACAAATTATACTCTCTAAAATTTATAGTTAACTAAAATATTTATAACCAATAACTTGAACACATTATAATGTTATTTGATCTAAAAAGTATTAAGATATATTATAAAATATGTTATATTTCATTATACAGTTTATTTATATAATATATTCACTTTATAGAAATATCAACTGAATCACTCGTAGTGAACAATAATTGATTATTTTGTCGTATAGCTTCGGATGTTTTCGCAGTCGTATATCGAGCGGCTTTAATCCGAGCTTTCGAATCCTCGCGCGACACTACGGCGCCAATGACATTTACATCCTCGCGAACCGGCGAGACAAAAGGGGGAGAATGGGCGGATGGCCGAAATACGTCAGCGAAATCGCCACGAGCCGCAGCATTCACGGGGTTCCATGACCGTCGGTTCAGCCGTTTCGCAGTAGCATAAATGAGAAGCAAGATTAAACCGGGGGTGACGTATGGTATGTGTTGCTTTACACACGGCCAACTGCTACCATTTTTTGAACTTGCTGTTTTTTCCAAGCCCCGCTCTCTATGTACGGAGGAAAGGTTTAGTGAAGGGAAAGAGAGGTAAATGCGAAGCTGTTGGAACAATAGATAGGGTTGAATACATGGGAATGCAATATCCGAAAAGAGGAGTACAGAAGAAAATAAACAGCCCACTGGCTAAATAACAGAATCATCTGGATTGAAAGGAGAAAATCCTTATTATTACAAAATAATAGTAATATAACTATATATATATATAAGTTTCATAAATAATGTTATTTTATTCATTTAAATTCATATTAAATATGTTATATGATTATACGATTTTATTAATACTATATTATAACATAGAAGATATTTACTAACGAAAAAAAACAAAAACAGAAAGCCAAATGAAGAATGGAATATGAAACTTTCGATACATGTGACTAGCTACATACATCGCGAGCAGATCACAGCATGGAGGAATTATTATCGGACTGGAGGGTATTCATATACATGTCAACTCATGGGATTAACTTGTACCATGTAGAGGCGTCTGCCGCCAGCGTACAAAGGCTGCTCATAAGTTTCTGGAGATACCTGACCAACGAGAATTACGATCTTAGTTGCGAAGGATTCTATGGCACGAACACATTAGTTTCCTCGGCGTCTTGCTGGCCTTCTCGCCTACGTCTATATGCCTACCAGACCATTGAGTGAACCGGATTGGTCCAGCCGCGCCTTTTACTTTATTCAAAATGCACGTTACAATAACTTTATCTGCTCTCGTCAATATCTCAGTAAAAATGATGATGTGGGATACAAGCAGGATCTTTCCTGTATTTAGTTAAATTATTTCCACTAATATTTAGTGGAATTACGCTTGGAATAAAAATCACTTGCTTAACTAAAATTAAATTCAAAAATATAAAGTCATATAATTCAATTTTATTACGTCTTTCTGTTTTAATATTCTGTTTTAACATTATTTTCGTTGCGAGGTACAATGTAAGACTTTTTAAAATCTTATAGTATATAAATATATTAAACATTATTTTCTTCGCTATTTTATTCATATTATTAAATTTATGACATAGTTTTGTGACAAAATGTATATTCTATATACATTTATCTTATAGTATATTAAAAATAATTTCAAGAATTATTAAACACTATTAATCAATTAATAAATATAATTATAAATATCCATAAAGTTTCTGTAGAAAAGGACACAGATAAATGAATTTCTCATTGAATGCTCATTGAATTAACTAAATACATTGTACCTGTCTTGTCCAGTGCAAACATATTCTCAGGGTTTCTTCACGAATGCAAAATTTAACGCGGCCATTATGCAGAACGAGTTGTATTGGCAGAGTCTCAATCCTAATTCCCAGGGATAGCTAACTGGTCGAATGGCAAAGCCAAACAAACCTTATTTATGTCTCAATTAAAAACGGGAATGGGATGCACCCTCGATGGAGCGACTCCAGACAATAAAGCAGTCGAAAGAGGGAGGTTGAGCGTAAGAGGAGGAGGAGTAAAAGGATGGGATAGAGGGGTCAGGAGGATGAGCGAGAGATAGGGATGCGAGAAAGTGTCCGAGTGGGACGGAGATCGCCAAAAAGGATCGAGGATGGAGATGGAAAGCCATGGACTGTTGAACGTCGACCTCTGGGCTCTGCACTTTCCCGGTCTATAGCTGCTACCGAGCAGGAGGGACGCGGAATACCATCGGTTTTGGCTTACGGATCCAGTCGTATATCCAAAACTGAACTAAATACACCGAGGGGACACCGAGGTACCGAGGAGATAACGAGCGAATTCGTGAAATGGCCATAGATCAGGCGGCTTAATTATCTCCACGCATCGCTGCCTACCCCTTCTAATCGGCGTTCTACACCCGCATTCGTCCGGAAGCTGGTCTCTTCCAGCCAATCCGCGAACGTCGGCCCTCTTCGATGTATAAAGAGGGATTTATTGCTAAAGCTGGATCTCACAATCAGTATACGTTAGAAACTGTACTGTAGTCGTATTATATGTATAACGTTTTAATATTAATAAAATATTTCATAATGTATAGTAATTAATTATATATATAATGTATAATTATATGTATATTCTAAATTATTAAAGTTCTATTAATTTTTAATAGAACACGTTTAATTTTTATTATTTGGTTTGGATTAAGTCTTTCTTACAAGATTCATGTTAAATAATCTGATGAAAACGGGAAAAGAAAATCTTCTAATAATCTCAATTTTCCAACAATTTCTTTACATCTTCGTTACAAATATATTTTTTATTTTCTGCGTAACAATTCAAACATATTTATTTTATTTTATTTTCTATAAAATTGATATTACACATATGCACATAAATTGCTGCTGCAAAACGTTAAAAAACGTTATGTCGTCTTACAGTTTGGCATCTTGAAAAATTTTTGCGAATCAAGTATGTACTGAACATACGTATATCGCACCGTCGTCTTTATTTACACAAGTATCACGAAGAATCTCAAGTTTATTCCCACTTCGGCTGTATGTTTGTACGCAATAAGATATATTGATATTCCTCCCGTCTAAACCCTTCTTTTCCACCCCCTTCTATCCTCGCCGCTAGTTCCGGCACGGCACCAACTCTCGTTCCTTTTTATCTCCGTAGAGTTTCCACCCCATCAGCCTCACCCTCGAAACCCCCGCCATCCTATCGCACCCCTGCGTGCGCGCCGTTCCCTTCGCCCTCATTCTGCTACCGGCACGAACCGTATCCGATCCACCCCGGTCCCAGCCAGTCCCCTACCCTTCAGCGAAGCGCCACGGCAGTCATGGCGGCAGTTACGGAATCAATAAAAGTGGTGCTCATGCGCCTCAACTGCCGTTGCTACTGCCGTCCGCTACCACCTCCCACCCCTTTGCTTCCTCTTCTCTTCGTCCAACGACTTCGCCGCCGTTTCAATCTATCCCTCTCTTTCCGTATCGTTGCCTTTCGCTATATCTTGCTCTCTCGATTCCTCCTTCACCCCTCGTACCACCATCAGGCACTGGGATCCCTCTCGCCACCGCTATGGATTTCGTTCTTTCCCCTCAACCTACGACTTTGAATCGCGCCAACTTCCATCTCCCTATCCCCTCCTTCCCTTCTCCGCTTGATGTATCCGTCCTTCCTGAAACTACGGCTAAAACTATACAACGAGCACGCTCTGTACCGGGTGTCTCGGCATAATCTCCTTTCGTTATTTCTTATATCTTGGGGTACGTGGTAGCGCGAAATACTTGGATGTTTTAGAACGCGATTTTAAAGCTATGCTAACGGAAGATTTACGTCAGCAAACAATCTTTGTCCCGCAGATATTCGCGCACACGTTATTGAATATCGATCATGCTTAAATCCAGCATGAATATACTGAATCTCTCTGCTAATTTACATTGAAATTGGTTCAGTCTCGAATTTATTTGAAAGCAATGGAAAGCATCAATGATGAATGGAGAGAGGTATATATGTATATATTTAAATAATTCGCTAAAAATATTTTTTTCTTGTCAGATCGAAATTGAATAAAATCCATGATTTACGCAATGAAAAACGTTACTGCTGCGCAATTTATGAAAGCGCGTACAATAAAAATAAAAAAATGTTTTTTTCTTCTCATCTCACTTGTACTGCAAAATTAATTCGAACCAATTTTACCAATTTTATTTTTTAATAGAATTTATGCAAAATTTATAAATTTTATATAATACAATAAATAATAAATATTTATAAATTTTATCTCATTTTGCACAATGGAGAGGATACTCTAATATTCTCTCATTGTGTAAATTATTTGAAATAGAATTTACAGCTTATAAATTCCATATTATTTGAGCGGGAATAACAGTATGATCATTTCTGCAATTCGATCGCATCTTGCGTATCTGAGTGAAGCGTTCCACGGCTAATTTCACGGCTAATATCTGATTAATTAACTGGAGCAACATGTAGGTTGATCGGAATGATTAATCATTATCCTGATAAACAGAGTCAGTCATGCAATGGTTCATATAGGTTTTCCCGGTATGCGCGGGAGGCTGTGAATGCGGGCGAGCATTGACAGCCTGGCAAGTAATGTCGGGATAATGTTTCACATAAATTGTAGTGGGTCACATGTACAATACAAGAAAACACACACACACACACACACACACACACACACACACACATACACCAGAGGTTTAAAAATAAAGCGTAACATGCAATCTCATTATATATGCTGATCATTGGCAATGACACGTTCACAAATATTCACTACTTCTGATTTTATTACTTTTCAATATGTAAAATAATGCGAATTAAGAGACACGTATTTATATTCATAATATATTTTTATTCATAAATGTAATCGCAATATATTAATTTTGAGGAATTCAAACAATCCCTCATATTTAATTCTAAATAAATATCAAGACTAGAACGTAGAAAAGAATTAAATCGTAGGCAGAACTATAAAATATATTAAAAGTTTAATATCTTTTTACTGTAAAGTATATAAAGCAATGTGTATATATTTAATAATTATACAATAATATTCGCTTAGAGTCATATATATCAATTTACAATTTCAAGATTCTGTTTTACTCTATAATAAAAATATATTACATGTTTATATTACAATATTTATTTTTTATTTAAAAAAAGACCATTGATGACGTTTTAACAATCTTACTTCAATGTATTATTTATAATTAACGAAGCAATAACATAGTTTTATATATCTTATATTACATGCATATATTAAGGCTGGTATTCAAGTTGATTCTCATTTTTTAAAATTATTTCACTGAGTACATATAATTTATTAAAATATTTACCAAAGTTAATCACAGAGCCGCATTAACATCCTAAGATGATCTTAAAATAAAAACGAATTATGAATGTTAGCTTAAGTGCATAATGTTTATCTGCTCAAAATAATTGTATCGTAAATTTTTCAGATATGATTTGTATAATATAGTCTGTATGTTTCAATTATATATATAGCGTATAAGAAAGATGTGAGCAGAAGTCAGAAACTACTTTCGTATTCGCCGGGAGGAAAGAGATCTCTAAAATTATCTCGTCAAATTTTATGGATCACATTTTTATGCTTTGTAATTATTCACGCGCAGGAGTGCGAGCTTGTACCATATACTTAGCGCCATGTTACGTGTCGCAATTTAATTATGCGCCCAAAAGTGGGCTTCCACTCGAAGAGATGGCAAGCTTGGTACACGTATAGACACGGTTTTTGCTTTGTTACCGTAAATTTTATTCGCGACAGTTGTCCACGCGCGGTTTCATTATTTGCATCATGTGTTGTAAACGGGGGTGGAAAGGAGGGAGGAAGAAAGGGGAATTGCGTTTTAAGGATCATCTTTGGTAAATAGCTCTTTGCGAATAGCGCCGGAATCTCCGTGTTGCAGGAAGCATCGAAAGAATGCTTAGCCCGCTAGGAGAAGAGGTCGAAACGGACGACCCTTTCACGGCGAATGGGTCGTACTCTCGAGCGAAATAGGCCATAGCTGCAGCAACCAATGGGCAATGCAACCCTAGCGAAGTATGGTGAGCACGTCTGTGTATAGCTTGCGGACACAGCGGAGCCAGCGGAGGGGCATGCCGGCACGATACACCGTACAAGTACATATACGTGGTGGCTGTGTAGTGTGTGCGATATGGTGTTTTATCTTAGAGGCAACCCTCGGGGTTTCCTGCTTCTCAGAGAAGTTGTGTTGCTAGCTGCGTGCCGCGGTGAAGAGCGCCTATCCTAACTGAGGCGATAAATGCTCTTCTGTGTTAGCACAGCTAAAATCTCGACTTCTATTTAACCACGTGATTCATAAATAATGCAAGATCTCGTTTAGAGTTTACCAATGAATCCTCTTTTACCTTTGTTGGATAGTAGCTGAATTCTCGGTTAGTAACATCTTTGAAAATCTTCGTTTTCATCTGTATGATTCGTCATTCTGAGAAAAAATTACGATCGTTCGCTTCTACATTTCCGTTTATGAAATATCAATTTACAACATGCATAAGTATTCTGTAAAAGCGATCATTCGAATCGGAATATGAGGATCACGTTCAGTGGGCGAATAAGATATAAGTTTTTTTATTTTAGCAATTAAGTTGTTATTTACCCTATGCAGCTGTTTAAAAGTAAATATTTTGAATAATTCAAACGTTGCACAACATATATAAATTCATAACGCGCAAAACATTAAACTTAACTGTAATCTACAAAAAATTATGCACAAGGATCCCGGTCCTCATTTACATTATGACTGTCCGAAACTTCAGCATTTAAATAACAGCATTTAAATAACCTGCATAAGTACGGAATAATACTTAACATGCTTACAAATCAAGTCAACGCATCCAATATTTTTAACATTTGTGGTAAATTTATTGCGTGCACATCTAAAACAATCTTTATTTTCGGCACAACTTTCATTTTATGTGTAGGTTTATCTTGCAAACCGCGTCGGTTTTATTATGCTGCACAAAAGTATATGTAATTATTTGCGTAGTCGTTGTTAATGATCACTGTCGTAAATCAATGATTGTACTTCCGGGCAATTAACTTTCCAAACACCTACGCAATTGTGCTTGTTCAAACAAGCCGGGATACTAGTCAAGGCGCAGTAACGTTACACCTACGTCGGTGAGAAGGATCTTGTAACATCCACATGTACTGGTATATTATTCCAAAAGCATGCCTACCGTTACCAATTACAATGCCCGTAAATTCCAGTTCTTGTTGTGGCTGATTTAGAACGACTATCTTGCAAGAATTATTTTATTACGAGCAATGGACTATTATTTTAATTATGAAACGATCTCTATAATTGGCAGATACTTTCTTGCATATAAGGCTACTATAGAAACCGTGTTTTATCAGAAAGAATTTCTAATAACGACATAAAAAATATTATTAACGTATTTAATCTTATCACAATCTTATGCAGTATAAAAATAAAACAATATTAAGATTAGTTCTAACATGGTGATAATATTATTAATTAAAAACGTTTGTTATATTAGTTAAATATTTTGCAACTTTGTAAATTTATTTCAAATTAACACAATTTTTATCGAAATTATTGATTATATTTTTCCTTGTTTCCTTTGATGCCCAGCGCAAAGCAGTTATAGACATCATAACTCAGAGTGCTTTTATGAGAAAATTCAAGGTTTAAGAAGTGTAAAAAAAAACGATTCTCGTATATTATCGACTATATTCGGAAATCACAGAATGGAATTAGATTTAAAGCATCAGAAAATTATTGTTCCTACAGGCAAAGGCTAAAAAAAATTCTACAAAAGGGCTACGCCGTTTACGTAACGGCTTTTAGCTTGTATTGTTATGTCTTGGACGGTTTTTTATAACCATTCCGACATTGACATGTGTCTGGAAATAAAGTTTCAATCTTTTTACAGCAATTTGTACGGGTATTGTTAACTTTTACATAAATATTTTTACAATGATATTACCCCCCGAGTAGAAGGGGGGAGAGAGAGAGAAAAGGAAAAAAATTTATCAGTGATGTAAAATAAATTACCGCAAAGTCAGACATTTTGTCCTTTATTGATAGAATGTGCCGTGAAAATTTATTTTTTGAAGTTTTTATGTGTCTCCCAATCTAACTTCAAAGTTCAAACGACTGTGCGTATATTGGAATTGCAGCATATATTTACATGTTTGTAATTGAAAACAAAAAAATGATGGAAAAATCATGTATTTTTGGAAATTTTTATGTTATATCTTTAATGTAGGAGAGCCCGGAGTTGACTATAGGGATAAGTAGAATAATCGAGGCTAAATTAAAAACAAAACACACGTAAACGTATCTAAGCACGCATCAGCCGCTAAGTCTACTGTAATATCTGTTGCGAACACATTTATAATAAAGTTATGCCACAATTTAAAAAAATCGTACACCTAAGTAAATATTTTTATTCTTAAAATTTTTGTTTTACAATCATATTAGGTGTTGGAATTAATTCGTAGCGTTTTTTAATGAAAGAATGTTATTTATTTCACATGAGCATTAAAAAATACATTAATGAAAGTACTTCCCATCACTTGTAAAACGCTACGAATTAATTCCAACACCTAATATATAAATGTCTGAGATATTTGATTTCTACTTAGATAGTAAGTGTAGTTCTTATTTAATAAAGTCAAACAGATTTTTTTTGTTTATGTGTCTTTGTTATCGTATATTGTTAATGTTTTGAAAAAATAAACGGATGGGAATAGTAGACTAACCACAGCATGGAACTGTATGACTCATTTAGTGACGACTCTTATAGTACTTACTCAAAATTTTATTCCTTTAAAGAGATTTTCCTCAGTGATAAAAAAAATTATAAATTTAATTCCCTCAATCCAATCTCGTAAACTAGGCTCATTCGACGTTTTGCACGAAATGAACAAATTTTGCAAAAAGAAGCATTGTTGTGCCCTGCGAAGCGAATGTTTGTGTTTAAAATATATTTTTATAAAAGTTTTATTAATATGTAGTCAAAGATGTAGCTTAAGATACATTAATTTTTATTTTAATAATCTTAGTCGAATTATCCTGGTCCTGAGGCTTAGTCGAATCAGATGGAATGCATTAGAAAAATGCATTTTTTCCGTATTAGTTATCAGTTTCCTCTAATTATTAAAATATTATTAGGTAGTTAAATGTATGTAGAAACTGATGTAGAATTCATTTTTTCGATAAGTCTCTTAATTCCGTCTGTAAAAATTCGAAACTGAAAAAGTCTATTAGCTCCCCTAAATTAACGAGCAAAAATTC
Organism: Acromyrmex echinatior; assembly: GCF_024713525.1. Classification (NCBI taxonomy): domain Eukaryota; kingdom Metazoa; phylum Arthropoda; class Insecta; order Hymenoptera; family Formicidae; genus Acromyrmex; species Acromyrmex echinatior. The sequence goes on along the minus strand of NC_141853.1, from coordinate 14,914,282 downwards.
AAGAACAATAATAGAAATTTTAATTACAATTAATAGCAAAATATACATGTATACATTTGCCTATCTAAATAAGTTGTAAACTTTATGGAAATGTGATATAAACATTTATTTAATAGACATCGAAAAATGATAAATAAAAATAACGAAAATTAAATATTCCGTTCACCCGTTATATCAACCTATATATACAAATTAACCTGTATAGAATAACGGTCGTGATAGGCTACTGCGAGATGTATAGGCAATCTTGCAAATGAGAATCGTGAGTAACGGCGAACATTAACGCCGTCTGCGCCAGTGTACCCTCCTGTAAGGAAGAGTATGCGCGTGTAGCTAAAAGGTGTATACGCGTTTTTATGTTTAAGTATAAGAAGACTTTTTCTAGATAATGGTTCGCCATTGATATTTTTTATACCACCGTCGCAGGGAGAGGGAGGAGAGAGAGAAGAAGAGAAAGAGAGACAGAGAGACAGGACAGTCAATCGCATAAGATATAACGTTCTAAATTTTAATGTTAAAAAAATCTTTATTGTTATTTTGCACTCATATTTGATATAAGTAAATGGTCCATATATTGACATAAAAAATTATTATAAATAATATGTAAAAAATTATCACAACAAAAATTATATAATTATTTGTGTGTGAGAATACACATACAAATTTATTAAGGAATAAATTAAAATAAAAAAATTTGCTTTGAATATGCTATTCTACAAAATAATAGAGATAATTTAATTATACATTTTTGCATTAGAACGAGTTTTTGTTACTTTAATTTTTTGATAACTGTTAAATAACATTTCATATGTTGTATACACGAAATGAACGATTTTGCTCAAGTATCTAAAAATTTAGCTATATGGATACAGGTCTAAATAAAAATAATTAAAATAATAAAAATAAAAATAATTTTGTTGAATCATGAAAGTAATTACATATAAAACTCAAGCATGATGATCATTACTGTAAAAAGTTCTTACATTCGAGCAACTATTTGATCATTTTTTTACAAAATTATTTTGATAATCCAACAAAATTATTTTCAGATCTGAATTTTTTAGATATTTTAGCAAAATCATCTTTTCCGTGTAAATACATATAATATTTTTTAATTGACATGAACATAAATTGATTTAAATTTTATGCAAAAAGTTTGTATTAAAAATTTTATTCTCGTTTCATATTTATTCAGTGTAAAACTTTTGGCAAAACAAAATGATTAGTAAATTTTTCGCATAAATATTCTCGATATCAATACTGAGCCAATCACCAGTCTTCGCACGATAAAAAGTATTATTTTAGTGGCATGATAGCGTAAAAATGTTAAACGGTTATCAGTGTTTCACGCCACTGACAAAATTCTATCATAAATCATGCGCGAAAGTGTGATTAATCGTCTACGTTGGATAAGAAGGTAATTGTTCAAGTTTCACACTTTACGACGACACAACACAACAACTATTTATAACAAACTTCACAAGAGATTTATGTCTGCTTCGAAATCGGAATATTCATCTTTCACGCTGTTCGTGCTATCTCTTCTGTCACGACCTCAAAGAAAAGAGAGAAAGAAAGAGTTTACATCTTTAAATTGTACTGATGCATCTTTGATATGCCTGCATCTGCAATTAGCAGCGTAAACTCGTTTAATTATCTGCCTAAAAATATTACGGCTACACGAGACGAAAATAATAATACTCGTAATTGTAATAGTTTGCTCTAATTGCAAGCTCTCGTCGTCAGCTAACAAAATAATTACTTCAAAACTCTACGTTACTTTTGTGTGCTGTGGCTTACACCACAAAAACCTCTCAGTCCCTTCGCATGAGGGAGTTTGCTCTTATGGGTAGGACACGTACATACATGATAATGTTATGAACAAGGAGATTCAAGGGGAACCGTAATGCACGAACAATGTTTGGAGTACCGTACGATCCTCCTGCTTCTTGCGACTAAATATCATCGTGACATTTTCATAGAGAGCGTCACTGTATTATTCGATTAAATTAAGGGATTGTATGAGATTTAAAATAAATATTTATTACATTATCTATATGCCCAAGCAAGATGTACATTAAGTTAAATGCATTATTTTTCAAAAAGCGAATAATATTGATAATAATTGTTTAAACTAATCTTTATATTATAATTATATGAGGTACAAGAATATAGCATGTGTTTTAGTAATTCAATTCAATTATGCAAAAAAGAAAAGGAATGTAACGAGATAATTTTAGAATGTTATATTGAGAGAATTGGGAATCAACGAAAGATACATGTCTTCAGTATGTTAATAGGATATAATCAAATGTTAAAATCGATGTTATTACCACATAACATTATCACGCAATTAAAATTATAATTGGATCATTTTGCAATCTTAATCGATCGCCATTTGCAACGCTTCGTTATGACATCTGGCATTTAAGAATGTCTTGTCTCGCGAATCCTTTATTTTATTTCATGGCGTTTTAGACAAGACAGACATCCACAATTTTTAATTGTAATAATAATAATTTAGACATATCATAACAACAAATTTGATTCATAAATAATTTGCTAATTATGCATGCGATAAATTATATATGCATGTAGATTATTTTCATGTACCACATTAATCAAGCACCAAATTGGAATTTCATTATCATATTACACGTATAAAAGAATAAAAAATATTTTTATCGAAAATATCACTTTTTAGAAACACGTCATGCATGCTATATAAAGTATATATAATAAATCGCCCGTGAAATTAAATAAAAATTTCTATTTTACAAATAACTAATTACGTGAACATTTATTTAATACGTTCACATTATATTATTATCTTAAATTTTAAACATTATACACATATATACATATATCTGAATATGTTTATATTCAGATATAGAATATGATGCGTGTAAAATATGGCTATATTAATCACTGAGACATCTGCGCCTGAGATTTAATCATTTATAAATTGTTGTTTAAGACATACTTTGAGTATTTTATCTATAACACTTTTATTGAATATAATTTGTAAAAAATTGCTTATTTTTAATATAAATCGAAATAGTGCTGCCAAGTTATCGTGATTTCCGTTAGATGTCAGCACGGTTACCACACGCTATGGTACCCCATGATTCGAAGAATACAATTATACAAATACAATATAATTATATAAATTTTTTGTTAGCTGTTTATCCGTTGATTTTTGCTATTTCTTTAACGATACTTTAATATCCTCGAAATTTTGACTATAACGTTATTGAATACGTTTTCACATAAAATTTCAAACATTTATGAAATAAATTTCTTAGTTTTTAATTTAAATTTTGCAATAATTCAGGCGACACAAAGAAAAAGATTTACGTGTAAAATTTATGTTAGAGAAACGCAAACGGCTAGAGATCGAGTGGATTAACGAGACGCAACTGTATTAATCTCAAGGTCGAATTGCCAGCTACAAAACAGCGAGGCTCGTTACTTGCGGTCCATTAAGAACAGAAGGTCTTTACTGGCCTTCGCGATAGGAATTCCGGAGACCGTCAGCAGGTCGGTGAAGTCAGTTTAATCCCGCGAACGGTTTCCGCGCGCAATTCAAGTAGCGAAGAAAGGGAAAGAAAGGTAAAGAAAGGGACCAGTCGAGAAGAGAGATCGACATTTTCTTTTTCTTCGTGTTCACATGGTCTCCTTCATAGGGCCTCCTTCGGTCCCTTCAGTGATTCTTGTTCATAAGATATCCCAGTTCGTTTCCTCCTTTGTCCTCCTTCCATGGTATGTACCGCTGTGGCACGGTTTGTGCAGAGATCGTGCGGGGAGTGGTTGTCCTCCCACGATCTCCTCCGCGATTCAAGTTTTCGTTCGGTTAGAGGAGTCGACCGTCGCCCATTGCCCGTCACTATCCCCGGTTTCCGCGCCATTTCTCCGTAACGCGCGCCATTTCCTCCCTTTTCTCTCACCCTTCACCCTTCTTCCCCTCTGTCCGCTACCAATGTCCTCATCCTCCCTTTTTCTCTCGCGTTAGTCTCTTTCTCTCTCCCTCTCTCTCTCTTTCTATATATGTGCACCCTCGCTGTTTGTTCTCTATTTAGGTCGTTTGGTCTGCGCAAATACCACCTTCCGCTGTCGCCCGCTCTTATACCATGGACGCTCTTTTATATGCGAGACTGATGGTCCGAAGAAAATTTTCGAAACATTTGCGCAGCTTGAGATTTTCCAACATCTATACGCATCTCTGTATGCTGTGCGAAATATGATCCTATAATGTCCCATTACAAATGTTATGAACCGTGTTCTATGTGTAGATATTGAATAGATACAATAAGAGTAGTGTAATATAATAGAACTCTCTCAAATGGACATTTCAACTATGATATTTTCTATTAATGAATGCATTAAGTTCAATTCAACGCAAAATAAAGAACAGTATAAGTATTGCAAAAAATATTGTTAAATTTATCTTAAGAATAAAAATGATCTCCATTAAAATGATAGAAGAACAAAAAAATTATTTTTACTAATTAATGAAGTATCTTATAATTAATCTCTGTTGTTATTTAGATAAAATATTATAATATAAGACGATAATTTTAAATAAAATCGAAATTATCTTATAATATATCGCGGAGATAAATATCTTGATCGAGAACTTTAAAATGGAAGAATTTAAATTAAGATTAAATTTCTTAGACTGCACCTTGAAACGTTGCAGAATGATTGTCATTCATGTTTTTTATAATAATTAAGAAATCTTTATGCGCAGTTCCTACCTGAATGCCACGAACAATTTTTGTACTAAAGATAGCCTTGATAGATATTAATCAATACTTTCGATCGACTTGCTCGTGGATCGATTATCTATAATTTCGTGGTAAATGGTGATCATGCCGGCAAATGATGCAATGAACCTTTGGGGTATCCGCTGCGACACGCCCATTTTAAATTAAATACATTTTTTTCGAACTTGATTTTACATCTCATTAGAATTATTTTAGAGAACTATTTAATTTCAAAATGAAATTTATTTCTAACTATTGTTTTACATAATTGTTCAATATTCTATTTAATTATAAAATTATTGCATATTACACTCCACACACACACACACACACACACACACACACACACACACCTACCATTCATTTTAAAATACCTACTTTGATATAAATTATAAATTTATTATATAATCAATTAAAATTTTTTTTATGGATTTAATATTTTTACAGATATAATTTTTCTTATATAATATAAATTAAAAAGATCAATTTTATCGAATTTTAAAAATAATTTTCTTTCTTCATAATATTATGTTATGATATATTTTCTTATAATATCTTTTCATCTGTGAATATAGTATTAGTAGTAAAAATATTTTATTGCTAGAGGCATTGAAATCTTTAGATATCGGACGATAGATCTATATGTTTGATCAGATTCAAAATGAGCTCCAAGTGTCTTATAGACCTACGACATCCATGTCTATGTCGAGGTAGCATTGACAGAAGTGACGATGAAAATAAATATCAGAGCGGACGCTTACTGACGAAAAACTAGAGAGGGGTGAAACGATCCGCGCTGACGTGGCATGTCGTCGTATGTCGATAGAAATGGAGATTCAGAGTGTCTAGCTTCCGGCGAGAGAAATGGCTTTCCTCTCTCCCTCATTCGATCTTCGAGACGACGAGTGACCGTTGAAGCGTTTCAATCCCTCGTCGGATGGTCTGACAAGTATGGTTTTGGTATTGAATTAATGGCCTATCCGGATGTATACCGGAAGGAAGCTCCTTACAATATCCGTAGGCAGAACAGAAAAGCAATACTATATTCTTATACTCACTAAAATAAAAATTTTTTTTGTAATTATATTAATAAATATTTTTCTTTTTTTTTAACAATTATTATATCATTGATATAATTAGAGTGAAAGCACTAGATGTGAATCAGGCTAATTCCGGAACACTTTTTATATTTAAATAATCACAGTATTTTCTATTAAACGGTACATATCACAAGATTCTTTAGCATTTGTTTTATCTCTTTCATTATCTTTATGGGATGAAACATCAAAAACGATAAAGCATTTGGCAAATAGATTCGCAATTAGTACATGGAGTCTAATATTGTGAATAATTGTCATTACTTTATTTATTAATTCAAATTAAAACGGCAATGAAATGGAATAAAAATCATCCATAATGTAATCTTTATGATCAATCATGATTATTAAATATTTTGTCAATTGTTTAATATTGTTCTGGATAAAAATATGAATTTTTTTAAAGAGTGATCCACTATTAATGATTTTACTCTAAGTTAAAAAAAATTGTTAATTTCTAAAGTGTATTAAAATTGATAATTGTTGGAATTTTGTTTCAAATTACATATATTGATAGAATCTAGTACTAATCTGTAGCCTAAAGTGGAAATATTTATCTTTATCTTTATCTTTAAAAGAGAACTATCATGCTACTTAACTTGCTTCGCAAAGTTAACACGCCATATTTTCAATTTTGATTTTTTTTTTTTAGGAGTCACTAAAACACTTTTAAATATCCGTAAAGTTAGCAGTCTATTAATAAAGAAATAATGACAGTTCCAGTAGCATTTTTATAGTTATACAGTTCTTTATAAAAATATAAAAGAGTGTTGCATGTTTTATACTAAAAAATCAAAATTGAAAAAATTGCATCCGAAACTCTGTTTAAAAATAATTGTAGAGTACAAATTTCTACTATTGTAGTACTAACGAGAAATTAAGAATCATTGAAATTGTATAAATAAATTATGACAGCAGGATACTTTTTCTCCAAATATGATCATGCTGTTTTTTATATAGGACATTAAAAAAAACCATTTAACATTTATATGGTAGATAGTACATATTATGTTAAATAAAGAAGTCTTACAAATGCCGAATGATCTTTTTAACATCCTGTATATTCGCAATTTCTTTTATTATATATAAGGTTAACAAAAATATATTTTTCTAAATAATTAATATTACATGTATGCCGTCTAATATAAAGCAAAGATTAGCTCTCTCTCTCTTTCTCTCTCTCTCTCTCTCTCTCTCTCTCTCTCTCTCTCTTTCTCTTTCTCTTTCTCTCTATGCCTTTTTCATTGATTGTTTCGGCAGTTTGGTAAAATCACGAACTTTTCGAGACGTCGTTAAGGAGCTACGTGCCTTGCTATTTCAGACGCCTAATTCTCCTTACGATCCTACACTATTTCCTAAACCGCAGTCGTTGGGCTCTCGAGACAATCGCGGGACGAGATTCTGCTGAATATCTGCGCCAAGTGAGGAAGCAACGCTAAAATTACGCCATTATCTCGCGAATACAAGTTTCATCAATGTGCAATAGAGTGCGCATTATTAACTATATTATTATTAATGTTTTATCGTATTATAGTGCATTGCATATGGTGTATATAAATCACTTTTTAATATTGTCTTTCTTGCAATTAGCATATATTTCTGTACATAAATATCTATTACAAAAAATAAATTGATACAAAGATAAGAATGGAAAATAAGCAACTTATAAAAAATTAGATTTTCTAAAGACACATATTACACGAAAACAGAACAGTTACAGATACATGTCTAACTACTCTATCATAATTCTATTTCCAAGCCTTTGCATTAACATTTGTCAATCGATACATTTCTCGATGGTAACCACACACACATGCTCTCAATGTACTCTCAATGCACATGCTGGTCTCTCTCTCTGGGTTCTTAAAAAAAACGAAGAAGATTGAGAGAAGAAGAAAAGAGATACACGCGCATGAAATCCCTACTCTGGACGAAGACCCCACTTTGGGTCCGCTTTGGGCAACCAACAAGTCGACCTTGAGCAGTCAACCCCACTTCTCTGGCTGTGGACCTCTCATTGCCATCGCCATAGTATCATGGCTGATGCTAAAGTTTCTTTACTAACTATTTCCACGTAACTAATATTATTTTTGGGACTTACGTAATATAAACCTAAAAAATTCTTAAACGAATATTATGAAATTGCCGGGATTAGCAATATCAAATTCCACGTTATAAGAAGTGATACAATAACATACGTTTTGAAGTGCTTTATTTGTTTTGTTATTCAATTATATTTACAATTCAAGTATCACGTTAAATTAGTATTACTTATTATTTTAATAATTTTATTAAAATATATTATAGATTATTTTAATAATTTTAATGAGAGAATGCGCCGGTACACTTTTTCTTTGCATTAAAAAAAATATTAATTATATTATATGCATTAAAAATATATTTTATAGATATAGAAATAAGATCTATGCAATAACTTCGAGTAATAATAATAATAATAAACAGTAAATTGAATAAATAGCATAATACTTTCAATTCACTGGAGTATTTTCCAAGTAAATGAAGATAGATCTCTCTCTTTACCTCTTGATTATGTAAAATGTTACGCCGTACTCCATTTTTTAATATAATTCTGATTAATCCAGGATAGTCTCTCTTAAATCCGATAATATTCTGCATATGATAAGTTTTCTATCTTCTATTAGTTGCAAAGATAACTTTACAATATAATTAATTACTGGTATCTCATAATAATTATATGTTAAAAATCGTGACAATATATATATATATATATATATTGAATAAATAGATAATATTATATTAAATCAAATTGCATTTGTCTACTAGGGATTAGAAAGGAATTTAACTAATTATTTCATTACATAATTAGGATATTATTCAGTCACCCGGTAGAAAAGCTGGGTGCAGAATAGGCGTATACATATACATACATACATAGATATAGATATGTGCGGTATCTCTACTGCACGGCTAATGGGCTTTGAATGGGTGATAAAATGGTATGGTTTCCGAATGTTGACTAAACTGCATCTATTGCAAGTGGGAAACCAACTAGAAAATCACAATAAATTTTGATAAATGTTACTTATTTTTAATATATATACGTATAAGTATAATAAAAATAAATAACAAAATAAAATTTTAATCATATGTTTTAAATCTTATAATATTTTATAAGATCAGATATAAATATTATATTTGATTAAACGCTTTTAAAAACAAACATTCATAAAACATCAATGAAATATTTTATTTTAATTTAGAAAATTAGCAACTATTTTTTAATCGTATAAAATTTAGATATTATTCTATATTTATTTTAGTCAGACGTTTTCATTTGTAATAACATATAAAACAATAAAATATAAGGATACAATAAAGATGAGTACACATTTATATGCATAAATTCTTTTATATGTGTTACATAATACATAAAATAATTATTTTACTCTTATAAATATTTGTTTAATTTTATTTTATAAAGAAATGAATTTATTTTTTCATTATATCTGTCACGAAACTTAATTCCTTTGATTACTTTTTTCTGCGTATTCAGAAAATTATATATGAGTAAATGAAGATAATAACGATAATAAACAAACCATTCAGTTGTTCCTATTAAATGTTAAATGCATCTTGGTCGAAGACATTTAATAAAAGCTCACATATATTGTCGTGTATCTTCGTTCTTAGATTTAAAAGATCGAAGAGAAGTGAATAAGATAAATAAAAGACTGAAAAGGGAGAGAGGGATATATAATAAAGAAATGATTGAGAAAGGCAATATGAAGGAGAAAGGTAGGAAGAAAGGAACACCGGTCACTTAGCTACGTCGCTGCTATTACGCGATAAATAGATAATTTGCAGATAGTCGATCAACGCATAACTCGCAACGATCGCGAATTAATCGGCGATCATCATCGCAGGTGAGAGAATCCAGCTTTGAACGACACTTCACTCGTTGCAGCGATTGGTGCGTGAAAGAAATGAAGAGAACGAAAAGTGAGAAGCATGAAAAGATGAAGAACTGTTATGTTCTTTTTTTTAAGTAATAATTTTGCTTTATCCAAACCACAGGTAACTGTGTAACAAAACATGGATTGTATAACCAGTTATGATCAAGTTATAATAACGATGCTATATAACATGCTTCTTGCCACGTGGTATACGTTTAAAACTCATTCGATAGCAATCTTAAATCGTGTTAAAGGCAAAATTGAGGTATTCTCTGGACATAAAGAGTCATTTCTCATAATATTACTGCTACCAAGAATATTGAACAATTCGGCAGGTATTTTTTCTGTTACTGTTGATACAAGTCTTTCAGCTTCCGTAATTTTTTCTTTCTTTGGATATTTCAACATAGGAATAAAACATAGAAAAGATTTATCACTTGTCAGAGAGATGAAATATTCATCAAACTAGTGATAAAGCTTTATTAGCAATCGTTTTTCGTCGTTTCACAATTACAAAGGTACCATTGCGAGAGATTTTCGCCGATTTATCCCCTCGCGATGGTGTTACTTCCTACGCTGGAATACGCGCAATCAAGACGGGGTACATACTCGTAAATATGTAGATGATGGGAGATAATCCAGATCTACGGTTGTCCAGATGAATCACGTGTAGGATTAAGTTTGTGTTTTCTTCGGCGATGCTTGTTTCGTAGCTTGCCTCTCGTTCTTAAAGTAAAAGAGTATTGCAAAAAAGGGGACTGGCGAGAGGGCCAAGAAAGAGACCGAAAGAGTATAAAGTTAACTTAAGTAAAGGAGAGGACGAAGGGGGACTTCCCTTGGACAGGAGATGTATGCTGGTACGGTGAACCCTGCACATCGCTGAGGGCAGAGCATGGGGGATAGGGGATGGGTCGAGTAGCGGGGGAAGATGGATGTTCTCGATCCGCAACTCCCCTCCAACTGCGCTGGAGCCTTCTACATCCTTGCTAGCCGTTCATCGCGGACCCTCCAAACTCAAGGAGCGGCAGCCATAATGCCTGAATGCACCACCATCCCTGCTTTCTCAATTTCAATCGCTTACGTTCTCTTTCTCCTTGAAAATTCTCTCTGTCTCTTTCTCTCTCCCTGTTTAATTTAAATTTTAATAAGACGTGACAAGTTCATTCCAATTTTACGCTAGCGGCACTTTATCGTCATTATAAATCAGGATACTAGAATAATTTTCAACAATTTTTAGTAAGACTGAGAAAGATATAAGAGAGATTACTTATTATAATTTAAACTGTATTTTAAATTTAAATATATTTGGAAATTATCATCATGCTCACGCAATTTGTTAAGAAAAATATTAATAAGGCAATTTTATCCAATATGACTTAGTATCCAATATAATATTTTCGTTGTTTCTAAAACCTACAAATTAATAAAAATTTGGATCATTTATTTTTCATTTCTCTAACATTTTTTTTTATGAAAAAAGAAATACTGTATACCTATTATGATCTAAACGCTATCCTTTTTTATAGCTTTATACATCGATATCAATATTTAAAAATATTTTTAATTAATTATCCAAAAATGTTTTGTCTTTTAAATCTGACTTCTAATTTTCAATTTGGACTCAGCAAAAAATTAGAAAAAAATCACAAAGCTTATAGATATGTCATGCTGAATACGAATTATCTCATTCTAGATATACATACGATATTTTTCTTACGATACATTTTCTATTTTAATTAAATGTTACATAATTATTTAATCAAAATAATCAAATTTACTTTGTGAGTTGTGATTATTATTTACTTAGAGGGATAAAAGAATTTAATGAAAATTTGAAAGTGTTAAATTATTTTTCGATATTTATAAGAAAGGCGTGACTGAAATTTTAAATTCTGTGACATTTGAAATGGTTGTAAATTTGTTCAGGTCTTTAATTTTATGGCCTGTGTGAATCTGTATAAAGTGGTGGCGTTTGCATCAGTAATACATTGGCCATCGCACGAGACGGTATTGTGATGTGGATTTTATTGCCTCGTAAACCAACCAACCGGTAGTCAGCGCATTAGGAAATAACTCTGAATGTAGTCCTGTTCGTCACTGATGTTGCGATCCCGTAAAAATATGCCGCCTAAGTTGATACTTAGCAACAGCTCTCTCGCAATAAATTACTAGAGAATAACGGTATATCTATAATTGCGACATTATCCGTTATCGCGCAGTTGTAATTTTCAAAAGAAAAGTAATTAAAAAGCTTCTTAGACACGTAACTTGCAAAACGCAAATCATCTATTTCAAAGTTCTTGCACGGCGTATCCCTCTCTTTCTTTTATTCTACTTTGCAGTCGAAATGCATATTAGGACTTTTGGAACTACAAAGGAAATGCCGTCTATTCGCGATTAGCTTTAAGAAAGTTCGCAGAATTTGACGATCGAACTTTTCGCGTATTCAACAGGTCCGCCTTTTTGAATTTTCATAAAACCGGGAATAGTTCGCCATATCTAAAGAAAGTGACATCGCTACGGTGGACTATCTCGACCGCAGTTCCGCCAACTCCGTTTTCAACTAACCGGCGTAATGACGCTCACAGATCTCCGATTACATAGAGAAGAAAGAGGATAGTATACACGTACGCGAGGATCGCATGAAGGATAAATGAGGAGTGGATAACGAAGGTACAAGAGTACGAGAACGAAGTAAGTGCTCCCAACCTCTGTAACATAGCGGGATGAAGGGAGCGCCGTGAGTGATGTTCTGTTGGTCCAACGCTCGTATATAGGTTGTTTCGAAAATGCATACACGTACAAGGTGTTCCGAAATTAATTCATTATAATAGAGCAAAACGAATGATATTTTATAAATGATACCTAAATGAAAAACATTTCAAATTTGAGATATTTGATTCTTTGTTTAGTTTTAAATGTTTATCGTTTAAATTTAAATTTCAATTATCACTGTTTCAATATTTGATATTAGGATTTTCATTTCTATAGTTAGAATATTGCCATTGATGTTAACGATGCAGATTGTGAATGTTTATATATATATATATATGTATGTATGTATGTATGTATGTATATATATATATATATATATATATATATATATATACAATATACACGATAGGTTTCTCTCGTATATGCAAATTAGCTAACGTTAGGTATGTATTCATGGGATCTTATCCGCTTGTACGTGTAGAGGGTGAATGATCTTCCGGAGATACTCTCCGTACGCGTAAGAGAAGAAATTCAAATTTTCTAGGCTTACTTGTCGAGCTTTAATTTACGAGAATCTTATGAAAATTCGCGAATATGCCAACGTTTCTCGAAATGCGAATATATTTACGAGAAGAATGTTAACGACTCTCACGGTCCTTGCACCAAGCATAATGCATACGAGGATACATGCAGTAAATAAATACTGACGAAAGCTATATCCAAAGCGCTTCTGATCGTGTTTCGCATGAACTGAACGTACAATCGTCTTATTTATGTATGACTGTAATAACAACGTACTTGTATTGAATTATCTCTTTATCGTGTCGTTTCCTAAGCGAACTTCTCATTTGAATAAGTGGCTGAGGAAGATAAATTGATGAGCCGAGGATAGCATTCAGTATGCGTAAAGATAGTAAGATCATGGCTGCGTTCGGAAACATCACCCGAGAACTCCAGTACGTTATTCTATCTTTATCGTTCATTAAACGTAAAACAAGAATAAAATGACACACTCGAGTAAACTTTCCAAACGCAATATAATCAATACAACATTTTAATAGATACTGATTACGTGCAATATTTTAATACGACTGTATCATAATTGTAAACACATCATTATCAAACGCTTTATCTACATTTAAGATGATCATTATAAAAATAATATATCTTATTTGTAATTTGTTTATGAATAACTATAAATAAACAAAATTTGTATTAAGAAAATGAATGTAACGATTAAAATTATAATGGGAAGAAAAAGAAGGTGATAGAGTTACTCTGAAATAAGCTGCTGTCTCTTCTGCGACTTGTAATCTTCAGAACAATGTCTCCACTGTACAGACCATAAGAAAATGCCATATGTCAACGACACTAAAGGGATCGTTCTTTTGAAGTGATTGAATTAAGCAGTTATCAGATCGAAATAAGTGATTCAATTCATCATTTCAAAGAAATCTAGAAAAGAAGTTGTCCTATTAAATCTATCAAACCTTCCGTGGTAAAAAACCTTTGCTACACGGAAGAAATTTTTATTGACGATTAAAATACTTGTTACAGAAAAAAATTGTTTCAATTTTCTCACTTAAAATTATATATATTATTTTGTTTTCAGTATTAGTTCTAATTTGTAAAGCTTTACGAATTGCCGAGAAACAACAAGTCTTTCTTATCAGATGAACCTATACAGCAAACACTGTCGTAAACATCATTGCCTTGAATATTGCTCATTGCTACTTCCTTCTTCTCTATACACACAGTGATGACAATTACTAACGGACAAGATCTCGAACACGGCGTACACGGCAACGTGATGCCATGACAAAGCGTAAGGTCGGACCTAACCGACCATGGTGTGGCATGGGACAGCTAAGTGCGAGATACATCACGGCCACCTTACCAGCTCCTCAGGTTCTCGCTTTCTCTTTCTCTTGTCTGCTGCCTTCCTTACTTTCTTTCAGTTTGGATAACGCCAACAACATCACCATAGATAAAGGCTCTTCGGATCGTAAAGCACTCTCGTTAAGAATATGATCCGGGCTTACCTTCGACCAACGCGAACCATGTACCAACACACCGGTGTGTGTCACCTCGCCAAGAACGGTGCGAGGGAACGCACCGGTTCACCGTGAATTACGATCGCTACTGCCCCTCTTAGATATCATGGTCGCGTATCTACCACCTTAATATAACTTCGCGCACCTCGTCAGTGTATAACGAACCACCATAAATAGCGTCAAACATTCACCTTCTTGCTGTACGTATAGCTAACGCCTCTATACGTTTTCGTGTCTACCGTCGCAGACGGATGAGCTTGCTCCGTTCGATTTATCCTTGAGAACGACTATTGCGACTTGATTATTTATTACAGAGAATTGCTTCAGGGTTGTTGATACATTCAACGTGTTCACTAGATACCCTTAAATATACTGAACGTGCGCTACTTTAGACTTTTGAGTTTCTAATGACAATGCGGACATTCTGTCCGCGTTGTTGATGCTGTAGCAATTGATAAGAGATAATTCGTTCTTAAGCATTCTCATGTTATATAAAATGTCATCTTATCTATATTAACTATGTACAAAATCATTCTGGTTCAATTTTACGATATAATGCCTAATACGCTGTGACTTTATTTGCATTGTCAAATCAGTAGATACAGTAGATCAGTAGTTACATATGTTTATTAAATATACTTAAAAATAACGTTACATAAGTAGCAGATATGCACTTATGGAGAAGCTCAAGTTTAATTAATTACGAATATACACCTAATAAAATATAAGTTTTATGATTAGTTGAAGTAGACGTTACATTATTGCAGATTTAAATAGGTAATTAATTTCATATTTTATGAGATGTAGGGGAAGTAGATATAAGAGGAATATATGTAAGAATATATGCGGCAATATAGTAAATGAATATTCCGAGATAAATGGACCTTGAGCTCCGTAATAAATTATTAAAGCTCCATCATCGTCCGATAAGGGCCATAATTCTCCTACCAGTTATTGATCTTCCCACATAAACTTGTGTGTGTATGTGTGTATGTGCTACCATTAATATTAATCCCTTTTCTCTTACAAGTATAATTCTACAATAAATCAATTATTATATTATAGAAGTATATATAGTAATAATTATTATAAAAATTGTCACAGGTTTTCGAATCTCACTTTTATTTCAAATAAGAGCTATGTGAAAGAAGCTATACAATTCAACTTCAAGAATGCTACTAATTGTTAAAAGTTGTTGTACGAAATACGTTGTGCACCAAGTTATGTACTAAAAAAAAAATAAACAGATTGCATTTTATTTCGCTCTTAGGCGTCTCAACCGTTACAATATTGTTTCGCGCAGACTTTCCTAAAAATGACAGTAAGACATTTGTTTAGAGAATTTGCAGGACGCCACGTTCAAGCACAAAAATAATTTTTGCGGCTTTGCGCTCAGCAATAAAAATAGAGGAGCTGAGGGTAAACGACTGACGACAAAGCCAAATATAATAAAGCAAGGTCGCGTATCTCATCCCCCGCCCTCATCGGTGCATAACATTCGCTATAATCTCGCGGTCTCGAGATTTATAATCGCGTGGAGCAAATGCGTGCAGGAATGCACGACGTTCTCGCACGAGAGCAGGGCTCTCGGCGCGTTACACACCGCCATGGTGACTTGAATTATTCATTCCGGAGTTGTTGCATTTTGTCGCCGGCACTGTATCAAGCGTCTGGCATCACACCAACCGCAAGACGCTCCGTTGTTTCGCGTAATGTCAGCAATTAAATTTTACAGAAGATGAACAGGAATAGTTGGTTTCTCTACTTTTGGGGATATCCGCGATATGATTCACACAGTTGTAAGGGATAGCAAACAGTTGCCAATCATTGTTGCAGATTTCTCTTCTGCTTTAATATAGATATACATTGTGTTGACTATTTATCATCAGTCACATAGGATAGCTCGAGAACTTTCACAAGAATAATTAGTCACAATCTGTTATTTCTGGGAGACGTTCAGTTTTTGGGGATAATGCCTTGAAGATTTATATCTTCGTGCTGCGCGTGACTATATGTACAGAGGGAGAAGTTCAGTGAGGTAAAGGGCAGCGCAATGCATGAGCATGCATTGCCATCGAAGTGATTAATGCATTCGAGTAACGTGGGCCAGCGCACGACAAGAAGTACGAGGCACGGAGTTGGCTTGCCTGCACGTGCACCGCTGATTTTCTTCCTTTTATCTTCCCCAGGATCTCACCCGTGCTTCCAGGTATGCATGTCTGTATGTGTGCGCATTTTTTTTATGACATATATGTATAATGCGTGAGTATAGGATACAAAGCTTTGCATAGATATCTGATTTCGTCGCGCTCTTACGCGACGCTGTTGAAACGCGTTCTTCAGATCACTTGATGTGACTCGAGTAAAACGACTCCGAGTGAAATTGAAGGTATCGTTTGTTAGCTGCAATAGACTAAAGCACTTTGGTCTACTCGGAAGATCTAAAATAATTCATTTCTTGAAACTGTGCAAGATGTTCTGCTCACGTTAACATTAGTATTTTAGCAATATTGATATTTTTTCGCTGAGATGAATTTTTATAGAATCATTCTTTATCTGAAGAAACATTAATACAGATAATGGTTCAAAAAATTAACAATGCTGTTACATATATATTAAAACCTGTATGTTAATTATTAATTTTGTCACGTAAGGAAAATAAAATTCTGCTAAATTTTATTTATCCTCAGTGAATTACGAGAAGATTAAGACGATTATTATTACTTGTAGAAATTCTAGTGCGTAAACATAGAATATAATATTTTATGCAATGTAATGTGCTCCTATAGAAAAGGAAGAAAAAGAATGGATATTCATATTAATCACAGGATCATATATTCCAGTCGTCGAATAACATTTGTATCTCCGTTCTAGGCCATATCGAAGTTCATAAAACATATAAATTAATATCCATTATTCTGACGGTAACAGCCAAGAAATGTTAATGAACCATCTGTAACCGTATCTACCTAAGCTACTGTAAGATCTCCTTTGTGCTCACTGCTAGTAGATATTGATGTAAGTAATGTTGCAATCAGCGAGTTCGTAATTATCCATGTCATTACGTGTCCGCTATCTGATACGTTATTCTGATTACTATAACTCGACAAGTAATGTTTTACCTTAACTAGTAAGTATAACGTACTTAATTATTTATTATTAGATGTAATAAGAAAGTAAAAAATTTATGAAACGCTTTCTTCGCATCAAGATATGCGCAATAAATTAGAACGATTACATAACAATTTAGAAAGATAAAAGATAATAGCATGCAAATTGAAAAGATTAAGTTGAATATAGTTTTTATAGACTTCCAAAGTTTTAATTTAAATATTTTTGACATAATATGCGTGTTATATTACGATGTCAAGAATAACCGTTGCTATTCAGATATAAAAATATACCTGATATAAAAATATACCTAACCAGTCATGATCCTATAAGTGATATTTCAAGTACTCTTATAAGCCATGAAAGCGACTAGACTTGATCATTGAATGATTTATACATGGTAAAGCAACGTTTTCTTTACGAATTAAAGGCTCGTATAAATAATCAATCAATGCTATCACATATATTAAAAATTCTATATTAAAAGAGCATAACAGTCCTAAAATGAATAAAAATAGAAAATAGTTAAATCTCTTATTCTATTTTAAATATTTTAAATATTGACTTATATAATAATACGATAAAAAAATTAAATATTTAATACGTTCAACATGTGTACGAAAAATTGCTTTAATAAAATATTGTTGTTGCATGAGTAAATCTTGTACATTTAAAAATTCTATAAAAAAGAGAAGATAGATTGATTGGACAATTCCTTGTAATTGGCTATTTAATTGGATCCAGTCTCTTATCTTGCGATATTTTAGGGGTGGTAATCGGCGTTATCATCAAAATGGTAGTTTTAATCTGCAGCCGGCGGCAATCGCAAAATAATCGTTGGGATGAGATGGCAGATGCAAAAGTTTCATGAATTATGATTCATATAATTGATGAGTCTTTCACATTGCGCTATCGATTTTAATATAATTATTGCATAAAATCTATACGTGCACAAGAGATATTTATGTTTCACTTGTAGCTTAAATATTACTTGTGTTTTCTGAAATTAATAAGACATTAAAATAGGATATAATGTAAATATTTATGCATAAGATAATGTATAAGATTGTAATAATGTATAAGATTGTATTTTTAATTTATATGTGTAAATAATTTGTATTATATTTAATTCCAATTTTATTCACATAATAAATTGATAGAATTGAATAAGATAACGCTTTTCTTATTTCAAGTCAGTTTTCTTTCTCAATTTGTAATTATTCGAAATTATCTGAAATGATTTGATTTTCTTACGCAAGCTTTCGGAGTACACGTTACTTACATCACTTTTAAGTATTGTAGTGAACAAATTTTATTTAATTGACATTGATTTAATGCAATTTACGTATTAATTTTAGACGGACACATTACCCTTAGAGTGCCGAGTGGTAAAGTGAAAGGAGTGCAAACGTAATTTTATGCTCTTAGCAAATTCTGGCGGCCATGCATTTTCCGAAACGTCGACACGTTTACGAGGGTGGGCATCCGACGGCAAAAGCGTGCGTGCTATAACTGTGCGTCTATAAATAAACGATGAAATGCGGCAAGCGCGTGGCTTTAATTGGAAGGTCCGAACGCATGCAACGCTCGTTACGATGGGTTTTACTCAGGAATGTAATCAAAATGATGATCTCATCGAATCAAAAAGATACGTCTCGTTGTTCGAGAAGAGCAAGCAATACGTGTATCTTTAATGGCGAATCTCCATAAATATCGACTCAAAGAGACGTCTCGTTGTTTGAGGAGGATACGTGTATATGTATTAAATAAGTACCTATAAACCTAATTGACGCCAAGATATAGCGTACGTGTTAAAAGATTTTTATTTTATCCATTATAATTCAGGCGGATTAATTATTCTTAAAACTAAACTAGAAATTTATATAAACGGATCAAGATCTTCATTAACGACAGAAGAATCTCAAAAAAATAATGTGCCAAAATTCAATCAAGAATTCACGAGAATAATGAAAAAGATTTCGGATAGCGTGAGAACATAAGAAAGGAAGGATCAACGAAATGACATAAAATAATTGAAAAAAAAAACAAGGCTCGAAAGAGGATAGTGAGAATTTTAAAATAATCGGTATAAAGCGAAGAGAAGGAGAGATCATAATCAGACATTTCGAATGTGCCACCCTCTCGCAGAGACCATGTCCGTGATACAACTACTATATGTCAATAGATTTGTGTCTCATCACATTTGTTTGCTGTGCACGCCCACGAATGCGTGTGCTTACACTTTAGGGATGGCATTTGCGAGAGCCGATTGGTGTTTGAGCTCGTATTACAAATTCATGGCGGTCGGTGAGGCAAACGTGGATCAACCGCGTGTACGAGGTGAAGAGAGAAAACCCAATACAGAACAGAAAGGAGACTCGAGAGAATATCGAGAGGCGAAAGGGTAAATGCAGTGGCGTCAAACCAATTATTGATAAAATCGCGCTTATTCGTTTGGTTAGTAAGAAGCGTCTTATATGACACGATAAATTATAAAAACTTTCCCTTTATTTATTGACGATATTATGTATACGGTTGAAAAATATTTTGTGGAACATTATAGCTTCCTTAAAACTTCTTTAATAGAATTTTTATAGTAAAAGTGTTAAAGTATCTCTATAGAAATTATCTTATATTAAAAATATTTATCCCCTCTAATGTAGATCGATTCTCTTATATACATTTCTTATATACGTATACCTATGTAGATATATTTTGTCGATATTTATAAAATTACTGGCGCCATTGAAATGACATACGAGGAGTTCATGTAATCTAGAGAATGAAATAAAAGAGAAAAAGAAAGAGGAGAGGAAGGAGGAAGGGGAGGAAAGAGAGATAGAGGTAACACAAAACCAAGCAGAGAAGCGGACACAGAATGCGGCGAGAGCGGCAGAAATTGAGGGGCGCACCCGTTCCCTGTGGCCGTCGTCAATCAGAATTCCGCGAATTAGCGTTAACGGGCCGTTATTGCCGCGTCCATTTGGCTAGTGTACAGTTTGGGTCGTGGATATGAGCCCATAGATTCCCCATATTCTACGCCGTATGGGGCGATGGTGCTGCCGCGCATAGCCCACCGGAATCCGGTTAGTTACTGCGACGCGTTATGGACCGCGCCGCAGTGCCTTTCTCTCTCTTTCATCCCTGTCGGTCTCTATCGTCCTCTCCCTTTCGCAGCCCTATCTTTCTCTCTCCGCGGTCGTGGAAAGCTCCACCCTAGCGACGGGTACAACGCGAATGGCCGCGGTCTCTCTACCAAGCTCTATGCATCTATCGATACCTATTTACCTGTTCGCGCAGGAGCAACGATTCCTGTTTCTCTAGATAAATGTTCGACCGTAGGGATAAATGGAAATAAAGCGGAATAAAAAAGATCTTTTAAATCGAGCTGAAAAAGAGAACGGAGAAACAATTGCTCAATGATAGAGTTTAAATTAGGCTGTCAACTTTACACGAACGGTATAGCAATATCAAAGTTGATAAATTATTAAAAATGACGATTGTCATGATGTAACTGACTAACGTGAAATTAACACGATGGAATACCACCGCGTGATACCGCGACTTTACGCCACAATGATTACACCTAATAATTAATATCGACATATTTTCTCTTATTGCGCACCAACATGATACATAACAATGTAATATGATAACTCTGGAAAATTATACTCTTGGATAACTCACTATTAAATACGTAAAATCTTTGCAGATTTTAGATTATACGAAAGAAAAAAATGATCCTTTGTTCGTTGGAAGCAACTTACGCAACGTGAGAAAGAAACATTCAAGATGAAACTACATCTCGCTATATGTAGGTACGGTAATCTAAATTGATCATTGCCTTGTTTAAACCTACATACAGCGAGTTATTCTAGCCACCGATAATTCTCGTCACGTTCCTCAGCTTGTATGATCTATCTCGTATATCTGTCAGTTTTGTGCAGATATCTTAATCCGCGATAATATAAAAGTTTCGAACAATTTATGATAATGTTTGAAAAGAGGACAATGCATTATGCGCCTCATTATTCTTATATAACCGCAAGAATAGAGCAATTTTATTTATACACGGAAAAGATGATCTTGTTGAAACATCTAAAAATTTAACTAAATGGAGATATGAAAATAATTTTGTTGGACTGTCAATAATTATGTATGTAGAACACTCACACAAATTATAATAGTTACTAGAATATTTGCAGCTTGTTCATTATGCTTGAGATTTCTACGTAATTATTTTAGTGCTCCAATAAAATGATTTTCAGCCTGTATCTAGCTAAATTTTTGAATACTTTAGAAAAATCGTTGTTTCCATATATAAATATAAATAAATAGATAACTTACGTACACCATAATCACAGAAGATTATAATAAAATGATTCTAATCTACTTATTCCCGATTTAAATAAAAAATTTTGAAACATTTATATTTTTATATTTCATAAGTTATTATAAGATAGCTCGTATCGATCGTAAGATAGCTTAGCTAACACAAATGCAAACGTTAACTCAGTTTTTTTTTTACAATAATCTTTTGTGATTGCAATGTCTCATACTCAATTAATTTGTAATTAAAATATCATACCTCGAAAAAGAGTTCGTTTATGTAGATATAATTCATATGACAAATGTTTCGAAACGTTAAATAGATTTTCCACACTTTTGATGATAAACACGATGATAGATTTATAATTTTTTATCGTTAAATTTTTTATCATTAATTGTGATTTTTAAAAAAATTAAGATTCAATAAGTGCTGGTTTTTTTAATATCTACAAATTAAATATCAAAAGATGCGGAACGGCACAGTTCACGTCAGTGTTTGTATTGCAACTGTGTACCATGGATTTAATGCCACGGATTTTTAGATTTTTACCTGCTAAAAAAAACACCGAACATCAAGCGAATCGCATCGCAGAAGAAATAGGGAGGAAGGGGAAGAAGTTTCTCTATCCTTCAAGGACGTGAAAGGGCCGAACATTACGCGTTTCGGTCGTATTTTCTGTCATCAAGCCACAAAAAGGCTTCGTCTTAAAAAAAAAAGCCTTAAAAAAAGCATCGCAGTAACTTCATAGTCATGGAATTGCAGAAGAATCCCAAGGTTGGCTATTAAAACCTCAAAACAGAATAGCTACCGTCACTTCCTGCAATAGTGTGATTTTATTTATGGTAATTTATGCTGGGTTTAAAAAGGGCTAAGGGTTTCGGAAATCTCCGAAGGGTTGTTAAAAAAAGAGCTTTGTTAAAAAAGCATTTAACCAAGTGACAGTATGAGAGAGTTTATGGTAGGAATGTCCGTAGTGGGTCTTGCCATACTCATAATTAAAAACAGAAGGGTAAACTTGCAAGACCGCCGCCTTTTGACTGATCAAAATTAGTAGCTTTACAAGTACTTTAGCAAATATCAAGCATTTCATATTAATTATATACAATAATTTTTTTAAAAATTTCACTTTTTTTGTTGGAATATTTATATCAAATAATGTACCGTTCCTAAAAAATAAAAATAAAAAAAATAGTTTTAAATAATGCTATTTACATAAAAATTCTAATATTTTCTATCAACTAATAAACTCTTATAAACTTCCTAAAATATTATTTTATAAAGTTGCTGAATTTTTTAAAAGTTTACAATTAAATAACGCTTTAATTTGTAGAAGTTGCTCTCAACTAACATTTTCTTATTATGTAAATATTATCAATGAATGAATGTTTACAATCATACATTTTTCGCTGCTAGATCATTAACTGTCTGATGGTGGTTTCAGCAGTACTAGCTGAAAGAAGCTATAATTGAGTGGCGAGAATCAAGCTTTATAGAATCAATTCGCCCCGCGACCGTCGGAAATCGGTCTCTCGGTCCGTCGGATACGGCGCTCATCGTAGTAACATCGCTTGAGGCGTTCTATGCCCAATACGACCTCGTAAACCCCACAATTGCCTGCCTTAGAGGTAGTCTTGTTTCTTTGCTCCATCCTTTCTTAAAGTTTTTTTTCTCGAGGACAACATCCGATTGTGGATTCGAAGAGTTAGTGGGGTTAACTCTGCACAAGCCAGTTTTCTTTCGACCGACGCGTATGTAACACTATCGACATAAGTGCTTCTCGAGAAAAAACTATGTATCGTTAAATTTCTTTTTAATTTCTTTTTCGTTAATGATATAGTGATAAGTGATGAACTGTTCAGATGGACAAAAGACATTCAGACGTGTATTTTTGGTGTAATTCTTAATATATAGACATGTATAATGCAGCAATCTAAACAATCAGGTAAGAAATAATATATCTATTGTATACATATATTGCAATTTAGATTAGATTGTTTAATGGTGTATAAAAAGTCTCTTAAAAAAAAAACATCAAAACAATTATAAACAAAACAGTTATAAACGACTAAAGGAAAAACATTTTTCACTTTAAATTTCAAAGAAATGAACTAATGATAAAATTATTTTTTTTTTAATTTTACATGAAACTTGCTTCAATAAAATTTTAATTTAAAGCGTAAAGTTGCGAAAAAATTTTATGCTTAAAATTGCAAGCGATAAATATGTTTGATATTTTCATAAAAAAAATATTGTTTTACTTTAAATTAATAAAAAAAAAAATCTATCATTAAAAAGTAATATACGAGAAAAAGAAATATCTGAAATTTGTATATACATACGTACACATATAATGCATCACATTGCATTTTTATATGCATTATGAATTATTTTATGTACTTATGTAATATTGAACACGAAGTCAAAGATTGTCATATATATGCAGAATTGCGTTTATATTACAGTTTGTTGTCAATCAAATTTTAAATGTGTAGTTTGATGTTTTAGAATCGCATAATTTTTTTGCACAATAAAATAATTCTTAGATCTTAAATGGCTTACAAAAGTATCGTGAGACAGATGCAAGACATCTTATATTCTAAAAATATTTATAGATTTGTCATGTCTGGTTCAAGATAAATAAACAGTTGTTAAATGAGAAACTTATGAGGTTGCTAAGTTATTGAAAGCATAAAACATGGCATTAATTTATCCTGTAATGTAATTTATCATGTAGTGACAACGGTCTCGGGAACGTTCACAATAATCTGACATTTCGGTAAAAATGTCAGATGCAAAAAACATTTTCAATATTTTTACGATAACATAAAAATATTTACCAACTTGCGAATATTATTTTAAAGTGCAATTTATATAAAATAGATATGATGCAAAAGTGTACCTAGATATAAATATTCATGCCATCATATTATGTATATGCTCGTTTTTATAATTAATGTCAGCTTGTAAAACATGTGATGCGAGTGCATAATGATGTACATGTAATAAATATCATCTTTGTATAACATTAAATTAACAGTATTATATTCGATGATTTTTTTTATTTATCAATGACAAAAAAATTGCTGCTTTACTGTGATAATAAAATTTTTAGTTTCTCTGACGTACTATTATGTATATATTATGTATTAAAAAGACTTCTAAACTAATTTTTAATTTTTAATTTATGACCAAACTTTATATTGGATATAACATATATTTTAATTTTATTTTTAACTTATTTTGTATAAATTTTATTTTATCATGACTTATTTATTGTTTTGATCAAGATTTTGATTAGGATTGATATTATAACGTACAATTTATTGTAATTATAAAAATGTGCAGTATAAAAAGAGCAAAGTTTGAAAATACTAAAATTAATAAATCTCAGAAAAATAACTATATTGCCATTATAACAAAAATAATAAATATATTTCAAGTAATGTTTGATATATGCAAATATTCTATACTGATGCTTGTTTATTGTCAGTAACAGGAAATTGAAGCTATGCATCGCGAGAGATTAATGGTATATAATTAAAAATTTTCGTGATAAAAAAATTTTTGTCTACGCTAATAAATAATTGCTTGGTTACGCACATATAGCGGAAATTATGTAAAACTCAGTAACGTGACTAACATCTTCGTGAATAGTGCGGTAAGATCGTTGATGTTAGGATAGGTCGGGAACTCGTTGCCATATCAATATACCTAAGTGAAATGATACGAGGCAGCAGTAAAGTCCGACAGTAATGACGCATTAGGGGGTTGCCAGGCCGATTTAGTCGGCTATCAAACAAAAGGCAACTTTTACTGGATCCAGCCAAGGCAGCAGCGTGCGCGTGCTCGTTTTAAGAGGTTCGGTTGGGAGAGAGCGTGCCGGCCACTTATACCTGACGCTTTATGCGTTTTATAGGCGCGACGTGCGTTTCGTGTGCCAAACAGCGCATAAAAGTGCAACCAGATTGGCCGTTCTCGTCGTTACTACGTCACGGATTATTCGCGATGTTTCACGCCGCAAAATCAAGTCTGCCTGTTGACTTGGAATTATCTGCCAACAGAATCCGAAAAAAAAAAACATTCTATGTGTGCGCTGCGATTTGTTTCTGTGTGTATTTAGTAAAGTTGTATGCAAACTAGAATTTACTGATAAAATAACTGTCTCAATAAATTTTAGTAACTGTTTCTAAAAATTAATATTTTGATATATAACTATTGAATATTAATTAATAACTATATTTTTCTTCAAATTTAATTTATATTCACTTACTTTTTACTGTACAGTAAAGTGTAAAGAGAGATTGAAAATTATGCATATTAAACACATAATTGCATTATTATCAGACAACGAATTTTTTTAAAAATTTATCGAACAAACAATATGATCAAAAAACTTTATTTTAGACCGCATATGGAAGAACACAATCTATTAGAAATTAAAAGTCTATAACGTCGAAGCTGGATCTTTTAATAATAGGCTTTAATTTCTAGTATTTATCGAACAAAATTATTTCGTATAAAAAATAAATTAAAAATAGCGAGTATTTGTTTGTATAACAGTATAATAATATTTTATGTAAATTCCCTTAATAACAAGTGCATTATTCCACTAATTGTAATATATTGTTGACATTTAGTAAATCATTCAATACGTATAAAGTATATCAGCAAATCATGATTGTCAAGCTAATTGCAAATGACAGTCATAAATGAAATCTCGAAGAATTAATGACTTTTAGTCTTTTTAATCTAACAGATAGTAAAGCAATATTCCTAAATACAACTTTAAAATTTATTGTAAAGTATTGTTGTCTATATTTGAAAAAGCGAAGTATTGTATGTATTTATGTATTCTTTAATCCTGAAAACTTATTCTGATATTGTACATATACATGCATAGTTAAATTTAATCATAATATTATTATACATTGTTTCTTTTTTTTTTTAGTTTTTGTTTTGCACAATATGTTAAAATTTATCTTTATTATTTTGTAAAATACAATGATTCAATTTCGCATAGTTATATTCATTCCCGGAATATCGATCAAACATAATTTACAACCCAGTGTCAGTTGTGATATGAGGGGTGGGAAGGGAAGAACAGACAGAAGGGAAACCTAGGGAAGGGAAGGTGGAAGATAGGATTGATGAGATCAATATGCAGTAAGTCTGAGCACGGCGTCCGGAGTTAATGGCGGAGATGCGTTGCGGAGAAGCTTTAACGTCCCACTAGGTGTGAAATATTTTATTAGCGATATCTTTGCGTTACGTTCAAATTGAAAATTTCGCAATAAATAATATCTGCAAAAAATATGACCTATATCTTAATAAAAAGAATTGTTGCATAAATACATAAAAACATATGAACTGTGCGATCATACATATATACATAATAGATGTGTACAAGCGTAATGATGTAATAAAATAATTTATTATATAATATTTAGTTGTATTTTGTATTAAGATTTGTTTGGATATATTTTCGTGATTCAGTAGTACGTAAAGCAAGATTTCATTTCCTTCCCACAAGGTAGAAGTAGTAAGCAATGGAACTTTGAAATATTATCAAATTTGATTCAATCTTTATGACGTGAATAAAAAAAAGATAAAATCTTGTTTTTATCGCTGGTACCAGAATATGACAGGACCGGTTTTACGATGCATGTTCCGATAACATTCGATTTCGCAACATGAATATATGTAGAGCAAAAGCAACAAATTTTTATCAGTGAATTAAATTGGAACATATTATATTGCAAATATTATATATGTGAACACTTTTAATTATAGCTTAAGAGACAGACATATTCTATTTACACGTTTGAAGATACAAAAATGAATGCCCCTACTTTTTATAAGAAAAGAATAGAAGATATAATATTTATAATTAAAAAAATTTAATTTATTTAAGTGTGCACTAAATTATTAAGCAAACAATTATTTTGTTGTAAAAACAAAAATATTTAAATGTATTAAAAAATTACAAAAGTCGGAAATAAATATAATTAGAGTCTTCTTGTTCATTTTCTACCAGTTATACTTATTACATTATTATTATTATGTTTCTCAACAACTTTATTAAATTTTTATTTTGTTTTATAATAATTTTGAACTTATAGAAAAATACCAGAAGACAGTTTTATATTAGAAATAATAAATCTAGCCATACAACAATTGAAGGGATGAACGGAATAAAGGCCAAATTCTATTTGGATTCTTTTTCATATAATATTGATGATTAGCTTTTTTATATAATATTGATGATATTAGAGAAGTATTGTGATATGTAACTTCTTAAAGACATTATATAAATTCATTTCATACTGTACTCATTTATGTATAATAAAAAAATAGCAAGTTATATTTTATTAAAATCAAGATTCTGCAATTAGGCTTTAATTCTGCCCATCCTCTCAATTGATATTCGAACTAGTAAAGTGATCATAGAGAAATAATGATCATGTTATCTAATATTTTTACTTTATCGTATTATTAATTATCTAAAACACACATTAAATCAGTCTGGTTTGTAATAAAATATCATATTTAATTTACAATCACGCCACAATGCGATAAATAATAGCATTGGAATACTATCAGCAGCATAATAAATGCTCACGTTATCGAGCATATACATCCACAGCGTTACTCTGTCCTTCGTAGGTGAAAGCAAAATAATTATCCAACGAGCTTTTCAACTCCCTGCACATCATTCAAAGCTGTTAATAAATATATGAAATATTTGCAGCAAATCGAATTTGACATGTTTACAGCAAATCTTATTGCGAAGTGATTGATATTTATGGCGTATTGTTACATAACATTTTTACATAAACGTAAATATAGTATAAATTTACACTTTTGAAGTTTAATAAGAAAATTTTTACTTTTAGAAAACATTAAATTGAGTTATAAAACGCGTTTAGTCGCAATGAAGCCGAAAGATGTAAAAATTTACATAGGTAACGCAAATTGGAGATTACGTTCTAAAGATAAATGTTTTCCCTCGAGAATTG
This sequence comes from Acromyrmex echinatior, assembly GCF_024713525.1. Lineage (NCBI taxonomy): Eukaryota > Metazoa > Arthropoda > Insecta > Hymenoptera > Formicidae > Acromyrmex > Acromyrmex echinatior. The sequence goes on along the minus strand of NC_141853.1, from coordinate 14,885,258 downwards.
TTTAAAGTATATTGACCGTTAAGTAGCCAGAACGTGCTTTAGATTTGGATCGCGCCATTAGTATCGCACTTCTGCTGGAATTGGTCGGCGGCACGTGTCAAAGGATGGGCAAAGTAAAAACAGAAAAAAGAAGATAAAGGATAGAGAAAAGAAACAGCGCCGCCGAAAAGAAAGGAGAAGAAATCCAGTGGCGCTGTTTCGAGATACGCAGGCGCGGGATGCATCAGAGGAACGAGAGGCGCATATGTGAAGGAGAGATAGGATGATACGAGCAGCCAAGATGGCCGTACCTACTTCCCCGGCTTCCCTCACTCGGTCCTCTGGACAGAATGCCTGCTGCGACGAAAACCAGCTTTGTATCACGAGATAGAATACACGCACACAATCGCGCGATCTCATATGCTTACACTTACCACAAACGTTTCCAAAGCCGTTTTCAACCTCCCTGCCGCCGCTCTCTCTATCTCTCTTTTTTTCTCTCTCTTCGATTTTTCATCCGGCACCAGTTGTTAACGCCTTGATTTTTTAGCAATTCCGGCGATCCACGACGCTTCGCGAATTTCAAAATTGTCGTCACCGTCGTCCTCGTCGCCGTCGTTCATTTTTCTCGCGACCCGCATGCTGACATCCCTGTACTTTCGTTCGGAATGTCTACGATACTATGTTGCGCCGCTGTACCGTGAGACGAGTAGCCCTAGAGATGTATGGGGGATACAGGCGAGCTGGGTTGAAATAGGGGAGATACGTAGAGGGGTATCGTGTCGCTGTTTTAGTGATGCTTTATTTCGTTAAAATATTACTGGATATTTATATCTGGATTTTATTTTCACGATTCGATTCTGCGATTTTTAATTATTTACATTTTTAAAACAAAATCTGCGAATAATTACTGCACTTTTTGTCAGACATATTGAAAGAATACTTGACGAATATTCAAAGCTTACGTAAATATCGTATAGTTAAAAATTTTTGTCAAAATATTTTTGCAAAAATATAAAAAAATTCCGAATTCGGTAAATACATGACAATTATCTGACGATATCGATCGTTCAAGACAATGGTGTGTTGCGCTCTCAAAGATAAAGAGAACATTTTTAAATGGCGCATCAGTAGAAAGAAATTGTCGTGGTACGATATCGCTCTAAAGATGTAGAAAGGCGGACAGAAGAAACACAACGCGGAGTAGAGGGAAAGGGAGATAAAAGAGAAGCGACGGAGGCTGTGACACGAGGATCGCGCGCGCATGATGGAGGGAGTATCAGCAAGATGGCTGCTACGGAAGCAGCAGCATCCACATCGCGTGTCGCGGCAATCATGTTGAATCAAGCGTTTCTCGAAGTGGAAGTGTAAATCGCGTCATAGTGCTGCTTTTCTGCATAATGATTCCTTTTCGATTAAGAAAGTTCCTTAAGACGTATTTATGAATTTAAGAATAAAACATTTTAATTGATACAAAACGACCACGCCCAAGCTGCGAGCGGCCATCTTGTAATGTCAGCTGAGCGCAGTGCATCATGGTAACCAGTGATGCAACCCTAGCAACTGACGCTCACTTCACCATTCTTTATTGAAGTCCTACCATCAGGTATTTTTTGTACATCTTATATATCTTATAACATTTGTGATGACAATGAATATTTTTCATACATTTTCATCTTTGTAATTTACGTTTCTTCATAATAAGTTTTTATATATATATATATTTATAATTAACATAAATAGACCGGATAGCCATTAAAAGAGCTCCATTCTTAAATATTATACATGGCTCAACATTTGTAATTATTAGTATGATATAGTCTACAATATTTAATAAAAATTAACAAGTTACTAATTTATGGTCCATATTCAGAACGCTTACAACGATGTTAGCATAACTTGATATACTATACGTTACGCATATTATAGAATTTCAGAGATAAAAGCGCATTCTGAATGTGGGTCTATATGTTTTTAGAATATATATACATATATTACACACACACACACACATATTATATATATATATATATATATATAGTTCTCTTTCAGATTTTTATAAGATATTATTTGTTTATTAACATTTTGATATTCGCAATTTACATGAATTCCTTACTCTAATCAACAACTGACCAAGTTCTTCATCGTTCTTTCTTGTAAAAGAACGCTGATATCATCATAACACACACACACACACACACACACACACACACACACACACACACACACACACACGTACACAACATTTTAGCAGATCACAAAACGTATCCACTTACACTTCATTGCTTAACACATTAAGTACTTTAGCTCAAGTTTCACGGTATGTTTTGATTCTACTCACGTTATATAAATGTAATATGTCTGTCTGTCTCTCTCTCTCTCTCTCTCTCTCTCTCTCTCTCTCTCTCTCTCAGATAAATGTTATCTCTCCTTTCATAGTCTGTGCCATATTTGCTTACAAGTAGCGAAAAATCAAGCATAGTAAATATTCTCAGATTTCTGATAAACTCGTCAGCGAAACTAAGATCGAATTATGAATTGTAAAATTCTACTTAATTGATATTATCTTAATGTAATATGATAAACCAAGATAAATAAAAAAATTATAACAAATAATGTAACAAATTTGATTACAAATTAAAGAAACATACCTTGTATACCCTTGTAAACATACTTATATTTCGTACTATTCCCTAATAAAATATATAATACAATATTGAAAGATGTTTTTTGGAATTAGCAAATATGATAGATTACAAAAAAGATCTGAACAAAAATGAATAGAAAGGTAAATGTAATGAAAGAAATAAAATGCAATGAAAAAAGAAAAGAGGAATCGTTGATGAAAAAGATAGAAGAAGAAAGATGAACATTTATCAGGTTGAGACAAAAATAAAGATAATAAACATTGCTTGGAGAAGGAAAAGAAAGAAATATACATAGTAAAAAATGGAAGGAAATACGAGAGAATAAAAAAGAAATAGAGGGAGAGAGAGAGAGAGAGAGAGAGAGAGAGAGAGAGAGAGAAATAAAGAAGAGCGATATCATGTTAGGATAAAAATAGAAGGTAAAAAATGATTGTGCAAACATAGCAATGATAGCAAATTGGAAAAAAGAGAAGTCTCTAAATAGAAAATTAAAAGAGAAGCGCAATTCTATGTTATTAAAACGCACGTTTAAGTTGAAATTAGAAAAGACGTATATTACAAATTTTTATCTTGTATGAAAATAACAAGAATATAAGGAAAATAATTTATGTAGAAAAATATAAATGATTATTTGGAAAAAGGGGACGCAATAACAAAATTGAAAATGATTGTGGAATGCATACAAAAAAAACGGACAAAGAAAGATAAGAGCAAAATGTCGCGTTCTCATTGGTTTCCCGCATAGTTCCTCTTCTCGACTTGGTCCATCTCGGCATTTCTTCAGAGCGTGCGCATTCTTCAGATCTCTCTTCGTGGCCCCGATGAACTTACGTGATGAAAAACTTACCAACCCATGTAGAGCCTTTTTACACTATGTACCCCATGTGACCCTGTCCAAGCCTACACGCAGGATATCTAGGACTAATCTGCAACTTCTGTTTCACACATGCACACACGATCTTATCTGTCTCCATTGTTCTTAAACTATGTCTGTGTCTTACATACGCTTGATCATATATAACAAAAATCGTATATATACACATATAATTTATCATAAAAATTGTACATTGCCATTAAATATTATATAACAAGGAAGAAGTATACTATTTCTGTTTTTATTAATCTAATAATTGTCACATACTGATTTGAACTCATTAATATAATAATATATACATATACATATATGTATATATATATAACATTATGTCTGCATTTTGTATTTAGGATTATGCATACAGTTATTGCACATCCTATACGCAACAATATATATGTTATTAATATAGTTTGATAATTCACTCTCACTGTTTTGTAATTTATTTGCAGAGTCTATTGATTCTATAATCTCTCATATTTTTTAGAAGAACATAATGCAAAATATAATTGTATTATTATATTCTTTTCAAAAAATTATAAGGTTTTCAGCACGGAAAGATTTTTTAATTTATGTACTTATATAAAAAAATATAAAAATATATTTAAAATATGTTTTAAATATATTTAAATAAAGTTTTCTTGGATAATTATTACTGCCATTTTAGAGCTGGTCGTGCTAAACTTTAGTAAGATATGAAAATTTTTATTGAATTTTTGTTGACCTATGCTTGATGAACTTGTTATCATTTGTCAAATGCGACTACCGTAAAGTGTTATTATCACATTTGACACATTGCACATTTCAATTGATTTAAATGCTATCAAGCAATTGTACATTGAGAGAAAAAGATGATTATAATTACTATAAATTAATTATAATTTGTTGTCATTTTTGGTATAACTATATATATTAACTATATATATATTTATAACTATATATATATTTGGTATAACTATATATATATTTATAAATATTTTAATCATGCAAATGTAATCAATTATGCTACTAATCCAATAATTGTCATATACATTGCTTGAGAATTATTTAATTTTTTTTTAAATATATTTTTTAGTTATTATTACCAAACAAATAATTAATTAATTTTAAAAAATGATAAAATTCATTATAATTGTGGTTACATTTACTGAACAATAATGTTTATTATATTTACCGTTTATTTCTTGGTATTTTACTATATTACTATTTGAATTGTCATAATTTGTAGTATAATTTTTTCATGTTTGAGAGAATTATACATATATGGTTATTATCACATGGTGGTTATTATCATGGTTACTAACATTGTAGCAGAAATCGTAAAAATGAGAGTCCTTAATTATAATTATTTTATCATGCAATTAGAGTCACTAATACCAAACATTTTCTTTCAGTGTATATATAAATGTTAAAAGTGTCGGAATCCATAGAGTAAACTTTTTTGATTGTAAGTTTTCGGAAAATTTTTTTTTCTTATTGATCTGTCACGGAACATAGCTGGGATAATTGCTATTTTTTTATTTTATGATTTATTTCACACCATCACATCACCACGTTACGTGTTTGCCAATCTTACATTATTTATACATGTCCCGGAAATTCATTTATATATCCATTTATATATTATTCACTTATCTCTCTAATCTAACATTCACGCTCGCACGTACAATCATCGGCTTGAACTTGTTAGCGCCTAAGGTTATCATGTAATATCGTTTATACGCTTATGCTCCGTCATTGCTTTAAGTAGGTAGAAATCAATAGTCGTGGAATAATTAATTAAGAAAGGATTAATTAAGAAGGATTTTATTAAGAATCGTAATGTTTTTGTAACTTTGATAATTGATTAATGCATGTTCTATTTATAAATTACATTAAAATAACTTTTCAAGGATTTTATTTGCAAAGAATATACACTGAAAAAAAAATTCATATATCCTAAATTTCAATAAATATTTATTTGAATAGTACCAACTAAATATTTATTAACTATAAAAATATCTTTATTTAGTTAAAAAAAACATTAATTTGATTTAAAAAAAAACAATCACTTCTTTTTATTAAGTAAATATTTATTTATTGTAAGTAAATGTTTAGTTGGCAGTATTCATACAAATATTTATTTAAACTTAAGCTATTTTTTCTTAGTGTAGTTATTAAAATAATTATAACATGATTACATAATTATGTATAATTATATTTGAAGTATAGTTTATTAGTTATGCTTCACATACGCACAATTATTAATAATTTTATTTTTTTTAAGTTAAAAAGAATGATTATACAACAATACATAAAAAATATAAAGATTTCTTTAATAAAAAATTTATTTATATGTATATATGTATTATATATAATACATGTATGAATGTAGATTTATATGTAGATATAAATGAAATTATATTCTTTCTTGCTTTCATAATTATTCATTACATTTCGTAATTAAATCAAAATTCAAAATAACGAATTAAAATAATAAATTTTTTACTCATATAGTATTTGCAATTAGAACTGTTTTCTGCTAAAATTTTCACAATGCTATCTATGTTTTAAGGGAGTATACTTTGACCAGCTTGAAAAGTGAAAATTTTTTAGCATAGATTGTGGGAAAAGTATAAATACGATCCGTTTGTAATTTGGCATTTGCCTAATACATATATTGAACTTGTTATGTTGCAAATTTTATTGAGCAATATTAGTTGCTTTCTATTTACTCACAAGTGAAACTGAGTCTGAAGTGAGCTGAGTATTTCAAACTCAGATTAATAACATCACTACTTGCTTACTTTAAAAAGTTATCACATGACAACATAGGTTCATAACTTCACTTTTAAAGTGAGTTTACGAGACTCACTAATAGCGTTTTTGACCCGATCGTGTTTGCACCAATTTGGGTTGCAAAATGCTTTGCTATTGGATGACGTTACATGCTCTACCAATAGAAGAGCACGAAACGTCATTACTTCAACTCAGATTGGTGTAAACCTAGTCGAGCCGAAAACGCCATAAAGCATACGGTCTCGATTTTGTGCAGATTGTAGGTAAAAACTCAGTTGAATCTCACTTGTCAGAATACAAAAGGAACACGCATTCAATTGAGTCATGATGTTACAAGTGAGAATTATCTGAGATTCAGTGTAAATAAATGAAAAGTAATTATTAATCTTGTGAGGAAATATAAAAATCCGCGTAAAATCCACGTTCATGCATGATTTCGTCATTTTAGTTATCCTGAAACAAAAAATCCAAATAGTTTCATAAATCATAATGTATTCCAAATGTATTGTCTGACCGAGCTTTTTTTCATTTTTTTTTAAATTGACGAAAATAAACATGTTAGAATTTTTAACACATTTTTGGTATTATAAATGTTATTATATTTTGGAAACTAAAAATGTTCAACAAAATTGTTGGCCAGACGATAGGGAATACATTATAATTTATGAAATTATTGACTGTGTTCAGCAGAGAAAGTATAAGCTTTGCAATTGTTATAAAATTCTTCAATGATTGGTTCTTGCTTTTGGTTCCTTATGGATCTAAATGTATAAACCAATTATACTGAAGAATTTTACAGTTGCAAAGCTACTTTCTCTGCTGAACGCAGCTACTTAGATATTTTGTTTCAGGATAACCAAAATGACGGAATCGTGTATACCATTTACCGGTGCAAGCATAATAACATTTTATGCGGATTGCTGTATTTCTTCGTAAGATCAATATTTCTCAATAGAATTTCTAATATAACAAGTTCAATGTATATATTAAGAAAGTGCCGTAAAAATTACAAATGGATCATATTTAGGTATACTTTCTCGCAATCCATGCTAAAAAAAAATCTTCATTTTTCGAATTAGTCAAAGTGTACTTTCTCAGCAGAAACAACAAGTCGCGGTAACTTTAATGTCAAAATGACATTAAAATGAATCGAAAATGATTGAAAAATGACTTTGAATAATAATTTTTTATACATAGCTACATAATATATATATATAAATTATATAAATTATATTCTATAAATTTCTTTCTTTGATTTACAATTAAAAACTAGATTACTTTTCGTACATTCAAAAATTTTTCACAAAATTATTATCATTTTTGTCAATTTGCAAATTTTTTTATGTTCTGCATGATGGTTTTATTTTAAAATCAGAATTTTGATGACCAATTAAAATCAACATCAAGTTTTAGAATTCATAATAAATTGCAGATAGTAAAAATCAGATAACTTTAATTAGAATATATAACGATGATATGTTATATCATTATTATCTCTTGTTTAATATTCTTAAAAACTTTTTTATTGCAGCTACTGTGCTATTAGTTAACTACGTTTGACATAATGATATGCAGGCAGAAGAACGCGTAATAATAGAGCGTTTACAAAACGAAGCACGCCAATTTCATTGTCCCTGTGGTTTACCAATTTACGGACCATTACGGCTAACTCCTACAGACCATATTGGGCGTGAGATGGTCACGTCGCCGTATCATCCATTATTCATCACTCTCTTTCCCAGACTTCAGTACAATTTTGTCCGTTGATCCTGCACTCTGTTCATATACTCTTTATAAATTTTTTCGCAGTACTGATTTTTATGCATTATTAGTCTTAATTAATGTTGCGGATCTCGTCATTTTTTTTATCCGAAATATTGTAATATAATACAAATGAGTATTTTGGCAGTTTAACATATACTTTATGAGATTAGAAATGTAAAAAAAAAAACGGAAAAACGAGCTAATATACTTTTTAAATAAAAATGATCTATTTATACTATTTATGCAATTTTCTCTTTTTAGTAAAGTTTACGACATTTGCTAATTTTTTTATGTATTCTTTTACAATTGAAAAAATAATTTATATACATATTTTAAAATATTACATTTTCTTATTCATATATTTATATGTATAAATATATCCATATATTTCACTATTTTTATTACGTTTTTTAATATTGTAACAAAGAAGAAAAGAATCTGGAACTTTATGAAATATCACGATCATCTAAGAATCTTCGTAAAATCTTTACTCACATTTCAATCAAGACAATGTCATATATCTAATTTATTCTCGTCACATGTTACTGTGCTTTAATATCTCAAGATCAAAACAGATTGTCTACTTCGCAAGCGAAATGGAATGTCAAGGAACGTGTACAATTTTTCTGATGCAAGGGATATCGTATTTTTTTTAGTTTTGACCTTGACGTCTACAAAAGGAATGTTGTATAAGACGGTCCAGAGACTATTTTGGAGGCGGGGTTGCCGAGAAGAATTCCGGGGGTACAAATACCTGAAGTCACTCCCCTTTCTTTTAGAGCGTCTCTCAGTTTAGGATCCGCCCGGTCCTCTACCCTCTCTCCAATTCAAACAACCTCCATGAAAGAAATCATCATGGTAGTTGCGTCTAAAACGACTTTCGTGATGGAAGACATTGACCTAAATTCAATACGGAGTGCTTTAATAAAGACATTCTTCATTCGGCTTTTGTATTAAGGCATCGTTGGTTGTAAATCGTCGTCGTCTTTTGTGAATCTTATGCTATCATTGCTTTCGCAAGGGTTCTGAAGGGTTGTGCCTGACACATTGAACTTTATTAATGTTTGAACATAAAGGTATTATTCTCACTGTTTCGTTACGCGGTTGACGCGATATGGTTTCATGGAACAAATCATATAATCATATTCTTATTGAAAAACGAAGATTGTGCTTTGTTCCTTCATATTTATAATAAGAAAATTAACGATGGACGATTATTTATAAAAATACAATTATTATATTTGCGAATTATGATTTCATGAAAGTCGGAAATTGTGTGGCTAAAGTGGCTTTATCTAATTAATTAAAAATTCATAAAAAGCGTAGCAAAACAAAATTATTTTAATATCAAATAAAATTTATTATGCGATTAAAAAGCTTTGTGAAATTTTGTATGTTTTGTGAGATATTTTTCGCGCGGTCGTTATGATAAATTCTTATATTCTGTGTATTCCTCTCCAGTACTATTCTTCTGTTTTCGCATTTTCTTCTATCATCTCCTTCTATCTTCCTCTACCGATTTATTTGTGTTATGTTCGTAAACATTTGAATTGCAAATTCACATTGTGCAGTCAATTGTACGGCACAACATGACAAAGTTCTGAGTTGCAAAGAAATTATTGTTGTATTATAGATGCAATCTTCAATAGGACAAATATTAATACACATGGTTGATGTTACGTCCTAATGTTATCTCCTATGATTTTCTTACTTATTAAATTCGCTGATTGAGACTTTACGGATTGATTATCTTATGCAGTGTATAGTGCTGTTTCAGCATGATGTTACAATGCACTGGGAAATCTATTTCACAGATTATTTAGCATTGTATATACGCTAAATAATGAAAATTTATTATTTTTTATCATAAATTTTATATGTGCGTTATTATAAAATAGCACAGAAAATTTTTGAACAAATTAGAAACAACAAAATAGAAAATATTTGAATAAAATTGATATGAAAATTAGTACATGATTACATGTTTTTCCTTTACTTCTGCAGAAATATGAATAAAATTAAGTTTAAAAGGATTGACATTATAAAATTAACATTATAAAAGCTGAAATCTGACGCAACGAGAGCTGCATGATTATCCATGATAAGTTCTCCGTTAATCATAAAATGTCACATGGTCAGAGCACAAAGAGCATCAGTATACTTATCAAACAGAATATCATTGTAGGGCTCAGAATCAGGCATTCATTATTCATTTGATACAAACAGCGAATTCAGAAGCTTATGCTTCGATGATCGTATTTATACAAAGTAAACGCGTTCAGTGTCCAGATATTCATAGAATATTACGCCATATGTTTTTAGTATACCTATTTACAATATATACCATACAGCTTCTCTATATTTTCTCTCTATAGATTTTTTTAAAAATAAGATGAATAAATAAATAAATAAATTCTTTTTTTTTTATTAATCAAAATACCTTTTAATGATATAAACCATATATGCACACTGAAAAAAAAAATTGGTTGCTGTATCAATTTATTTATTTTATTTAGTGAAATATGGCATAGCATTTTTTTTTATATGGTTTCAGCAATTAGTTTTTAGTTGTATTAGCCTATCCGCAATGTCAGTATATGATTTCGACAGACTAACGCAACTAATTTGCTGCTACAACCAAAAACTAGTTGCTGCAGCCATATAAAAATGCTATATTTTTCTATCTAAATTGTTGCAGCAACCAATCTTTTCTTTCACACTGAGAGAAAAATGTTTTGTATTTGTAACTATAATTACATATTACTATAATTATGATTATTACTACTATAATAATAATAACAGTAACTATGTATATATAATAGTTCTAGCAACAAATGTATATAGTTGGCAACCTAAAATGACTACAATTAGTACATTCTTTCATTATATTATATAAAATAAATCTCTTTTTTTCAGATCGGAGATATCCATTTTGCTGATTTGAGAGGAAAAATACCATTTTTTTACATCCAACATGACAAGGTAAGATATATTAATTTTTTAATTATTATAGAAAGAGAAAAATTTGACAAAATTTTTATTTAATCTAAATCAGTCGTATCATAATTAAAAAAATGTTTTCTAAACTTATTTCATAACAAGCAAATATCACTCTCTACAAGGATATAATATGCATTTTCTTACAACGTTAGCATAATTAATAGTCCCCTAGCAATAACTTATACACCCGCACCCTACCATTAGCTCTAAATATTTATGGCCTCATTCATTTCGTTTTATGTTTCAATTCAAACGTATCAATGTGACTTGCTTGCTTTTACAAATAGCAAATTAAAATTTATTTATTTTACTTTTTACTCATTTATTTTATTTTTTACTAATTTGCTTATTTTATTAAACTTATTTTATATATTTTAGCGTGTATTTATAAATATTAATTTTGTAAAAAAAATGTGTAAATACCTATATAAATTAGTTCCGAATTTTTTAATATTTCCAGAAATCAATTGTAAAATATAAAAGATCTCAAGATGTCTTCTTCGGGAAAAATCTGAAATTCTCAGGGAATTCTTTTTATCCTTGAAAAAATCTTCGAATTCTGGAATTTTGTTAAAATAGGGAAATTTTTTAAATTCTATTTTTAAATTTAAATTTTATTTTATTTGACAAAATCATTTCTTTGATAAATAATACAAGTTTAACTAGACCCTAATATCAGATAGCAGCCGACCAGCCGTAGTTTGTAGTATGCTAACAGCATATGAAGGGATAATACGTGTTCTGCGATAGGAGTCGTAAAGTCTGAAATCGTAAGAAATTGACTAATCGCAGTCAAATGTGAGGAATAATCGACTATAATTGATCAATTTCTTACGATTTCAGATTTTAGACCACTAGATTTTTATTGTAGACTTCGCATATGCTGATTCTATAAGTTGATAGTTCTATGAGTTGATAATCGGTAGTTTTAAGTCTTGTGAATCAGTGAAGTTGATCAACTTGTACGACTAAAGATGCCTTTTCATGCTCATGCTCGACTCTCAATTTTAGCATCAAAATAGATCACATGATCGAAATTGATGCTTGATATTCGTTAATTTTTATCACGTTATCTGTTTTGTTGCTAAAAATGAGAGTCGTTCGTCGAGCATGAAAAGGCACCTTAAGTAAGGCTACCGATTTTCTTAAGAATAAATTCGAATTTTAGAAAATGCTCAGAAAGAAGTAGATGCACTTAACGAACAAATTTAAGCTTTAAAAAAATGGATTTCAGTATTTTGTGTTGTCTAAATATTATTTACTTATAGATATAAAAAATTATACATCTTTGGTTTTTTTGTAATATAAGAATTATATTTTTTTCATATTGTAAACAAGTTTGTATATATAATTTTTGAATTATTTATTTTGGAATGTCTTTAATGTACAACTAACATTTTTAATCTTATTAGACCTAGAATTTTGAATAAAATTCATGGAAAAACCTGGAATTTTTATAAGATGCTGGAATGCTTTTATAAGATTTGAATATTCACACTGAAAAATAAAAAGATATCTAGGAATATAATCAAAATGATGGAATTCGTATAATACAATTATGGATTATTGCGACCTATTTATTAATTTTTTTTTTTTTGTAAAGCTTATTAATGTTTCTTAAAGTAAAATATTTAATTCGATATTAAATTCTTTTTTCTTTTGATTATTCGACAATTATTGATTATTCTAATATCAAATATCATTATCATTATCAATGGTTTGCCATAAGAAACGCAACGTGATCATGTGTGTCAAGTAGCAATTTCGAAATTGTTTCTGACATGATTTTTATTATTATCTAATGTAATTTGCTATAAGATAAAACATTTAATAACTTTAGAATTAAATCATGTTCTATTGCGATATTCTAACATTCAGAGACTCTCACGTCTTTAGTTAGGATTTCTACTAACGCAGTTATCCTTCAATATCTTACCCTGCTTGCAGGAAAGTTTCTCAACCGGTAAGGCAGATCACTCGTAAATTTACGAACAGTCTTGAACATATTAAATTAATTGGTCGTCAATTATTGCTGGATTATAATAGCTGTCCTCGCGCGTCTCTTTTTTTTATTATAAACTTGTTTTACTCTCGATAATCTTTCAATTACTTTTTTTGTCTCACAAGAAACTCGTTCATACATATTTCCATCATTACCATACTCGCAAATGTCGATATTCCCGTTTTAGTTATTAATTTGTATTATAGAAAATAATAATCGTATAAATACCATGCCTTATTTTGTAATTTATGCAATGCAAAAATGAATAGCGACAACTGTATTGTTTGTAACGATAGCAGCAGTAATAGTTTGAATTTAGAATTTTTGAAACAAAGTTTTTATAACATATATATATATATATATATATATATATATATATATATATATATATATATATATACATTGATGGTTATTAAATTCCTATCGACTGCGAAAACTACAGAAAATTCGATGCACCTTTCGTAATCAGATGATGACACAAAGGACCACCAGATGGCAAAGGAAGCATCTTCCGAATCCTTATGCAATTCTATCTTTACTCTTGATGTCGATCAATATGTTGTGCGCTAACAATATTTCTTTTTAAACTTATTAATTTTTGGTGATGTAATTAATAAGAATGTTTAATTGGAAAAACTATTAAAAATACGATTCATTTAAGATTATATTTAGAGTCAAAAAATTAAATTATTATATAATTAAGAAACCTTTAAAATTTTATTTTATATTATTAATACTTCCAAAATTAAAGAAATTTTTATTTATTTATATTAGCTTCAAATTAGATGCCATATTTAATATTTTGCTTCTTAAATTTAAAAAAAATTGAATAAAACGGAATTCATTATTCTATAAGAAAATATTATATCCAATTTATCAATTTAGTTTTCTTCGGTGCCACACATACATATACGCGTTTCGTATTTTGATTCACAGAATATTTCATTCACGCGAAAAAAAAAATGATATTAATAATATTCATCTTAAAATGTTAGTATTATGTCTATTTGTTTGTGTGATTAAATATTACTGAATTATACACAAAAAAGAGATGCAATTTGTAAGTGAATATGAATGTGTAAAATGAAGAGCGATGAAATAGAAAGAAGGAAGGAAGCTTCAACCAGAATGAACGTCCAAATAGTGCATTGAACTACTGCTTGGAGGAAAGTGGATGAGCCAAATCACCAGAGCGATGAGGAATGAATGCTTAGCAAGAGCACAGATTTGCTCGACTCGGGTGCAATGGCCTCTTCATTTTCATGTTCGTCTTCTCATACGTTTCCTAATCTTTACTTCGAAACTCTTATTTCATTGCCTTGGTTTTTATTGAAGATCTATAGAATGTACGTCATATTATTCGTATGGATTTTTACATCAATAATTAATGATGATATGTCTCTGTTGATAATATTTGTTTTCATTTTTCGCGCATATTTTTATAAAATATTGGGATATAATAATACATATAATTTAATTACTCAATTTGTATTCCTAATTAGCATGCTAACGATAAATAACATCAGCTTACTACCTGGGTAGCTCGTAATTTAAAACTACATTATCACGATGACAGAATTTATCGAAGCATAGTAACAAATAGATAGTAAGTATTTGAATTGACTTTTATCGGTAAATTTATCACATCATTAAAATGATATTTGACACCAGAGTATCTTTGAAACTAGTCATTCGCCGTTTTAAAAAAGACATTTAGGTCCATTTTTGGATATCCATATCACATATGGCCCATTACACCTTCCCCATTCATATGGTGACTTTCCTCACGCCCCCACCATATTCGACACGCGCCCTACTACGCTATAAGCTTAAAGGCCCTGACTTTTACGATTCTGTTCAAGTGGTCATAAAACCGAAGTTTATTGCCGTCATGATTTTCAAGTAAACGGGCTGCCACCTGTCGGAGTCTCGCAAAAGCGAAAACTGCATTGAGTCTTCATCAATGACACCTCATCAAATTAAAAGCTTAATAAACTTTTATGTGATTTATACACTTGTAAGATTTTTCAACGTAACGATCGATGATGCGTAATGTACCTATGTACTTACAAGACACTACAGGTATCTAAAGAAAGTATAACTCTAGGATTATGTATATATTACATTCTTTTTTATACTTACTATCTATGTTATTTAATAATAAAAAATAGAATGTAACAGCTAATTTCTATACAGTTGATTGTTTAGCAGATTGTTTAAACATATTATGAAAGGCGTTTCGTTTCCTTGGAATGATCCAACCATTTTGCATTTATACCGATTTAGGTATTAAAAATATTCTAGAAATTAGATATCTTTTACTCTCGTGTATTTTTAAAAGTAAAGTAGGTGGCTAATACTCTAAGCGTTCATAATGGCAAGAGCGCGTAAGCAAATAACTAGGGTCAGCTTCGGCGAGCAGCTTATGATGGGCATTACTCGGCTCGTTACGGAATAATTTACGAGGTGCGAACCGCGGGAACGATAATCCAGCGACATTTACATTCCAATAAACACTCCCGATACTAGTGGCGCGCGCCGTAGAAGTTGCTTGCTTGACTGGCCTTATGAGCTCACTTTTACGACATTTTAATTGTACGATCATCATTTAATTGATCCGTAAAACAACGATATAAAAGATATTCATGATAATATCATCACATTTATTCTCGCATCATCAAGTATCCTCGATATCAGACTGGTTCGATCTAATGCGATCTTAAATATAATCGAGGTGTTTCATAATGCTTTTCATTCCTAAACCTGTTTACTATCTCGTTTAGTGTACAACTTGTCGATCAGGTTATTCTGTGTCACGATGAATTTATGACGATGCTACCGCAATAACGATAATCGCGAGATAGCTCGTTGATGTTGGTCGTTTGAATGTCTGAATGGATCTGGCGAGATTAGTTCGCTACAAGACTCAAAGGTGGCGGTACACGTATCCCCACGAACGAACGCAGAGGAGAGAAAGAGAAGGCAGAAACAGTGCATGACGCTCGGTTCTCTCCATCTCTCTTCCTCTCTCTCTCTCTCTCTCTCTCTCTCTCTCTCTCTCCAGCACGGTACGGACACAGCGTGCCGGTACCTCGCGCGCGCTTTGGTAGTGGGGGTCTGCGGGGCGGTGCCTAACCGTTCATGGGCGTCGTTCCAACTTGGAACTACTTTCACACGGCGTAGGAACTTTCATGCCACACCAGCGCGGTATTCGTGACGAATTCAATTCTGATTGGTCCTTAAGTATAACCTCCTCCCTTAGCGGCACGTTCTCCCTCCTCGTCACTATCGCAACAGCACTCGCTCCATTTCGTCTCACTCTTAGCTGTTGCAATTGCGCATAACGTTCTTTCTTTTCCTCTTTACCTCCCTCTTCCCCACCTTCTTATTCGTTTCTGCTCATGTCTTTACGTGTCTTTCATCCCTCTCTATTTCCTATCTCATCTCTTCCCTTTCTTTCGTGTCGCGAGAAGAGAAGTTCTTTTCTCTTTCCATCTCGCACCGTCTTATCTGTCGCGCGTCTCAAATGTGACGCGCACGGCGAGCGAGTACGAATTTAATCTGGCGGTACGTCGTTGAGTTACTGGAACGCTCGATAGGGGGCACTGAGAAATCGTATTGTGAGAAAGAGGGAGAGGATAGCTCGAATGGGAAGGGAGAGAACGAATATCGTTGAGAGGTGGAGCGAGACAGAATCAGAGGGTGAGAGAGCAATTGTGGGGAGAACGTTGGGGGTGGAAGAGGGGGACAACAACGACGGTAGATAGAGCGAGAGAGCACAGTTATCGTACCAGGAGGGGGATGGTATATGAGGGACAAAGAGGGATACGGCACTGCGATCTCTCCGTTATAGGACGTAGTACTCTGGAGGAAGAGTACGCGTGAGCGAGAAGCGACAACCGCACGAATGGGAAGGAGTGACCGTGACGGAAAGTGAGAGAGAAAGAGAGAGAGTGCATGGAGAAACGGTGATTGGTAGAACGAGGAAGGAAACTTCGGAGAGAGTGCGAGAGAAGTCGACTGTGAAGAACAGAGACAAAACGAGGTGAACGAGCGAGCAAGAGACGGACGACGGTACAGAGTGGCGGTACACGGGGCGCGAGAAAAGCGGTAGTGTGCCGTGGACCACCGCACTGGCATACCGTGATTCGTTACGATCTTCATCGTCCTCTGACTCGTACCGGACCTCAGTCATCAGCGAAGTCACGATACGACAAGTGCTAGTGCAGTGCGGACTAGCAGAGTCATTTTTGATTCTGTAACAGATCGACTGGCTCTTCAAGAGGCCTCGACCTGATCAATCGCGATTTTTAATTTATTTCAAAAAGAGGAAGAAAGAGAGAACCACCCGTGAGGGTGGTCGCGTGCCGGCTGACCGAACCGTCGTCGGGCGAGCACGCGGTAGAGGAACCCACAAGCCATTTTATAGCCCGTCTTATTACCTAAGTTTATTACATCGTAACGGTTTAACGATCATCGCCTGTTTCCATAGTCGAGACCACCAGTTTATGCTTTGCCCGTAGCGGTAACCATAACAAGACCATAAAAGCTCTCACCGTTGACATGAAATTCATTCTGAATTACATTCTTACGGCCTACTGACATTGACACTCCTGGTGTAACCAGCTATATCTGCCAATGACTTTTATGACCTCTTAAAATTGTTTAATGCTCGTTTATTTGCCCCTTGTCAATCTTATCATCTTTCGCCATTCGTGTCAAAGTATATCGTTTTCTTAAGTGTATCTTAACTCGTAACAATATCGGAAGTTTTACGTTTGTTTAATTTGAAGAAGTTAAATCGGAATAATTCGGCATCGAAGTTGGAGTACGGACTAGTAAAATTCGACTAGCCGTGTGCACTCCATGTAATTGCGGGCCGTTTGAACTCTGACTTCTTTCTTCACCTTTTTTCAGTGCCGGTGTTTTAGTGAAAGTGATCCAAAATACCCGGGATAATGAACTCGTACTTTGAGCAGACCGCGGGTGGCTTCTACGGAAGCCACCATCATCAAACAGGAGCGGCAAGTCAGCATCATGATCCAGCCACCGCAGCAGCGTATCGAAGCTTTCCACTCGGATTAGGTATGTCGCCTTACGCTTCGGCGCAGCATCATCATCACACATCATCCTCGTTGGGAATACACCCAGGCGGTGGAAGCAATACAAGACCACCTCAAGACTCGCCATATGACGCGAGCGTTGCGACGGCTTGTAAGCTTTATTCGACGACACCTGAAGCAACTGGTCACACCACATCTTCATATTCAACAACGGCAACGAAAGACTGTAAGCAACAGGATCAAACGTCAACTCATCAAAACGGTTATGCTGCGGTAATGGCAGCGGCAGCGGTCAAGGACGTTTGGCAGTCAGCGACCTCGGGAGCGAACAGCCAGAGTAATTCGGTCGTACGTCCCTCTGCGTGTACCCCAGAGAGTACAAGGGTTAGTAGCTACGGTGGTCTCGTAGGCGGTGATCCAGCATCGAGTCCTGGTAACAATAGTTCGTCAAGATCCCTCACGTCGTCTTGGAACACCTGCAGTTTAAACTCGTCTGCGAGTCAACCGGTCGCCACGCAACTACATCAGCAACCTACCAGCAACCATACCTTCTACCCCTGGATGGCTATAGCAGGTGAGTTTGCATTCATAAATGCTCTCTTATACGACTATTATCATAACAGCCGCGATGAAATATAGGAGCCACTAGGCTGGTTAGGGGAAACGTGGGGAGCGACGACCACGTGGTCGGGAAGGCGTGGTGGATCAGGCTTGCCTGTCTGGTTATACCAGACTAAATTGTTAAAATTGCTTCCCCGCGATCAAATTACCTAGAAGTTGTGCGGGATAGGATTATAGAATAGAATGTTTCACATGTATCACGAATAAATCCAAATGGATGAAAAATTTTCTATTGCGTCCGCGTCAACACGATGAGTTATTTCACCCTTCCTTTGTTTACAAAAAAGCGGAAGATGTAGATATACGTTCTATTCGACGAATACAGCTTATCATACTACCATGCCGAATGCGATGAAATTTTTTGCATAGTCTATTTGTACACCGTTTTGAAATACGGCATGTCCATCATGAAATCCGAGATAACAGATTTACAATCGCTGACAAACTAAAAGCATTTCATTACCTTCTGGTCAAATAAATATGATGACAAAACGATTAATAGCAACTAAAGTTTACTAAAAATTGAAGTCGTAAAAAAAAAAACGATATTAAAGTATCGCATGTAATTAATATTTCGAAATTTTTTTTATGTAAAATTAAAATTATTATTGTCGCTTCTAATGTAGTTAGTTTTCGTAGATTCTTAATTGCTGAACGCGAAAATTATTATTTGATAGCATAATAATGAATATAATAGTAATAAATGTGTGCTTATAATTGCTTTTAAATTGCTAGTCTTACTCCCACATTTCCATACATTTTCGTATTAAATGTAAATTCCACAAGTTTTTTATTTCCGTGTGTACAATGTCAACGCGCACGGGCTATGTTGTGGAAAATCGGCCGTGTACCTTGGCAAAATTATGTCTGCGAGATAGGTAGAATGGAGTCAAGTGCGTGTAAAATCGTTGGGTACGTTGGGTATAATGGGGAAGTCCTCGTCCAATTGGGGGTTCAAGTGCCTTCCCCACTGTACTCACCCCACCGGAACCCCCGAATTCCGGTAGTCAGCTGTTTCTAGCGATGTCTTTGTCCTTTTCATTGCGAGAGAGATACTCTCGAATAACCTTCTGCTTTGCCGTTAGTAGATATATAATCAAGGCCTCATGGGTGATATCGCACTTTCGGTGAGACCTTTCTTTACTAACTCAGCTGAGACTAGGCTCTTAGAAAGCTAGCAGTTTTTTTATATCTATTCTTCTTTTTTGCTCAAAACCGCCTTTAGCTTCTTCTCGACGGGAGTCTTCTTTATTGTTTTTTTTTCGGTCCGATTTAAGGGTCACCTATTTTTTTCTTCATCTTCGACTACAAGAGATATTTTACATATAAAGGAAGGAATTATGTTTTAAGAAACATTAAAATACTATTCGATGAATTTTATAATGTATAAATTCTACAACATGAATTTCCATATTCTTTTTCAAGAAATAATTTTTAACATTTAAATGCATGTGTATCTTGTCGTTATTATGTTATATTGTATTACTTAAAAAACTAATATTTCTTAAGAATTTCTGATTATTGTGATAATTTATAAATCCTGAATTGTAGCATTTATGAAAAATACGCGAGTGTACATACATATGCATAAACGAAATTTATTATCTTAAATCAACATTTTTTTTACTTATCATCTGTTTAAAGATTTAGAGGAATTACTTCCATTCATCTTTATTGTAATCAATTGAATGTTTCGGATCATTGATTATGGCTTGCAAATTGTCTCGATGATACATGGAACGCAGTGATTGTAGGAATCGTAGGAATGAGTAAAAGCATTTGATCAGCCGCATACTCGTATAACAGGTTCTATGCACTCGTAGATTGAAAGTCGTTGACTCATTTTGTACTCTCTAACAAGTGCTTTTCAGTGTCGTTAAATCGAGCACGTAGGAAAATTTATCGGTACAGGATTATGGATTAATTTGTCGTAGATTTGCAGTTAAATATAGAGCTATCAATGTCTATCGGCAATCATCTATCATTGTATACGATGAATGATCCCAATTTATAGCCTCGGCTGTAGAAAATTAATTTTAACACGTCGTAGCTTCTATAATATTTTGAATAATCATATTTAGATTAGGTAATAAATGTATAATTTATGATCACTATATTGACACTATAAAGTTTCACGTTGTTCTTTACTATATAAAATTGTCTAATTAACGCTTTAAAATTCTCTTTCAAACGTAAAATGCAAAATGTGACTATGTATTACAATTAAATCAGTATAATATAACTTATATTGTGGCATAATATAATGATAGATATTACAAGTCTTACCATTTAAACCTTTACCGCAGCTATTACGAAATGCTAAAAATTGATGTATACGTCTATTGTCTCTATTCATTCTTTAAATACTTATGGCGGTAAAGATAATTATATAGCTAGAATGCATGCTAGTATGAAATACTGCATCTGTCGCTTAATTTATCGCGCTTTTAACTATACCTTTGTGTATCATAAATGTATGATAAACGATTATACGTCCAATTCATATAAATATGAAAGTGGTAGATAGCCGTAATATATAATAAGTCTAATATATATTTCATATTAAAAGAATAAGTTTATAATTCTGTTTTTTTTAATGAAAAATATTTACAACGTTAAACGTTTACGTACATATTGTCGTTATTTCCTTTTTGTTAATTGGCATTTCATAAATCGCTTAGGAAGCTTGCGTTTTATGGCACGCGCGCGCGATAGAATTAATGTGTTATAGGTAACTGTATCTACTTTTATTTATCTTCTATCTTGTAATGTATACTTAACACGCCTGTGTCAATACAGTTTTAATTTAATAACAAATATATATGACGATAAAAAATTTAAAGTATGAAGGTAATGTATTCATTAACTTCAGCAAAAAATATATAAATGTTTAATCAACAATAAAAACATGATTATTGAAAATAGAAGTGGTATTTAATTTACATAATTTTTTCATATATTTTGCAGATAGTTTGTAAGTAGATTTCAGTTTAGTAAATACTATCCGTCTTTATATTTTAAATCCTTTTTCTAATATTTTATACATATATAAATATTAAAATTAATTTTGTTCTATTCTTAATAGTAAAAATAGGAAATCTTTAAATTAAAAGCATTTTATCAATAAATAATCTGCGATGCTTACCAGTAGCAATGGGAAATATATGTGTATATATACCTTTCTTTATAGAGTTGATTCACTTTCTCGGAATATACTCAAACGCGAACAATATTTATCACTCCTCATTGAGGGGTGACTGCGTCTACAGGGTAATTAGAGGGCGCGACGATAGAGGTTGGGGTGCTATTTAGGCAGCTCTTCATTTCAGTCTATTGAGAGCGGACCTCTTTTACGGCACAAATCTAAAAAAGGATCCTTTTTAAAGCTACATTAAGGAATGATAACTTGATACAGGAATATTAATCAAGATAAATATGCCGGATGAATGTGCCGTTAATATAACTTCCGTTTTCAAAGTTTACATTCTGTACTTCCGTTGAATTTAAATAAATGTTGATTAAAAAAAATTAATATAATATATTAGGTGTTGGAATTAATTCGTAGCGTTTTACAAGTGATGGGAAGTACTTTCATTAATGTATTTTTTAATGCTCATGTGAAATAAATAACATTCTTTCATTAAAAAACGCTACGAATTAATTCCAACACCTAATAATTTACAATTTTTTCAAATGATTCAACGATTTAAATCAAGGAGATAAAAAAAGAATCAAGATGGTAATTTATGTTAATTTTTATTTGAACAAGCACAATATATTTGTTACTTTATAAATTACAAAAAGAAAATTAATATTACTTAGCACGTGGTATGACTAAAAGGATATTCAACGAACCTTGAACTCCTCTGCCGAATTCCCGCGTAAAAGCCACGTGGTGACGCGTCATTCCCGAGTTGGAAAGGAGCATAGTGCTACTTTCTGCAATACGACGGTTGCGAGTAGGTAGGTGTTACGTACCTCGGGGAGCAACCTCGTTCAATATAAAGCAACTAGGAACAACGCTGTAACCGTAACTTTGACGTTTACGACAACGAAATCGTGGCTCGGCTCGTTTATCCCTCCTTCTCAGGAAGGAACCCCCACTTGCTGCTATGGCCGTTTACGAGATTTGCCGGTAATACAGTGTTCTACTCTCTCGTACTACTGAAGATCAGCTCCAATCTTCAGGAATCGTAAGATTCCCTTTTTAGAGAACAGAAATATTTCAGTTCAGCTTTGCACAAATTTGAGATTTTCTTTACGCAATTTATTAGCATCATCACCTATAAAATAAATATGTCTATTAGTTAAAAATACAAATAAACAAAATTATTCTTTTGATTGATATAAAGGATATCATCATAATTTATTATCATCATAATTATCAGAATATTTTATTTTATAATGTTTTTATGTATTTTATAATGAAATTAAAGATATTGATGATTAAAAGAATATAATGAAAAGAGAGAATACGATAAAAATGGTATTCATCAAAATGGTATTCATAAAGTTTGCTTTTGTATATCAATGCGTACGTATCTTAAAATTGATTTTTGCGAATTATTAAAAGATTATATGACGAATATGCGTCGAGTGTAGGCGGGCATATTGTACACAGGTGATCAAGCGGTTCGGATCTCTTCTATGTATAAAGGTGTACGAAACTCAGACACATGTAACAGACCTCATACTATAGCATAGCGACCTAAAGAGGCAGCCCAAGTGAGTGCGTTTCTTGTATATGGAGAGAACCCTTTCCATGTGTTGCTCCGTTGGATGAAGTATGACGTACGAGCCTCTCCATATGACTTACTACGCCCTTTTTTCCCTTCTCCACGCCCGCCGCTCGTACTGTTCAATCGAAAAACATTGGGGTCTTCTTAAAAAATGCGCGCTCTTTAGTTACAATATGTGCCTTTCGACGAGGGAAAGCAAGATTATAACGCAGGAGATATTTCTGTACACGTGTATTATTATTATTATATGTCATCAGATGGTTGATGATCTTGAATGTCCCAGAAATGAAAAGGTAAATATAGGCAACACATTGGTTACATTATTTCATAATTGTTCCAAAATTTCTGTATTATATTTTTACCTATTCTCCTATCACTTATGTACTGAATAAATTCTACCTCTATACGCAAATTTTATCGCTGAGAATTAAAAAAATTAATTAACAATGTATAAAGATTAATGAAAATAACAGAATAAGAGAGACAGAGGAGATAAGTACAAGTTTTAAATAATCGAGCCATAATAAAGTTCCCGTTTTTTGCTCATAACAATCTGTTTTATCAAGAAGTATTCACGGTATTATTTGAAATGAATAAATGTATTCGTTCTGTTATCTAACTGTTGACATTGTGCTAAACTTGTAATAATACTTGATCACACGATTGTTTCTTTCGTTTTTTTTGCTAGATTCTGCTTTGCAAGACCGGCGGCATTAGTAAGAAATCATATATAATTAACCGGAAGCGCAAAGTGAAAAGCAAACGTCACGAGCGGCGTGACGAGGGATTAGCAAGTACACAATTTTCATAATTATTCCAGCATAATACCATTGCGAGTCGACCAATCAAGGAATTACTGTTGTACTCTGCAAGGTAGACTAGTTCCAAGTTCAACCTCGGCGCCATTAGTCGAGATGTGTGTCTACAGGTACACCATATACGTGTATCTCACGGACTCTTCGTATTTTAATTTAAGCATCGCCTTGCGTTCAATCACGCTATTCGCGCTGTATATAATGTTCAACTTAAGGTATAATCTTTGATCGATCCTATCGCCCGTGTCCTGTCCACGTCTTGCTTCTTCCTCTCGTAACTACTAATTTTGACCCGCATGGTGCTTCTCAAAGAACTTCAGTTTTAGTTTGTTATTGTTATTATGTTTAGATTTTGCTATGCTTTTAGCAATGAAATCATAAATTTTTATATATATATATATATATATATATATATATATATATATATACAGTCCGAACAAACAATTCGAACAAATTGTAATCGCCTAGTTTGAAGTAGAAACATTCAAACTTCAAGTTCAAAAGGACGTACAGTGTTGAACGAACTGTTTGATCGATTCTCAATGTTTGTAGATTCGACTATTCAAGCAGATATCAAGAAAATCTTGAATGAAAAATCTTGAATGAAAAATTATTATTTTTTGCAAAGAGGAATAATTGTCTTCTTTTTATTCTCTTCTCACAAAATGCATCGTAACTTCATTTTAGTCATTATGTTTTATTTCTCCTCTCGAGATATTATATGGCGAAAAAACTGTTGAGATACATCCTGTTAGTTGTAATCTTTTCAATTACTTACGAATTCCTTGCGTTTACGAATTATGATGAGAATGAAAAAATGTACGTGGGCACAAGCGTAACGTGCGCGGGCGCCGAGGCGTTGAGGCGCTGATCGGTACATCGTGCCACCATAGCGGCTGCCAGGGTTCTCAATTTGATGGACGAGCTGTTCACATGTACAGCTCGTACACTAGCCTGACTTTATATACTGACAACAACCGTACGCTACCTCACCATTTTGGAGATTTCATGCCGTAGAAATTATTGTTAGCAGTCAGTATTAATTCTCATTAATTCTCAGTATATTGCCATCAGCGTCTGTTTCTATTCATTAATTAAGGCAGGCTTCTAATATGGGAAACATGCGTGGACATTATCATAGGAATCTGTTATACAGTTATCTAACTATGTTCATTAAGTCTTGTACATCTCTTTAGAATTTGTGTACATCAGCAAATATTTTTTAAAAAGTTTATTAAATGAAATTATACATATATACATATATATACAGTGAGAGCAAAAAGCATTCGTACAGGGAAATGTTATAAAAAAAGTCTTATTTGTAAAAAATAAACATTAATTAGCAATTTTATACGATGAATATATTCTGTTCTAACATAAACAAATGAGCTTCACATGTATTCTTGATTTTAGAAGCTAAATTTCTCATCTGTACTAATACTTTTTAAGCATTCAAACAATACAATTTTTAATTTTCGCTTTTTTTCAGATGATATATTTTGTATAATTAGTACGTATCTTTTTGGTATATATAATTTTAAGAAACATATAGTCTATTTTATTCTTTATGAATAAATGGTTCTTTATGAATAAATGATCCAATAAGAAATGATCAAATCACATCGAATCAACGTCAAATTAATGTTGAAATCATCGTATCGATCATTTATATCGATTCGACATCAATTTGACGACTTATTTCTCGCTAGATAATATTTACTTTTTAAAAATAAAGTTTCTTTAAAAAATATTTTCTCTGTACGAATATTTTTTGCACTCACTGTATATATATTTTTCATATTTTTTTCATATTTTTATCATATTTTTCCTTCAAGGATTTAGTTGAAGTTAGAAATATTTCCTTTTCAAATTGTCCAATTACAGATATTTAATTATTAGCAAGTCAGAGATGTAGCATGACGAAATATGTATATAGACTAAAATTGTAATAAGTAAATATATATAATATACATCGATATGATTGAAATAAATGGGTACTTTGTATTAGTGCGACCTTTGAAAAATGTGTTTAGTTGTTCGACGATTAGAACGAGTGTACCGCCAGACAAAAGCTATGTCTAGCCGCGAGGAAAGATGGATACATGGTAAAATAATTGATTCGAAAACGTTCTTGCATATGTTCTTCATGGTTTTTGCCTGTCGGTTATGGATAAAACTATTATACAGTTAGATAGATAGCTTCCCCTAAGTACCCAGATTTGTTTAAAAAAATCAAAATTTATTTTGATGTAATCTTTTTAAATCGTAAGTATCAACGATTATTTAACAAATGAAACTTCAATATAGCTTTTTAGTTTACATACATTAATTGAGTTTTCGGCGTTTGATCAATTCGTACAACTTCATCAAAAAATTTTTTAAACAGTTAAAAGTATAAAAAACAGTTCTTCCTAATTTTTTCCTAATTATTAATTACTTTATTGCTTTATCTTTCATATTATTATCTTTCATTATTATTGAAGAATCACTGATGTAGTCTTTCAACTTATACAACGTGTTGAAATCAAGTTACTATACTGACAACTGCACGAAAAATATTAACATGTTTCATCTGCGTTTCTTTTTTATTTTTCTTTCGTCTCACGTATCAATGTATCTGCGAAGTATAGGCTTGATGCGTCGGTATTTAATTAATACGCAATGACATAATCGAGTCCGTTGATACTGCCAAATAGTCTTTCACGTCCATAACTCACACAACACTTTTTGTACCGACAAACTTGCTCACCGTTCTTCCCGTCTGCCTCGATGGGCAGCCATTACGAACAGCACCTGCCACTCTGGCTGCGACCTGACCACAATGTACTATCCCCATCATTGAGGGAACATTCTTGTCAGTGTCCAGCGATCTTGCCAACGCAATTTAACGAATCTTAAGAGATTGGATCTGCACATATAACAAGAAAATTGATATAAAACCTAATTTTTTATTTTTATGCTATTATCATATACGTGCTGCTATTCTTTTTATTTATAAATGATTGCTTATATATATCTTTATTATTATTTTGGAATACATTTTTATTTTTATTTTTAAATATTACATAAAAGTATCGCGTATATTTATCGTTTCGTTTATTGCGGCAATTAATTTTCATCAAGGAATATATGAATTTATATTTGTAATTTATTATTTACAAAAAGCTTTTTTTATACAACATTAGACAATCTGTCATTTTTCTATATATGTTATTGTAATAAACAATGATTAAATTCGTCGTGTGAAAATTTTATGATTTTATTTTTAGATACTGATATTAAAAGAAATCTTTATAAAAAGAAAATAACACACGGCAATAGATTCTTTTCCGATATATTTCATTAAGAATTATGTCGAAAACCCAAACTGAAGACATACATTAAAGTCAAGTAGTAGGCAAATAAAGAGATTTAAAAATTAAGAAGTTTTTGCTTGACGTCTAAGCAATTCTTTTGAAAGAACGGAAGGTTGCGGACAGATAAATTATGTCCGACCTATCTTTCCATTTGTGTTCGATCTTCAATAGTGCAGTAGATGCCTAAATTTCGAGCAGTCAATTTTTGCACATGGCTATTAGAATATCTAAAATGATTATTTAATTATAGCGATAACAGCAAATTATAATTGATAAAAGTTTCATTAAAAAATAAATGATAAATACAAACACTGGGAATTACTCGACTGATAAGAGAAATCTAGTTGAGAGACTCAATCGTGTCAGTGAAACTATGAATGAACAATCTGTGAAACTGAGATTCTAATCGGAAAGTACTTTTTGCTAATGAAAATGTACGATACATGAACATTTGTAGAAATTATATATTCGTCACGTGCGCCTATTTTATCAGTATGCGTAGAGAGCGTTAGAGACAGAAAGAGAGACAGTCAGTCGGCAACATTGTGTAGCGATTAAGCGTTCGAGTGGAGCATTATGTAACTCAGCGACGTCACGTTGCTCAACTGCCATGCATATACTCGCGCGTACATATGCACATATATAATACGTCCTCGTGTAAAAGTTATGACGTATTGCCTCCGCGACATATTTATTAAGCACTACGAAGATATTAGACTGGTGCGAATCGACGTTATATGCTCAAGTATGGACAAGCATTTGTTGTGCACCATTAGCTCCGATAATTTACAGCTACTGTTACTGTCTAGAGCTGTCTAGAACTGCCCTCCTTAACGCCTCCACATTTTTTAAATCTTGTTTCTGCCTTTTGTCCTGTCTGGGACATGATATCTAGCTTGCAAGATATCTTTTAAGATTATAATAAACGATGCTTTATGATTATTTTTATCGCAGTAAATTGCATGTACGTATGATTCATGTTATTTTTACTGTTTTTACGTCAGAGAGACGTAACACATGTTTATTTCCATGCGTTTTGTAACAGTTGTTTAATGAAACGCAATTCTTCCGCGGAATTAGAAACACAGATGAAATAATCTCGATGAAAATTAAACTGTGCAAGTATTCTCGATGATATAATAGTTAATCATAAAACTGTAAACTGTTCGTTAGAAATGGCGATATAGCAACTACACATATGACAGAATTTTTTTATTTTATGAAGCAGGTTTTCTCTAGGAATGCACGCACACACTCGTTTATTTGATTTATAGGCCAGCTAAAAGTGGTTTTGCGATCCATCCGAGCGTATGTTATATATTTCAATAAATATTCTATGCTCGAGCAATTATGTCTTTAGAAAACTATCTTTATGCTTTCTTTTGATATGCAGAAAATTTAGACATTTTTAAATAGAAATATTGAAAAAAAAATGAATGAAAGTTTTTTTATTGTATAAATAAAATTTATTTAAAAAATAGAATGTTTTTCTTCAGTATTAATTTGTCGCTAAATTAATTAATTACTGTGAAATATTATTTTAAGAAAAAACGAATAGAGATGAAAATTAGGATGTATAAAAACATACATAATGCAAAATATTTACAATAATAATAGAAGCAGCAAGATTTATTTTTGTTGTTTTTTGTATTTGTTTCAAATTTAAAGTCTAAAAATTTTTTTTGTAAATAGCATAGTAATAACCCAGAAATTTACGTAAGATCTTAGATAGTACTATAATTCACCTTAGTCGGCAATAAAATTGGCGGGTCGGGCACGTTCGTCCTTCAAATTGTCGTTTTACACGACAAGAAGAGAAGCACAGGTACAAAACTAATACTACCAAAGCACACTGGTATCTATGGTTTCCCTGACAACTAAACACCGTTTCCACGACGACGGTGGATAGGAACCGTTAGGTTTTTTTTACGAAAAAAGTCATAAAATAAGCGGTCAAAGCCGACGACAATGAAACATAACTTTTACTTTCCATCTTCTTTTGGGGTACCTTTTAGATCCACCCGAATCTCTATCCAACCTGTCTACGAACCCGCCAGTTCAACTCAATCCGTCGTCGATGCCTCATCGATAGCTGCCTCTAACGGAGAAGTGTGTAGTCGAGAATTTGATCTATCTCAGCATTTTTCAATAGATTATATCAACGGGTTATGTCTGTGTTTACGTGATGAAACAGTTGAGAGTGTATCATCAAGAATGTTATACAATGGTTTTTTTTTTTTTTTAGTGCAGATGAGTATTTCATTTTACAAACCAATTCTAGCTGTACGATTTCGTTACACTTTACTTCATCAGGATATCTGTCCAAATGCTGAAAAATAATGTCTACAATTCTGTATATGCTATTAGTTTAATTGATTAACGAGGAAAATGGGGAAAGGTAACGTTTGGTATGTTTACACAAATATCTGTCGCGTAAGCAAGGTTGATTGAACGCGAACCGAGCCGCACCATGATCTTGGACAGTACCGACGCAAATACATTGCGCTCCGCCTACGAAGATTTACGACGCAACCCGGCATGTGAGTGCAGTGAGTTAGAATCGCGCCAGTCAGCACATGCGCGCGAGAGAAGTGAGTCGCAGAAAAACGGGTTTAAATGCGATTCGAATCGAAGTAGAGCCGCGCGCGGACCGGTGCTCTCCGGTGATAATCAGTATCGTTCATCGGCTTTGTTCGGCATACACGAATTCTCACTCCCCAAGCCCGCGAGCGTCGCGGATCGTGCCTTACGTAACTGGGGTGGGTGGTCTGCGGCTCGGAAACACCTCTTTCCAGCTCCCACCACGCGAACCTGCGGCATAATCGGTGCCCAGTAGAGTATCCTTACGGCCTCGCGATGTATCTTCCAAGTAGCAATTTTCTCTTTTCGTTACTTATCTCCGTTTGATAAAAATTAAAAACGTGGTCGCGAGCGCACGATAAAATCACCCCACAGGGTTTAACGTGCCGCGCCACAGTACTCGGCTTTTTTTTGCCTCTTGCTTTTGTTTAACAGTCTCAGTGGTAGTACTCCATCGCGTATATTGTATATATTTCATTCCGTACAACATTCCAATTTGTTCTTTAAATCAAACATACCTATGGGTTTGTCGACATTGCGTTTCGCGAGCAATACAGCACTCGTTTTAGCGTTTTTTTTTTTTTAATAGTCGCACAGACATGACGGAGTAGAGATCAATGATAATCTCGGCAATATCTCTTTTCGAATATCCTGGATCAACTGGTAGGATGCGTATTCGACGTATACGTGTTAAAAAGATTGTTTTTTTTTTTCGTGACCCATTTTCCGTTTTTCACACGAAAATTCCCCACCACATCCTGTATAATTTTCCGCATCGGGGGTATATCGATGTAGCCGAACGATATTGGAACGTATATACGCGCATATAACATGCGGTTACCGTGTTGCCCTATGCCGCATCATCGTGCATCGAAATTGGTATTCAGACTGTCGATCGCTCATTACTTACTCTCCGTAACTAAAATTACATCTCTCACGTTTTCTCTCTCCCCTAGCCGTTCGCGGTGGCGTTTACGTGTGCACGCGAGAGCGCGCGCCCATGCATACCGGGCGTTTTCCTGACACGCATGTATCTCGAATCCAACCATTTCGGCTATCCTATCGACGTTGTTAATAACAAGATCACGAACTGGTTCGGCGCATCATTCGATTCTTTTCTTTATTCCTCCTCGAGGAAATATCCGGTCAAATCATACATCCGTCCAAAATCTTCTCGCGGATACCGAGACTGAATACAGAGTCTAAATAGTAATTTAACCGGCAAAACTTGAAATTTGCTACTTTCGTAAATACTACTTTCGGCAAAATATATGTGTCGGGCGCAAATTCGTGAATCCTCCTTGCTCTCGCTCCGAACAGATTTCCCTTTGTAAAATATACTTTGACTAGTTGATCGCTTTTTGTTCTGTCTCCCGACGTTTTTTCTTTGTTTATGTAACTCTTCTCTGATCATCTACGTATTATTATCCGTTTTTGCGTCAGAATCGTAGGCTCGTAATCCCCTTGGGCGCCATCTTCTTCTTACTCCATTACATTTTCACATCGTCGTTTCCCTTTCGGTCACAAAGTATGCTACTATAGACTTTCTTATATCTTATTCGTTTTTTACGCCACTCTATTTTGCTGTCCCTACGCCCATCCTCTCTCGTGCACTTCTCTCCACACTCATTATTTTCTCGTCTACGTTTTGCTTTTATATCCGTCAATTCCATATTTTCTTTTTCTCGCGGCACAGCCAATCCTTCTCTTCTACATCGTGTTTTCGCGTCTCCATTCTTCCTTTTACCAACCTCGGTTCATCTCCCTCCCATTGCCATTTTTATTTCGTTTTCTCTGCCGCCAAGCTTCTCTCTACCTACCGCGCGTATCTGTATGAGAGAATCGAATCTTGGATGCTACGGAAAACACAATGAGAGAGAGCAGGCGAGGTGGCGGAATGTAAACCAGTTATGCCGTGTACACCCTTTGGTTAAACCAAAACTGAGTGGTTTTATGGCGCCGATCTGTCTTGCCGTGTTATAACGAGTTCGTGACTCGACATAATATGATAACCCCACCCCAAATGCGTCGGACTCTCGTACAGAATCGCGGGAGCGCACTAGAAGAGGCAGTAGAGATTGTGGTAATAAAGAGTGCGTGGCGGAAGAAACGACAAACCGCCGACAGTGACTCTTCCTCATAGCAGATATAGAGAAACAGCGATCGTTCATTCGTCTTTAACATTCATTGTTTAATCTCGGAATGATTTGATCAGACAAATTTCTATACAATTTCTCTATCAAATTTATTAAATTTGTAGGGCTTTTTATTCCTGATATATCCAGTGAATTTTGTGCTGGGTAACGACTATCATTTAAATTGAAGGCTATTATAAATTAACAGCTAATGATAAGTATCTTAACATATTACATTCGTGCAAGGTTGCGGAAATTACTACAAGAAATGGGAGGATGAGGGATGTGGGTAATAAGGAATGTATAACGGAAGAGGGCAAACCGCCAACAGTGGCTCTTCTTCGACACTACCAGCTAAGATTCGACAAGAATATTCTTCATGAATCTGTATCCGTAACTGCATCTCTTATCGCTTATCGTTGTACTGTAAAATTAGCACTAAAATTAGCATTGTAGTGTAATAACTTTATCTCAATTAATTGACATGTTATACATTCATAATTGAATTTTTTTTTTGAGTCAATACTGATAAATTATCGCAAGTCTTGTTATCATATTTAATATCTTGATTTTGAATATATAATTATATACTTGTATTAAATTTATGTATGTAATTATTTTTCCTAGAAAAAAGAGAAAAATGATTGTTTATTACATATTATATTATTAATGCATTCTATATCGAGATCGAGAAATTTATGTGTGTGTACTAAAATTAATAATTTTTAAAAACTTTAGATTTATGATGAAATATTTAGACATGATGAAATGAGTACCAATACTCCATGAGATTATTGAATAATAATGAAGCCTTGTAGACTTTGATTTTCTCCGCGTCTTGTCCAATCCTGCAAGAACATGCAGTATAATCCCCTCTCAAAACGTGAGACTGTCTAGACAACATTCTGATGACAATAATGATGATCATTATGGTAACAACACCAATTATAATAACATATTATTTCACGAGAAATAATGTCTGCTCAAGATGGCTGCTTCGATAAATGCTCTCGAACTTTGTCAATGATAATGATATAAAATATTCTTCTAAAAAATCTTCTAAAATATTCTTCAAAAAATCTCATCTTATAATAATAATTTTGCATATATATTTATATATTAATTATTACTCACGACAGCATATTTTGTTTATTTAATTACAAAAATTGTATCTGTTCAACATAGATGTTAAGATATCTTTTTGTACAATGTATTCTTTCTGTATTTCATAAAATCTATATTACATAAAGTCTAACACTAAAATAAAAGTGCATTATCATTAATAAATACAAAATAATTTTGATTTTATTTATACACAGAATAAATGAAAGATCAACGCCGAATTTTCGATTATTATTTTATAATTGCTGCAACCACTTGCAACAGGATACAAGTGTACAGCAAAAGGAATATATACATACGAAGATATTCTCACAATCAGTAACTCAGTGAACGAAGGCGCGTGCGCGTTTTACAGCCGGCATACCAAAGAACACGGGCATAAACATTGTTGCAGGATACGCACGAGGGACAAAGAGGCACGTGGTGGCGGCACAGAAAGGGACAGGAATTAAGATGGACGGTGCCAATCGTATGCTAATAGAGCGGTCTTTTATTTTCTCCCTTTACTAGTTTGGGGAAGCAACCCGCGGACGTTCAGTCGCGCGCCGAAGCGGTCGAAGCGCAGTCTATATACTCGAGTAAAGCATCGTACGAACGTACCGGGTTTTTTTTCTGAAGGAAGAAAGAAATGTAGTAGCTATATGTGGATCACGATGAAATCTTGAGTGAGAAAATAGGTGTTCCGATGTGCGTGCGTTTGGGTTTTTTTCTTGCGAAAAAAAGTTCCTATAATATTCGCATGTAATATTTAATGTAGCAATGTACACAATGTCACCACAATCTTATTTCATGTAATAATCTTATTCAATGTAATAATTGATGTGAATTGAAATTGAAATTCGATTTCATTTAATTTCCAAAAACAAATTGTTTAATTTAAATTTGAGTTTACTTATTTATAAAATATTCAAGTTTAAAAATGTAAAAACAGGTAAATTTATTATTACTTTATTATATCTTTGTAGAGACGCATTTTTTTGTTTCGTGAATTAAACGGAATACTTTGTATCAAACGTAGCATTATCGTATTACATCGAGTCACGAGTCTTATTTTTTTGGTCCTTTGGCGAGACACATTATTATAGTTACAGTTATATCATTGCGAAGTGTTTTCAGGATAGAATGACAAGCAACAAGTTTCTTCCTCTTCAAGATCAATATCTATATTTCTTAACTTTTAAATTAATCGTAATATGTTATTTTTTTACATTTTGTTATAAGAGATAAAATAATCATCACGCTAATAAAATATCTATGTCCTATCATCGATTTTGAGCGCATTTTGCAGAAATAATTTTCTACAATAGCCAGTCGACAGTTTTCTTTCTTTTGCTATCCCATACATGCGGAGCCATTATAGAAACTTGTTTTTATGTTTTATGGGTCTAGAGTGCCGTTAGTGTGACTATCTACCTTCGCTCAAAACGATGTTCTCTTCTATTCAATGTTTCCTAAATAGTCAAATTATGCTGTAACACGAAGTGGCAAATGCAATCTATCTTATACATAACAAATATCTAACAACGTGCTTATTATGGAAGATTAAATAATTTTGATTTCAAAAGGATGAAATGATATAATATGAAATGAATATTATTTTTTGTTCGGTACGAGAATAAACATAAATGAACGTAAAAATTATTTGTTTAACGTAATAATTAGAGATATAAAATTTGATAAAAGAATTTCTTATGCAACCGAAGTTACATAATAGTCTATTTAAAAAGTACAGCATATAGTGTATGATACTATTTAAAAAGAATGTATTTAAGAAAGAATATACGCATATATCTTGCTCTATACATATACTGTATTATGTTATTTCTGTATTAATATAAATGTCAATCCATAGTAGATAGTTGCGGTTTTAGACTTACAATCTCATGCGGAATAATAAATCATCCTTGATGAACACGTTAATGATATCTTCTCATTTGAACGCCAGTCTCATACGTGTAAAGTTATTGATGCCATCGAACCATCGGGGAAACGATCCGGGAATCCGTCCATCATTGATTTCCCCCACTAACCAAGTCGGACGATCCTTTCTCCCATAGGCCTCTGGGTCTTCGAAGCCATCGACCATGACCAGACGCAGGCGTTCCTTTATCTTCTCCAATGTTTCATTGCAATTACGCTTTACACGAAAATATATTTAAGCGTATAATAGCTTGTACTGTACAGCTGATTAATATCATTTAATTTCCTGTCAATCAAAACAGCAAAAAATACAATTTTCAAATAAATTTTTTTTATTGCGAGGATAAATATTAGGTGTTGGAATTAATTCGTAGCGTTTTACAAGTGATGAGAAGTACTTTCATTAATGTATTTTTTAATGCTCATGTGAAATAAATAACATTCTTTCATTTAAAAACGCTACGAATTAATTCCAACACCTAATATTATAATCTTCACTAAAATATTTGTTGATAATTTATGCTTTTTTTATTTTATTGCGCTAAATGATTAGAGTTATCATTAAAATGATTTTATTATCGATGTAATAAAAAAGATATGATAAGATTGATAAGACGTTAACAAGATCTGATTTATTTTTGGAATTAATAATTATATTTATAATCAGAATTTTTCAAAACTAAAATAAAGTACCGCGTATCAAGCACGAGCAATTCAAGCGGGATTGCAGATCCTGATCCGCACGCCACTTAAAATCGAACGCGCATCTTATTATCCATGTCTGCGGTATTAATCCTAGGTCTGGCCCATGATACAGCTACACTTAACCTACCCCTTCATCTGTGGAAATGCGCTGAATCTTTGCATAATTTTACCCTCATGCGGACATACTATATTTTTCTTTTATTAAATTCTGCCTGTGCTATAATATCGATACTCGATTTTTCATAAAAGAAAATGTTATTTAAATAAAATACATAAATAATTTGAAAAATTGAAAAACACATTTCCGACAAAGAGATATAAATTATTTTACAATTTTTAGCTATTATCTAATCTGCTTTGAACTAACAAATTTTTTGTTCGTTTATAGTGTACATATAAGTAGTGGATACATATTAACGCTATCGTGAGAAATTAAATTGTGTCGTTCTAATTTAAACTAAATTTCACTGCCAGATTTAGCATGTAAATGACTGTAAGTGGCACGGGGAATGCTGCAAATGAATCGACCAGACGGAGGTTGGAAGATTAATTTGTGACGATATCTGGAAAAGTCGCGTCTCTAGCACGGTGAATTCTCCCACAGACGGGCGGTAATCGTTGAAGCAGCATTATCGCCGCAGGCCGTCCCTTGTATGCCCACTAAATCTGCAAAATAACGGCCGGAATGTATGGAGGTGTCTAATGTAACTGGCCGTCCTTTGGCCTATATTAGGTTGCGTTCGTTGCCCTTCATGTGCGTGATATTCGGAAATTTTAATGGTGTTTGCTCCGTTAGCCCCGGGAACTCATCGCGTATTTATTTTTCGCCGGTAGACTTCCATTATCTGAATAACCCACTGCACGAACACACTTATGTAAAGTTGCAATAAACTAGAAGATCTGAAATTTTTGTTGGATACGTTGCTATCGTGCAATTTTCGTAAAAAGATAAGGTTCATATAGTACGATATGCAAGAAATGACCGTTTTAATTCTGCAAATTAATTTTGCGGAGAGTTCATAATTTATAATATAAAATCTCGAGCATGAGTAATGTCGGTAGAACCTGGAAATAATGTAAATATTAAAAATACATAAACGAAAGTTTCAATATGCCTCGCAGTAAGTCTCGAGTGCAATATTAACAGCTTGTTATCTGTACGTTCGATTGCTTGA
Source organism: Acromyrmex echinatior (assembly GCF_024713525.1). Taxonomy (NCBI): domain Eukaryota; kingdom Metazoa; phylum Arthropoda; class Insecta; order Hymenoptera; family Formicidae; genus Acromyrmex; species Acromyrmex echinatior. The sequence goes on along the minus strand of NC_141853.1, from coordinate 14,847,985 downwards.
TGCTTATATCTGAAACGTGCATCAAATTAGCGCCTCAGATAACTACGCGCTTGAAGGAACAACGTGAAGGCGGAAAGAAAAACGAGACACGAGCGCGGGAGAAACAAAAGGGGAAAGTGAAATGTGATACGTTGTTCCTTCGGTCACAATATTGACTGCAACTTAGGTCGACGAGATTTAGGTGACTTCCCTCGTGGATGGGAAAGAGGTAGATAAATGGCTAGTAAGTGCGATTGTGGAGTTTAGAGGGGTAGGCCTTCCCTTTAAATTTGCTTAAAGCCGATGCTGAGTTTATTAGGGGCATCCGTGTGTACGGTTAGACAATCGTGAATCCATTCTCGACTTGCGAGGCAAGCTAAATTTCTATTGTCTGTTTATTGCTATGGGAAAAGCATAAACAAGAATAAAAAAAGAATACGTCCAATGTACAAATGTTCTTTCCAACGATCTTCGTAAAACTTAATTTCCGCTAACCAAAGTTCGCGTGACGAGTATTATAAATTAGTTTTCCCCAAGACGAGCGTTACTATACGATCCGCATTTTACTCCAGCTATATAATCGTTATTGTTCCAATCTCTCGAATTGTGAACTTCGGGTCATCGAGAATTACTTGTACGGACAATGGCTGATGGGTTTGCCCTATTATATCCTTCCGATGCCGAAGGTTCCGACAACGACTTTGTGGTTAAACGCGGATCAAATTGCTATAAGACCTGCGGCTTTCCTTGCTACGGCAAGTTACCGAGAGTATTATCAGAAGAAGTACAGAATCTTCGACATGTTTCTATTTGGCGTAATGACCGCACGTCGCACGTGTACTATCGCGAAAAACTATCGTAGAAAACTTGTGCGTATCCAAAGATATTACTCTGACCGGCAAGATAAGTCTAGTTCTAGATTTTTTTCGATCATTCTCTCCGATCCTTCGTTCTTCTTCGTTGAATCGAGAAGTGTAGATTATCGATTGTATCGGCAAATATTACTTTATCGTTTATTATAGACAGGTCTATATCTACTATCATTTTATTCGTATTTGGCACGGTGTGTAGTGAGCGTAAAATTACCACTATTACCGTGCCCATTGATTTTTGTCAACCGCAGACGATTGCATTTCAAATTTTTTCCCTTCCGTTTATATTTGTTTAGGTAACATCAAATAGACAATTTGATAACTGGATAATTTTAGAATGAAATTTCTCTTCATAGGAATAGGTCCATAGCTCATGGATATAAATACGAAACTACGCTCTCTTCGTTTCCCATCCGATCGATCGCTCCGATCTGCGTGCCGATTACGGTTAATTTAATTCAGTCAGTTATCTTTGGATGATTACAGAGCTGGAGTAATGCATTACTCTGAGCACAGCCTTCCTCCGTTTTTGGAAAATTACTGTCTTTGAAAACGTTCTACCGAGCGCATTACCTTCGCACATTTACAACGGATAATTTAAGACATTTTTTAAATTTAGTAAATGCAAATAACTAGCTAGGACATTCGAGAAGTGCATGCTATTTTGTCAGTACTTAAAGATTTAATCAAAATAATATAACGCTGCGGGGCAGTAGAGAGTACCAAGAATATCTCGATGAATTTCAAAGAGAATTGACCGGTTCGTGTGTACGTGTGGTATGTATTTTAGATTTGTGTGAAAAATTTGAATTTCGCCACGGTATAAATTAATACATATCAAATCTCGATATAATCTTTTTCTTTCGTACTTTTATATTAAAATATCTTAAAATCTCGAAGTGAAATTTTTCCTTTCGAAAGTGATCAAAAGATTACCCCCGATTACAATTACCCCGAAGGGGGCCGCTTTATGCCGATTACAAGGTCACACCGGGGTTTAACCTAATTTCAAAAGCCGTGTTGTATTTATGCACTGGGCAGTGTGAGCGAGATTAAGCAGATTAGCCCTTGTCCGGGTCGGAGAAACCATTTACGTCATCATCGATTTTGTAATAAGAATGCGTGAAGAATATTTATACAATTTCGCGCGCGCGTTAAATTTACGTAACTTTAGAAAAACTTCAGGGCAATATATATTTTTTGACTTGTTTTACACACATCTACAATTTACTATCTTTTCTCGCGAACGTTATAAAGTTAGGAGTGTAATTTACGGCGTTTTCTTCTCGACGAAAGCGATCGAGAAGAAGCGCTCCTCTCGACTCCTTATTTTTTTGCATATTGATAACCCAGTTAATGATCGTTAGTGCACGTTAGTCAGCGGCTACAGTCCTACATCTAGAGAGACTATAGGCAGCGCGGGTGTATCAACTCCTCTTGGTCGGGGGCCGTCTCATTATCCGTGCTCCGATGGTACCATGCTGCGAGCTCGCAAACCCCCTATAGTCGAACTCGTATTATATTCGTACTTCGAAGTTTAAGTTGGTATATTTTCAGCATCTGACAACAAGTCATGTCTCTGTACTCGAAATTGGAAATGGTATCATGTGCGCTACATTACGCTTTTTCAATGAAATTCTTTTCTGTTTGGTTTCATTACGTATTACGTTAATGAAGATTCGTCAAAGAACCTCCTATCGAAAGGGAAATTTAGTCAGTTCTGATTTTGCATTAATTTTGTATTTTTCTTAGCTTATTATTTTCTTAAAATTCTTTTACGATATTCATGATACCATTATCACATCGAGTAATTAAATTATTGTTTTACAAAAATGATGCACTCCGTATCTAATGTATTAAAGCGAAATATTATAATTTTAATAACCTTCCCACATCCTTCAGCATTCTCTCAACACTTCCTAAATTTATTATAATTTCGTTATCTATGCACGCGGACAGAATTCCACGGCACGTTTAAGTGCCTATAGGCAAAGCAACTAAGGTAACGCACCCTGTGGTGGCCTTTGGTTTCTCGAACGAACGAAGGATGATGCATGGCGATACACGTATACCCCTCTCCCTTTTTCTCCCTTCTCTCCCTATTCCGTGCCGCCCTCCTTTCTGCTCTTACCTGGCATCGGGCACTCCACCTTCCATCGGAGCACAGCCGTCCAAAAATAATAACGATAATAATAACAATAAGAACAACAAAAAGAGAGAGAGAGAGAGAGAGAGAGAGAGAGACTAGAGAAACTATTCCTGTTACGTTACATTCCTTCTGCTGGAACTCGTCGGACCACCCCGAATACGATACTAACGCGGCATATATGGGACTTTAACAAGATATAATTTGCTTTTTTTCGTATTGGGTGCTCCACTTGTCGCTTTTGTATGTAAATGTTGTCCATAAATGTTTATTTTATTAATCTGTGTGAACTGGCAAAGCAATGTTCCATCCGAAGTGGAGTATGTTTATGTCAGCAATTATTAGTACATTTGCGCAATTTAAATCGATATCAAACAAATAGAAGGCTACTAACCTTCTAAATATCGCTTGTCTGCATTAATAGACTGACGGAATGCTTTAAGTGAGCTTCACATTTCGGAGGACAATTTGGTCGCTTTCCAGAAGGATTGGCGGAATTCCAACGTCGTCGGAATTAACAATTCATTTGAATCAGTGCAAAAATATTGTTTTACCATACGAATCTTTCTCTCTCTCTCTCTCTCTCTCTCTCTCTCTCTCTCTCTCTCTCTGAATGAAGTCCTATAATCCATAATATTTTTGACTGTTGTATATATATCTCAAAATTCAAGTTTTATTTCGTTGCGATACTATCGACATTGACACAAATGCGAAATTCCAAACAGTATGATACATTTTATATTCTCAATTGTTTGATCGACGTTTTCTCGGATCGAGGGAAATACGAGTGACACTGTCACATTTAAATATTTTATATCTATATTTTAATATATTTTGTAATGCTTCGGAAGGCTATAAATATCTTTCTGTCATACTACTCGTTTGTAAAATATGGAGACTGGTTTGCGCTCGTGCAATCTTGATAATAATATATTTCTGTATTCCGTTTTTTACTGATACATCTCTCACCACAATTTTTTAAATCTCGTATGCAGTTCGCGTATACGTATGTATGTGTGTGTCCTCAAGCATTTATAATTAAAGTGTGGAAGTGTAATGCAATGCTAGGTGCATAATCAGTGTACTATCATCGTTTGAATAATGCAAACTCATATTACATTACACCTTCAGCAATATAATTACTTTCTTTTTTAAATAATTACTGCCAAGAATAAATACATATGATTTTCAAATATTTCTTTTTGTATTATCTTTATGCACGACATCCATGTTATTCTATCATCCTCATTTGTTCCACTTTATGTAATTGATTTTTACATATTCATACATATTAGATTTATATATATGTATATATATATATAGCGTAATATTCCAAAGAATTTATTCATATAAACTCATAAAGATATAATAATTATCTAGTATTATTAAATAAATTGACTAACTGAATGCATTAACAATAAATAATATTTCTTTCTATGCGTTTCACATAATACATGTAATTTTATATTTATGTATTTTTTTATGCCTGTCTTGTACATAAAGATATTTTAATTTTTCTTTTTTGCTTTATGATTTATTATACTTTCATTATTCAGATATAATTGCAAATTAATTAATCGTTCTCAAAAGAACATTGATAAGAAGTTAAAATTATATTACGAACACACGGAGAGAGAACACATGATTCGCACTGATATGTGCGTAACATGTTTGGGCTTGATTGATTTTTAAGCGGGAACACCAATGTGTTTCGCCTTTGCGTGGAACGAAAATGGTCGGATCACGTGACAGTATTGAGCACGTGTGCATGCATACGTGGAACACGGGAGGTAGGTACCGAGCGACACGCGATCGCCGCTTATAAGCCCTTACGATATAAATTATTGTGATTTCTTTCGAGTAACCCTTGCTTATAGGGATGCATCGGCCGATCGGCCGACCGATATGCCACAACATCAAAGGGCTCACACGATTCTCCGGCAGTTTCAACCTTGAGATTTCGGACGAAGACCTTCATGTAGCATTCGATCTTAAATTCATCGGCGTTCACACGTAAATATTTAGCGATTTATCTACCTATAAAGTTTAGTATAAACTCTAAGTAAAATTAAACATGTAAATATTTATATAAATAAGTAAATAAAAAATATTATAATAATATAAATATTATTATAAATATCGAAGACAGGTATAAAAAAACACATAAATATAAAACAATATATATGTATTACGTGAAACGCACAGAAAGAAATATTATTTATTGTTAATATCTGCACTCAAAGCTAGTCAATTTATTTAATAATACTAAATAATGATAGATGTTATATTAAGTTATAAATATAAATTTTATTATATCTTTATGAAATAATGATGATTATTGTAAAAGAGATCACAGAGAAGTGACAGACTGACAATACAATCTCACGAATTTAAAATGATTATAGATTATAATTTAATGTGTATATAAAGATATAATAAAATTAATAATTCAATATAAGAATTAAGAACTTATAATTATATAACGTTTATATACACATAATTAGTATTATGTATTAATTAATATATTATAAATATTTTATTTATTTATCTTAAAATTTTAAAACTGCATAACTAATAATTTCATGTTATTCGTTTACTTATTTATTATTTTAATATTAAGAAGTATTGAATATCAACTTTGTGTAAAATATTCAAATAATCATATCGTGTTAAATTAACACACTCAAATATATTAAAACTTTAACATAAAAATTTTAACAACAGGAACGGTTGTTATGTAAATGTATGATTATAAATTATTAACATGACTGGTTTTATAATACAAATACAAAATATTTGTTACTGTGTATAAATAATTTTGTATTTGCATGCTATATTTCGCTTCTCTCGCTCTACGAGCTATTCTCGTGTTCTGCCAATTCCATTAATCGCAAGATCGATTAACAGTGTTTCAATGAGTACCTGATGGGAGTTCAGAGTAAGAAGCGCATCGTCGTAGGCAATAACTCGCCATTACAGGAACGATATGCGAGAAAAAGAACAAACATATTCGAGGTGTACCTAGAATCACTTTCTTGCTGGAGAGAAGCGGTGGAATGGTACATATAGAAGGCGGGCTTTAGACGGCTCACAAATCATCCGCATGCATCACGCCGCAATTACACGACGAGGGTTCATTTAAATCCGATAAATACTAAGCCGCTCATTGTATCGTGCCATCTGGTGGACGTGTTCTATACTTTGTTCGTGTATCCACGAAATCGGCCCGGAGGTCCATGCCTTTTAAGGAGCATCCTTTAAACTCATATTTATTACTTCACTATAGATATTCAGATAATAAATTTCGAGATATGTAAAATTAAATTTATTATGTTTTATATTTTTATATTTATATATAAATTTGTTGTATCAGATTAAATTTTCATAAATTCTTTGCACATTCGTCGTATTGAATAAGAAAAGAGAAAAAAGATGTATACAGTTTGTCGTATAAGATAGATAGATTAATTTAATTATTCTTATATGATTCTATTAAAATTAAAATTTTTCATCACTTGAAAAATTATTGAATTTCTCTATCGTATCGAGTATAAAGTTATAACACATAGTTGAAATCACCACAAAAACACATCAAAAACAGTAAACATAATCTAAGGCTATAAATTGTTGTTTGTTCTCAACGTATTAAATTTCCGATAGTAAATTTCCCACATGATTTCTTTCATCATCGAGCGATAAGTATCAGATAGCAAATAGCAATGGAAACAAAAATTGGTGTTTCGATAAGAGATTTGATTCGCCCCGCGGAGCGATTCGTTTTGCCGTGACGCTCCAAACGTGTACCACATGGATGCTCATCGCAGAACGCATAGTGCATCGCGACGGGCGCGGATGTTTTTAAATCTCCCCGGAGCCTGGCATCGGAGATTTATCGCCGTGGCCAGTCCCTTTGGAACGTGCGTGCCTGCGCACATGCGTTAATTGCGCGACGCGAAATGCCGAAGGGTGAGGAAGGGTAAGCAGCGAAGTTATTTGCAGTGGCGAAAGTACTTGTGTTCACCGATCGGCCAGTGGCGAAACCTGCGGAAGGTCAAGGACTGGTATGAAGATCACTGACCGAGGAATAGCCATTTTCAAATTTCATTTAGCGTCCGTAAAATCAAACTTAATTATCCAATTTCATTTATTTGATACGCTTTAAATATTGTTCAGGATCTAATTCAGGATATAATTTTTTTAATAAATTCATATGATGATATTTATTGTGAAATAATTGTTAGAATATATATATATATATATTAGGTGTTGGAATTAATTCGTAGCGTTTTTAAATGAAAGAATGTTATTTATTTCACATGAGCATTAAAAAATACATTAATGAAAGTACTTCCCATCACTTGTAAAACGCTACGAATTAATTCCAACACTTAATATATATATATATATATATAAATAATAAAAAATAATTTTTTTAGTAACGTCATATAGCTTATATAGCTAAAGCCAATGAAATAGAGAAAAGAAAGAGAAAGACACATGGGAAAAAAGAAATATAAAAAAGAGGAAGCATAGATGCGTGTGAATTTGGGTGGATAGAGAACGATGCTAGTATTGCGGATGAAGTTTGGTATGCGTGAGAATTCTGGGTGCGAATGGATAGCCAGCGTCACGCCATGCGGTCCCACGAAAAGTTATAGTTACTGCTAGGCAATAAACGAAGGAAAAAGAGAAGAGAACCAGCCTAAAAATAATATTACATTTTATGGACAGCCTAATTTTGTCGCAGGTTGGAAGCGCCGCTACGCAGGCTTATAAATGCCTATACCAACCTCTGTTATACGATCTCATCAATGAATCCTCTACAATCGGAAGGCATTCGGCGCGAGTCTTGGCGATTTCTAATTACCTCATTAGAAGAAGATCGTTTACGAAACGAGATTAGAAATATGCCGGTTTCGACATTTTTATTTTTACTACTTCCAAAATGCCATTGATTGCTATTTGGAACTGATTAGTTGGCGCAACCCGTTTAGAGTGTTGAAATTCCGTGTTCCGCCTTTCTCACAATTGACCTTTAAAAGACATCGCTTTACTCTTTTTACACCTATTTCCTATTCAAATTGTTTACGAAATCGTATTTTTCTTTAGATTTGTTGAGAAATAAAAATTACTTTCAAAATCTGTCAGAATGTTTTTAAATTATATGTGTCTAAATATTTATTATAAAATATACAGAGCTTTTATTTATATCTCTGATTTGCACAAAATTATTTATTTAAATAATTACATATGTAAAAATATATATATGTGTACATTTGATAGATTTATATTTGAAATTTTTATTAAATAATTGTACATTTTTATTTTAAATTTTGAAAATATTTTATGTAATAATTTTAGGCGAAAAAGCGAAAGCATACAATTAAATGAAATGATATCGCTCGTACAAGAAAGACAGAATGAGCAGTAGAATTGTATATGTGTGGATGAAAGGGTATCGGGTGTGGCCTGAAGACATAGGCGCCATCTATACAGTATATCATACATTATAGTAAACTACGTCTTCAAAAGTTTTCAGTCGATAATATCATATGTAATAAAAGAAAAACTTTTTTTGAAATATGAAAAGAAAATGTTTTGTGATAGTTTCAACTATGTATTATAGCTTTATGTTAAATGATAGAAAATCAATTAAATTTTTTAATATATTTATAATAATACATCTAATAGTGATGTATAATAATACTATTTGTATATACATACTTTGTTATTTATAAACGTACAGTTTTTCTTTAAAATTTTCATTTTTTTTTATTTACAAATATTTCTACCAAATATTTCTATTTTCATCTTTATTTCCATAATTTATTTAACAATATTTATACCAATTTATAATTTTATTTTAAAAATAATTTATATAGAGAGATTCTCACATTCTTTTATTTTATTATTTTTAAAGATGTGTATACAATTTTATATGTATAAGAACTAATTATAATAATTTTTATTTAAAAATATTATAACAAAAATAATTAAAATCATAGAAAATATTATTCTTTTATCAATAGCATCATGAAATACTTGACAGTTATTATGGACATTATTGTTTTATTAAATTTTTATTTAAAAGGATAGAGATATAAAATAAAGAAACTTCTTAATGATACATAGTAGACGTTTAACAGAACTGATTCTTAAACGATTCAATTTCGCTGATTTGTAAGAAGTTTAACGATATGATCACGTAGAGAGCACGAAGTATCCCTTGATGTTATGGTTATACTGAAAAACATATTATGATAGTTCAAACACTCTTGGGTAAAGAAGGGGCAGGCCTTTCATCCGTGGGAAACACCCTTACGGCCATACTTAAATCCAACATGGCTTTTCCATTCTTAATGGAACATCGTGGGTCCTCGAAATTCGTAGGTAGGAATCAGTGTGACAGTACATCTCGAATCTTAACGCGCGTACAACCGTTGGAATTCGAGAGGTGAGATAAGTCGCGATTGGACGCGTGAGTAAGCGACATGGCGCTTCGTTAGTCCGGTTGTCTCGAAAAATGTTCTGTCGGAGTATAAGATTTATATACGTATGTTCTAAGTGTGTGTGATCGACTATCGTCGATTGATTTTGTTAGCGGAATGCAATGGCCATCGTTCGGCACTCTGATTACTATCGCATAAAGTGTCTTCCGAAACTAAAAAAGGTCTTCTAAAATTATTTATTATGAAATATAAGGTAATAAATGAATATACATTGAATATATTTTATCATCTCATTAATAAATAAACGTTTAGACTAATAAATATAGAAATTAAATATAGAATTAATTTATTTTTATATGAATAAAAATATATTATAGTATATCCGAAAATATCTTTACTAAAAAGAAAATTGATGAAAGGGAAATTGATAGTTTAAGAAAAGCAATTCTGGTCTCTCATCAAGTGAGATGATCGCTCGTTTTAGACGTTCATTATTTAGTTCTACTAGCCATCTTGATCTGCTTTACGAACATGCTAACTAACTAAGCAAAGGGAATTTACATTGCTAATTGCGCGGACATGCGAATGTAATGGCGCCTAACGTGGACAATGCCTTAAGGGACTCAAACTCTCCCTCCTAAAACTTGAGGACTGAACGTCGTATTCGATGATTTGTAAGAAGTATTCAACATGCGAAATAGATTTGCAATGCTTATGTTATATTCTTCGAAATGTGTACTATTAATTTATAATTATATACAATTTTTTTATTCTTATTCCATTCTTAAACATATTACTCTTCTGTAGTAATTTGTGAGAAGCGTCACGTGCGATTTCATTTAATTTAGTCTCCCTAGTGTGTAAAATAATGCGCCCATTTGGTAGGATAATTACGTTCGAAGAAAAGGGGTTTAGCTATATCGTACTCCAGGAAAGGAATGCTTATACCTTAGGGTAGGAAAGAAGATGCTCGCGATTTACGTTACATAAATACAACATGCCTTCGTAATTCCTACATTCCTTTGCAATTAAAAAGTTACTGAAAGTTGTATAAAGTTTCATTAGATAATTCTTATATAAAAGTTATAAAAAGGATTCATCAAAATACAAATATTTTTAAACATAATTAATTATATAATGGAAATTAAGAACAATATAAAAATATATTTTACTTAAAAAAAAATGGGAAAATTGAAACTTTAAAATATTTTATTAAATAATAAAGTATAGAGTATCACGTCGTATAGCGAAGCATAATGATAAGGATCGCACACACTTACTCTATAACATAATCAAACTGCGAAGTGCAATAGTCCAGCTTTGGGAATCGATATGGTTATTTGATAGCGTAATAATCTTGGATGAAAGCGGTTCGTATCTGGAGGCAACCGAAGATGGTGCGGCTATATTCCAGGGTAAACAAGAAGACGCGTACAGTTTACGATAACGCGTAAATATCATGGGCGTCCCCAACTTTTACGAACCCTTTCCCAAGGCGGTACGGGGGTGAGAATAGAAGTTTGTGGTGACTGGGCATGGCCCTTTATACACTTCTACAGAGTCTAACGCTCGGTACTTACTTCGGTATATCTTTGCCGGCCAGCGGTAGATGCGAGCTTTAACTCTTCCACCGCCTGCAGCCGGGAAATAAAACATTGCACGAAGAAACTTCGCCCCAGCGTGGCGCGTTTTACTTTTTTTTTTTTGACGGAGTTGCATTATGCTCGAGTTTTTACCAAATGCGACGGCATTTTGCTTCAGCGAAAATTTTTACGCACCGGGATCGTAATTCGAGGTTGAGTTTAGTTCTTTCATTACGTAATATACAATATATTACTTGTATATTATTAAATAAGAGATAATTTAAATTATACCCTCCCCCCCCCCCCTGCAATGCCTTTGGCTTTGATCGGATTTACACAGATTTTTTTGTACTTGTTTTAAAATTCTTCGTGCAATAATAGCATCAATTTATCATGTACCGAAAAGTACCGCTGGCTATTAAACAAACCGTTTCGCATATATGGAAAACGAATTGCCAAAAGCAGACAAGAGAGATGCATGCGATAAAAACATCATGGGCTATTAAAGATATTAAGAGTCGACATAATTTTGGCACGCAGCTTATTGTACACGTACGTATTTACGGTGTATCTGTGTATAAGTACTAGGCGCCGTAACTTTCAGATACGCTATTCGACGTAATATTGCAGGAGCGGTAGTGTATTATGCGCGACTAGAAGTTCTAGTATATAAAAGTCGGTTTACGTTACATAGAGGGGTAGGTAGACGCAACTCTGCCACGCGGTGTATATACGGCGCTATTCAGTCTCTCGTCTCCATTCCGGCTTGCTCGCCAATGGATCGAGCGTTTCGTTTCTTTCGCCGTTGGTCTCCGTACATTCGTATAGAGTAAACCAAAGTGTACAACCGAATGGCTGAAAGTTCTGGTAGTAGACAAAAATGTATCTGGAGTTCCGGCGTACTTATTTCCGCGCGTAGCGGATCATGAGACAAGTTGGACAACGATATGGTACCGGCGTACAAATAACAGCTAGAGAAGTTTGAGAAATAGGAAGATATGTTAGGTTGAAATTTACGTGTAAGAATGGCCTATCCAGGATTTAACATTTATACGTGTGTTACAAAATGTGTCGTAAAACAACTCGTGTTTACACGAGATGTTAAAATTCCGAGGAGAAATGGAATTATATATGAGTTTCGTGCAGTTGGCACCGATTGTATTAAAACGTTTTGACGAGGAACGTTTTGCGGATATTATTGTCACGCATTCAGTGACACAAAAAACGATTTGAGCTTACGTATCCGTAAGTATGGTGGCAATGTTGCACAAACATAAACGGTCGGAAACGTGACTGCGCAACTAACAGTCCGACACGCGTTGCACGTGCACCGCCTTTTCGCATATCCGTAACATTAAGTGCGTTTCTGACCTACAGATGAAGTTATAATTAGACACAGGACTCGTGCAAAAATACAAGTAGTTTCACGAGCGTTGATTTACTATAATTTTATATATTAGCAATCTGCACGATATAATGGAATTTGCTCTTCTGGAGTTTATCACCCATACATTTAAGATCTAAAAAAATAGGGATATGATTTGATGTTACAACCAGTTAGTATAACAATCGATAGAATTATCGAGATCATTTAAATGCACGTTGAGGGAAAATGTATCACCCTATTCACGAAGACCGCAATAAAGGACGATGGGGGAGAATAAACTTTGAGAGAAGGCGCAAGCGTATAAGGAGATACTGGGGGTACGGAGATGGATATAAGGAATTGCACGGGGTAGTAGTCACGAGCCGCGATGTGTTACCAGCCGATCCCTTGCGAAGGGTAGGAAGCAATTATAACACTAAATTAAGGACGAGGAAAATTTGGTAATTAGGGGGATTCAAAAGGGATAAAGTTGGATGGTCGTTTTTCCTCCGCCAGATTCTTTGGAAGCTACCAGACATTAGGGGTTCTCCGGTAACTGGAAGTAGAAGGGTAACCAGAGAGAGGATGAGGAAGTCAATTTTTATAGCGTCCTTATTCCGTGACAATTTTTATAGTGATCTTTATTCTGTGACAATTTTTAAATCACCGATTGAAAGAATATTACAATTTTATATTATTTTTATTTATTATTATTATTACAATTGTCCGGTATGTCGGATCCAGCACGATAGGCGGTAAAACGCGCACATTCTACACATTCAGACCACAGAATTGCGACGTTTTACGCGCTGACGCGCCGCTGTCCGTCATGATGGGCGCCGTAGCGCGAACCACGAATCCCCGCGACCGAACCCCCGCAGGCAGCAGAATATATCTCCGTTGGATTACACCGGGCTACCAATAGGATAAACACAAGCACACGATGCGCTACAGTTGCAAGAGAAAGAGGGGGAGGGAACGAGAGTGAGAAAGATACTGAGAGAGAATGAAATGGAATGAACGAGAGAGAAAGAGACGGGTGACTTGTGTAGTGGGAATGTGTGCAGAGGGTGGTAGATGGCAGAGATGGTAGTTTGGGGGTAGGGGAATCGTTGAGCTACACAGGGATGGGGATTGGAGGTCGATGCGTGCAGGCATTGCGATCCGTCAGACCGGGTAAACCAAAAGCATAAATTTAATAGGTTTCACCCCCTTCTTCGAGCTTTATGGCGTCACCGAATTTCCCATTAAATAAACAAGCGCGATGTTCATTACTGGGCACCGATTCTCGCGTAATTTCAACCGATGTCATTGCACGACGCGAGAAATTGTCTCGAGAACAATTTAGGGTTCCGACATTTGACGATATTTTATGAAAAATTTATTATAATATTAATTTAGTTTAGTTTTGTTGCAGAAACATTCATATTGCACTTGATTCATCTGTAATGTAATCGTATGTGATTATTTACCAATTAATCAATTAACAAAATAGTTGTGACTTCTAACATTGCGTAGCTCGTCAAATAATGTTCGACACGTTCTAAAAATTATTATTATCCTTATATTCTTTGGAAGAGCCTTTTTTAAATTTTTTTCTCCCATAGATTTCGATCAAAAACGGACAATTATCGTACACACGAGCTTTATGCACGTGAACCACTGTAACTCCTGCTTGCTGATAATTAGCGCATCCATCAGCCGCAGCAAGCCGCCAGCTAATGCCGATCGTACGTTATCGTTATCATGGTCTCCCCATTTTGCCCCACTGTACTGCAGCACCTCCGCCAAAACCCCCTCCTCCTTCTCTTCCACCCCCTCGGATTCGTCCATTTGTGCATGGTGTGTACAAGAGCTACCAACGGTGACACCAGCAGAACTGGTTTCCGACCGAGCCTATGCTTTCCAATCCTATACAAGCAACGCATGAGCTGTCGATACCGTCAATAATCTAATAACCATTCACCGTTCCGATGTGTCGTAAGTCAACAGTCTGCAGATTTTCATCGGTATCCAGTACGGAAGCAATAATGCAGATCTTTTTAGATTATCGATTCATTGGATAAACAGAGGAAAGGTTGGACCGGTAAAAGAGCAAAATATATTGCGCTACAAATAGGAATATGAAATTTCATCGATTTATTATCTTGTCGCGAACCATTCTGGACGAAGGTCATCTGCAGATATATATATATATATATATATATATATATATATATATAGATACACTATACTAATAAATAATTCAATAAACATGTCTATATATAATGTAACATATAAATATCACGACACGACTAATATGCCCCGAGTTATTTTCTTATAGATTTTTTTTTAATGTTATTCTCTAACTCTCTAAATGTCTCTAGTAGAAATATTAATTTTATTTAAATTACATCATGGATAGCAAAAATCATAATGGAGTTTCGTTGTTACAAAAAAAAATTTAAATAAAATTGAAAATAAAATATCGTATTATGTGTCATGGAAATTTCGTATTTGCGCGTTTCGAAAAGCAATTCCATGTTTACACAAAGCATACATATTTAAAAGTACCCGTTTCAATCGCGCGAGATTAAGCTATTATAACATCCAATGTGTTTTTCTCATCTCGACAAGAATTTCGCGTATGTGACGGGGAACGTTCATCACCGAGCTACTAAATCCATTTTGCATGTAGGATAAACGGCGAATAGTATTGTCGTCAATATACCGAACTAGCCTATGTACCTTTTTTTTTGGTCTAAACTATTGACTCCAGTTTTAATGAAAGAGATATAAGTCACGCGCGGAACGTAAATTGCGCGTTCACGAAATACGAAACAATTTGAGTACGGCCAAATTGCAGAAATGGTAGTCGAAGTGTAATATAGCGGGCCACTATTTTTCGCTTTCGCGTTCGATGGCCTGTGTACGCGCTAAATTGCCACAATCTTCTATCGTCGACATTATCTCCTCGCACGCGGCTGGACCATATCGAGTATATTTGCTCACGTGTAAGGTATAGGGTACGGCCATGCGTCCCGGGAGTGCGCGTATGTATATATACGGACCCTTTCTCCCTTTCCTCTCCCTCCTCCCCCTCCTGCTAGTGGTTACCTACTTAAGTTAGATATTATCGGACAGAGGAGGCGATTCGATTGCGTGTAGCGGAGCATGGTGTAGCGCTGATATAGAACTATACTAAACAGGTCGTAGATCAAGTCAGTTAGTTATAACAGCAATCCCACCCCTTTCTCTCCCTTCCTCTGTCTCTCCGTCGCTGAACCAATTCCCGCTGGTGTTCTGGATCATTTGGCGGCCCGCGGCCGTGAGATGCGCGCATGCACCAGTAACAATGCGCTATCACGATTATATAATCCACTCTACGACAGAATCCGTGATAATCGGAAAAACGAATCAGATCATCGATATAAAATACAGCCACGATGAGCGTTTTCCGTTTTATGCTGTATTTTTATCGCGTAATAATTCGGCGCCAAACAAATAACGACAAATTCTAGTATTTGGAATCGAAGATCGAAATGATTTCTTGCCGGGAAAAATAAAACGGGAGATTGAACTCTCGTGATTAAATGCAAGTAAGGAATGTCTTTTATTAATATGAAATTTCTCTTTTTTTTTGTTACAGGTAAGGCTAATATTATTAAACTACATAAGATGGATTTAAGACGAACTCTGGTTATAAGGTGAGTTCTTTTTTCTCAGTGCGTAATCTGCTCAAGAATTTCTTTTGCCTTCTTAAACTGGATTTATAGGAAAATATTATAGAAAACTTTTTTTTTTAATGTACCCTATTTGAATTCGAGCCACATGAAGATGTTATATTTCCCATCCTTTTTAAGTCTCGTTGAATTCTTCTCTGTCTCGGTCGAGACATTCCCATGCGACATGAGAGGTGAGCTTCGAAGAATAAAGAGTCGTGGGGTGAGTTTTCATCCCGGGGAGTCGGATAGGACCCTCCCTCGCGAGAGAAGAACAGAGAAGAATCACATAGAACAGCTGCGAGTGCCTTAGCAATGCCACGGAAGGACGACGTCTGTTTTTTTAAGGGCTTTCACGAGAACGCGCGCAGAGATATAGAGCGCGCGAAAAGAGAAAGTGTACGAAACGATACCTTCGAGGGTGATCAATAAATATTGGCTCTCGGGGGTGAAATTGGGGTAGCTGAGTACGGCTATGCCGATAGGGGGTGAGAGAAAAAGAGAGAAAGAGAGAGGACAGTCATACTGCTGCGGTTGCCGCCCCTTTCCTATGGCACACGACGTATGGCAGAAATAACCACTTGGTATATAGGCAATGGAGAATCGCTCACGAATCGTAATTCCCTCAGTCGTGATCGATACTTACTTTAAGCTCCTCGGCTACGAACCGAAAGACAGGGATTGGCCCGATTTATGAAAAAGCTCGCGACGTGGGTGCCGTAAAAAGATGAAATTTCAGTATATCGTGATCCTCCGCGTTCGAGCAGAATCATAATTCAGCGTTTGTTAGATGTCTAATGTTAATTTCATGATATAGGAAAGAGATAATCTCATCGGAAAAATATAAGTATGTATAAGAGCCGTAAGTTAACGTATTAGAACAATGATTTCAATACTGGCTTATAATAGTTATTGGATTGTCACGAAACGATAATTGATGAAAGAGTTATGCCTACAGATTATCGATAATTTTTATTGGAAGATATTAATTTTTCCCATTTGCACATAAGGGTGTCATTTTCATATTTCTAAAATTTTAAGATTCTACAAAAATTACGTATATTCCACAATTGTTTTATCTTTTTTGTATATAATTTGTACAAGAAATTTTCCATGAATTTTTGTTAGGATGATAATGTGCTCATTTCCTATCTCGCTCAATTGTCTCTACCGTTTTCAAGTTGCTGCTAAATAGAAATCCTCGTACCATGGTGGTAGAGCGGTTTCCGTGGATTCGGTTAGAATTTGGATGAGGAAGCTGGATGCTTCCCGAGGCGTGAAATGGCTGCGTTAACCACTTGCACGAGCGCACTCTAGGCGAGGAAAGGGGCGGATACTTTCCGCTCTTCTTTCTCTTCTACGTGACGCAGCAAAACGCTAACTTTGTACTTGCAAGATTTTCCATGAGTTTGGAAGATATGCAAAACAATGCTATCTCCTGTTCTGCATAAAATATGTCTTAATCACAAGATTAATTTTTTAATAAATTTTACGTCTTTGCATTAATTTTCGTTATTTCTATATACGTGGATTAATGAATGTCAATTTCAAACTATATCTATATACAATATACATATTTTTAATATTTCAATTTTCCGTTCTTTGCTATGAAAATATATACAATTAGTTGTATTGTTTATGAATTTTTTTTTGCAAATTTTAATTCGACGATTAAAATCAAAAAATGGTTCTAACCATTTCTTATTTATAGTTCGAGGAGAATATTAGAATTTTAGAATATGTGTGCTTTTCTGGCATTGGCATTTGGAGAATTTAGCGAGTCTCTTCCGAAAAATCGTCATTCTTCTTTCCTCCCTCGCCACCTTCCTCTGTTTTCGGGATTGCCCCTGAACACGTGGATAGCAATATCATCGTACGGATCTCACGAGGAGATATAAGACGAAAGTTATGTGCTTCGCTATGCGCGAGGGAATCGTACATCAGCAGTCGGACGTCTGCGGGGACGTAGAAACGAACGTGAACGAACGAAGAACTACCACCGCCGCCCCGCCAACCCCCTTTCGTTCTTCCACGTCCCCTCTTCCCCAGGAAACCGACCTCCATCTCCTTACCAACCTCTCTACACCGACTTCATCTATTTCCCTCTCCCATTTTCTCTCACTAACGTTCGCATTTTGCTGTCTTTTCGAATTCGCTGTGACGCTTATTTATATATATATATATATATGTATATATATATATATATATATATATGTATATATACACGTAGATCTTTTATATATTTCTCCATGTGCCTGCTGATGTGTATATGCGTTCAATATGCTGTATGTATTATTGGTATTCCTTACACGTAAAATACCAAAGCAAGCGACAGGTGCATAAGTATTTGTGTATACAATGCTGGGTGTGGCAGCCGTAGCGAACTATTATTTTAGTCGATAGAGATATGTTATGATCTTTCAAGGACCGGAAAGTCAGAAGTATATTACCTATTCTTGTATTGCGAGAAATAGTTGAATTCTCGGTTGAATTGTATGCTGTGCGATGCGAAAGGAAAGCTATTTCTTTCAAAGTCATGTGTTAAGAATTGTATGTCAGTATTTATTTCTTCTACAATTCTACTCATAAAGAACATTGAGACAATATCAGATAAATAAAAAATAGAAAAAGATATTTTGAATCTCAAAATACGAAATACAAAATTTTTTAAGAGATAATTTGATATTTTATTAAATGTAACAATAAGAAAAATGATTTACTTATTTCTTCTTTGGAAAAAAATTTTACTATGATTACTCTAAGATCTTTATAAAATCTTTTACATGTATCTTATGTCTTTTCGAAATTTAATACAAAAAATACAGTGTGATTCACTGTCGCTAATTTTATGCGATTGAGAAAATTAAGAGTAGCGAATGCTGTTTCAATCTCACTGGGGACCATCCTATTTTTCGTTGGTGGCACGTGAATTAAGTCCCTTCGCTATCTTCAGTCCTCACGTAAATTACGCGACGTTCCGTGGAGAGAAATAGCTGCCTCTTCTTTTCCCCGCACTCTTTCTACTTTATTTACATATAGATACGAAAGCCATTGAGCTGGCAGGAAAGTACTTCCCTCTTTGTGACTTGATTCATTCAACATCGATAAAATTTGCCTAGTCAGAATTATCACCAAGTTTGCATGAATCGCGAATATCGTGTTAAACTATATTATTTTCGAATAATGTAAATAAAGCTTGTAACTCTGCGCCTATCATTAATTTTCTTATTTTGATCTAATTTTGTTTTGAATATATAATTTTCATGTAACAAATAATTTAAGCATTTATAATAGAATTCACATTTATCTCAATTTTATTGATATGAAATAGTATATGATATGAAATAATATCAGAGAAATATTACTCTTACTCTCTGAAAATATATAATAATATATAACAATTATTTATATACAAAAACTCCTAATCAGAAAATTAAATAAGTCGTAGTCAGTTACAAAAGTATAGGAATATTTTTAACATTCATTGTGTCAATAGAAAATTCTGTATTTCCGTATTAGATTCAGCATCCAAACGGGCAAGCGTATTATGAACACACACATAAACATCCCTTGGCGTTATCAGTTGTCGGACGCCGGGGTGCCGGATATTGTCGCATCCTCCGTTTTGCTCTCTCGACTCCGCAAAACGGAGTAAGCGAGATATGTTGTTGGAACAAAATATAGGAAGGCAGGGCAGAATGGAATAGTGCAAACTAAGTCACAGATTTAATTATCTGTCTCTGACGATCGTATTGCTTAGAGGAAAAACGCTGACACGGATATAAGTTATATTACCGACGTTTCCATTATTTTTATAAGATGTACGTGACGTATAATTTGCGAATTATCGTTATTTATTATTTCGAATTTTTACATGTATATCATGAAATTTAGTTCTTCCTTTTCAAATGATAGAATATTTGTTTTGTAAGACTTATGCAAGAATATTTTATGAATAGCAAGAAATACATTTAAATAGGCATAAGAAAAGCATTTTTTTCTGAACAATAAATGTGAAACTTCGATAGCGTTTAAATTATATGTCCTTTTTTACCTGAAAGCAGATTTCTCCGAATGAACCGACAAAAAACATCCAACCTTTACTTTTTTTACGATCTTAGGATTTTCAATACTTTTTTTCAGCCGAAGCAAAACTAAATGTTTTTATCAAAGAACTCGTAAAAAACGAAACAGACATTTTCCAAGTGAAAGTTGCGTTCTTCTTATTAAGGATAGACTCTGCTATTTTTTTGTACAAAAAATGTTTATGTAGAGAAAGTTTTGGGATGTAGTCGGCGCGTTTTATCACTTTTCGGATATTATGTTTTTGTTATGTCGATTTCGTTGGAAAATTACCATTCTGAAAAGTTAGTAACATATTATCTAAAAATTTTGTCTTTTCAGATAATATGTTACTAACTTTTAATATATAAAAAATTAATGACACAGAAAATAAAAAATGTATTTTCTATGAAATTATTATAGCATTTTAATTAAACTGACGCAACTATCTTATTATTTGCAATTTGCAAATATATTTTATAAACGTAATTTAAGAGGACAGCTATCATAGTTTTGCCTTCAAAATTATACATTTTAGAATACATGTCTCACTGCTAAGGATTAATAATAAATTAGAAATTGCAACATTCAACAAATAATAATTTAAAAATTAAAATAACAAAGAAGTTAAAAATTAAAAAAGTAGTGGATTATTTTAAATTGGTTATCTGTACACGGAGGAAAATGTACATTAATAGTTAATATATCTGCTTTGCTGTAAAAATGTCAAAATTTTTTGTGGATCCTAATAAATATTTCTTCATAGTAAGAGAGACATATAGTATATTGAAAACCATCAATTTATTGCGAAAATACGCAAAATTACTCATAAATCACGAATATTAATTTTAAAGCTTGCTTTATTAATAATTAATATATTTATTCTCATCCAGAAGTTCAGTATTCTTCAGTATTAGCTATAGCAATAATTATGATAATAATGAAAACATGAAGATTTTCATGCGAATTCATGCGATTTTCACTGAATTTGCGTAAATTATAAATTATAGGTTTGTTGTATCACCCAATTAATTTTTTTTCGTGTATATTTACAAACAATTGTATGTAAATTTTAATAGCAATATTAACTCTCTTTGTCATAAAAAAATCTTATATATATATCAAATATTATGTCATTAACGACAAACAAAATAATTTATTCAAATTCGTCGACTATACTTATGTTAGTAATTAATGCGAATTTACCTATATCAATAGTTAATATACCAATTCTCATCCGGAATTTAAGTATTTTTATATGTATTTTTCAAATATTATTTATTAATTAAATCTTTAAGGTATCTACAAATATATAATAACATTACAGCTACTTAATTAATTTATAAAAAATATATATTTTTTAAGCAATCAAATCGGATATTTAATTAATAAAGAATATATACAATATTATTCGAAATATTTAACTTTGACTGTGATGATGGCGTACTTGATACATTTTTCAAGAATTATTTGTTATTGTTACTGTATATTTTTATAAATTAATAATTACAAAAAATATATTTAATTGCTCAAGATCTATTTTATATTATATCAATATATATTTGTCAAACAACTTTTATTCAATATACGAGAAAAATTAATCATGTAAATGCATATTAATTATGCATACTTAATAGTTAATGATTATATAAATTTTTCTCCAGTATTTCAATATTTTTGTGAGTGCCTTTTGATTAATTACTATATTAATTATTTGCAATAAACGTGTCTATGCCGCGCGCCGTGAGCGGAATCTTCTAGAATTGTCTATTAACGAATGATATATTAATTATTAATATACCCATCTTTATGAATACTCCAAATATATTAATCTTAATATAGCATTACATTTGTAGGAAATTATATTTTTATTTTTACTTGATAACTGAAAGTTTTCATTGAACTCTATACGTACACGGAAAAAAAACACAGCTGAAAACTTCACTGATTCAGCAAATCTACAGTCATAATATACAGACAGTCAATTTTCTATGTTAAAATAGCAAAGTTGACAGCTAAATAACATTAGCGATTTGTTAATCCATCAAATCTTCTTAGCTATCGATGTTGAATGTACGTAGTAAATTATAGGTTTGCTGTGTCATCCAATTAATTTTTTTCCGTGTATATTTATAAACAATTTGTACGAGTTTTAATAGCAATATTAACTCTCTTTGCCATAAAAAATCTTATATATACAGGGTGTCTGGAAATAATCGCCAAATATTTCCTGGGTAGGGAGGATTAAACTGAGTCGAAAAGTCCTCTATCATTTTGCAATTTTCGCAATAGTTAACAAGATATTAATTACTAAAAATTGTCAAATATAAATATTGGTCTTGAATAATTTTTTACTCAAATAATATCAACTTTACAGAAAAACTGCAAGGGACAAAAATCATTTATTTTCTTCTCATAAAGTTCTGAGAATTTTTTTAGAATTTTTTCAGAATTTTTTAATATCATTTTCTCATGTTGATAAAATGGCGATTATTTCCAGACACCCTGTATATCAAATATTATATCGACAAACAAAATAATTATTCAAATTCGTCGACTATACTTATGTTAGTAATTAATATAAATTAGTGAGAGAGAGAGAGAGAGAGAAAGAGAGAGAGAAAGAAGAGAAAAGAAATTAGCTTCAATACACGTAATTTCATAAGAATGGATATCTTTAATATATAGTCGATTTATTATTATTAAATATCACAAATTTATATTAACATTTATACATTTCTTACAAAAAAAATCAAGTTCAAACTTATGATATATTAATATTTACTAAAGACTTTTTTTCAGTGTATATGTTTAACTTTTTATTCATACTAATTTTATAATTTAAGTTAACATTTTATTTAATTTACCGGAACGAAATATTATCTAACACTTTGAATAATATTAGGAAAGAAAAATTAAATCAATTGGTATAAATTGAAATATTTCGAAAATTGTACAATATATATAATTTCCACACAATTACACTTTCTTCTAAGAATGTGTTTCAAAATCACCCCTAATATAATTAAGCGCAAAGATTATTTCGCTTCGTATGTATGAAGCGTGCCGAAGGGTGGGCATATGGGGCTTGAAAGAGTTAAATCGTGGTCGGTGTGGGACGAGCTAGCGACGAGCAAATAATCGAGTTTAATTGCAAAACCGTCGGAATGATTTAATTATGCTGTACAACGTTGTCGGATATATATTATGTACCACTGGCATGTACACATATATCTCCAATCTTCCTTTTTACCCTTTTGGGATACCTAATAATAAGTGAAGCATCGTTCTATGTATAGTATTGCACGCTTATTTTCTCATATATTGAACCAAAGTTGTTTGACAAATATTAATGTAATATAAAATAGATCTTGAGTAATTAAATATATTCTTCATAATTATTAATTTACAAAAATATACAGTAATAATAATAAATAATTCTTAAAAAATGTATCAAGTATGCCATCATCACAGTCAAAGTTAGATATTTCAAATAATATTGTATATATTCTTTATTAATTAAATTTCCGATGATTGCTTAAAAAATATATTTTGAGTAAATTAATTAAGTATAATATTTTTACAGTATTAATGTTATTTTACAGTAGTAGAAGATGTATTTAAAAGAATGAAAATGACGTTAATTGAATTTCTTATAAAAATTTTAAGTAAATTTTGAAGTAATTAGGCAAATAAATTTCTTATCTTCTTCTCGCTAATGATCTCCAAGGAGTTCTTAAAAAAAGCTTTTAAAAAGATTCAAGACTTTTGTTACTTGCAAAAGAAGCTTTACTGAGGGAATAATACTTGGCTTGATTTATGACAGCTTTTATGTATTCTGCTCAGGCGCTATGCACAAGTGTATGCATCAGCATACATGTATACATGACATCGCAACTGTAGTTAGACACTATCGCAACGATCATGAGAAAGAGAACTGAGTGGAGTTTTTCCAGTTGGATTCGTTTACATTATTACACATATCAAAAACCGAGCATATTATGTATCCCTTAGTATCCAGTTTCTTTTTTTCAGAACTTTGGCCTTATCTTCTGTTGCTTTTTGTCCATCTGTGGTAATATAGCTGCACGCGAAGCAACGTTTCTCACGAGGTCAACCTGCGACAGAAGATCTCTGCCTGATAGTGTTAATTCATAGCACGCGAACTCAGGTTAAGGAAGATTGATAAAGGGGATTCGAGTAAGAGTCTGTATTTTTTATGGCGATTTTGACCTGGCAACATAGTTATCCCATGCATCACGTCTCTCTAAATAACGCAATCAATGATTAATATGAAGGTGTTTTGTAGAAACACCGCTTTCAGATAAATTTATGGTCTTTTATCTTTAAATTCAAAAAATAAAAAATGCTTTAATTCGAGTAGTTGAGTTATAAATTAGCTGTGAGTAAAGTATAAAGAACTCTTTTGAGAAGCTGCCAGGACTCTACCAATTATATCAAAATTTTAGAAATGGAGTGCTAACTTAACAGAAGTAAGAAGGAATTGGAAAAGAAAAGAAGAATGGAAAGATTTCCTGAGGTCAGCGTCTTGAAATCGAAATACATCTTCCGACTAGCGCGCTACGAATGGAACAGCTTGTCGATATGGTTACAGCTGAGTTCCAACAATGTTCTAATACTATAGTTATTAGATTATCCATTTTTGCTTTCGAAGAATTAAAACTTATATATTGTTAAATTCATAATATCAAATTCCTATAATTTGAATTATCTTTAATTATTTCCACTGCTACTACTCAATATATCATTAATTTAATTAATAGGGTTAAACAATTTAACTAAAAAATGTATTAAATTTAATTCAACTTTAGTTTATTATTTATTAAGTATTTATTTATTATATACGTTACTATGATTTTGAAATTAATCAAAGAAATCGATTAATTTATTTTGACGAAAATTAAAATAACAAAAGGTTATTTAATTCAAGGAATTGAATTATCATAACTCCTTTTAATATTTAACAAGGTATATAAATTTTGCAAAGATACATTTTACAACATTGCATATGATACATAAAAGCCAGTAAATCAGATATGATATTAACATACAAAATCGTTTATCTCTAGAAACAGTTGAGTTTCCGATTTATATGTTCACTGAGGCTTTTTTCAGTATGGTATATCATATACCTACAATAGAAATGCTGAACGTTTTTTAACACTCTGTATTTGAGTGTGTTAAAATTGTGTGATAATTTTTGAAATTTTAATTTGAAATTACTTTAATTTATTATTTTAAATATATTAATAGAATCCAAGTAGTACTAATGGAATTTGTAATTAAAAGTAGAAATATTTATGTTTTTCTTATACTTTAGAGGGGAAGCATCATGCTAGATTCGCAAAGTTAATACGCCATATTTTCAATTTTTGGATTTTTTAAATAGAATGTCGTGCTAACTTTATAGATTCTACTTTTGAGTATCTGTGAAGTTAATATGACATTCTGTTAAAATGAAAGAAGTAATGATCATGGTAGAATCAGAAAGATGAAGCATGATGGGGCAAGGAGGGGGTAAATTTCGACCAATTAAACGCTATCGACATTTCTATCTACTACTTTTCTTCGGAATACTTCACCTTTCTGATTTCACTATGACAATAACATTTTTTTTCCATAGTTCTACAGTTCCTTATAAAAATAAAAAAAGAGTTCTACATTTTTTATACTAATAAACGAAAATTGAAGAAATTGTAGCCAGAACTCTGTTTAAAAATAATTATAGAGTATAGATCTCTGCTATAATACTATATAACAAGAAATATCGCTGGAATTGCAATAAACCATACTTTTTCTTCAAATGTCTTTTATATAGAGTATTAAAAAAACCATTCAGCCTTTATTCATTAATGGTGTACACCATTAATGAACATAGGTCGAAAGTTCAACCAATAATTTTAGTTTCATTTATTTTACAAATAAATCTTCAATTTCGTAGTAAGACAAACATAAATATATAAAATATGGTAAATTAAAAATAATAAATATGACAAGGATTTTTTCCTAAATCTTTGCAACAAGATACTTAATCCTGATTTCAACTGGTATAATATATATGTATTCGAAATAAAGCTACATCTGTTCGGGCGGGAAACTCTATCGCATTCTAATATCCAGATATTCACAACGAACAACGAGTGCTTCGAACAACAGCGAGTATCGGATTTTTCATTCCGTGTGTCGTTGGAAGCGAGCGGAAACTGTAATCACCATCTTTTCATTGCCCTATACATCCAACGTTCATCCTTTTTTTATTGTGAATCCACGTAAATCTGCGGTAACAGCGATAAACCTGCAAAGCTGCGAACGTCCAACATTTATTATTGCTCTCGCGTGTGAAGTTTGATATCCCGGGCGTACATGTATATGCGCGATTGTGCGCCAGTGAATGTACAGATAAATGCAAAGGGCGACGCTACTGTTCCTGGTATAGTGGTTTGCTGTTAGTGCGTAGGGGATGGGTAGACGTTGGGGTTGCGGCGGATTCAGTGGGGGCGAGAGAGGTTGGGAGAGAGATGGGGCGGGTAGAGGAGAAGGGGTGGGGCGTGCGCCCTGCACCTCATAAACTTAAACCCTAATTAACCAGCGCTACGACTACTGTTGCGCTCTACGTGCGTATGGTTCTCGTTCATACACACGAACGCACTTCTCGACGCTTTTCTCTCTCGCTCCTTTACCGCGTAGGTTCGTATGTATACGTGTATATGCACGTTCGGCGGTATTCTCTAGTGAGAGACGCGATGTTTATTGCCCGACTTCACGTAAATTAGCTCCGCCCGCGAAACTATCCGGTGGGTTCCGTTCGCGGTGAAGCCATAACCGTTGTTTCCGAAGACGAGTCAGGTGCTCGAATTTTCGCACTACATGCTCCGACATGGACTCGACATATATCTATCCTTTGGGATAACCTTAAATCGTTCTATCAAATATTTGAAAGACATTACCAAACTTTGCTTTAATTTTTTTTTTATAACAAAATTTACACTTGCCAAAGTTTTATGTTACCGTATAAAATATTTTCTGCAGGACAAAGCGAAGTAATCGATTAATTTTAACAAGGATAAATTCTGAATGGCAATTTTTTTTTTTACTATAAATGATAATATTTTGAGAGTTAAAATTTATAACGTAATCAATTTTTAGTCATATATGTTCCAACTATTAAGTTAAAATTTTAGAATCGTAACTTTATTCCATTATTAATCTAAATGTGTGTACATTAAGATGTTGAATGGATGTGTTAAATGTTTCAGAAAAATAGATTATTATTAGATTGTTCCATGGGGAAGTTTATATCGAGTTGAAAAATATTATACCATTATGTAAGAATATTTATTCGTTGAAATCCGCTTATTCGAGTCTGCAAACAATCTTACGCAATACATCTCGAGCATACTTAATGGAATGTCAGCTTAGCAGAAGCCATGCTTTCTTCTTGGAATTCAAAGTGTACGTTTATATGTATAGATGAATTCAAGGCACGTCAGACTTCTCTTGTTAACATTATAGTGTTACATCGATAATAATCAGGCGAATAAAATAGAGAAAATTTATGGTCATACATTTTTTTCTTCGCTCGTTACACATACGCACGCACATGCACGTATCTTTTATTATCATAATCTTTTATATTCTATAGATCATATACATATAACGATATTTTACGTTACAATTTTTTATATAAAAAAAAATTTGCTTTAATTTGAGAAATTTTTGCTTTAATTATGAATGTAATAAAGCTTTGAAAATTGTACATATATATCTGTTCCAATGAAAGTATCATGCTTTTTTATTACCATATATCTTCCTATTCTACGTACAAATTCTTCTGTACATATAAAATGACATTTTTTAAAGTAGCATTTAAATTTTATGAAGAGATAAATTATTCTTTTATATTTATGACTATTTTGCTATACATATATAATATTATACTGTAAAAAATAAAATGTTAATTTTAACTTACAGTCGCATAGTAGACTTTCTGAGACATGTAAAAATATTAAAATTAATACGTTAATTTAATTTAACATCTTTGCATGTCTCAGAAAATTCACTAGATGATTGTAAGTTAAAATTAACATTTTATTTTTTACAGTGTATACATACAGGTATGTCAGGTTATTGCTATCAAATTATTGAAATTCATATACATATGTTAAAAAAAATTATTAAATATTTTTATTATAATTTTTTAAACCCAATAATATTCAATCTTTAAGAAGTTACGCTAATTTATTAACGAGATTTATTTATTTTGCTCTATTCCTTTCCGGTCTTAATCTCGGCAACTGATCTACAGATATGAAAGTAATTGTTACTGCTTGTAATACGAAATTTCATCAGAGATTACCAAGTTACACACATCCTCCCGATTATGTGCGTGTACTCAATGGCGCAGGCGTGATTCACACGTGTAGAAGCCATTTACAGAGGCAGCTGCACATGTCAGAAATAATTCTTGTTGATATCGGAGCAAGCGCAAAAGATATCACATATAGTTTAAAGGCTGGAATAAAGTCGCATGAGAGGAAATTATTACGAGAAATTTATCAAGGAAATCACTGTGCAGACACAACACTTTCGCAGTCACGCACACTCAATCCTAGGTCTCTCTCTCTCTCTGTCTCGTTCTCGTTACACGTCACGGCTTTAACCACGACGCGATAATACCCAGACAAATGTTTTCTAAAAATATCTTACCGTGCATGCGATCACATCGTATTGTAAGAACACTCGGCGTTATTTTTGTACATGTATTTTGTAAGATTTTCAACGGCACGGAATGATTGACACGTGACGTAGGCGTAATCCGACGGACGCGGACGTTCGGCTCGGACCAGTCGTCCAATCTGCGCATGTCGCGCCGTGCCAATATGGCGACTCGTCCAGTCCACGAGAGAGCGTCACGGGATGGGAGTGTTGTGTGGCTGCACCGTGATGGAGCTTGGTCGATGCGATGGAAGTCACGGAACGCCGATAGGCGGCGGCTCGATCGCACGAGCCGCGAACGGTCACCGGCAACAGTTACCGCGACGCGATGGGGAGTCGGGGACTTCGGGGAGTGGCGAGGGCCGTCCAATATGGCTGCCGTGTCGTTGTACGAGACTTGTCTCTCGCGGTCTTTCAATTGTGATAATTTTCTTACTGTTTCCCACGGCGATTTCAAACGATTACCAGCTCGCTCGCAATGTCACCGATTGACCGTCGACAAAGGTATGTAATTACCGATTGATATCGCGGAAACTTCCGTTTAAAGCGCAACAGCTGTAGCCATCTTATCAAAGAGTTTACACCTACATATTCGCGCGGGCTTGTGTATGTGTGTATGTGGAAGCGAGTGTCTTCAATTAGTGCGAAGCAGGAGATGTATTGTTGACGAAACTTGGATCAAACTCGAATAAAGCGCTTGATTAGCAACGCGAAATGTATTTAGTTTTGCTGAGTTTGATTTAACGGGGAAAAAGTTGTAATTCAACACTTTCGTTCTACGATAGTATACGGAGCGGTTGAAATTATTTTTAAACGGTTTCATTATGCATTAGGTACTGTGCGGGCGGGCAAAAGTTTAGCAAAAATATTCATGGTAAAAATTATAATACCGCAATTTGCATTTCATACGTAATCTCATATAGTAACAACCATTAACTTTTTCTTCCGCGGATTATATCCACAATTTGTATACGTGCTCCAGCATTTTAATTGCGTGGTTATCGTCGCGCTTTCTTAAATTTCTTAATGTAAATGAAAATTCATTTTATTTGGACACGCGGAATCAAGGTAAACACAGAGATCGGGCTACGCTTATGTACGCAATTAAATTGCTTCTCCCTGAATATATTGATAAGCTTAAATACTGCGCGAACTAAGCAAATTAAGTATTATAATTTTTATTCGAAATTAGAATATATAATTCTTAACGTTTTGGTTCATTTGCATTTTTTATTTTATGACGACTTTCTTTATTTGTAATCGATAAAAATCAGAGGATCAATTGTGTATCTTGAAACTTGATGAAAATTACAAAAAGTGAGCAAATTCAGGGTACGTTTCAAAATTGACTGCCTGTACTGAAAATTTATAGTGCACGTGATGTAACCTGTAGCATTTTCAGCGCTGGCAGTAAATTTGAAACACAGTAAGTGTTGACCAGTGAAATCACAAATATTCTAATAAGTTTGCTCGCTTTTGTAATTTTCTTTTTCATATTTCAAGATACACAATAGAAGATATCTCCAGAATAACACATGTGCAGCATGTGTAGATATTTGTAGACATATTTGATGTTTCTTGGTGATTTGCAAGAATGCATTGCTTTTCTGACAAGGATACACTAGTCGAAAACAGGTTATTTATGTTAAGTGACGATGCACGCAAAGCAGTTGCACGTGGAACATCTCAAAGTATCTCAGTATGTTTGGAAATCTCATAAAACTTCCATGTTTATAAATAATTAATTTATAATTTATAATATTATTATTTATAATTTAATTATACATATGAATACTGA
The DNA here is from genome assembly GCF_024713525.1 of Acromyrmex echinatior. NCBI lineage: Eukaryota > Metazoa > Arthropoda > Insecta > Hymenoptera > Formicidae > Acromyrmex > Acromyrmex echinatior. Next base: position 14,817,293 of record NC_141853.1, on the reverse strand, counting down.
AATTAAAATTTATAAATATTCATTTATGAATGATTAATTTAGATATTATAATGCGAAGCACTTTTATTAAATCCAACATGCTTTATTAACTCCGATAAATAAATATTACATATATATTTTTTGGACATGAATTTTCCTTCACCGCTATATTTATTCATCTAGATCAAAAATCTTCATTTAGATCTTATTCATCTAGATCTTAAATGCTAAAAGAAATAAAATATTATGATTAATTGACAAATTCTTAAAATAGATGCGCAAAAATATATTGAAATGGAATAAATTCTATTTTAGCAATAAAAATTTTAGCAAAAAAAATAAGCATGTTTTAGCAATCGGGGATTCTACATTATTTTTTATCCGATATACAGATTATGTAAAAAGGACCACCACACACAAAATGATATAAGTTGCAGAAGGTCGCTGAACCAATAAGCATCCACCATAAAGACGCCATGTTGATTTACATAAGATGCTCATTGGTCTAGAAACAGTGCTGGGATTTACTTGCACATTTCGGTCGATTTTCAGCGTGGTTCCTGCCCCTTATTTCATCAATCCGCGCGCAACCTAAATGCCAATCGGCCTTATGCTGTGATTATGCAGTTTATATAATTTTGTGTGTGATGGCCCTAATTTTAAAGCTTAATGTGCGCAAAAATATCTTTATTTTTGATCATATGTTAAAAGTTAAAATAATAAGTTATAAATTACTGGTGTTTTGATACTCTTGGACAATTAATTTGAAATTAATTAAATTATATAAATTAAAAAATATTTTTAATATTATAGTTTTATATGATTATATTATATTTTACGCAAAATTTATTTTTTTTTGCTGTTTTTATTAAATATCTTTATTGAAATTTAAAAATTCAAAACTGATTTAATATTTAAAAAATTAGAAACTAATTCTTTTTTTTGAAATAATTTTTCACAATGAAATATTCATGTGTATTATTATGCTTAATGTAAACAAATATAAATCTTTAATTAATTGAAAGTTGGATCTGTCTGCACAACGTTTTATTATCACACCATGATGTGTTATATGAACAGAAAAACTCATCCGAAACTCGCTTAACGGGTAAAGAAGGATCGATGGAGCAAGGCAAACGTATAATGGATGAGAGATACGCGAGGGATGCAGAGAGATAAGAGTTTCCGATCTTTTCTTTTTAGGGTTGGTGTCGAAATACCTTGAAATCTATTTAAAGAACCTACCAAGATAATATTGTTCCGGCATGCTATTGATTTTTTTCCCTCCTATTTCGTCGGACTTCTGAGCAAAATTAAATTTTTTTAAGTCGCCGATTTCTGTTATTGAAACTGTTTAATCTTCATTGTAATACGGTTTATTGGATACTAAATTTAAGTACATTTTATTTTATATCATTACACCGTTTATTTTATATCCATTATGTATAATATTCCGTAATAATAAATAGAAACATATTACTAATTGTAAGTATCTGTATATGCATGTATATTTACGCAAGTGATTTTGTTAATTCTCAACTACATATCTTGTTTTAGAATCTTAATTTACATATCTGCGTCCAAGTCACTTACGGCGCTTTTTGACTGGTTCTGTAATTATCATAAATCTCAATGGAAAAAAATTATTTTTAATGAAATGTCAAAATGTATAGAATCGAAATATTAAAACATAAAAAGATTTTGATAATAATTGAAAAAGCTATGCCGAAAGATATTGAAGAATTTGTGAAATAAGAGTATAATAATCAGTTTTTTTTTCAAAAAATCATATTTTATAATAAAAAAGATACAAATAAAAATAAGTAGTATTTTAAAAAGAAGAAAATATGAATTTAAGAAACAAAAAACGTTATTGATTCATTCTAAAAAATATAATTATTTGCATGAAATATTTGAATGAAATAGGAGCACTTTTATACATGTTCGGAAAAATAATATCGGAAAAGTCAGGTATTTTCTTCTTTAAAAAAAAATGCAATGAAAATATTTTATATTAAATGTATAATGATTTAGACATTATTTACTCACGATTTTATAACTTTGAGAAAATAAAGCAATCGTTTTGCCAAGACGCTTCTCTCACAAAAATACTTTTTTTGACAATGAATCTATGTTTTAAGAAAATAACACATATACTCGAATACAGCACTAATAGACATGTACTTACTAAAAACAAATTTTTACTGTCGGCAAAAATCTATCTAATTTACATTTGACGGGTCCAAGTCGCTCAAGCCAAACTTTGATTGCATCACAATTAGAATTAAGACAACAACGAAACAATCACGGCGATTGATAGAGAAAGGTTCCAAGTTCTTTACCTCTTCACTTTAACTCTGCAATATTAACCGTGCAAAAATAGCGCCCGACTAAAATTTTCACCCGGGTCCAAATGACCCATTCATGTAGTTGAGGGTTAAGTTAGAGCAAGGGTATAAGACAGGGAAGATAAAGAAAGGGAGAGAGGAGAGAGATGAGAGAGAGAGAGAGAGAGAGAGAGAGAGAGAGAGAGGGACCCGCGAGAAGTCTTCAGTACCTAACATTGAGTTGTAAAAGCGTTCGCTCTCACCGCCAAGCGGCATGGTCACTTATGTAAAAGCCGGCTACACGCCGCGTGATGAGTGGATGCTGTTCTATGCGCTTTTTCTTTTTAACTCTTTGGTCTCGCTTTTACACTCTTGCCCGTCGTTAGTTATGTATGCAGGAAGGTTGGTCCATACGCGTTGTACTTATTCCTGCATACTTGTGCCCTACTACGTCGGCTTGTATGGGTCTTTCTTCTTGGTTTGAACAATATTAACAATTGTATTTCTTTTCACGCGTTTATTGATCGAGATTATAAGATTATAAGAGATTATAAGAGATTATAAGATTATAAAATTAAATTTTTTAAATGTTATATGAATTAACGCAAATTTGTCAAAATATATATACTCAAATACCTACAGACTATAGATCTATAGACTATATTAATTTTAACGTGAAACGGATAAACTAATTTAGTTCCAATTGATTTGAAGGTAGCAATTTAAAGGCTGGATTAATGGCATCTCTTGAAGATATGCGCGCGATGATATAAAATAATAAAATATAATTGAAAATAAGGAAAATAAAAAATAAAAGAGATTGTTAAAATATAATTGAAAATTCCGTTTGTGTGAAATCGATTTATTTTTATTCATAATAATTTTTACGCAACATCTTTAGAAATTAAATTATGTATTAGGTGTTGGAATTAATTCGTAGCGTTTTACAAGTGATGGGAAGTACTTTCATTAATGTATTTTTTAATGCTCATGTGAAATAAATAACATTCTTTCATTAAAAACGCTACGAATTAATTCCAACACCTAATAGAACTAGAAAGTTATATAAAAATATTTTTGTACATATGCTGTTTTTCTGCAATTAATTAATAGTTATTTCTCGTTTGTATATTTTTATTCTTATATAGTAATGGAAAGCTAATTAAAAATTTATTTAATTTGTATGGTTATTCTTTCATTATACTAATTGCAATTTAATGCATACACAGATTATGATTTCTTCTAACATTCAGAATATTCATAAATTGAATAGATATAATAAAACAACTGATTCTTATTTTTCGCGTGTGTTATCACATATTTTAGTAAATGTACAATAATGCATGTTATTGACCGAGAAACAGATTATCTATAGTCTATAATATAGAGCAGGTCAGCATGTTGTTAGAACAGCGGTTAGTCGAGAGAGAATCAGAAAGCACGATAAGAGAGAGAGAGAGAAACTGAACCGGTTATGGGCGAGGCCCTTCGATTTTTCGTCTTCTTGTATCCCATCTTGGGCCTGAAGTAGAAGGAGGTGAAAAAGGAGGAGGTGAAAGGAAGCGGTTGGTAGAAAAGAAGGGTATACCAAGTATGGTGGCAAACGGGATGGGGCAACGAGAATCGAGAAGGAGGAGGATGACGCGGGGAGAAGAGAAACGCGAAGGGAATGGGATGAGAAATTCTCGTTGGCTTCGCTTCGATGTCTTTATACGCGCGGCTCTTGTATAGCCATGGGATATATATCTGTCTTACGAGAGCGAGGGGCGCCGCCAAAAAATCAGATCGAGTGTAAAAATCGCATAAACTCGTCGTGCAAACTCGAGAGCTATGTCTGCCCGGTTGGTTCTTCCCTCTCGAAGCTTTCTCTCTTTCTCTTTCTGTTTTCTCTCTCGTTCTGTTCCTTCTCTTTCTTACACACTCTTTACCTTAAGCCCGTTTGATCCTTTTCTCTTTCTCTCTGCTGCCCTTCTCCTCTTTTTCTTCACAACCAGGTCTACAAGCCCGCTCGCATGACTCCACCTCGAGGAAAGGCCGATCACCTTTTATATTTTCTTTTATTCTGCTTGTCTGCCAGCATGAAAGTTATGTGGTTAGGTGGGCTTATGAAGAATCCGCTCTTTATCGACAAGTAAAGCGGTCTCTGCCAACGTTTCGTGGGGCGAAAATAATTTTATTGGGGGATACTGATTACCACCTTGATCAACTGTGCACGCGTGAACACTTGACGTTAATAAAGTAGTCGGCATTAATAAGGCAATATTTCAACGTTCGGATTTTATCTCGACCTTAAGACTACCGGTCTCTTATCCTTTAATATTTTTGTGCATCGATATAGATGAAAAATTTCATTCATTTTTTTTCCATTAAAGAATAATGGATTCTTTTTAATTGCACCCTTACTCGAGAAATGTAAATACCTTGAAATCATATGTATTATTTTTTTTTTTAATAAAAATGCGCTTGTGATTACTATACATGTTGCATAATTCGGTTTTTTAATTTCAGTTTTTAAATGTATGACCAATAATTTTTTAATTGTATTTTAATGATTGTTTTGCGATATTAAGAATTCCACAGTAGGATCGAAATGTCTATTGTATATTATGTACTGATTGAATAAATTTATTACACTCGTACATTCAGTGTTTGGCTCTTACAGACATTATCATTCTTTGATTTATTTTTTTTCTATTAACTTTATTAAAAGCAGATGTGATTAGGTATAATATGTATAATATGACTTAAAAATTAATTTCTATAGGTCCTGTATTTCTATTTAGAAAGTCTAAACATTTTAAACAAATATTTATCAGTCTTCTTGTAAATTTGTTATTTATTTTATAAACTAACATCCCTGTGTAGTATGCAATTTTACAATGGAAAAAAGGGAAAAGAGAGTTTTTTCAAACAATGATTAGGAATTTGAGACAATTTTTTTTCCAAATAATTCCTACAATTATGAGCGGAGTCAAAACGTGTTCAAGTATAATTTTATATCTATTTGCGAAAAATATTTGAATACACAAGCTAGACTAGTTGAGCAAATCGGAACCACAGATCGACCCGGCAGTAGGATGTACCGAAGAGCAAAGAGTGCAGTCGTTGCAATGTACCTTTTAACGAGCTTGCTTTGTTTTGCAGCGCATGCATGTGCATGGTGCATGTAAGTATGGACTACACTATGACTACAATATATGTATAGGTATACAATATATGCGCATACGGAATATAAGCGTGGCCAGACATATGGGGTGTTCTGTTTAAAGAATAGACTTGAATATCTTTATCCAATATCGTTCTAAGCATTGAACAAAAATTGTGAATAGCGTCAGAATCGTTTTTATAAGTTCTATAACAACTATTCTGAAAATTAAAATATTAAAGATTAGCGATGTTTATCTCTTCGAAGAATCGGTCAGTGACCGAAACAAAAGCTGACCCGTAAAGTAAGCAATACAATTAAATTAGTAGCTAGAGATAGAGATTTACTCTTTGAGTAGCAGAGGAGAATAGAAAATGTAGTATCATTCTGGAATCTTAATGCAGAGCGGCTTAGTTCAATGTCTTTCTACCCTTTACTTCGTATTCTAATGCAGTTCACGTACAAGAATGTTAGATTTTCACAGCTATTCGTATTGCGGGAAGAAATATAAGGTATACAAGCGACACCCGGTATATTACCGCAGAATATATAGAGGTGTATAGATAGAGAGACAGAAGGGAGACCGGTTCCATACATGGCTTCCGAAGGCTTCCTTTTCTTGCGCTAAGACCACAAGAGAGACAAGAATCAGCGGTCGTCTTCACTAATGAGATAGAATTGGACGTGGCCGAGATTTTTCTAGACTCATCCCTGGTCAGCGAATCAACTGGATCCTCAAGCATGCTCCCGTCGCCATCTAGTTCGCGACATTCCCGTGAGCGCGATCGGCGGTCCTCTTTGATACGAATCATTTAATTGCGTCCCATTAGCCCGACTTGGGGCCTCCCCTTAGGTGAATGCGGTCAGGAACGAAAGTTGAAAGCCGCTCCAATGAGGGTCTGGTCTCTACTTTTACTCTTTTGCTCCTGCAATCACTTACCAACGTATATGCTCTCGCTCTTCTTCATTCTATTTGTTCTCCGCTTTTCTTCTGGCCCTTCGTTCCCGTAAGCTAGAATCGGCGGTACGATGGTACGCGAGAAGCATCGTCCAACTTTTTCTCACTGGCACGATGACGGTTCGTTATACTGAGTCCGCCATTGGAAGCCTCGGTACGTGATGTGACGCTGGCGTGGAGATGGCGACCAAACAGGCCCAACCTACCACTTTTTCCAGCAAGGGACCAGAATACCTGGTTTTCGAAAGGCCGTATTCCACCCTTTTCTCCTCCCTTCTGCGCAACATTATTCTGCGCGATCCAGAGTTCCCTCCCCGAAATTGCTCGATATCGATCAATCTGGAATGGGTTTTCCTGAAACTGAGACGGTCAATTTCACTTAATATCATTTATTTTTTTTAATGGTGGTGGTGCAGCAACAGTTGCATCATCACGCCATGATATACGTATAAAATGATAACTAAAACACAAAATATTGTATTACTCCGAAAAATTTTTATACGTACGTTTGTATGAAAATTTCATTATATATTTGATTGTATATATAATTATATTTTCACAGGTAAATATATTCGATGCAATTTTATTTTAAACGCAAATATAAAACGTAAAAAAAAATGAATAGTAACAAATAGAAATCATGATCTGCGGCGACTCGTGCGGTTTTCATCTTTTATCTCTTCGTTAATGATGCGTAACCAAGTTACTGAAGCTATGCGATGAAGCTATGCGCTATACGCGTAACGAGTGTATCTGTGATCAGAATGGATAATTTATTCTGCTTTATACGTGTCTCATTAATTTTAACGATCGCTTAAATAACATAAGTAGATTAAAAGATTTATTAATGAATACAATTATAATAATGATTAATAATAATGGAACGTTTTTGGATATCTTGATATCTTATCTTTTATTGAATTTTAATACAAATTATAATTTTTATCTATCACATAGACACACAATTTTACACGTATTTCTTACAAAAAATTTATTTTGCATTATTGCAGGTAAGCATTAAATTCATTCGCACAATTTAGTCGATATGCAGCCATATGAGTAAGTAAATATTAAAATTAATATTTTTATATGTTTATTATGAAATAAGACATACGGAAGAAACAAAATGTATGCTACAAAAAGTTTAATTTGATTTTATAATTTACTAGACATACAAAATTTAATGATTGAAATATTTTTTAAATAATTAATACTTATAAAAAATGAGAATAATTGTTTTCGTATTTATTACGTAAAAATATAAAATACTTTTTATTAGGCAATTTCGAATTTTCTTTGAGATCAATTGTAACTTTCAAATCAATTGTAACATGATTGAATAAACTTCTTCCTCAATGTAGTTCATCGAGAGAAACGTCACGAAATCAAGACAGTAGTCTAGACTTTATAAGGGCAAAGAGACCTAGCTCGTTGGTGTTAGGACTACGGTAGCTAGTGAGGATTTACGGCTGCCTCTATCTTAGCACGGTTTCGTTGAACAGCGCAACACGTTGGACCCCATCGGCAATGGGATTATATCGCATAGAAGGTGGCTTGTATCGCATCAAGATAGGTAGATACCACCCCGCCGCTGCTCGCAATGCACCAGCAACGGCAGCATCAGCAGTAACAGCGATCGTGCCTTAAGTCGACTCACGCTGCATGAGTTCCGTGACGATCGCTCCCTCCGTCCTCATTCCCTTTACAATCCTCCTCTTCCTCTTTATCTCTCTTTCTCTCCGTGCTATACTCCTTAGAGTTTTATTTTCACTCAATTCCGGGAAGTATCGCGCACCATGGCGAAGGGATAACGGGCAGGTGGTGGGAAGGGAAAAAGAAGCACATACACAAAGTTAGCCGAAGGACAGGGATGAGAGAAGGAAGATAGTAGATATACCCGGAGCAAAACGAGGAGAGGTAGTTGGGACAGTGGGGAATCATAAAGCATCCCAGTAATTTAATTCTATGCAACACCGAATAATCTTTTGCTTTTCTGTAATATGCAGCTCAGACGCGGCTGGGATATATTAACGAATTAAAGTATATCTTTGCAGATAAAGCAATTTTACAAGAAAGTGTGTACTGAAGCTATAAAGTTTATGATAACAATTATGATATTTTACATAATTTGTGTTAACTAAATTACTTTTATTAATATTAACTTGTAGTTGATTTTATTCGCTATAGTCAATTTCAATTAGATTACAATTAGACAATTAGACATTTTCTCAAGATGCTTGATGTAATAGAAAATTTGAATATTTGAGCCTTAGGTAGATGCAAATAAACTCGATGTATCCGGTGACTATTTTGAATATTGAATCATTCCTGGATTGTCATCTTTGGCAGACACCGGTAATCTGAACGAGTGTCGAGGTAATAGAGTCATTTTCTCTGGCATATCGGCCGCCGGTCCCGAGTTAATTAATGTCTAGCGAGGCATTAGATCGCTGTCCGCGGGGCAATGCAATATAAATAATAATAATTTGACCGAAAAATGCCGGAACATCCCTCCGATGATTATCTGCTCGTAAATCCCGGCATAAAGATATCGCAACTAAATTGCCGCGGAAGGGTTTCGAGGTGCTAAGAGGCGCGACGAAGAGGGTTAGAGGAAAAGACGGAAAGGAGATAAAGGTGAACGCACACGTACAGGAGGCATTACCGAGCATTTGCCTTGCCCTCACAATCGTGGCAGTATAGCAGTGTGGCGACGATGGTATTGCAATATAAACGGGGCGGCAACAGACCAATCACGCGCCGGCTACTAATTTGCTGGGCTCAAACAGCTGCCGTTCTGCCGCCTATGCGAAACCCTCGGTTTCTACGGCAAGTATATATGCTTCGAATTCTCGATCGAGGATTCGATTCCCCTTGGACTCACGCTGGGATATTCGATCGCATGGCCTTCTCCATTCCTTCTCGTGCTCTTATTCGGCTCGCGTCGCGCTCTTCTTCTTCTTGTCCCGATATCCACTACCTCCTCCTCGCTACTTGGACAAAACATTTCTTAATTGGGTTTCGTCGGAGGGTGATGCCTGTCCGGCTCTTTTGGGAGCAGCCGGCTTTTATTTCTTCGATTATTTATCGAATTTCGTTCTTTTGTAAGAAATGCATTGTCTACTGAATATTTAGTTTGTACATTATTACAAAACTTTTGTTACGGCTGACGTTTATTTCTTCTCGTCATTATTATTAAATGTGACATATTTATTTATTACAAAAATTTCAGTTACTTTCATAGAACTTCCCTTGTGGAGTGCGTTTGGAAAAATGAATTGTAATATCACAATTCGATCAATGATAGAAGCGTACTATATACTCATTCATGATTAATGACTTTGCTATCAAATATGACTTATGTATGTGAATTGTGTTTCTTCTATTCTGGACTTTATGAAAGTTTCCACGATTAACGAGTGTTAACAGTTTTGCATGTCGCAGCGTCCTCGTAATTCACCATGTCTGACAGTAGCCCACGCAAATGGAGATGCGTGAATAATGGCGCCACGGTATTTGCTATATAATGAATTCCCGAGGCTAAAAGACTGGTCTTCTGTTCTTGAACCTCTCCTCAGTGCTCTATGATATACGTCCACTATACTTGGACTATACCCAAGAGTCAATAGGATCTTAAAAGTCCATCCTTTTCACTCGGCCGCTCATACTAATCGGTTTTTTTATCGGTTATTGTGCATTAGTAACTAAACGGGAAAAATCAATAGAATATTAATAAAAAGTATAATAACTGTAAGTAATAACAATAAGTTTTTTAAGAAACTTATATAACTAGTTACTTTTTTGAAAGGAATTGTAAGAGTTTAGAATTATTCAAATTAATGTAGGCTTAAAGTGTTGTTTATTTGAAATATCTTCTATATATTATATATATACATGATTCACACACAATTCTTGAAAAATTTCACTAGACATATTCGAAAATGTCACAATACTTTTTGTTGAGACTATTAAACTGATTTTAAGTGTTTAGTTATTTTTCTTTAATAAAAATCAATTTTTATGTACAGAATAGAATATTTTGGAAAATGCCGTTTTTTTAATTGTATTGTAAAACTATTTACACGAATGATTGAATTGTTTTTTAAAAGTTCTATATTTTCAAACATATGTGTGTCATTTAATAATATTTATTTGTTGCTTATTTATCATTACGTATTCAACTTTTTCTTTTTAATCACTTTTTTTTCCTTCCCTAACCTTTCTCATTTAGAGTTTGAGAAACTTTTCTTATATTGTTTCGTAACTTTCACTCGTATTTGCGATACAGTATTACGCGATTTTAAACTAGACACATCTACAAAAGTGATATAAAAAAGTAGACTACAAAAGACATTTTTATGAACATTCATACGAATGTAAGCAGTTTCTGCGTTCGTGATCTTTATTTCCATATATATTTCTTAGAATCGTCACACGATTGCCGAGTCATCCTTTCAAATTTTAAAATATAACAAATTTATTTTAAATTTAATAACGTGAAGTTTAATTTAATTGTATTAATATCTTATTTCTAATAAAAAAATCCACGAAGAAATATCATTATATAATAACCAACAATATATGCGTTTTATATTGTTTTATATTGTTTTAAATTATACCTTATTTCAAAGTTGTTGATATTTTTTATTACATTTGAAATAGTTTCCTAAATATATTTAGCGTAATTCATATGCAATGCTTAATATCAAGTAATATCTTTGCGGTAACTATTATAATTGGATTAGTACCTTGGATGTTTCTTGTCGAAGAACACGTACGCCGGACCATAGGTAATCCAATAAGCATCTAATAGCATCGATCTCTTAGACATTTAGTCCATTAGATTCCATGTTAGTTTATTGGTTCACGTTTTACGGGGTTACCCAAGAGTATTCTCGTATTCTGTTTCCCCTCTGTATTAATCTTCCTTCCTTTAATTTTATTTTATATTAATTAATGTTTGTCAACATTTTTTATGCGATACGCATTCAGTTGCATGTAATTTACAAATAGCAACTATATTGTTTTATAAAAATACGCCAAAATTCTTCGATCAATTTTACTTTAATACCTTTAATCCTTTTTGATAGATTACATAATGTTATTTTCTATATATTTTCATCTATGTTTGCTACAATATTTATTAAATTTGTTTTGATTAATCAATATAGAACGATTGATACGAAGCAAGAAAAAAAAGTTTTTAGGACTGTCAAATCGTAAACAAGAAGACATCTTGACATCTGAACAATTTATGATGCAGTTATTTTCAGAGGTGTTATAATAACGGTTCTTATAATGTATCAGTTAATCTTTGCATTCTATTGTACGTAGAATATCACATTAACTCCTTAATCTCCTGAATTAATCTTTATTTATGTTAGGAAATCTCGTGAGTGAAATAAGCGCGTGAATGGTGCTAATATACAAATTACATACAATAAACCAAAACTCCCTTCGCTCCTATGGCACTCTGTCATGTACATTCAATCAATGCCTGTATTTTGGTTACTGTGAAATATAGCCAATCTCGAGAATGCTCATCCCTGACTTTAGACCCCCTCCTCCTCTTTCATTTACCCCTTCGCAGACTGAAGCACTATATATACTGTAATATTCCATCGGATATGCAAATCAATCCTATGGTTTCCAATTTGATTTATCTACTGAACGCAATTCGTTTAAGTGTATCCCGATTCCATTTCGATTGAGCGACCGCGTTCAAAGCTTTGTTTAAAGCACATCGAATAATATATTGTATTTCTAATCCTTCTCTCCGGCGTTTACGTAAGTTGCACTGGACGAAAATTTCTGCGCGACTTAGCCAATCTTATAATGTCTGATGATTAATTCTCCGGGTCCAATTTCTTTAAGTGTGCTATAAATTGGCCGAGAATTAGATAGTTACTTTGATCAAGAAAAGGCGCGTTTTAAAATTTATATACGCGCGCGCGCACTTGTGTGTATATACTGGGCATTTTCTAGATGCTTCGGTAAAACACGTTTACTCACTCCATGAGCGAATTTAAATATAAGTAAAAGGCTTTACTGGCACAATCCAGGAGTATCGTCTTTCTTTCTGGAAGTTGATTTGCCTTGCATGAAGCTTAGAAGGGGCTGCTTCTGCCGGGAATTCGTTTCACGACGTACGGTTGGTTTCTCGTCTCTTCTTTCTTTTTCTTGGCAATAGAGGCAATGAGGAAGAAGAAAGAGAAAGAGAAAGGGAAACTTCGATCTCGAATTCAACCTAGACATCGCGACACCAACGTAGTTCTCTTAACTGATTTTTTGTCTCGCTTACTCTTCATCGTGCAGTTTTTCTTTTAAAGAACAAGAAAGTCTTTTGCCTTTTTTATTTATCAATTTATCATATCAACACCATATTTGTTATGGAAAATTAATGTAATTATTTTCTGCAATTATGTACTTGTTTAATATTAAATATGCTGATATTATTAATGCTATATGATTAATATTATATTCACCGTATTCTTGATCTTTTATTAAGTGATTTCAATGTACTAAATATTTAAATACTTTGTTTTACTCTCTTAGTCGAAAATTGTGGGGTATATTCATGAAAAGCAACGGTTATAAAATGAAGCCTAATTGTGAACTAATCCCATTTGATCCCCGTAATGGCATTCCATTTTCAAGTTTGACTTCTTCCCTTTTCTGAAGGAAAAACTCTTAGTTTTATATAATAATTAATAATATTTTTTACTGATAAAAGAGTTTTAAAAATTATTAAAGAATTATATTGAATTGTTATTATTATTAATATTATTATGTATATAATAATAAATTATAGAAAAAATGAAATGATATAATTAGATTCTAAAAACATTTTTAGTTTTGTTTTTAATTTTATTTATATAACTCTAGTTTCTCTCTCTCGTAATTGAAGTAACACCAAATATATGAAATATCAGCGTTGGTTTTGGTATTAACATAATCCGATGATAGAATGACGTTATATATCTATCGAATATCTATCGAGATGCTCATCCGAAATCCCGCAAATCCTTGCGGGTGCGGCGTTATCCTGGGCGAACAATTTCTCGCGGATTTCTCATTTAATATCAGCAATTTAACTACTTCAACATCGCGCCGCAAAAGCCATAAATATCAGCTACCGTGGTCCGGAGAACGATCGTTGTCGCGATAGGGATGCACTAGATCGTGGTTGCACGACTCAGCAATGGAAGCGCACTCTGAAAGGGAGGTAGTCGAAGTTAGAGCGCGACAAAGAGACAGAGAAAGAAGAAGGGCCGTAAGGGGAGCATCGGTGCGGGAGGGAACAGTTGTAGAAGGGGTTTGCAACAGGGGATGGGCGAAAGCGGAGGCAACGAGAGAGAAAAAGAGATCGAATGAAACGCTAGACGTTCGGGCTACAAGTACACTCTGTGCTCGCACACTAGAAGCTATACTTATACCTATAGGCAGTGGTGCATGGTGTGCCATGATGGCAGTAACTCCAGAATCCCAGGGCTTAAACTCGCCTAGCACCGAGGATCAGTGGGGAAACTTCCGTGCGCCGTGGCTTAAAGGCTTCGTGGTTGCTGCTCCCTTGCTTTCCGGATAGCAGCAGCAACTTTTCGCCATGTTAATGGGCGCAATATGATCATACGTGGTGCGTCCGCGTATTTATATGCTGCGTTCTTACTGTACTGTTTTCACAGCTCTTGAACACGTGTAATTCTTTACGGTTAAGAAACAAAGTAAAGCGAAACTAAGTAAAGGCGGAAAGAAGAAAGTGCTGAAGAACTTATCTCAACATAGTAACAGTGATGACAGTTAAATTGATGACAAATTTAATTTATACATTTCAATATACATTTCATTAACATGAAGAGATAAGCTGCATATTAAAATGACAGTAATCGGTATCGTGCCATATATGTATATATGTCAACGACAATGATGCGGTGTATGAGATAATATACGGTATATGACATACACCAAGGCTACTTAATTAAGCGATTCTATCAGAGGCAGAGTATACACGCGTTTGCATAACACGATTTCTTTTAGATAATGTTACTCAATTATTATCGGAATTTTGCATTACGTATAATAATGACTTTGCATTTTCTCCTCGTATCCTACCACCACGATTAGCAATGCGTAAGGTCAAGAGAGAAATATATCGTCGTTAATAAAGACATTAATATTGACTGGCAAGTGTATCTAGATATGCCACGAGGGCAATCCAAGTCGGGAATAACGCTTGGGAATAGAATGCTCGGTCACGACAGGAATAACGTTTAAGAATAAAAGATGAGAGCGAAAAAGGGAAGTACTTATTGCTTATTCATAAGAAGTCGGAAGAATATTGTTTATATCAAAATAGATCGAGACACTGCCATGTCTCCAGATACTTATTAGGTGTTGGAATTAATTCGTAGCGTTTTTTAATGAAAGAATGTTATTTATTTCACATGAGCATTAAAAAATACATTAATGAAAGTACTTCCCATCACTTGTAAAACGCTACGAATTAATTCCAACACCTAATATGTATGTCGAAAATACTTAAACAGAAAATTAGATACATGTCATGACAGTTTGTATAATGCTAATTGAAAGCTGATACAATTCCAGAAGATATATTTTATTTTTGTAATTTCACTGAGCCTTTTAATATAATTATTATATAAGCACCAATTATATTTGTCCCATAATTAAGTTTTAATTTATATCATATACAACTCGTGAAGTAAGCTACGTTTTTCTTATTTTGTAAAATAGAAACTAGCGGCCATAATTTCCTTGCATTCAAAGCTTCGATCTTTTTCCGATCAGACCGCCCCTTTGAGAGGGTATCATAAGATTTATTCGCCGTCTGGTCACCATAGCGGACGACGAATATCACCAAAATGGGCAGCATATGGTGTACGATGACGCCATTCTGAACATCCGTAGGGATTTTCAAATTTTGTTCATAATGATTATCTCATAAAATCCATATCTCAGCTGTGAGAAAGGACGAAAGCCTTAATCAAAAATCACAGATGCGACATATTGGATTACGAAAAATTTAGAATTTTTTATATTAAATTTTTTTAGAAATGTTTTTAAAAGAAATATTAGTAGTAAGTAACGAGATTTAATTTCGTTAGATTTATTCTTATCGTCCCATTTTCGTATTACAATATTCAACGAGATTTAAGTTGTTAAATTTGAAATGCGAATAATGGAATTTTGAAAAGAAAATGGCTGATGTACTTTCTATTTCTACGTTGTTCAGTGTGTAGAAACACGGGGTGGTCTCGTGTGCATGCGCGTAAATCGGCGCGAGACACTACCGTGTCTCTGGATATGTGGCAGATGGAGACATCGACATTTCAGAAACGTAGCCTATGGGGAGTTTTGGCCCCTCCAATCGTTACGGTTGCATCCTTAGAGACACACGTGGTACTACGTATCATATTACAGTTGTTCCACGTGTCAGTGTTCCACGTTCACATTCGTAACAATTTCCTTGATCAGTCCTCCATCGAGTTACAATCACCAATTTATTCGGAAAACTCATAAAGTCGATTGTGACAGTTAGATTTGTGCATCTGCATTGTAAGAAATATCCCTTATATATAGCTTATGTAACATTTTCTTTGTAACTCATATTTTTATATATTTTTCAATCAAAAGACTCAAATATTATTTGTAATGCGAAATTAATTCTTTTGCCTGTAGCGGTCGAAGCTGAATCTTAGATGCTTAAATAATTTCCATGTGAATTTATATACCAAATATATAGTCATTTGAATTGCGCGCCGTTTTTCGGATTTATAAACGCAATTAAATTACTGTAATAATATCAAATTGACAAGCAATTTAATAATTTGCTCATTTAGGCATCCTATTAGAAAGATGTTAATGTGCTGAAAAACTGTAAATAAATTCATTGCGAAAAATATTACCTTAGCTGAAAGTCGAACCTCTATATAGTTTATTACATGAACAAAATATGTATATACACATATTTTGTTTATGTAACAAATTTCTATTAACACACAAACATCCAGTGTATGATTTTTAAAGGCTTTATATTTTGTTGTTTTATACATTTGTTTATATATATTCTTAAATACGTAAGTAATTAGTAATAAGTTTCTTATATGGCTATAATTTTTTCAATGTCGAATAAGTATTCTCCAGTGTGTTAATAACCTGTAGTGATGCATGATTGTATGAGAAACATTACGCAGACGTAACTTCGGGAAAATTTATTTGACATCCATGTTATAACTTTGCTCGACAGCCATTGATTATGAGTTAGACACACCGTGCCTTATCTTTCCCTTACACGCCTGGGGATCAGAATCCCCCGTCTGGAAATATTTCGTACATCCCTAAAATTAATATCTGTTGGTTCAATATCATCTGTCGAGCACTTGTATCCATGGTAGCTTCGTTTGCGACTTAATAGCGATGAAATCTAAGAAATTACATGATATTGTTGACAACTTCATTAACGAACATTTCTAGGATACATTAAAAAACTATTACCATATTATAGATTGTTGCTAAAAGCTGAAATTTATCGCATAGATTATATCAATTTCATTATTACTTTCATCAAAATAAAAGAAAATTATAGGAGTATCAAATTCATCGAATACTTCAAACATGTTCTTTATTTGATATATGAATTATATTATTATAGCATTTGTTTCTTAAATTAAAAATTATTTTATACGTAAATATTAATATGATATAATAATCTAACAGTTTAATACTAACTGTAACTATAAAATTATTTACGTAACCATATAAAATTATACATATATATTTTAAAGAATTCGATGGTACCACAAATTTTAAAATCCAATCATTTACAAAACTTGTAATCGATGATTGCAAGGAATACAGCAGCATAAAACCCGTTTGTGCTATAAGTGGAAATTTCAGGTACTTGGCTCAGTAATTTTTTAACACGGCGACGAGCAGAATACGCAATGTATCAGGCAGTTTAATAACCGAGGTACCTACAAAGTATTCGGCTCACGGATGATGCGACGATGATGATCCGCCATTTCGCCGCAACTTGGGAGGTCCGCTCTTGATATCCCCCCTTCTTGTCTCCTGCCCCCTTATTTCTTCTTCGTACATGTGCTTCACTCTTTCTCCTCACGATGCCTTTCGGTCTTCCCTTCTCTCTCCATCATCTCCATGGTTGGCCTTCCTTAACTGTTGTCGTTCATTCCTCTTTCTCACTCCTTGTTTAGATGTCCTTCTTTATTGTACTCTGTCCTTTTTTATCCCTTTTTTCATGCTCTACCTTCTTTGCTGTTCGTTATGTCAGGTAAACTTCTATTCTCCGCGTCGTGTTCCAAATGGCATCTAATACTATTGGAGTATCAACTATAATTCATATTTTTTTATATTACAAGACAATGTGAAGATTATATTTGCTCTCGATATTATATAATATGTACAAATATTAAAATGCTATTTTTTTATTATCGACTTTGTAAAATTAATCGTTAAAACGGTAATTTAAACATTGCAGATATTTCATATTTTTTGTTAAATTTAATTTGCGTTACAATTCATCAATTATTAATTGAAACAAAAAGGTACAAGAAAGGTTGAAGAAAATGGATCGTAATCTGTCTAAACAGATTTTAATATATGAGGTAACATAAAGTAATCGCATCGATGAACGTAACAACTACTGGATATAACGTGCGTAATAACCAGCAATTTGTGAAAAGAACTTTTAGTTAGGCAACTCGCGTAGCCATACTTTCATGAGAGACCGGGAGAATGAAATTGCGGAAAGGGAAGAGGTGAAAGCGAAGAAGGTGAAGAGTAACGAAGGAATGGTGCGAACCGCGCTTGACTGGTTGGAACGAGAATAATTACTGTAGGAGAAGCTTTGCTCTCGCACATCTTACGAAGATTTTGTAATGCAATAGTGCTTACGTAAAATTGAGTGTCGATGAATAAAGGATGCCGTTATTTAAAAAATGGATGCAAGTACGCGTCACATTTTAGTTATATCCGTTCTTTTTCTCCCGTAAAAAGAAGATGTAATTACTGTTTTTTCCGCAAATGATAACCACAAGGATAAAGCCGCAAGTAATGGGGCGAAGAATTGCATTGCGTTATGAAAAACAAGTAAAACTGGATAAATGGTCTCATTTACTATAAACGGAAAGACAGCCGAGTATGCGATAATAATGGTGATACCGAATGTGTTAAAAAAATCGGATCGATAAGAAGAAGTTGAAAAGGGTGAAGAAATTTTTATAACAACTTGATATATTGAGTATCAATTTAATGATTAGCTATTTGAACTCTATATCTTGATAACTCATCATTGATGTCTTGATAACTCATGCGGGATATTATGTTTAATTTATACATTTACGGTGATCGTACATATTCTATCTTATATTTAAACATTTTTTTTCTCAAGTTCTTATACAATAAAATTTTAAACATCAAAATTGTCTTTCTTGAATATAGTCATCAAGATGTTTAAGATTAAAGTTTGCGTTATATACATAATCACGTTTACGTTATTTTGATAAAAATTTTGATAGTTTTAAATCTATTAATAATTTTATCTTAAAATTCAAAAAAATTCTAAAGTTATTCTGAGTTAAAATGATGGTTTAACAACATTACGTGTGCACCATAATATTAACGAGACTGCCGATGATCACAGCAAGTAGCGTGATACAAGCAGCTTATCGTAGAGCTTATGATTACAGCAGCTTACAGTAGTAATTTTATTAACGCTTAACTATGTATCGATTGAATCAAGTTACCTCTAGCATTAATAAAATTGTCGACAGTTCATTAATGTCTATAAGACATGAAGTCTTACGGGCATTACGCTTATACTCAGTAATGATTTGCATTTTTTCATAACGATTTAGTAACGATATTATAAATGATACCAGTAATTCTTTATGCATACATTCTTTCTACATAATCATCTTTCTTCAAAATTGTTGAAAGTTTTTTAATAATTATGATAACTACATATATACATATATACTTTTTTAAAAAAGCCAAAAAATAAAAACAGTGTCCAAAATTTGTCAATGACAATTAATTCAGTTTTAAAACAATTTTTAATTCTCTTAATATTTGTACATGTTATCATTTTAATACATTTTTGTCAATGACTATCAGTCTCATTATAAAGTCATTTCATTAAACTTTTATCATGTCGTAAAAGTCCAAGAATCGTGCTACGATACTAATTTAAACGTCGTTTAAACACATTATCATTAATCAATCCTTTGTATAGACAGGGATAATATTCCGGTATAATTTATGTAATCCCTCCGGAGAGTAACCGCGGCACGAGAGTGAGTAACAACGATAAAGTTGGCGCGGCGTCAATGATTGGTTGGTTTTCGATAACACGAATCGAGTTCTTGTAAAATGTGCTTATCTAGAGCAAGATTGTAAAAAAAATTGATGAATCATTGCATTATGGAATGCACGCAATTATTAATGGAAATATAATAAGTATCAATGAAAAGAATTTTTTTGTCGTAATTGGAACTTTGAGAAGTTCGTATCTTGCTTCTTTACGGCCAATAAACTGTTTAGAATACATCAAGGAATTACTCAATTTGAAATTAGCAATTGAAAATTAGTTTTATATTTATAATAATTATTAGAAATTTATGACAACATTATATTAACAATATATTATATAAATAGAATTTAAGAGGGTATAAATTATATAATAAAATCGATAATTATGTTATTAAACATTTGACGTGATAAATATTATTGGATATTTATTGAAGAAATTGCAATTGCTAATATAATTTAACAAGTTGCGTTTATAACAATTATTAATAATTAGTCATAGAACTTATATTTATTTTTAACTTTAATATATATTAGTTTTTGATTTGAAATAATTCAAGCGTTCAAGTGAAGAAGTTCGCGTTTGTTAATTACCGATGCAATCGATCGATGTGTTAAAATTCGACATTTATCAGACGAGAGCCGAAGACGAAATTTATTGGCAATACTTGCACCGCAGCCAATCTGGTTGGCAACATGGCGTGTTGGCGAAACAGAGGGGCACGGTAGAGGGAATTGGTAGGAGGGCATGGGGTAGCGCGAGAGGGAGGGAGGCAGAAAGGGGGTAGGACGAAAAAAGAGTCTCATCGCAAGGGCTGGCCCCGCGGGGACTAATTTTTATTTTCCCTGTTTTCCAGTAAGTGCTCCGCGTCCACCTATTTCTCATAAATTTGAATTAATTTACATGCATTTGAATTTAATGCACCGCCATGCTTTATCAAAGCAATTAAGCTTTTAAGCGCGCATTTGCATTAATCCAATGTTTACAATTACGGCACGAATCTCTTTTTCGAGCGCAGCCCGGGTTATTCCCCCTCTGCTGACTCCCTCTGCCGAGAGACTTAAGATATCTGTAGATTGGTGTCCTATCTCTTATGTTATATTTCATTGAGTTAATGAATTTATCACTAATTAGCGATCTCAGGAGGAGTAATGCACCGCGTTAAGTCATTGAGTGTACTAAAACGACTCATGTTCGTGCAAGACACGATAAGAACCTACATAATTAATATTAATATCTACTCTTTGCACGGATTGCCTATCGTGTATCTTCCCTGTAATAAATATTTCTAATTTATATAATATGCGTTACGGCAATATATTTTCTATGAAAGTTGTAGAAAGATAATTAGCTAATACATCATTACAATGAAATAAAGTTCTGCTTCGTCGTGTAATACATTTCTCATTTCTCATACTACGTACATATTTCTTTTTCTTGATTTATTATAATCTTCTTATAACTTGTCTTTTCGAAGAATTTCTTCGCCATCAATTTTCAAGAGTTGCAAGAATTTGTTGAGGACTTAAAAATAGTCAGTGCAATAAACTATGATTTATACTGATTAATATTTCAGCGCGAATATTATTGAAGATTAATAAATTATAAGATTACAGAGAACATCTTTTGCAAAATTGTGGTAATAATGTGGTAGAATATTACTCAATAATTTACTACATACGATACTTTCTGTGTTGATGATACAAAAGATTAAGGCTGATTTATAATCGATTCTCATTTTAAAATCATCTTAAATAATGTCTTAAGATATTAATACAGCTCTGTGATTAGTTTATCACATCTTAAAACAATCTTAAATATATAAGAACCGATTATAAAACCTAAAAATACCACGAAAGTTATAGAAACACAGCTTATGTCCCTAAATATGGAAAAAAATATAATTATTTCTCATTTGCAAAATAATTATCTTTTATTTGTGAAATAAAAAGAAATACAATAATATGTATTGTATATATAAATTTTGTATACTATTTTATAATTATTTTTGTACACACATACAGTTGCATTTTTTTTTGCAAATAAATTCATACTTACTATTTAATATTTTTAAGCCAATTGATATTTTAAGAGAAAGGCTGTTTTTGAAAAAAAAATTATTTGAATTTAAGATATTTTTTAACTTCATATTTGATTGATCTTGCTGTTTTTTCTTCTCCCTCTGTGACACTCTTACTCTCTTTTTTCTAATATACGAAAGAGAATATATTGTCTCGTGGATGTGGATGTAGGTATGAGGTTAGTATCTATAGATATAATATAGGGAGTGAAGCCCTATTCAAAGCGGATGATTCATTGGCCGCTGCTGCGCTTGGATAAGATCTCTAGCGTGCCGCCTCGTCCATCTTAACCGCCAACCTGCAACAGCTAACCATTCGCCAACCGGACCAGCTCTTTCCGTTTTTTCGCTCTTTTGCGCGGAATCGCGGAATCTAGATAATCCATGGTGTGTCCGGGGATTCGGTCGAAGTTCCTGGACATTTCGATAGAGCCAGGCTCATTACGCGTGGCTCGATAACTCGATACATCTTGCTTCTAAACTTTTTCACGGAGCATTCGTTACGTCTGGATTCAGTGAACCGCACATGGTATAGACTTTTTAATATGCCAGAAAGGTTGCTGCGCTAGGAACATTTTTGGCAGCTTACTCTCGCGTATTGCAGATATGCTTGAATGGAGTAGTATTCCACGAGTATAGTTTGCCCCCTAACTTTCTTGATTTACGCGAGTTCATTATTATTTTCGCGCTACGGAATAATCGCACTTCTTGCCTCTTCCACATTTCCGTCTGTAAACCTCCCTTCTTTTCATTGGTCTACGAGAGATGAAAACTGGAATACGTTGAATAATGGAGCAAATTTTTCCTTCGCTATAACTCTGCATTTTTGTACCGAATATTCATTAGAAACTTAGAGACACAATTGCGATAAAGAGGAGAAAAATATTGCAGGTTACAGTAGCGTTCACATCTTAAAAAGTTCGCGTAATCTTAGTAATTATATTTGATTCCGCTATGTCATCATTTTGCACTTTTAAAACTACAAGAGCTCGCAGAGATATGCGGCAGCACAAGATTGTCTTTTTACGACTCTTTAAATGCGAGCAATATCGCTCCATCATTATCGCGCGCCACGTTTTAACGTTGTTGGACGCGTCAAGTATAATTTGCTCCCTCCTTACGAAATTCCAAACCTGTCCGTAGCAATCATTAGTAATTGCGATGCTATCTAACGTATCGTTTTCGAAAATCCAAATTCAAAGTGCAGTTCAACCGGACGGTAATCATAGTTTCTTACAGGTTAAACACGCGATGGCGTCTTATTCGTCAGAACCGGCTCTCTCTCTCCTCCTCTTCAGGCTATGCCTGGACGTACCGGTAGGCCCCCTGGGGCCTCGTCGAATCACAAGAACGGGAAACCTGCCCTCTATGTCTTGCTCCGTTCTGAAAGGAACATGCTGCAAAAGAATGTAAAAGGTTTGTCGGCAATCCCCGTAGCCCCGCTTGCAAATTATCAAATCATCTAGTCCGATACTTATTAATGCGTATAAGTTAAGTCATTACCCTAAGACACGTAACCATAAGGGAACACGTTGGAGATTTACATCGCTCCCTGCCGTTCCTCTAGATCTATAATTATAACGTTGGATGTCTCGGAAAGTTTCATTAATAAAAGACATTCCTCGCAATTAATCAAACAAACGCGTTCGGGTATCTGCAGAAACTGCTAATTAGCTTTAATCGGTGCCACTTCGTTTACGGGCTAATAATAATGCATCCGATACTCCGAAAGGAAGATACGCATTTAGAGTTACGCGACAAAATTCGCGAAACTTGATACGTTAATTCACGTAATCCACGCGGCTTTCCATGGATATAGAATGCATCGTACCCACTGCGATCTCCTCGAGGGCCATGGCCGTAGAGTTGGAAATAAGGTGGCAATAAAGCATATGTAAAATATATTCTTGAATTCCTTTTAGGACGCAGATATATGTGGATGGTTCGTGGGTCGGTTGCCCGCTGGTAACCATGTCTCCCCTTCTTCTTACAATGGCGGATACGTACACGCATCTACTTTGTGTGCGTGTTACCTGGCGTGTGAGTTACAGATGCGAGGCGATGTAAGTAAGACAGACGATCCATTTCATTAGAAGGTGTCGCGACGTTACTCACCTGTATTGGTCTCTCCACTCTCGTATTCGAAATATTTTTTTTTTTCCGACTCTCGCTCTCTTTGGTGATTATTTACGCTCAAAAGGATACTTTACCAAGCGTCTGTTTCTCATAGTCAAAGGTAAAAAAACGTCGTAGGAAAATCGTAAATTCATTGGCAAGATAGTACCATTGTAACATCGATGGGCATCCAAAATAAACATGGTGGAACAATGGAAAAAATGTCAAATCGTAAACTATCGTTCCTCTTCGGGCAAGATTTTCGCACGAGGAAACAACAATGACGATTCGGATAGGACTTCGAGGAATGGAAACCCTCGGCGTGGA
Organism: Acromyrmex echinatior; assembly: GCF_024713525.1. Classification (NCBI taxonomy): domain Eukaryota; kingdom Metazoa; phylum Arthropoda; class Insecta; order Hymenoptera; family Formicidae; genus Acromyrmex; species Acromyrmex echinatior. The sequence goes on along the minus strand of NC_141853.1, from coordinate 14,793,017 downwards.
AACGAAGAGCAACAAGAAAGGGAAAGTTCGTCGTTTATTTCCCCTCGGATAGGGGAAACGAGGGAGACGGAGAAAGATGTACGGAGCCGCGAGGTGTCGCCTTACAACCGGCTTGGTTCTCTTACCTATGCCGAGCCTCCTTTGCATGCCATCTCCACCACCATCTCAGTTCGGCTTGCTCCTTTTGTATGCCCCGTCCCACAGCGTCCTCCTTCTCTTTCCTTTTGCTCGAGATGCACCGTTGCGTTCGGTCTTTGCATAATTATTACGATTACCGCGAGTAGCAGCTGGCTCGTTGTAGAGAAGCCACCTCGTATCCTCCCTCCCTCTCCTCCTCCTCCTCTTCCTCCTCCTCCTCCTCTTCCAGTTTCCTCTTTCTTTCTTATGCCTCTCTTTCGTCCTTGTTGTTGAGTGTCAGAAAATGAGAGATGAAAAAGAGAAGGAGATCTTATATTCGCGTGTGTGTGTTAATTAAATTTCTTGAGGGGATACACGCGAAATTATCGTCGGGATCTCTGCCGACCACTTTTTGCTCGCGATTAATTGCGTGCTTCGACAGACTGTCAGCCAATCAGCGTCTTCGCTCCATGTCATCAGATGCAGCGATGGCTGAATTACAACGAATCACGTAACTTAGAAGCGCGTTAATGATATTCCATCTACAAACTCCATTAAAACGCAGAGGACGAATATTACTTTGAATAGTATAAATGACGAATAGTACGAAACGGACGGCATGACTAATGATCGACCTTTGTTCTATTCCGATAATATAAATTGTAACTATACAATGTGCTCATTATAATTAGTAAATCATTCGATTTAAAAATACATTCAGGCTGGATGTATGTTCGTATGTAAATAATCTATTATTATTATATATAATAATTGATTTTGTATCGAATGCTTTTTTAAGAGCATTAGATATAAAAATATTGCGTAAATATTATTTTTTGTTATAAAGATAAAAACCTTAATGATAATTAAAAATGTAAAAATAATGTACAAGGTAATACAAATTTCCGAACAATTTGCACAATACTGTATTATGAAAATTTTGTTCATCTTTTTCATTATTTCCGCTTAGTAGAATTCTTCACTTATGTAGGAGTAAACTCGCCACCTTGCTCGCGGCATGATTGCGCGCTTATTCAGAAGTATTCACACGTAAAGCTGATATCTTATTCTTGAATAGGCTATAGCTCCTTTCGGTTTTTTTATGGTATATCCCACTAGCTACTAGCAACATTCTTGTCCGCATCGTGTAATTTTTGCTCAATGTATTCTTTATCGTCTTACCGGGCCATGATTACATGAATGGGTTCACCAAATTATCGTCCCTTCCGAAATTACCAAGAGTTGAAAAGATTGTTCCAAAAAAGAATACTACATTTCACGCAGTATACAGGGTGTTCAAAAAAATCATTCAGCATTTATATGATAGATAGCACATACCATATTTAATAAAGAAAACTTACGTACTAGTAAACATATGTTGAAAGCTCAATCTTTTTTTGAAATATATCTACTATATAAATGCTGAATGATATTTTTTAATAGTACTTTATATAATTTAATAATTGGCATAGCAATTAATGATTCTTCTCAATTATCAACATATATCTCAAAACAACATATAATTTCAAATCTCTTTATACATTTGTTAAATAAGTTTTTTTTAAATAACATATATGTGTAATAACATAATAACATATATGTGTAATTTATATATCTTATACAGTTACAACTTATATACTGTTAGTCTAAGCAATCGTAAAATTCAACTTCTCTAAATATTTTTCCTTTTTAATATTTTATTATAATTTGGACTATTTGCTCGTTGGCTTATTGCTGTCATAAGAAATGTTAAGCTTATTACACATAGCAACGAGATGCAGCTAAATTCTATAAGCGTTTTATCTGACCACTAATTCTATTGGTAGCTGTAGAAGAAATATACATCTTGCTGTTCCTCATTTGCGAGTGTCAACCCTTAGTTTATTTATACCGTCAGGTTTTTAGCATGTATTTATGATCGTTGAGGTTTCCGTCGTCACACCCCGAGAGGTCGCGTTGCCTCTCCCCTAAAAGAGAGACGATGTCTCGGCAGTGTAACATCGCACTCTTCGTTAGTCTCTGTTGTATATAACTTATTAATTACGGTTGACTAATGCGCTCCAGCTGTGCCACGTAGCAACATCTTACCTTCTCCCTTCGTCCACTAACTTTCTCTCGGTGCTTTCTCGGCAACCCTTAGGAGAGGAAAGAGAGTACGAAGAGAAAGAAAGAGAGAGAAAGGGGGAGGAAGGGGAAGGAGAGGGAGAGAGTAAAGAGAAGGAGGAGATGCCCTGGCAGAAAACGAGACGAAGGTCCTGGTAGAGCGTAAAAGGGAAGGGAGACGTGGGAGGGGACCTCGGAGGTATGGAAGAAGGTGGGAGAGAAGAGAGTAGAACGCGAGGGACGCTAGGCAGTAACTCACGCCCCCGAGAGGATTACCTACCTTGGCAAGGCTGGAGGAGGGTATATCCCACGTTGAGCTACGATCTTGCTGCGTAGCTACGCGTTCCTCATACCAAGTGTCCTCGGTACTCCCGTGCCGCGTGCAAACAGGGTTCTTTGAGAGCATGAGCGCGTTCCGGATGGCACCGGAAGACCGAAACTGGTGATACGTGAAGAGACTATTGCGTTTCAAATGAGACGGAATATTATTACAAGATGCGCTCAAAAGGGGCATAGAGCCCCTATTGCCACACGAAGTAAAACTAAATGAGATATAATAATTTATAACATAAAAAGGCGCGTTAAAACATGCGTATTCGTATATACAATCATTTATTCCTTTTATTTTTATTGCTATGTTTGTGAAACATTGAAAAATTATTAATTTAAAATATTTAATTTTAAAATTTAAAATTTCAAGTTATAAAAATAATGGCACTTGTATTAATATCAGAATATTTAATAGTACATATTTAGTTTATAAATATGATTATGTTAAAAAATTATAAAGTTGAATCATCTCTTAAATCAATATTTGGTAGATAATACTTTTTTGAACATTTACAAATCAGTACACTTAAAAGTTTTTCAAATTTTAATTTAAATTTTAAAAAATTACAATTGGAAATATATACAAATGCATGATAATATAGGAAAGCGCAGTATCTATAATAGGATATAATTTTGCCATATAATATTTCTGTTTTCGTTAGCTTTCAAAAATACAATTCAATTTGCATAAAACTTTATATCACTTAATGAATTTAATTATTATTTAATTTAGCGAGAAATACAAGGATTCTCTGATGATTGATGTAGCATCAGTCTTATATACAAAAACCGTCTAACGTTACTGAAACTCGGAGGGATAAGCCTACAAGAGATATCTCAGGAAGTCTGGGAAGTCCTTCATGAACCCAATTCACTTACTTTGATTTGATTGGTCCCATGTATGATTCGACTTCGTATGTGTGTGTGTGTGTGTGTGTGTGTGTGTGTGTGTGTGTGTGCGCGTGCGTGTGTGTGTGTGCGCGTGTGTGTGCGCGTGTGTGCGCGTGTGTGTGCGCGTGTGTGCGCGTGTGTGCGCGTGTGCGTGCGTGCGTGCGTGTGCGTGCGTGCGTGTGTGTGTGTGTGCGTGCGTGTGTGTGTGTGTGTGTGTGTGTGTGTGTGTGTGTGTGTGTGTGTGTGTGTGTGTGTGTGTACACGTAATCAGGAGGGAAGCGGAAAAGGAGTGAGGGCAAGCTTTGGCATCATGTTTTGCAAAGTTATACCGACAAATCCCCAGCAGCAATCAACGTATTGGCTGTTCTTGTTAGAGTTGGCAACCAGTTAAGTCGCTCCCTTTCTCAGTTTATGGTTGAATACGTCGAAACTCGGCAGATTTCTTTCAACTGCCATTTCCTTTCGCATTTGAAACTGTTCTCAACGAGCCGAAAAAAAATGTTTCATTACTTGGTGAATTTTTTTTAGTTCAATCGAGTTCCAAGTTTTATATATTACACTCATTTTTTTTCAAGATACTTTTTAAAATAACATGAGGCTTAATTCGAATGAATCAAATTAATAATTATACATTGATAAACAGTTAAAAATTTCATAATAAAATACAACTTCGAGAGAGTTGATAAAAGAAAAAAAAAGTTTATTTCTCTCATAATATTTTATGATATGACGACTTCAAACTTTTTTATTATAACTTAAACTTTTGGAAGAACAATTCGTCGGACGAAGGTTTCTGCGAGGTTGAAATTTTTTAGAATATACGGGCAAACATTTTTCAAGAAAGGCGTGAATAACGACCGAAATATTTTTCGCTCTTCTAAACGTGCTCTACGGTTTTCCCACTTTGCTGTTCAGCCAGCCAATCCCTCCCGGCATGCTTTGCCGATCTCCTTTTTCTTTGTTCCTCCAAATGAAAGCATTTTAAGGTCTCAGCATAAAATTTATCCACCCCTTCGGTTAAACAGCTATGCACATCTCTTTTTTCTTCAGAAGTGCGGTAATCTTGATATTTCATTCCTTAATTTCGTTTAGTGCGATATCTCATGGATGATATAGAGTGAGATTCGTAATTTGTAAATTTGAAACATGTAAAATATATATATATATATATATATATATATATATATATATATGCATAATATATACACACACACACACACATTTTAGATGTCGCATAAAAAGTAAAAAATATTATTTTATTATTTATTACCTCGGAAATAATCATCTAGGATATTTTATATTCCGGCGAGAAAATGTGAATTATTGTAAAATAATATTTTGAATATTGATATTGGATGTTGAATGGATATTGATTAATATATTTTTTTCATTTTTAATAATTCTTTACGAACCTTTAAATATGCATTCAATTTCATCAAAAATCCTCAATAAAGAGAAACAATATTAAAACATTAATTAAAATTTTTTAGAAATACATAAATTATTAACGCGCTTATTTTACTTGGTATTTATTCGATTTTTTCTATTTATACTTTTTAAAAAATGGTGATTAAATTCATATCCATAATATTCTCAAATAATAATAAATCTGAAAACAATAATATACAATTTGCTATTAATGATAGTATAATAATTTTAAATAGAATTAAAACATCTTGTTTTACGTAAAAAAAATTAGATGGACCTACTCTTGGATTAAATAACAACTAAGTAAAAAAAAATATTAGAAGTAAAATATTTTTATCTCCTTTTTTCATGTTTTATACTCTTTGCCATTTTTTATTATACTTTTTTATCTCGTAAAAAAAATGAATATTTTCTTTGAAAACCTTACAATTGAGAATAAATGTGTGTAAGGTACGTAACAAATACAGCAAGTAGTGTTATAATATTCTATATTTCTTATTTGCATGCAAATATAAGAAATTGATTTAATTAGGATAGAATGTTTAATTTTATTTCTAAAATTCGAAAGTGTCACTTTTGATTTACCACGTCCGCATTTCGGAACGCGTGCCAATACGTGAAGAGAGAATGATTCTGCTAGGGATAATAGGAAGGTTTGATAGAAGATTTTGAAATGGAAGGGAACCAGACTCGCGTTGGGGTCCGTGTGACAAATAACCGTTAAAAACGCACCGTCGTAACTCCACGCCCTTCCACGCGACGCAAACCCGATATGACAACCTAGCGTGAGAATCGCGGGGGTGACAGAGAGGATGAGTAGAGATGCCCGGAGGGGTAGTAGCCTGGACGGCAGGGCACTTGATTACATCGCGATAGCAAACATCATGTTGATATAAACTTTGTTTCGTATGATATGGATACAATGGCTGTCTGGAATTCTGACTGTATATGTGCATCAGTCAGGCACCGTGTAACTTTGTAATCTTGTGATAACAAATCAGCGTGATGTGATTATGTGTAAACTTGAAACTTGTTTAGTAGATGATTTGATTTATATTAGGACATTGAGATGCATTAGTCTTGCATATTTGAAAGCTGATATATACGTATTATATTTTTTTGAAGCAGTTTGAAATTTTTGAATTATATATCTTTTGTTTTCTATTATATTAAATTATATATCTTTTCTTGTACTATGTACTTCTCTTAAGTTGTAAATTCTATTTATTTATGATTTTATCTGTGAATCTTCAAGAATTTGTCGTCATGTTGAATTCTTTATTAATGTATTTTAGCAAAAACTATTATGTTAATGATAGTTATCAGAAAATTTCAATGAAGTTATATTTTATAATAACAATGTACATTTTATCAAATAACACAATAAAATGTATTGAGAATTTCGAGGTTTAATTCGTTTCTATATTTTTATTATACATCTTTATGTCGATTTGTGTACGACGGTTTTAAAGTGCGCAGTGAAAAATCTGCCAGTGAAAAACGCAATAATATATGCATTTTTTATTCTCGGCCATTGGTTAATTGTATTTTTGAGATAATCGATCCAAGTCGAATGCGGAAGGATAAGCCGATAGCAAAAGTCGTAATATTATGGATATTTATGCACTTGGGCACGCACCGTATGCGAGGAAAAATAGAGTAAAAGGAGTCTGCTTACGGCCGAGAAGAGAGGTTGGTTTAGGTTGGATACCGGTGGCAGAGGTGAAACGGGAGGGTTTTTACGAGGCAGTAATGGCCGATAAGGTGAGCTTGCGCCCCCACTGTCGGGGGGCTTACTCCGCTACTGTACCCAAGTGACTGTTCAACAGTACCTATTCGCTGTCGTATACTCCCTTACTTTCTCTCGGAACGACTCATGCCACGCTTTATTTTAAGCCGTTTACACATTTCCTTTATCGGCACGAGCCTCGTTTATATCGCCGCGTTTGATATTCGCAGTCCCAAAGCGCTGCGGGATATCAGAAATTCGTTAGAATGCTCTTTTAATAAGTATCTTAAGTGGCAGCTCATAAAGATAACATAACTTGTTTTAAAAGATAAGCAGCAAGAATTAAATGACATATCGACTGAATCTACATCCAATTTCCATCAAAATATCTCACTAATGTACATATTTCTCTTGTTATTTTTAAATAAAAATTTAATATGTTTTTATTAATTAATTTTTTTATTTTAAATACTTTGACAACGTTTATGCGAAGATATGGTTGTTTACGTATTATTATAATCATTAGCGAAATAATGGAATTCTTTTAACGCGCCATTTTGCGCGGTTTGGTATATTTATAGTAGGAATGAATTAACATATTTCTGAAGAATGTCATCATCTCAATCGTTGTTTTGCTCGTAATTCTTACGGATAGATACAGCATGAGGAAAGAACAAAAAGAGTTCACCGCAACCCTTGTTTGTTATTCGCAGGGGCGAACGGAATGCGCAGGCGCGGCCGACAGACCTACACGCGCTACCAAACTCTGGAGCTGGAGAAGGAATTCCACACGAACCACTATCTCACCAGGCGGAGGCGAATCGAGATGGCACACGCACTCTGCCTGACAGAACGGCAAATCAAGATTTGGTTCCAGAATCGGCGAATGAAGTTGAAGAAGGAGATTCAGGCGATCAAAGAGCTAAACGAGCAGGAGAAGCAAGCGCAGGCGCAAAAGGCGGCAGCGGCAGCGGCGGCGGTTGCGCATCAGCAGCAAGGAGGGGGTGGGGGACCAGAGGGGGGCAACTAGGGGTACGCCCTGCATCGGAGCCCCCCTGACCACCCCACCGCCAATCCACACCACCCTCTACTAGCACCGCAATGTACACAGCTGTATTAAAGGTAAGTGTGATTTTTTTCTGATAATTTATACTTCCATTTCTTCTTAAGAGCTCTGATTAAATCGTCAGCCCGTGAAAAGAAAAAGATTCATCAATCTTTTTAAAGCATTTCAGTACCTACATACATATATCTTATACAATATACATACATTTATTAAATGTATACACTAAAAAAAATTTGTCCAACTAACTAAACACATTTAGTTTGCAGATTTTTAATTCAACAAATTTTTATTTAATCGAATTTAACCGTATGCTGCTTAATAAATTGTTCAATGTTAAGCAGACTACGGTTAAATTTGATTAAATAAATGATATGATAAAAAAGACATCTTTATATCTACACAAGTGTTTGCTACTAGAAACATATATGTAAATTCAAATAATTATAATTTTATTAATCCTTAACCGGAGCAACTACGATCTTTAAAGACCACACTATCAAAAGTTTCATTGTAAATTTTGGTAAATAAATTCAAATTTGTAAAAATAAATAAAGTAATTCGACTTCTAATAATGATAAAAAGTTAAAACTTTATAAGTATCAGAATTTTTTCAGATATTTATATAATCAAAGTAATAAAAAATTTGTTCTATTTTTCAAAGATACCTATTGCTGATGAAAATTTATATTGTCGAAGGTTAATAATTGTTATAATATTTATTCGTATCATTTTTTTAGATACTTATGAGTACATATATGTTTTTCGACAATATTAGAATATAAAATCATTGCAGTCTAGCACTCTTTGTGGACTAACAAAGTGGACGTATACATTTGATGCAACAGTTAGGATTATGTGACATACATTAAAAAAACGGTAGTCATATAAACGTTAAAAGCGGCGTTAAAAATGAGATTCGAGCTTTTAGCAGCTGCGGCTTTAAAATTAAGTTTACTCGGCGGGCTTAATGAGGATAAACCGCATACAAGCGTGCTTTCATAATTTTCTAAGTTATGCTATTCGCGTGTGTTTAACTTGCGCTGAACGTGCATCCCGAGGGAGCGACGAACGCAAACTTGAAATATCGTGTCGCGTTTTTCCTGTCGTTTCTGCCAGTATCGAATAAAAAACTTATCAGTTTTATTGCGCTGTGTTTGCTTCCGTTGCTTTAAACGGTTTTGGAATAAAATTACAACGTTTTGTATTGTGAATTTTCTAGTTACAAAATCGAAAATTGTCAAAGCACGTAAAAAAAAAAAGATAGAAAGTCACTTATAAATTAGAAACGATAGATTGTCTGAAGCAAGTGGATGACGCAAAGAAGAAAGTATAGAAAGCGCAAATAGGTAAAAAAAAAACCTTGACAATAGTATCAATTTCACTGTTCTATCACAAAAAATTTGCTGTAATTTATATTTCTATTCGAGAGCCAACTGTCCATTGTAAAAAAATAGAGGATCCTTTAAATTGGTCGGTCCGGACAATATCAAAAGGTAAAAAAAGGTTTCCGCTTTTTTCTTTCACACTTTCACGTGAATCTTTGTCGTTGTTAGAAGATATTTACGATTCTTCGCATATTTGAGTTAAAAAAACAGGCCTTAGAAACTCACACTGACTTTAAAAGTAGCATGCAATTTTGATTGTCGATTATGTTGCGCACGTATATTTTCTTTCTTACAAACACGAACACTTTTTATCGACTTCAACTTACAATATCTATTATGTTTTGAAATTTTGAAGATCATGTTTTAAGTTATTATGAAAAAGGCAGAGCTTTTTAAAAATAAATTTTTTAATGTAATATAAATAGGTAAAACATTAAATATCGTAAAAACACTACTGTAAAAAAATCACGCAAGCTTTAATTTATTACATATACGTTCTCAAAATATTTAATACGTCTGCGGCAGAAAGGAAGTACGCCAGGCAGAGAACTATGATCGAAACTCCTTATTCTTCGGAACCCACTGGAGCGCTTAATATCTCTTTTTTGGTATCTTCGGGCGACGAAGAAGTTCGGGCATAAATTTTGTCCCGATTGCACGTAATATTACGCCAGCGAAGCGATTCCCCGATTAACTCCGTGGATTGCACCGTAATTGTACGCCACTTGAAATGCGATTAAATAACTCTTCGCCGGTAATATTTATTTAATCGTGCTTATTTAATCGCCCATATCCGAGTAATCGTAGTCTTGAAATATTATAGAATCATTATCAATTTCTGCCACAATCATAGAAATATAATAAATGATTTGCTTAATGAAAATTTATATTTATATTTAATGAAAAATATATTTTATTTGTTACTGATTTTATTATTCATTATATTTTTGTACCTTTTTTGTCACATATACAGTTTTTATTTTCTATTTTTCATAATTAATACATTTTATTATACATTTCAAATAAAGTAGATAGAGAAACATGTTTACCATTTTATAAAGAAATTTTGTAAAAGGAGATAAATCGTTCTGAATTCCACATCCATTATCCGAAAAGGAATGAAATGTAGATTTGCTTCTGTGAGTCGATCTAGATATATGGGAAGATAAATTTTGATAGAGGACATGAAAAAGCAATTTAGGAGAGTTTTAATGGTCAATGTATGAGACAGTCGCGACGATATCGAATGATTAATTTATTTATCAAGCTAGGATTGTCATGAATTTCTTATTAGATTTAAAATGTTAAAAAAATTCATTCAATATTTTATATTTTTATTTGTATTTACATGTATTTAGAAAAAAAGAAAATTTTACCAAATAGTATAATTAAATAGTCTAATTAAATATTTTATATAAGAAATGATTTTATAATATAAATATTTAATATGTTTATATTTATATATTTTATGTGTATTTATATATACGTATAATATACATGCTGTATTGCACACGACAAACATGTTTCTAAATAGAAACGAGTAAATTATTTATAACCAGAGCATTTCTGATTATAACACTTACAATTAGGAATTATGATTACACTCAAGATCATTCTTTCGATTTATATTAATTAATAATTTTTTTGGTCAAATTTATCAATATTGAATACTCTTTAAATCTTGAATTCTTATCATTTTTATATTTTATAGAGTAAGATGATACAATTTCGAATATGATACAATTCTAAATGACATAAAAATTCGAATTTAATTTTTGAAGTTCAAGTTTGTGTGTGATTTTTTTTTTGTTTGATGCCCTTTGATTACCTTCTACATAATGAGATTAAAACCACCAAACTTGAATCTCGAAGATTAGATTATTTTATTTTATTATTTCAAAATTATATCATGTTCGAAATTGTATCACCTTACCCTTCTTACATGCATAATAATGTATGAATACCAATAGCAATGCCATCTATCGGTTTCAATAGTTTCTGGGTTAAGTTATGGCTGCTTTCATCCTTCCATTCGTGGGCGTGGTTAAGGCGTGGATATCTATTTTTTGGCGTTGGTTTATTATGTATTATAAAAATTTATTGCTGTTTAATGACACAAAATTATTAAACTATACATTAACTATATTAATTATTAGCAAATGTGTACTTAAAGTACACGAAATACAGAAAATAACATTCAAAATTTGAATTGCTCCATGTAATACTCCGCCAGGCACTTGTTTTGTATCCATCTAAACTACTCTGGTAGGTGGCAGCACGAATCAGCATTACTCTGTCGATAACATTTTGTCTTTCTTACCGACTCCTCTGTCGGTACATAACTTAATTTAGAGGTTGCCTCTACCCACCAAGCAGGATATATTGAGCGGTAGTTCGATGATCGCCCGTAATGCGCTTTATGGTTTGTTTTTATCGACGTGGTTATATAGTAACTCACGACCTTCCTGTTTCTCGGCGTGGTGAGTCGAATCCGGCACGAGCGACCGTGTGCGCGCATGTTGGTATTGGTGTCCTATAAAACGCGCGCCGTGCTGAGTCGGCAGTGCTATTCACATTTTCCCCGCGAATGCATTCCCGAAGCTATCGGTCAATAATCCAATAAACCCGCGATTCGCAGTCCCATGAAGAGAAAATAAAGTACGACGCTGCGTGATTTTATTGCGTAGTAAAGCGTGATTTCGACAGATCGATGCGCGATCACTATCGCCTCTTCGCGCGCGTTTACTTACTCGCTCGCCAAACGGGTAGGTCAGGGATCTTTATTGGCTGTAAAGGAAGACGTTTTACGATCCATAAAAGCGTTTATAGCGCTCAAGTAGTCTTACCTCGGTTCTTACATCCCGGTTATATCCATTACCCCTTCTGCGATCTTTCCAAGGGCGGCCACTGGCACGCGTTTCTCTCTCTTTCTTTCTCTCTCTCCCTCCCCCCCCCCTCTCTCTCTCTCTCTCTCTCTCTCTCTCTCTCACTCATGCCTTTGAGATTTACAGGTTACGCTCCCGGTAACACCTCGTAAACTTGGCTTAACGACTTTAACCGGGCCTAACTGCTTCCTTCCTGCAATCAGACCCTGACCTACCTTGCACACTGTCGTCCTAGAAAAATTCCAAGATATCAATTGCACGTGGCATTATTTTGCGATCTCGTCGAAAGACTTTATCATGTTTCTTTACTGGAGTATAATGATATAAAAACAATACTTTCATTCTACAATTATTTGTAATATACATATAATACTTTTTCATCAGCATTTTTAGCAAAGTTATATATTTCTTATACTTTTATTACGACAAAATTATTGTGATTTGTAATTATACATATAATCAGAATTTTTTTTACTTACAATAATTATTGGTAATTGTTATTACAGTGAGTAAAATATACGATAAATAATTTGTACTATCATATTTTTAGAATGTGCTAATATTTCTTTCATTACATTGCCGCGTTAACAAAAAAATTAGTAATAAAGTATTTTAGTTTTCTAATAATATAAAGTACGTTTTATAATTGTTAATAAAAACACTAAATATATAGGTACAGTGACAATTATCATCAATGTCCTTCTCAATAATCAAATTATGAAATAAAGATTATCAAAATGTTTTAATTATTTTATTTGCATATATATTTTCGTTACTTATCGATAAAATATGAATTTTGCGAAATCTACTTTCACTTGATAATAACATTAAAAATTGAGCAATACTCCAGCTTTTAGTATCATTGTGTCACATTCACGTAACAATAAGAAACCGCAATATAAATACTGAAAATCCATAAATTTCGAAGTTCAGAAAAGAATTACGCAAGATAAAAAACAGAGAATTGACATTGTTTCCATTTTTCTTTCTGTTTCTCTTTTTCCTTTTTGTATTTTTTATCTTATTCATTGAAATGCGATTCATGAAACAGGCTGCGGGCAACATTGTGCACAGACTAAAAATTCTCAATACAAGACCTAAAATTATGGTTTTTTTTTCCTTTTTTCTTATTCAATAGCAGTGTAACATATGTTTACTTTGTCCAATTAGTTACATCTAACACACAATTTATGCTATAATTATCTTAGAGTTTCTCAGTAAACAATTTCCCTTTTACTATTTTTTAAATATGCCTCAAAAAATGACGCGTACTATAAAATTTAATATAAAATGATATATTAATCTTAGCATTATTAAACTTGAAAAAAATATTACTAATATGATAAATTAAATAAGAAAGAATATATTAAATTTTGTTCCATTTTGTTATATCATGTGTTATTATATTAAATCTTAAAAGTAATTTTTGTCGCGTTTATGATAACAATATATCAAGTAATTTTCAATTAAGACATGATTGCTACATGTGAACTATTGCTTTACTCTATACAGGAGAAATAACCTTGTCTTCATTCATTTTAAATTGAGAATGGAAGGACTCGTTTGATCTAATAGATTTGATAAATTTTTAAATGTCAGTGTCACTGTATCTACATTGTGGACCATCTATGCTAATTAATTTGATCACTCTATTCATTCGGATCCGATATTTCTGATTTCTAAACAACTTATTTATGTATACCGCGCATATGTGCTTCAGATCAGATTAGAATAAAAGTGGATCGAGTTGAATACATTCCTTTACTATGCCTACATGATAAATATCGTCCATTCAATTTATCGTCCTTCTGTTTATGTATTTTATGATTCTACGATAGTAATAATTTTAATTTGCATTATAAAGTAAGTAGTTTTTTGCGTAAATTTTTTTATGATCATATAAACGTCACATAGTATACTTTTTGTGAAAAAAAATCAAAAATATTTTAGAAGCAAATGTTAATTAAGATATGTATATGTAAAGGCGTGATGAACTACGGAATCCATAGACATTGCTCAAGTTTCGAGATGATTTTAAGTTAGTGCTTAAGATGTCATAAACTAATAGGAGAATTGTATTAGCAACTTAAAACAAAGTTTGAGACCATCTTGAAATTAAAAATAGACTATGAATACCTTAAAGTTCTGAACATAAATAAAAAAAGTAATACATTAATATAAAAGTAATCTAATAATAAGATAAGAAGAAATAAAAAGAAAAGAAAACAGAGAAAAAGAGAGCAAGAGAGAGCTTTATTCTTCTCACATTTGCGCTTCTTCCACGGTTTATATAGCCGAACAATCATCTCACTCACCGTCGCGACTTCCCGCAGAGTGTATCACAATTAGCTGACATCTTTCACCTCATACCATCATCATTCCTTCTATTCAACTTTCATAAAACCTTCCCCTTTCGTTCCATAAAATCTACGGATACGCGAGCCAACACGAACAAATTTAATGAACTGCTACACAAAGTTTTGAAAGCTTATTTCAATATTATGATGAATATAAGAGAGTTGGCATTATCTCAGTAGCGCCAAAATTCACGAAAGGATATGTTAGTTACTTTACAAAGCACATAATGGATTGTATAACTTGCAAATTGAGAAAAAACTGAATAGACTATAATTTTTTATTAAACTTACAGAATGTTGTAGCACAAAAGTTAAACAACATAAATCAAATTAATGAAGAAGATAAAAGGAAATTTTAAGGAAATATTATTTTATTTAAAAATATTTATAAGTTACAATGCTATACCTAAACGTTAAATAAGTAAAGTATATTTATAGGCAATATAATCGTGATGTGACTTGATAATATGGAGGGTGCACGATTAATTGTCGTGCTTTGCATTGGAAGTTGCGAAGCGGAAGGTATTTCGAAGCAGCGGGTTTTGCCCTCACTGTACACAAACTTAAGAAGTAGATGCGGAAAGGAGGGGACATGGTAGGAACGTAGTTAGTTATACGCCGTGCATGCTGGCAACAGTGCCGGTGTGTTTTTCATTTTCTTTATATCACCCTTGACGCTCGTAAAACCATTACCCATGACCAAGCGAACGCAACTTCTGTATAAGCCCTATCGGTGTGCGCGTATAAGCGGGCGACATTGAGACATTCTTTGATGATACTGGAACTTCTTTTACTTGCGCACTTCTGTAGGTCCGTAAGACGAACCCAATTTCCTCGGCGACGGCAAGTCGACCCTTTGGATTTGTCCGACATGCCCACGGGAAGAATTCAGTTTTCTCGTTAGTGATTGGTTATCTTCTCGACCGTTATCTTTTCGTAACACATTGTTTTCAATGATTTAATGGGCTGCACGATGTTATTGCAAAAATTCGAAAAATTATCAACAATCATGCTGTCTTGTAAGTTTTATTTCACTCTCTCTCTCTCTCTCTCTCTCTCTCTCTCTCTCTCTCTCTCTCTCTCTCTCTCTCTCTCTCTCTCTCTCTCTCTCTCTCTATATATATATATATATATGTATACATATATATATATATATATATATATAAAACATTAATTCTTATTTGTTTGTTAATTTATTTATGTTGTGAACGTATATATATTTTCTGTATATATTGGTTGCAAATACTTTTAATTATGTTTAATTAGTGAGATGATTTCTCTAAATTTTATAACAGTTAATGTCTAAAATGTTCAAAATTCTGTTCTCGCGAAGTCAGGAGAACGAGTCGCAGACTCTGATGTTTAGATAAGTCAGTTAGCGACTCGCTTTAGCGCGTTCCAACGTAGTGCGTTTTTTGCATGGATATTTTCTTATTGCTCTTTCTTTTCCCTTTTCCTCTTTCGCTCCCACTCATTTCTAACGAGTGATTCATCATCGGTGTCGCCTTCTCTTCTTTCTCTGATTAACTGGCTGGCTGGCTGGATAGCTAGCTGGCTGGTTGGCTGTTTGGTCCCTGGATCTTCCGTTTATTCTGTTTTTTCTCCTTTCTTTCATCTCTCTCTTTTTCCTCCAAGCTACTCCATATACTTGTTTTATTCCTACACTGAAGTCATATCAACACATAATTCTTTCTTGTTATTAAAGACGTACTTTTAGTTTTTTCACATATTCTGAGTTTTCTTTTTTGCATATCCCCGTCATTCATTATTATTTCAAATTAGTCGAATTTAATAGTAAAATTAATTTCATTTTATGGTAAAAATCTAAGATTTTTTATATAAATTTGCGAATATTATTTCCCTCAAATTACTTATACAATATTTACAATTAAGTTGTATAATTAAGCGTATTATTATACAAAAAAATATGTGGAACAATTTTTTTACTTTAATGATATCATCTTATTGGTGTGAAAAGAGATACAACAGGAATATTTCTCTTCAGATATTTTGGTTACATCTGCGGTGTAAATACAGGGGGCACAAAGGAAAAATTAAAAGCCAAACATTTTTATTTATCCATTCTCCACTTTACGCATACACGCATCAAATCTTTTCTCAATTTTTGAAAAAAAAAACACCAATATACATGACACATAATTAACGCATTCAAGTCCAAGCAGAAGATGATGTAATAGTACTGGATGTAATAGGTGATGTAATAGTACATAATCGACAATAATATCTAAGTAGCAGGATGCGTTTTATACATTAATTTATTTTTATTCATTGAGGAGGATCGCATTAAGGATCGAAACGTCTGAAATATTATATTACATTAATTGTATAACATTTTTTAAGAAAAATATACGTAAGACATTTCACTCGAATACCAGGTTTGAATAGATAGCTCCTTTTTGAATTTATGATAGTGACTCATTGAATTTTTTCATTTTTTTATTTTGCAATATATATTTTACAATAACATTTTTAGTAAATAAAATCTTTTGTAAAAGAAACTTTTTAAAAAATTATATTACATTCTTATCTCATTATTATTCTTTTTATCTTTATTATGATACAACTCTGCTTTAATGGCCGTAAACTTTTGAAATCAAGTGTTTGAAGACAGTACATAGTTTACATGCTGACGCGCGCGCTTCTGGCCTATTTATTTCCCAATAATTTATCATTTAAAGGGGTTTCTATTTGATCTGGTAAAGTTGTTTTATTCAGTATTAATGAATCTTTAAGCGCACCGAGACTGAGTTCGAAATATCCATGCATTTTGATTAGTATTGAAGAACGAGCATCGTTCGTTTCGAAAAGTCCACCTTCGGTCCGGAAGGTGGGATTCCAGTAATTCGGTCATGGAATGGATGGGCGACGACGAGAGAGCGAGACGAACGATGAAGTGGGCCGGGTGAAGGGATAGGATAGGGATGGGAGGGCGTTTCACGGCACCCTGCATGGGGTAGCTTGCAACCTCACGCGACACTAGAGCCATCTATATCCCGGGAGATTTATGAGTTCCTGGTGCAGCGGCTGCTCGTAGCAACTACACGCTACACAATATCGGTATAGTGCAATGGTAGTGCTGCCCCCTGTCGCGGGATGAGCGCACTGTTGCTCCGCGGGGGTTTCGCGCACTCGCGTTCGTTCAACGCCGTCCTGGCAAAAAATTCTGACTCGATCTCAATCCAAACCCCTCTCCAAGCCATCCACTGGCCCGTCAGCCACAGCTTCGACGATGTATGCATCCATAGGTGTACCTGTTCTGCCCTTGAGAAATCGCATATTTTGTACCGCTACGGTTTCTATATACCTACGGGCGTGCGAATTAATGTATCTTTCCAGAGACTGTGTACCTAACAAACTTAAGATGGATGAGAATTTATTATTTTTTGTTATTACAATATTTTATTTGCCATAATAACTGAATAATTTGTATATCGAACAATTAACTTTACTAATAGAAGACGTAATAATAATTGAAAAGAGTATTTACATAATAATTATTATTTCGATTATAACCATCAATTTAATAAAAAACGTTTCAAACAGTAACACATTCTAATATAACAAGCATATTTTTAAATATATTCTTGATAATATTAACTTTGAATAAATTTGAAAATATTTAAAAAAGAAATTAAATATTCACACGTTTGTTCTATTATCAATAGATGATAATGATTGCGCTAAAGAATAATTCAGGTAATTTCTACATATATTATAATTAAAATTTAACAGCATGAAAAAAAGAGGCGGGTCAACCTTGATTTTTATTCACGATCGGCCAAGCGTAGAGAATGGCAAGCCGAGATTTTCGAACAGCCCCCTAGACACAGCCGTCCGTTCGCACTCCGCGTGATATTCTGCAGGGGTAACCAATGAGTATAACCCGGAGTGGGGCTTCACCCCTGGTGCTATGCGAGTACGGGACGATGACGACGGCGATATGAGTACTGGTATCTACCTATCTACCTATGCTTCTACACTCCATCCCACTTTGCCCCATCCCCTTGATGCGGCCGGTTTACGAGCAACCTGTGGTAACGAGAGCGATAGATAATAACTGCTCCGTGCTCAATTCCACTCCCTCTCATACCCCTTCTCAATCCTTTTGTCTTTCTCTTTTCCAGACACGCATCCGCACAAAAATACACGCATGTGCGCATATTCGTATATACATATATAGAGTCAGCTGCAATCTTTTTATCTTTTGCGGCTTATTTCTTGAACATTTCCTGTAATCTGATTAAATAGATCTCACCGATATGGCATGGAGAAAGAGAACCGGTTAAGATTTATTTGAACAGGAAAAATAGGATTACATTCACTTCTATGATATATATATATATATATATATATATATATATATATATATATATATATATTCTATACTGATGTGAACTTATATCGTGTGTGAGACTCATAAAATTATAATTTTGAAGTTATTTTTACTTCTTGATAGAAGTGTCTCAGCGAATTACATAAAACGCACGACGTTGTTTTGCAGAGCCATATCGAGAATCGTGTTTCTGGTTTTTGCGAGTTTTAAGTATGAGAATTTATGGTGGCTTAAAAACTCTAGTTTCTCCTTCGGAAATCCTGATAAATGCTTACGGGAAGGATGCTTAGGTATGTACGCCAGACTCAGTTTCAGAACGTTGCGTACTTTTGGAAGGGCGAAGTAATTCTAGGCCGAACAGCAAACGGCGCGACTCAAATGATACAAGCGCGTGTAAACAATTTCCAAGTAACAAGGGTTGTGCGAGTTTGAAGCAAATTCTTGACAATTGTTTATTATCCAGAGTCGCTGTGATATTTTTTATAAATATTGATTTCCTCCTTATATAATAAGGGATAAAATTTAGTTGTAATTGTTTATGATAGATGGTAGAATATGTATACATATGTCACGAAGATAACTTTTGTATAATATACATTTAAAAATTCTGTACTTACATAAAACTTACACATGTAACATAATTAAGTAAGATATTTGTGAATAAATATAATTATTACATTCATATTATTATTCACATAGAAATTATTTTTAAAAAAAGCTAAAGATCCAGCTTCGTTTGTAATAGGCATTAAACTCTTACTTGCTGTTCACATATACGGTCTTAATAAATCGTTTATCATAATTATTATAATTTTTGTTATCTTAACTCTTTATTATTTAATATTGATCATGTAAACGAAATAGAATTATAGTGATGTAAAGTTTTCTCTCATTCCCCATGAGACCTAGACTAACCCTTTCGCTCTTAACGTGAACTATTGATATCGAGATACTAACACTACCAAAACTCAGACTCAACGTGCATGTGACCGGACAAGGCACCATGTGCATTCATTCTATTACAAAAGAAGCTGAACTAGCATTCGTGGCCCGACCCATCGCTTCCCTACCACGTTGTATATATAAATGTCCTAAGTCAAACTCCCAAACAGTTGGTCTTACGTGATGGTTTCGTTCTCTGAAAAGAAATAGAGACCTTTCACAGTTTTAAAAGATTTTAACATTTTACGTTGTAAATTTTAGTCTGACCATTACAGCAAATAGACCATCAATAATGACCTATTACATATATTTTAATAATATTTTTAATTTCTCATTAATATTATAATTTCTTATTGATATAATTTCTTTTGTACTTTATTAATGCGCGTAAAATGATTATATTTACTGCTCACTATCAAAAATTTAATTTATGTGCATTCTAATTTATGATAACATAAATAATAAGCTAACACTTCGTCGTTTCTGTTTATGCTTCAGGTGAGTGGCAGGCTGCACCCGCTGTCTCTGCAATGCCAAATAGATGGTCGATGTGCGTATCTGTCGATCGTCAATTTATCGGTTGCGGCGAATCGGATGCTGCACCCGGTGAGTGACGAACCTCCCCCACCATGGCTACCTCCCGTAGCTCACTTTGACCGATATGCTCCCAGACCAATCAGTATCCAAGTACACAGTATCATCCATATAAGCCTAGCTCTGTTGTAGTCGTTCCCCTTTCTGGTCTCTCTACCTGTAGTTTCTGCTTTGGTGCAGTAGCATGTAGATAGGGGATTGAATTATCGAGGGTGGCCAATCAGCCGCGGATCCGGGGTGTCGTTTGCGAAAAATCGACCGAAAACAGAGTCACATTCTCCCAATGTGCATTGCGATAGGTTGTACACAACTTAGAAACTCAAATACGTAACGAAAAGGCTACAACTATTTATAGGGTTAATATATAGGACGTAAAAAGCATCTAACTCTCGATAGATGAGATTGAGTCGATGTTTATTAATTATTAGTTCGTGACGAACTTAACAGAGGCACGACTCTTTATCATAATTCAATGTACAAAACTGCTATTAGCACGGTTCTCCTCATTTTTCATTGCTTAATATATTTTTTTCTCGAAAATGCGCACTCGATACAATCTCGCAAGAAAGAGAGAAAAAAAAAGATAAAGAGAGGAAATAAACTAGACCGATTTTATCTGTTAATGTTATGTTTTTGTTATTTTTTTATTATTTGCGAGCAATAAGAGAGTGCGTTTATATTGTTACCACTTTCGCTTTGCTAATAGTAATTTTCGCTCATTTGTTATAAAAAGACTGTTTTATTTCATTTCGTTATTACTTAGAATTATTATTTGAAAACGTATACCAGCAGCAAGTGAGATGAATTAATGATGGAAATGTAATGCTTTCGATTGGTACAAAATATACATATATATATATATATATATCGATATTCGATAATTTTGTTAATGTTGTATAGAAACGTTTATGATGTGCGTCTGCTTAAGTACCTGCTAAAGCGGTCAAGAGTGCGCGATCTCGAGATGGATATCTCTTTTAAAATAAATTTAGAAAGGATCTTTTAAAGAAAAAGAGAGAAAGAGAAAACGTTTCTTTTTTCCAATCAGCAATGATCTGAGAAAAGTAAAACGAAAAGATGGATTATAAATGCGAATATTGTAATGTATGTATTCTATCTAGTACCTAAACGCCTGCTCTAAAGAGATTTGTGGCGCTATCCTATAAAACAACTCTATTCTAGTTAATGAATGTATACGAATAGCCGCTAAGAGGATGTGAGAATAATACGTAAATGCAGTATTTCTAAGAGGTATGTAATGTTAATAGTTATTTATTTTGTGGATTTCTCGGAACAAATATTTCATTGCTCTGCTGTGCTATACGTTATCAATTAGGCACATAGTCCTGTGTTAGGGATAGGTGTTACCTATGCGTAATGGTAGTTATTTGTGTAAATGTTCCGCGTGGCAAATTCTTCTTTTTTGTAATATATTAGGATACTAACTATTTACAAATCTGAATCCTGATTGTATGTAATCCGACAGCGACCAGGGCCGCACTAGCTGCCTGTGACTAAGATTATATTCCGACGTTTTTCGGGACGGTTGCCGTTTTGAACGCTATTGTAATATTACATTGATTATACGATTGCTAAAAAAATAAATGCGATGTAAACTTAAAATTCCACGTCTTACGCTTCATTGCCTGCGGCCCTGGCCGCAGCAGTTTATCCCTTATACCATAGATCTGCTTTCCTTGATCCCGTCATTTGTTACCCTTCCGCGATATGAATCAAATTTTAAGAATTAATATATTCAATTATTATTAAATTACATCGCGAGTACGATCTTTACGGTAACAATATGATAATATTTTCTAGATCGATAATAAGCTATATGATTCTTTGATCTGGTTGTTTGTCATTAACAAAAATATTACTTTAACGCGAGCAAAATTTTCTATCGCGCGTTTCGTTAACAATTCCTTAACGATATTACGATGTAGAAAGTAGAGAACGTGCGGCGCTTGCTTTATGGCACTTAAAGCACTCGTTAGGCAGTGTCATCGCGGTACAGGATGGA
The DNA here is from genome assembly GCF_024713525.1 of Acromyrmex echinatior. Classification (NCBI taxonomy): domain Eukaryota; kingdom Metazoa; phylum Arthropoda; class Insecta; order Hymenoptera; family Formicidae; genus Acromyrmex; species Acromyrmex echinatior. Next base: position 14,770,813 of record NC_141853.1, on the reverse strand, counting down.
ACCGCCTTAACGGGCGCCACGTTGATCCAGAGTTGAGCTTTCCACGGACAACCATAAGTCTCGCGACGCTCGGGGATATTAATATGTTATTGCGGAAAGACTTCCTCATGAAAGTCGACAAGGACTGCAAAAATATGTCCCGCGTGTCTCGGCGTCTCCAGGGGTGGCACACACGTTCAGCATAGCATGGTGGATGCTTCTATCGTTCGCTATTCCTATATACGTGCGCTAACACGCACGAGCATACACAATCGCATACCCACATGTACAGACGGAAGCTCTCGTTACTATCGTACACGTAGCGGGGAGCGGTTGGGGGCAGAATTCAGCAGACGCCATTTGTATTAATGAAGCTCCCGACAATGGTGCACGCCCGATGAATTATGTACCTATGTTCGAACCGAACGAAGGTACATAACCGATCTAGGCATAAGTTTGCTATTGGTCTCACGCAACACTTCCTATTCTCTGATCCTTAGTTATAACTTTGTGATCCTTGGTTCTTTAATCTTAAGGGTGAAATCGATTCTCGAAAATCACATTTTGGAGATCTCATTACGCACGTGCTTTCATATTGAACGTTATTATCTCAAATCCGAGAAATAAAATTACATTTTTTTTTCAAATCAATGCTATTTAATAAAAAATATATTAAAATTTATCCAAGATAAATAAAAATGAAATTTAATTATCCAAAAATATATATGAAATCAATTTAATCAGTTACATACTAAATCAAGATAGTTATTTTAAAAAGTAATAGGTTTTGAAGATATTACATATGTGTTTTATCGCAAGGATTTTTTTTCTGTAACTGTATTATAATTTTATACAACTTTTAAGTCGTATAAATTTAAGATCGAATCAAAACTTATCTAAAAGAAATAAAAATAAAACTTGTATTAAAATTTTATATTATATATTTTACACATTGTTTTTAGATTATATTTCTAAAGCAAAATGACATTAATTAATAATTCACATATTGTTTATTAACTTTTTTATTTAGTTGAATGCATTATTTTTCATTTTGTTGTATAAACCGCTATGTTTTTAGATATTTATCGTTAACATTGACTAAGTATGAATTAAAATTCATTCTTAAGTAAAAAACGTCGGTAAAAAAACATAATTTTGATCAAAACCGAGAGTATTAGCTGTGTAGCTGCAATCTATTACGTGAAAAGACGTAGCGAGGCATCCATCTCGCCATGGCGCGGATAAAACGACCGCTTTACTTTGGATTACAGGGGGAACAATTTACAGCAGGCACAAGAGCACCTGTTCGTTCTTGAGGAGATGGAAAGGTAGGGACGCGCACAACGCGAGGGGTAGTCTTTTAAGGGTGTGGGAATAGCGTGCTTTGCAGACGTTGCGGTAATTGAATCCCAGTAAGTCCCTCTATATAGGTGTATTCACTTAAATGTATAACACTATTCTCCTCCTTCCGCGCCATCTTTCTTTTGCTTCTTTAATCTTTCCACCTAGCTCTTTTCTATTCTGTGCAATGATTTTTCGTTGATGGCTAGATATTATGAGAAATTTTATTCATTTTTAAAGTTTCTTGATTCGGTGCAAACGACTTTCAATAGGCACAGTTTTTTTGTCTTCAACTATTATAAAGTGTTCATATCTTTCTTTTAAAATCTTTTTATAATTTTTATTATTACAAATCAACATTTTTCTTTAATATATTAAAATTAATGAAAAGATGAATTTGCGCGTGCCACATGTTAAGAATTTTTTTTGTTCAATACGAAGGAATCAGCAATAGGTTTTGTTATGTGAAAACTCATTCTGCGATACTCCTCGAGGAGTCTACTATCCCAGCAACGAAATCCTGATGTACGAGCTTCACGTTTCAGCAGCTCCTTGGCTCGGGCCGACTGATATGAATGTGTTAGGTGTAGATGAGCCTAGCGTGCTCCGCCCTCATATAATTACTTCACGCTTCTCTCTCCGTAACCTGGTGCCCTCAGATACTTCCTCCCTTTTCTCCTCCTCCTGTTTCTCCTCCTCTTCCTCCTCTTCCTTCGTCTCCTTCTCTTCTCCCTCCTCTCCCTCCCCCCTCTCTCTCTCTCTCTCTCTCTCTTTCTCTCTCTCTCGCGATGTTCTAGCGGTGTTTCTATATCGTCGTGCTCTTGCAGGGTGGTTTGCCCGTAGTTGCATGCACCGCTCGCAAATACCATCGTATCCTGTGCGCTTGGTATAACAAGGGGGTTGGAGGAGGATTCAGTCGGGTTTGAGGGGGTGTTGTGCAAAGGGGAGGTTATTAGGCAACGCAGCACCTCATCCCTCATCCACGTAACCGCGCCGCAGCGTGTATTATGTAACAACACGGAAACGAACTGTGAGGTGGTTGGTTGGCTGAAAGAGAAATGGAGAACGGTCGAGTAGGATAGAGAAGGAGAAATGCAAAAGCCTCGCTGATGTTGCTCTTGCTGCTGCAAATATTACACGTATTCGTAACGATGCGCTCATAACTCTCGGTTAGTATCTGTTATTTCCACGAGTGCTGAATCATTTTCGATTCGAGCACAAATTATATCTCCAAGCATTTCAGGAGCGCTCTCATTAAGATTCGTTTACACTAGTCAAGACATTCATACTTTATATCGCGCTTTAATATTGAGTCTTCTTCTCGGATTCCTGAGGAATATGTTCTATGTTCTCTTTTATTTTGTTTCAAAACATCATTTTGATAAAATGTTTAAATATATCTTAATTTATTGTATAATTGATAGACCTGGATCAATAGATTCAGAATTCAAAATATATTTTGATATATTTACATTTACGCACTGTATTACACATACATTCTGATACTTCTTTGGATAGATTCTGGGAACAAATCCCACTAATATATGAATCTAGAACTTTAATAATAGCTGCTAAGTTTGGAACACATACATCTCACGGCATTATCAGAAATCTTAATTTACAATTGAGTTCTGGCGGTTTAACGGACATTTTGCGGCCAATATAATGTCTAATAATTCTAATAATTCGCCGGTTTAGAGATGAATGGTGGGAGGGAAGGGTGGTGGCGCATAGGGTGAGTACGTTCCCTGGAGCCGTGCCCGGGAAGGTAGGGAAGTGAAACCGAGATGAAACGAACGAGGAGAGGAAAGGGGGATACAGAGAGAAGGAGGCATGGAAGTGAGGGAGAAGAGAAGAAGGAACAGGTCGACCAAGGGTATGGGCCGAGGAAATGGAGGGAAGGCCAATTAGAGGGCGGGAAGATTTATCTGCGGGCGACGGGTGTGCGGATAGTAAGGGGTAGGTTGGTCTCTTCTGCCTAGTGCACTTGTATTATTTCTTGGTTGGACAACCCCGTTCAAGATAACGGTAACGTCCACCTGCTATTGGCTGTCCCTGATCCTTTATGAATTAGTTGTTAATTTAATTTCTCATTGTTATCTGCATAACATGGAAGAGCGTACTATTTTTTATATGTATTCATATATAAGTGCTAATAATTCTTATTATATATACATATATTGTGTTTAAATATTGAATCTTTTATTTCATTAAGAATATTAATTTTTTTTAATAGATCGAATTCGTATACTTAAATAAATTTTGTTTTAATATTAAATTATTATAAAATTCTGTCACCTAAATATATAGTATATCATACGAACTACGCACAAAGTAAAATTTCCTAGTAATGCTGTATATACAAATCTTAAATTATTTTAATAAGGAGCTTTGACATCTTAAGTATCTAGATGATGGGATCAAAGCATTTCCTCGGTGATGTCAGTTTCTTTCAGTATTTACATGAGAAACATAGCGTGGTGAATATATGAGAGACAATTTTATCTTGGTAAATGATACTTGGAAGCGATACATCTTGATATTTTTATAAATTGAGGCACGAAATTAGAAAAGCGAACTCTGTGAAAATTAATTAAAATAAGAGATGAAAACTTTTAATGTCAAATATTCTTAAATCTACATACTATAAATATTATACAAAATAAATTATACCTACATTATACATATGTAAGAAAAACATATTATATAAAATGAATCACTATATTCAAAAATAATTATTAAATATTAACAATATATTGTTGACGATATAAAAAAAATTAAGCTTTAAATTTCTACATGTTTAATAACAAAATTATCATTATTTATTCCATATTTAATTTTAAATTTATTATATATATATTAACAAAATTTTTGTTTCAAATTTTTATATTAAAATATTTTTTATGAGTCTATCTTTTATACAATACATTTATTCATATTTGTATTACAAAATTTAAAGAATACGTAACAGGCATTATTAAATACACAAAATTAAGGAAACTGTTACATAAATATATCAGGTATAACTTGTAACCTCGAGATTTCTTACAACAAAAGATCTTTGAATTAAAAAGATTTTTGTTACACCTATAATCTTTTTCATAAGACTTTCCAGTACAAAAACCTTGAAATTTATAGAGCTAAAAATGCACATTTTACATCTTAAAATTATAACTGTGACTTAACGGGACTCACCGACCAAAAATGTTTGCGGAAGCGTGACAATGTCAGTGATCAGGTCGTCACGCATTAAGATTTTTTTTTAGTAAAAAAAATATGGGACTGCATCGACCGTTAAAATTAGAGGGGAATAGACCATGCTGTCAAGGCTGTTCCATTTTTAACATGGCTTTGAAATCAGCGGCGGATCTCGTAAATCTAGAACTACGTGGGAGATAACTTTGTGTCGGCTTGTTTTACGTGCTACAAATATTTTTTTCTTTTTTCATAAGAGAGAAGGAAACAAGTCTGCTTTGTTCGAAAAATTAAATTCAGATAGTTGACTATATCCATAAGCTTGTTTAGAACTCATGTATTGTTTGAGATATAACTCTCAGAAATTTTAACACAACAAATCATAATAATTTTCTATTATTAAATGTAAAATATGTATATGTATGTATATACATTCTTATTTTATATGTAAAACATATTTATTTTTAACTACACTAAAAGAATGAACTATATATTCTATTTCTATAACATTATTTTTAATATGATTCTATTATTTTTACTTCTTAATTAATTTTGACATTGATAAACTTATCTTTTATTATTGAAAAAAGAAATGTATATTTTTTAAAAATTCCTCGTATATAAGACTCTTAATAAAATAGTATCTTTATACAAAACGACAAATAAGCATCGTACTAGCGTACCATCGACATAAGAATATAAAAATAAAAATAGATAGTACATCATTCGCCCTCCAGATAGGAAACAGAGAAGTAACTGCAATTGTGAAACAAAAGGGACGATAATTGTATTCGTCCCCTGGGGAGTAAGAAAGGGTGTGCGTAAGAGGGATGGGAGACATAGCAGGAGTTCATATTAAAGCGCGAAGAAACGTCACGTTAATTTGTAATCGCTTTTGCGGTTGGCTGATAGCCGCGTCTCTATTGAGTGGTTTGGAGTCACGGCAAAGGGCTGGTCTTCTACCAGAACGTTCTGTAGGGGAAACCATGATGGTTATGCAGATCAACGTGGGGTAGTGCGGTGGCTGACAGCGGTATAATAACTTGCCCCCAACATTGCATCGTTTTGAAATAACGTTGAAATAAACCATAATCCTTTCTTCCCTTCCTAACATGTCTCGTGTATAAAATTATCCACGCAAATGCGCCGACTGTGACGAAAAGCACGACTATTCTACGAACTATAATAAAATTGTGTAACAATATTTAGCGTGTAACAATAGTTTCGCTTAAAATGTACACAGTATAACGAATTTTATTTATCCGGTGAATAAATCACATTGATAGTTGCAGAGATCGTAATTTTTTCAATTCTTATCGTAGAAGCCTAACAGTAAGAAGTTTCAATCTGTGAATAGATGGCAGTTTGCCAAAAGAGAAAGGAGAAATGTTCGTTTGGTGAGTTTGGAGTTAGATTTCCGTGTCTGCTGAAGGAAAGCAGGGTGGGAGAGATAGAAAGTCAACTGGCAACAGCGTGCACGTGATGTATCGCAGCATCGAGCATTCGAGCATTGGCTAGAGAAGAAAAAGATCGAGAAGTGAAAGAAGTTAAAGTAGAGGACGGTGAACCGAGTCCGGGTGCGGGCGACGAGCGGGGATAGTCGAGTCGATCCTAAAGGGTGAGGGAAGAGGGAGGCACAGCTACTTGGGCCACCGACTAGGAAGGAGTAAAATAAGGGGTTGCTCGGCGCCGCCGCCCCATGCTTGGCTTGCAAACCGACTTCCGTCCTCCGCGCGCGAGTATTCAGACGCCGGCGGCGTTTTTACCAGAACGAAGCTCGGGCGAAAAAAGAAGCGAAATATATATAGAGCGCACCTCCCGTGCTCTAGCGCTTGGGTTTTGGGCTTGGCTAGAGCCAGCCAGCTATCACGGCCTCGTTCTGTATACGCTCGTACGCGACGGGACGGAGTCTATAATATATCTCCCGCCTTATCTGCCGCACGCTGTTTACTGCCCGATAGACTTCGCAGATAGGAGGACCCTGTATCACCGCCCCGCGAGAGAGTCGAGTCACTTACTTTTATATATGTTGTTACTTACGTCAGTGAGGGGGACATGCGGGAGGGAATCCGTGAGACAAGTTGGAAAATACTGATGGCCATGGTGAGATACGGGCGACGACCGTCGCCGTCGCGGCTATACGCGAGCTACGGCCTCTTCGAGGAAGTCACTCGTCCGTTATGAAAAATGATTTAACTGAATCTTGATGTATTCCTGAAAACCTTTGAAGATGGCGGTATATTCTTCCATTGGCTAACAATGCCCTGTACAGCATTCACAGCACACATTTATAGAATTTTTCATTAATTTTCATAGTTCGATGCACAAATATTTTGATTGTATCTTTGTCTTTTCGTCGCAATTATCTCTATTGACGAGGCATCGTGTATTTCGGGAACAAGAAAATAAGAATTTTTCTTTTGCTCTATTTATATCATATTGCTATAAGAGAGAGTCTTGTTTTTATATACTATAATATGATTGTAACTACTTTCTTATAATTCTGTAATCAATGCCACTGTTATCTTCATAGAGAAATAAATGGAGTAAGCAATCAACTAAAAGTGTAATGCACGTTTTATCTTTCTTTATAAGTTTTCTTAGGTACGTTCAAATTATATATCCAACTATACTTAATATTCATAATTTGTTCATAATTTCTTCTACGTATGAATGTGAATGTCACTTTAAACTCATTATTTACAAGTCCCGTCAGACCGTATTTCTTGAATTTATTGAGAATTTAATACCGGATTGAATTTTGGTTAGCGGCACTTAATCACTGTTTTAGCCACCAAAGTTCCGCCGTTAATCTCCAGCCTTTCGACTGATACGATTCAGCGTTTTCTTCTCGCGCGCAGTGTAATGAGAGATGTACGAGATTGTATACTGTGTCTGAAACTATCGCAAATAGAGAGAACGAAGCTTCGAATGTCGTGTACACTCGTGGACAAGATATCAAAGATATACAGCGAGAGGACAAGCGTTTGTCCTCGCACCGGAACTTTCTTCGTTCCGGCTGCTGATTGACGAGCCAAGTTTTCTCGTCCCTTGAATTTGGGTCGGGATACACCTCTTCTTTCTTTCTCTTTCGTTGCCATCTCTTGCTTAGTTTCCATCCTACCCCTACTCAACCCTCTTCCACGCTGTGGCATACGAAGCGAGCTGTGACACGGAGGGCCCTTGGTAATTTCGTGGCAAGTTTTTCCTGCTCGACGTATCGTTCGGTACCTCATGAAAGTTTGATGACGAAAGCAGAAGTTAAGAAACTACGTCGTACTGTTTGGAGGTGTATCAGTGCCACATTTCTGGGCAACGAAGTAACTCGACTTTGTAAGAAGTCCTTTGCGTCGGCGAATAACTTATTTGTGCAGTAAGAAATGGCAATCTTTTTGTCACGATATAAATCGTCGAGAAACGTTTCGCGGAACATAAAATAAGAATGTAGTTAAGAATGATTACTAGCAACGATATTTTACACAAAATATATAGAATTAAGAAATTCCATAATAAATCTTTCAAAGTCGCACCACAGTTTACGACGTGAATTAAATCGAAATCCAAAGCCTTTGCATGAGACAACCGCCATATTTGGCATAGGGAAAAAAACAGGCACTAGGGTGAAAAGGGGGAATCGTTCCTCCCCATTCTTACCGGAAGGGCCACTTGGAGCAGCTGTTATATATACCGCCGTTGATCGCACTTTGTTAAACCAACGGGGAGGGAGGAAGGGAAGGGAGGGGGGGAATAGGCCGAAGCAAGTTTTCCTTATCTCAAAATATTCCTATCATTTTTAACTATCAATTTTTCGAGAATAACCTCAGTATTAATCGAGCATGCGATCAAATCTTAGTGCATCGTGATTTCATTTCTTGCACTATGCGTGCGTTTAGTTTATAACTTTTGCAACCGTCAACTCTTTAGGAGTTGAATTTTGTGTGTACATATCTTCTCTCTTTCGTTCTTATAGGGTGGTACTCTATCAAGTAATAGTACGTTTCTGTTGAACATTCAATGTAGAGTAGTACTGAAATTTGGATTCAATGCGATGAGTAAATAGAGAAACGAACTTGCAGTGTACAGATGACGCAGGGAATTCTTTTTGAGCTAACGCGCTGCCCTCCGTATTTACAGAATGGCGCCAAGGAATTCTGGACTCATCATTTATGAATCATCACCCGTTGGCAGTACCAGAGAGAGAAAGAGCTTCTGGAGTTGAATAAAATATAATTTAATTAATTAATGCTTGTTGTAGATTGTAATGTTAATATATTTATATATTGTCAAAAATTACAGTAAGTATAAAGTATATTTTTCTTCTCAAATATATACTAGTTATAGGTATATGAAAAGAAAATAATTAAAATAAAATGTCTGACATTGTTTACAAATTAATAAATTATTACAATTCAATATAATATATTAAAGATCACTAATTTATTTTCTACAATATTATCACGTTTAATTTTTTGTGAACGAAATTCTCACTTTTATAAAGTGCGCAGAGTTTTCTCCGATTTTTTTTTTCGCATCTTTGTTAATAACATCTTGATTTGATAAAGAATGATTGCGAATAACTGAAATATGATAATAAATGTGAAATATCATGAGGACCGCAGAAAGTACCCGGGTAGCTTGCGATCCCTCATCGTACAAAGCCTTCGATAAGGCCGCTATTGGAATCTCGATAGAGCAGGTGGAACGAGGGAGCCGGCAGGGGAGGGTGAGTTGAGCTGGAGATCGGATTTGAACCGTCTCGAGGGAGAAGGGCGAATAGGGACCCTCAGGATATGAGAGGAGTGGAGAAGAAGGAAGATTTTGACGGTGTTTGTGCACGTTTCGGCTCGTGTGTGCACTTGTGCGCGCGTTTCTGCGTGAGTGTCTTGGTTCTCCGGGGATAAAATGTAGATGGATGAGCCATAGATTTATACCAATCCCCGTAATATCATATCTACGCGGAGCAGAAGAGAGGGGATAGCAGAGGACGAAGGGTGAAGAGTAGTTAGAGGGGTCTGTCAACGCTACGCCATGATGCATTGCGATCAGCTGCTGATAGCACATCAAAGATTTATTAAAGAGCTATTTACAGTCTGTTTCTGCCGCGAATGGTCAATAGAAAGGAAAAAAAGCTGCGCATATATGTAGCTCATTTTAGCATAATTTTCTAAATTTATCATTGCGAGATGCAAATTGTGACGGACTTTTATTTTAGATTTTCTTCAAATTATGATGTTTAGATGGAGATTAAGCTATTCGTTAAATTGGTAGTGATATTTATGTTATTACATCGCGATGGTAAAATATACCGTTGCAAAACATAATACTCGGAGCATCGTAAACGATCCAGTATCCTTTCGCTTCACGTATTGTGGAAAGAGTTAGGAAGTCATTGAAAAAGAGAGGTTTTGTCAGAATACAGGATATACCGGCGAGGATTCGGTCGGAATTGTGATGAGGTGGTGGGGAGGGGTAAAGGACGGAGGAGGGAGAAAGTTAGGGTAGGGATGGAAGCAGATATATATCCACGGCAATGCGTTACGGGTTCAGCTAAATCCGCCATGATGAATGTGTTGGCGGGAATAAATCCGCAATGCACACCCCCACCACCTTCATCCTCCACTGTACCACCTTCCCCTGCCGCCGCCACCTCTCACGACCCCCTCGTACCCCCTTACGCCATCTTTCCCGCCCCTTAACGACTCGTTCTCATACACTCTCCAAATGCATCTCTCTCTCTCTCTCTCTCTCACACGTGATTTTAACTTTAACTCTTCTTTGTCTATTTCCCTTTCCTTTCTTTCCTATTCTGAATGCATCTTCACATTGCAGCAACTATAACTGAGCTTGTGTTACTGTTACCTCCTACTGCGATTTTATGACAAAGTTGCGCAAGAGTACCTTTTTTTAGGGCTTTTATGCATAAATATTTGAATTTAATCATTAATGTAACATATAATTGCGAGATATAAGTTATAATTGCAATATAAGCAAAATAATTTAGATATTATATTTTCAAGGTTTTTTATGTTGAATCAGATTTTAATATTTTTATAATTTATTACGATCTAATTTACAACTTCTTAAAATTATTTGCTTAAATTGAAAATAATATATGTCATTTAATTGCTAAAATTATATGAAACGTCTTCACTTTCCAATTCATATGCTGTTCGCGTAAATATAATTGTCACATATAATTTAAGATTGCTCTAGTAATAATTTATAACACAATCATTGCCCAATAATTCTTTTGTAAATGTTTATTTTTATATCAAAGATTTTTTGTGAAAGATCTTCGGCCAGGTTACTATGATCAGTACATGTTGTTATATATTGTGGCGCCCATGATGAAGCTGTATAGCATGGTTGGATGTAGCGCATGCGTGTCAACGCACGTGACCACGCACACATGGACAGAATGCGCTTGATCACGCTCTTCGCGCGCAAAAAAAAAAGAAGGAGAGAGAGAGAGAGAGAGAGAGAGAGAGAGAGAGAGAGAGAACACCGTCGTTTTATTTATATATGTCTGTACAGGGCAGGTAGACATTTATTAGGATTTATCGATCGTATTATTTCACGCCCTAGCATGCCTTTTTGTGTACGCTTTTAGTATAAGATGCAATAAGTGCGTGATAGAAGAAATGTAAATCAGAGCAGCAATATGTTGAACAAGCATAAGACGGTAGCTGAAAATCGAAAATATCGATGGTGTAAAATATAAATCTTAAATAATAATTGAAATATCGCAGGATTAAAGAAGAGATGCTTTTTAAAAATAGAAAATAAAATTGCCACTCTGAAATTTAATATCTTTCTTCGGATATGTGTATTATTATCGCATTTCGCTATTAATCTATTGATATATTATATTTCTAATGCAGAATTTATTTTTCATTAAGCGCCATAGAATAATATACAATACATAAAAAAATATTTTTATCTACGAAACATTTTTGTTAATAAATTGATAAATAATTTTATATAATGCAGGACATTTTGGAATGGAACAATTAAATATCGTATGCGCGCGAAAAGTAGGTTTATTTAAAGCTAGTTCAGAGAAAACAGCAGGAGATGGTCCAGAAGGAGAAGGAGAAGGTAGAAGGGAAGGAGGGGAAAGCAGGAGACGCAAGCTCAGACACACCGGTCGGGTTATTTATTGTAACGAGGACTTATGGCGACAGATTTAGGAATTAGGGTATCGCAGCAGGCCCGGCCCCTAGCAAGGGTTTCCATGGAGAACCTGTGCGATACAAACACGTAGGTGTATTCCACGGCATACAAATACGACGTCCTAGGGCATCCTACTCGTGAGCACGTATGGACCCACGTGATAGCGCAATAATCCACGAGGATTATCCTCCGTGTTCAAGCGAGCAGGCGGCGAGTGAGGGACTATTTGGCCACCGAACTGGCCGAATATTCGTAACGCCGGCGGATACTGGCCGGAAAATCTGGCCGGAAATATTCACGGTTCTGCTCTGTCTGCACAAATATCCTTTTCCTAACTCGGTATGAAACGGCGACTATTTTCCATCAAAATATATGAATGCTAGTCGAAAAACCAAAAACTCGACGCCATGCCGACGATCCTTGTTAATCCCATTGGGATTTAACCTTCAGAGAAAGTTTAATACAAAGTTTTAAATCAGATAACTGTGAAATATATAGCCTGCGAGAATCGTAAATCAACACTTGTCTTGTCGGAAAGTTAAACCGATACAATTTTGTAACCACGAGCGTCGAAAGCGAGGATTGTGTAAAAGCTGTGCTCTCATTATCTTTATTATGATGCAACAATCACGAAAATAATCCTTGAATTATCGCCATCTACTCTCAAGTTATTTATAAATTAATGTTTTTGTATATGGACTCGCTGTAACTAAAATCAAATAATCGATTTGTAGTGTACAAATAATCGCACGAGTGAACAATGCGATCCGTATGAAATTAAACTGTGACATTGCTTTGGACGTATCATGACTCATCCAGAAGAAACTGCGATATGATGCCATACCAGATGGAACAAGAGAGAAGAGAAGTAGGAGATGGCGAAAACCGCAAGCGGAACGGAACCACGAGTCTTAGGCAAGAGCTGCATGCACGATGAGTAAAGAGGATAAATAACCGACTGCAATAAGCTCGCATGAAATTATGAATCCCTGTCAACCCTGGTCTCCCGTCTCCTACATCGTGTATCACAGGACCAACCCTCTCGCTTATTATTTTTTCGGGAAAAGATGGCGCGTGGGTGATGGCTTAAACGGGGATGGGGAAGATTACAGTGCGCGTCACGTGCACGTACCATCAAATAATGAGTTCAGGAGAGTGCGGTAAATTTTAAATAGCATGATAAAGTTTAATGAAAATGAAAATAATTGTCGACATATATAATATAAGCACGTGTTAATGTCGTCGTTTTGATGCGAGATAATTGGAAGCGTGCCATGCTCTTTCAATATTTTAATTCAATTACCAAGCTTATAGTTGTACCTGCATCTTGGATATTTGATACTGTCGAAATGTACACATATACGCGGAAACACAAAGAGCGCGAAAACGCGTATCGCGCCGATACGAAGTTTTACACACGTACGAGCGTGCCCAGGTCATGTGACGTGGATGCTAGAGTAAAACTGATATAAAACTGATTTATACAAGACTCGCAGGATCAACAACCCGGGAACTGTTTAGCCGATGCATCTCATATTTATTTATTGGTGGCTGGAGTGGTCGTAGTCGCGGGATTCTGGCGAGTGCACTCGGGTGAGGGCAACGCCTACCAACGTCGGCAGTCAGTGTACATTTCCTTTTGCTCCTTTTTCAAGGCTCTGCGATTCCAAGCGGCAGCCTGAATCGAGATAGGAACCACGGAACCGGCGGGAACAGTTGCGAGACGAGACGGCGGAGGGAACAGGGAGAATAGGAGTAAGGGCGGAAGTGACGCCGGCGCCTCGACGGAGCCGAAGCAGGGCGCCGGTGCGCTCCGATGCCTTCTATCGCGCTTTCCTCTTTCTGGCAGCACTATGTCTCCGTTACGTCATCTCTTCGATTCGTTTCTCTCTCATCCCCGTTGTCCCTCCGTACCGACTATTCCCAAATTCGAAGAGAACGGATGTATTAAATGTGAAAATGATGGGAAATTCGATCATCGTGAAATACGAAATCTTGCTCGTATGATAATTCGTTTTTTTTTTTTTATAACTTTTCTCTACTAGTGAAAAATTGGAGATATAATTTTCAGACTGATTTGAACGTCGACAATAATTCTACTTTATATATTGCTTTCTACAGTGAGTTTTGAAAAAAAAAAAATGACAAAAAATGACACTTACCTGAATGTTCTGTTCGCGACGAATAATAAATTGTCACCGGCGCCACGATACGTCAGGCACACTAAAGTGTTCGTGATCGTGATTTCCTGGCTCGATACGTGTTTGCAAACGCGTACTCGCATCAAGGCGCCTTCTTATTATGTGTGACCGACTACTGCCTGCAATTTCAATTACTGCATGTCACACTTGCACCGGTGTGAAGTGTCGAAAAGATAACTATAGAATCTGACCGAAACTTTTGCCGAAACTGAACCGAAACTTGGCTACATGTTAACTTAAACCGAAATCAAAACTAAAATTAAAAAATGGGAATCCTGTAAAAGTCATATGCATAGACATGCCCATATATCATTTTTTTTTTCATAAATATCATAATTTATTGAAACAATAATTGAATTTCGGACCGAGATCGAAAACCAATTTCTTCTTCATAAACATCATAATTTAATTATTGAAACAATAATTATACATATTAAAATTAATATTTATGAAGAAAAGCTACATAGCTTCAGTCGAAACTAACACGTAATAAGTGTTCGTTTTCAGTTTCGGTAAAAGTTTCGGTTGAACTCTAAAGATAACATAACGATCAATTTTTTTTTGCAAAACTATAACTATGGAAAGGTAGTACATTACATTTATCTTACAAGGATTATATTTTATGAGTTTTTCGACAAAGCAATAATTGAATTGAATCCTGTAGCTATTTCGTCTGCGCGTCTTATGACCGTTTTATTAAGAGATCCCTTTACAATTCGCTCACCAAGTTGGAATGCCATTCCTGAACGTGACACATCTACCTATGTCGCCGCGTATGGCAGTCACGAACTCTTCACACACAACACGCAGTTAAAAGTCACCTCGCGCAAAGATGCCCGCTATATCGATACGAGAGTTGTCCGTGTATATATACACAAAGTTCTCAGCACGCATCTTCTCTGCTCCCTCACCTTCCACTTCATGTCGTTTGTATCGTTTGACACATGAAAGATTAACTACAGGCACGTAGTCTCATCTGTCTATCTCACAGCATGTAATCACATGTACGCGACTAAGTGCATCGCAAGAGCAATCAGCGCCGGCCGCCGACTCAGCTTTGATTAATTGAATCAGTCCTAAGAGACATGAGCATACTTGTTAGCACGCACGCATATTTATATATGTATGATGGAAACAAAAGGCACGAGGGTATTTCTTTATTCCATTCCAATCCTTACTTCTCATTATTTGATTATTACAACTTAAGAATGAGATAATTGAGTGCAATTGATAATAAACAGTATGAAAAAAGGAGCAACACAAGATGTAGTGGTATGTCATATATTAAAAATCAATTGCGTTCATAAATATAAAACATAGACGTTTCGATCAATATCTGGCCATCTTCAGTACGTCATATTAATTAAATAAAAGTCAAAACATTGAGTACATAATTGTCAGAAATCCAAACTTGTATATTTTCTAGTCAATATGATTTAAAAGCTTGACGAGTTTCTATATTTGACACAACGTTCGATTTCTTGTCATATTTTGATTCTAATTAAATATGAACATGGCGATAGTCTTGTCTCGCAATTGAGTGAACACATAGCAGTTGATAATATTCAGTAAGAAGGCTGGAGATATAATTCATGTAATTTGTTCGAGTCATTGTAATCACCGGATTATATTTTTATTAATACAATGACATAATAAATAATGCTTAAAACGCAGACAAATATAATTACTCATTAAGCTTCAGCATGAGAGATCGCTAATTAATAGTCAAAAATTAAATTCACTATTTTATGAACGCAATTTGACATTTGTATTTTGAAAATAAAAATATGTAATGAATGACAAATCAAATCTACGGAATATAAATTTAATGATCGATTGTTGGAATTCCTAAGCAGCATTATTAGAAATAAAACGTAAATTAGCAAAAACATACAGCGGTAACATTAACGATGTAACGAACGTTTGTTAGCCCAATCGTTTGTTTGTCCCCCAATCACATTACACGGTTGGCCCGGTTCGCCGGTAATTAACAGGTAATTATTTATAATGGAACAATGGAATTTAAATTAATAGTTTAGTTTCATTAATAACTGCGCGTAATTTCAGCCCCGTGTGTGTCAGTGCTAAATAAAATATATGAACCGGTGAGCCCGACGCCGCATTACGGTCTGGTAATGTGCGTGCTGCATCACAAAACAGCGCCTCCGCCGCCTCCGACCACCTCCAGCCATCTCCACGCGAACCCGTCGCGGCCCTGCCGGCATTCACCCCCGACGCACACACCCCCCTAGAATATAACCACTCTACGTCACGTCTGTTATAAACGCGTAAACACGTGCTGGTGCCCCTGGAACCCTTTGTCCACTATCAAGTAAATAATGGCGCATTAAGCTTTTTCATTCGTATTCGGGTATACATGTGTCGGGGATGCAATGCACGCGTGCCGAGGATGCATATGCATGCACGTACATGTATGTATACGAAAGATATATGTGTGCGAAAGATCGTCGTATTGTCGTGTTCGCGCGACCGTCGTGTGAATTGCGCGGTGCATGCCAGCAGGTTGTTGAAACTCGCACCGTAGCAGCCAAGAAAGAAATCTGATAAATTATCGTAGAAAAATTAACGGATTATCATCCAATGATTTGTGATTATAGATTGTTAGTTATTATTAAGTATTTATATTATGATAGCGATTAAAGACGTATACGAGATTACGATTAAAGATACCTTCGACGTACTATCTACCAATGTAATTTAAATTTAGTTAACTTGCGCCCTGTCTGGTTAAGAATATAGATCGCTTGCGCGTGGCTGAATCTTATATAAGGCACTAATGCATTATCCTGACTATGCCGAAAGAGGCTTGCCTGGATACGGTGCATGCAAGCTCGCGGACCGGAATGGAGTCGTAGGATAGCAATTTCGACCGAGCAGTAATAAAGCACGTCTGCGCGCCGAAATCCTGATGAATGGGCGCGCTTAGGCTTGAAATGGAGAAGCGACGAGCCCTCGCACTTACTCATTCTGCTGTACTCCCCTCTCTTATACCTCTTGCTCCTCTAACTCTGTCTCTTTTTTGCTTCTGTTACACACACACACACACACACACACACACATTCCATATATATATATATATATATATATATATATATATATATATATATATTCCACTTATATTTGAACTCATTGTTTTTTTTATCTTTCTATAACCGTAAACTTCGCGCGTTTCAAACTGTACTTAGTTTTAATTTATATATTCATTTATCATCGTAAATTTTTTATAATTGTACAAAATTGTACAAATTGTTTCTATAAATTTTGATTATTTGTTAGTTCAGTTGCACAGCATTGCTAATTTTAGAATTATAACACAAGTAATTTACAAAAAACTCTTGGTTCGCTGTTACATCATTTGCGCCATGTAGTCAGTAGATAAAGCTCTAAAAACAATTGAGATTTATATACATACAGATACGCGGTGAAGTAGAAAGATTGTCAAGGGAGGTGAACGGTATTGGACGTTGTGAAGCTCAATAAATCTGTTCATCCCGAATTGAGAATGTAAAATATATGCAGTTCGTGTCTGTGAGGACGCGAACGGAAATTTATCAGTACCATGCTTTCGATGGACAGGTACTGGTTCTAATTTATTCGTCCGTTTCACGGTCTTGAACCCGATAGCATTCACACTTAATTCTGACTGTTTTATTAAAACAATATTCTGATCAAATACATATAATTAAACAATATACTAGCTGAAAATATGTACATACATGTATATATGTATACATATATATATTAAATTGTATTTATTTCTTTCATATATTCAAACAATATATTGCATTATATTACGACGCACATATCCGTGTAGTTATCCATTAACGTCGATGCATGCACGATGTATACATCGTTTACAAAAGGTACGAATAGATTGGAAGATTGATAAAGATATCGTAATACATTTCAATTATTCAATAAGATACTGAATTGCGCATTTTAAAGCTCTGTATAGAAAGATTTTTATAATATAAGAAATCTTGTTGGTAACACAACTGTTATCTAATAAAAGGAAGTCAATGTGGGACAAAAACTTGAAAATAATATTGTTAATTGTATTCGATATTTTCACATAAGATCCATTAGGATACACTCTGCAGCAAGTTCACCTGGAGGTTACAGGCGGCAGCTAGTACCTATAGCGGCAACTTCTGGGCCTCTAAATCAGCCTCTGTGTCGTGATTCATGGAGGGCAACCTCTTGCCCCTTTCTCCGCTCACTCCTCTTGAGCACCCCTGCCCCTTTACCCCTTCTGTGTTTCCTCCTTACTCCACCCGCTTTCCTCGCCCTCTTACGACTCCTTCGGCAGTGACCTCTTGGACGACCCTTTTACCACCATGTTCCTACCTTCCACAGCTTCCACCAATCGTCCACAATCTTTAGCTTGTGTGTCTGTACAATTTTTTATCTGTATCTTTTATTTTTTATCTTATTTTTAATTTTAATTGAGATTATGAATTTAACTTGAAAAATTAAGTCATATGATAAGTTTATAGAACAAAATAATGAATAGAAATATTATATAATCGATCGATATTAAAAAAATTAGTTTATTAAATAAGTTCAAGAGAAATTATATGAAATTTCTACTAATATTATATTCACAATATTATTGATAATAATAATCTGTGACGTCTTAAACTTAGAATGGTGAATTACATTATAGAATTAGCACTTAATAACGCAGACATAAGATATTAGAAGTACAGCAGGTTGTGCACCTTCATAAAATATGCTATTCCGTGAAATCCCACGAGATATCTGTAGAAGAAGGCTATTTTCGAGCTCATTGAATAGACAGCCATGATTCTATGACCACAGAGCGTGCCAACTCCATTGTAGCGCTCTTCACCATTTTAGTCCTTTATTCTCTTTCCTACTGAACGCGTACTCGTATATCTCAGCATAGTAGTTTGGCTTTAAGGCCTGTACAATCTAATGACAACGATGTTCGCTGCTATTTCTTCACGCAGTGTCGAAAATTATTTTTTTTTATTTTATAATTCTTTCTCTATATTTTTTTTTATAATTTTAATATCTTTATTTAAGTGTCTGACAGTTTAATATTTGTTTTACAGCCCAAAAATTTAACATTGAATTTTTTTATGTAAGTGTGATTTCTTCTTATGTTGATTTATAAGTTAGAATATTAATCGTTATGGTAAAATAATGCTATTTCTTTATTTTTATAATCATATTTATTACATATAATAAAGTAATATACATATAATAAAGTAAAAAAAATCTTATTAAAATTATTTCTTTAAGATATCACATAAGATAAGAATTCTGAAATTACCATATCATTGTTATCATAACTTTTCATTACATACAGCATTATAGGCAGTGAAGATGTATTATGTGATGGATGTGACGTAAACACGGGAGAGCATTTTTTAATTAACGAATCTACTTCATTTAGGAAGTAAACTCAATTATATTGATACCGCAGAGGCGTAGAACTGATTCAATCCAACCATTCGCGCTTGTACCATGTCGTTGTGTGCATAAGCAGATATGTACATGAAAAAGAATATATGCTGGATGTGCGTTCACGCGCCCTTGTACATGTATATGGCTGGAAATACGTAAGGAAGCAGGGCATGAGCAATGGCTGGCAGCGCTCCGTAATAATGTTGTCTTCGTCGGCTCGTTTTATTTGTCCACGGCACAAGAATGTAGCCTACAGTCCGCCTCAAAATTCATACCTGTGTTGCGCAACGCGATTGGTCCATCGGAATTTTTTATGCTTGTCCGATCTCTTCACGAGGACACATTTCAAGGATTCTCAAATAATCGAATTTTACAATTCGTTTTAAGAAAACGTAGACTTACAGGTATTTAAAAAGTTCATAAAATGTTAAGCATCATTGATTCAGTGACAAATGAAGACAAAGTATCGAAAAAGAAGTATTAATTACTATCAAAATTTAAATTTGTAGGATTTGATTTGATTGATGTGCTCATATAGCGATTAAAAATTATTATTATGGTACGTATATATATCTCAAACCAATATAAAGTAAACTTGTAATATAAAGTAAACGGTAGAATGTATACCTGACAATCAAAGCGCACTAACCGTAGCTTACATGAAGGATAACAATAAGAATTGGCTCTTGCAAAAACATTAAGCGGTGTATCAGGCAGGAGGAAGGGAAATAGTAGGCACGGGGAAGCGAAAAGTGGGATGGGCGGACTGATATCGTTGCGGTGTTCCAGAACAGGCAAGAAGGCAAGGAAACGAGCACCGGCAGGCAGATAAAGTGGAAAAATCGTCACCATTCCTTTCGTCTCCTTTGGAATCCTTGGAGTAGATGTAGGTGGGGTCGGGTGGAGTAGCACCGAAAAAGTATAAATTTCTTTAATGGTGCTAATAATTTCATATCGCATAATTTACTTACTGCGAAACGTAACGCCAGTAGCTACCAGAGGCATTAACGAGGAGCCTAATATTTATGTTGGTACTCCGGTCCTCCGCCACCCAGATAACACCCTTGCGCTTTCAATCCCCTCTCCCAACCTCGCATCGTCCCCCTCGAGCATCCCTTTACCTCCTTGTACCACCGGCAGAAAGTCTCCCTCGGTCGGTTTGCGACGCGCCTTCGCATCTTCGTAACTAGATAAAAAAAAGAGGAAGGTGCTCCCTTTTCCTTCTCGAGATAAGTAGAACCTGCCACGGTTTGCTGGTTCTACGATCGACCAAGGACAAAGGAGGAGAGCAACGGACGAAGTACCGGTGATTTAATGCACGTTTCTTTTAAGGGGAAAGGTTCAACCCCCTGTCTTGATATCAGGAGGCATTACGTAAAAAACTTTGCATTAATTTGTTCGTGGTTGGCAATTTGTGACAAATGAAGTGTGTGAAGACATTGGTAATCATCACATATTACGCCGCACACTGAGTTTTTCAATTATATGTATATCAATTATCGTAAATATTTCAAATTGATTTTATTACTCGTTCTACTACCAATGAGAAAGTGGTACGTGTTTCTACAAGGCTATCGCCTTCGGTAAACCTACTTGCAGTGACAATATTTTTCTCGCTAAATTTCGGTTCTTCTGCAACCTCTGTTGATTTTTTAGATCCGGTAATGTCCTCGGATAAGTGGGAAACTCTTATCTCCCTAAGTGCATTACCAGCACCGCATACATTACTCCTTTACACACTTTCACAGGTATTAAGTACATACAACCGTGAGGAAGTTTATGAGAGGAGGTTCTCAACCAGAATATTTTAAATGTATGCAAGAACACGTTCCGCCCTTCTCCTAAAGCAACCACTGCGAAGTAATCTCCCTTTCATCGTCATGAAGAACTGACTCATGTCATCGGCCTCTATAGAAGCGCCTATATCTACCGTCTAATGTCTATCCATTATCACACATATTTTAATGAAACGCGCGGTAATCAACATTGTGTAAAAAGAAATTAGATGACTTCTTAAATATTAATGAAAGACAACTGATGAATACCGATATAAATATTGCACGCTTCATAGAATGAAACTGTGCGGGCAGTCGCCAGCATGGCGATGGCAATATCTCGCGACTATCAAAAGTGTCCGGTATGATATTCTTCTTTGGATCGCTAATGTGACAGACAGCGTATTTCGCGACCATCCACGCGGGACCACGATGATAATAAGTTTGTGCAGAATTGTGGAAATGGTGAATGTAAGCAACGACGCAGCGGAAAGCATTGGAGCAATGATGAGGATTCGGAAGAGTTGTAGAAAGACCATCCTCGTTCAAACCCCTCGTGCTTTGTATTCTCTCC
This sequence comes from Acromyrmex echinatior, assembly GCF_024713525.1. NCBI lineage: Eukaryota > Metazoa > Arthropoda > Insecta > Hymenoptera > Formicidae > Acromyrmex > Acromyrmex echinatior. The sequence goes on along the minus strand of NC_141853.1, from coordinate 14,749,121 downwards.
TTGTCTTATTTTCTTCCATTTCTCGATTCTCCTGTTGCCTTCGAGAGAAACCGACCGGGTGAAGAATAAGACACCAGACACATATTTTACGCCGGAGCTCTTCACGGATGGGGCAAAGCGTACACGGCGAACGACGACGTCGCGTTTCTGAGTTATCGTTATATGAAGTAGTACTCTAAAATGTGTATGCATCCGCCTTCGGTATTCCTTTGTCGAATATAACATGCAGTTCTCATTTTACGGCGAGTAGAAAAGATAGCAATTTAATAAATTATATGTACTATAATATGCAGTTTGACGCAGTTTGATTTTAATAAAAACAGGTATATATTTGTTTTGTGAGTTGAACATTTTATATACTGCATTGAGAGATTTATCATTTTTGTGTGTCTAAATAATTAAATTAAACTAAATCTTTAAAAGGAGAAATTAATTAATGAGAAATTATTGTTAAATTTTACATTTCGTAAGCAATTATTTAATTATAAATTGTATTTATGTTATACTGTTTCCTTTTTTGAACATATTTCAAAGAATCTTGAAGAATTAATTATATTTTATATTATAGTACAGTAATTTTTCTAAATTTTATATTACAATATATTATATAATAATGTGTAATATATTATGTGTAATATATTTATATATTCCGAATATACATTGCATTTTTGGAGGTGACAGACAAATTCATACAAGCGTCAATTTCATTTCTCATCTAGTTTCCACGCCCCACTTTCCATTTATGATATACGATATTATTGTCATTCATTTGTTTTATATTCTATGCAGACGTGCATTGATTCTACTGAAAATTACACAATGAATTTTGACATATCATGTTAATAATCTCTTAATTCTCTCTCTTTGAAAAAATGTAGCTGAAATCTGCGAAAATTATCAATATTATAAATCAAATTTCTTTAGAACAATGAAAATACCTCTAAGTCTTAAACACATGTTCTTCTGCAACATATTGACACACATAAACACAACATAATTTGTAATTTTTTACAATCATCCGAAATTACATATAGCATATGTTTATGTGATAGAAATTCTTTATTTATCCTATCGAGAAAGTTTTTTGCCGTTTCGATATGTCACAAAAGTTACCTATTTTGGTGACGGCAGGATGAGATAGAGGTAAAACATCGTAGCACGAAAGAAGTGCGAAGAATGTTAATACGAATATTATGATTTATTGATGGAACATCGGTCTGTAAGACTCCAGGGGTTGTTCGGCGTGCCTGCCAGTGTCCGTAAGGGTGGCAAAATGAAGAAAAAGAAGAATAAGAAGGTGGAAACCCTGAGGGTACCGTTGCACACGTATACATCTATACGCCTGCACACGAGCGAGCCTATACAGATATACGCATCTGTACATACACATACATACATGAACATACACACACATATATATATATATATATATATATATATGTATATATATATATTTACCAGCTCACGTGAGTAACGTAGGGCAAGGCGTTTTTCTCGGCCCGCCTGAGCCGCCAAAGATTTATTCTCAGATCCCGTAAGACAAATGGTAAGATTGTGTCCAAAATTTTAACAGCGCATTTGGGTGAACACGTCCCTGCAGCGCGAAGATACTCTACGACTGCACAACTGCTACAAAAGATAAAAAGAAGGAGGGTAAAAAGAAGGCAGGGGCGCGGATGGGCAGGGCATGGATGTTGTTAAGAAGGGGGTAACTCTGAGTTAGTCCCAGTGTGTGTTGGATGAGAAGGCGGTTGAGCGGAAAAGAAGTTTTCTAGTTATCCCTTCGGCGAGAATGTGGTACCGAAACTCCTTGCTCGCTTCGTGACAGAATCGAGCCGTGAAACGAGATCTGCCGGAAAATGTTGGTTGGCATAGCTTTATTCCAATCATTGGTTTTCTATCAGTTTATCTCGCTAGTCTACGTGCTTAGATATACGTAATATTATTACCGTTAAATTTGAATTTTAAATTGCTGTTAAATTGTAAAATTTTATACATTTATAACATTAATAAATCATTAACTAGTTTAATTAAAAACTGAAATTTAGTATATCGTTTATGTTATTCATGCATATATGCTAACATGTTTTATTTGTAAATGAAACATTTGTAGTATGATAATATTTAATAACATTTTTTTTTAGTTATTTTAAGAAACATTTCATTAATTTTTAAGTATTTATTTATTGCGTGAATATTATCTTTAATATTGTCTGCTGACATATGAAAATTTTTTTGTATCTGAAAAGAAGGAAACTAAAAATATTCCAAGCATACGACTCGAAAGCGCATGCCTAACGTGTTTGGACACCAATTTCATCTACCTATATATTATAAATAATACGCTGGGGGGATATTCCTTCAGATCTACCCCTCGGTATTTGAAAATTAGATTCCCTATCTGTCTGTCGCACATTACGAACTCAGCTTCTTCTTACATCTACGAAGAATATTATTGTATTATCGATCTTGATATTTTTTTCATTAGTTATTTTTATTTAATCGGATGAATTTAAATTATAAATATCTAAATATATATATATATATATATATATATATATATATATTATATATATAAGTAGATAAATAAGTAATAAGTACAAAGTACAAAATTATAAGTAAAAACTTATAGCAATAACATTAATAAGAAGGATAAGAATCAACGTTAAACATTGGTAAATGAAGATGAAGTATTTCGGTTTGCAGTTTCTACCTATTGAACGTGCGTCAAGTCTAGTGGAGAAAGGAGAAGGGGTAAAGAAGGCGAAACCGAAAACAGGGTTGGCACATTGGTGAAGCGAGAAGAGGGGATGATATACACGTTCGGAGATAAACGAGCGCCGCGTTCAATGAAGTCGACTATAAGGGTAGTCCCAGGTTCGGTTCTTGTCACTAGTGGATAGCCAATAGGTTACGAGCGTTCTGTGCGTCAAAGGTAGATGGATTGATAAATTAACTATAGAGTGAATAAATTTTAATTTCGTCATATCTTATATGAAGGAATAGGAGTTTTATGTAAGTATAATAGTAATATTTTTCTAACTTTTTCGAGATAATAATATTTAAATCACAAAGTGGAACACTATTTCGTGATATCCGTTCTTAAAATAAGAAAAATAACTTAAAATATGTATATTTGTTACATACTAGTTTATAATTTTTTAATGTCAAATGATATCATAATATTAAAATTTCTTTATATTTAATAGTCATCTTACTAACAACAAATATCATTTTATTTCTTTTATCTTTACGTCTACACGTTGATCAATAATTGCTAGATATCATAATAGTGACGCTGTCACCGTGTCCATAAAACTCACTGTCGGAGACGGCACAATTTTAAGTTTTACGCCATTTACAAAATGAGTCGCCATTATTTTCGTCGGGTGGATTTATCGCTACATACATTTGGACCGAGCGACAATCCAATTTATGTGGGAGTCCCGTAATAGTCTGCCACCGCAACGCGAGAAACCTCCCTCCCCCACATTGCCCCTATCTTTCTCGCCCCTTCTTGCTCGCCATCTACTCTGCAGTATCCACCCTACTGACGCTCACCACCCAGGGCACTGATTAAATAAAAGAACAAATGGAGGTAACTCCTAATTAGTGCACCAGTTCCTTGCATTCCTGCTAGCCGTACCAACGACCTTCGTCGGATTAATTGCAGTCGTGCATTTATTGCGAGCGTGATGCTTATTCGCGCATGAATTTGTTGTTTTTTCTCGGAGATGTCTTATTGCGCTTGAAGAAGAAAACTTAAGAATAACGTGAAGAAGTCACATTAAAACGTGAATATTTTTTAAATTGATAAGAGAAACACAATTCATGCATCACTTATTGATTCTTGATCGTTATATAATATGATCAAGTTATCTTGTTAAATAAATCAAATTCTGTTGCCTCTTTACTACGTTGGCGGCATTATTTATCATATTGGATTATAGCTTAATTGGGAATGATAAATAGGAGCTATACGTTTCAGAATCTACCTGATGTTAATTAAGACCTATTCGACGGGTAGAAACGAGTTCCTTCATACCTGACCACAGAGAATTGTGCTGTTATTATTATTTATTTCTCTTTCTCTTTCTTTCTTCCCTCCTCCCTCTTTCTCTCTCATACTCTTGTTATATTTTCTATATATTACATAATTGTAATATATTTTACTAATTTTATTTTAAACACTGTTTTAAATCGAATTCAAGAAAAAGAAATAATTTTGTATGCTATAAACTGTATACGTTATATATGCTTTACACGAAAAACTGGAATATACATTTAAAAAATTTGTATATGTGTATAAATTATTAATTTTTTTATTTGTGTGATTTATATGTCCATATATATATATATATATATATATATATATATATACAAAACATGAGCGTATATGAAATTCTAACACTAAAAATAATTATTACATTTCTTATAAAATATCGATTATTATTACAATAATCGCTATTTTACAAGAAATATAATGTCAGTGCTGTTCAGTGATCGATGATCATATCAGGAAGAATAATACAGACGAAAACGGAAGTGAAAAGTTGGAATGTAGAAGCGGTAGGAGAAATGAGCGGTATCGGGCGATGGGGTTGCTGGGAGGCTGAGGAAGGCGGAGGCGCGGCTGCGTCTGAGTTGCCCGCAATGTATGGGTCTACCACCTCTCGTCCCACCCTTACCTCATCTTTCTGACCTCCCACTCTGCCAGCTAGAAGCAATTTTTTGTTCGTCGTCCGCTTGTATCAAATTACGATAAATATTGCGGTGCCGACGTGAACCTCGGTAAGGGGCGCCTATTCGCAACGCCACGACTTAACATCATGTAGAGAAAGTGAGAGAAAGTGAGAGAAAAAGAGAAAGAGTGAGAGAGAGAGAGAGAGAGAGAGAAAGAAATTTCAAAATTTTCTTTAAAGGCGACACAAAATAAAAAGCTTGATGACGAAGATAGAGCTCATACTGTGCGAATCAAAATGAAAGAAGATGTTTATCCTTTATGCAAAAAGAAAGGAATATATTGTTTATTTCACAACAATGTAATAACTGAAATATATATTTAACCCTCTTCTCCCTCAATTTTCTTAACGCGCCCGCCAAATGCGTTATTTATATTGTAAAATATTGCTATATATTTAAAACAATACAAAAGAATGACCAAAACCATATAGACAAAAATGGTTGGCCAAAAAATAATAGATAATAAAACGTCACGCGATTGCCGAAAAAAATTCGTGAAAGATTCTTGACGATCCTTTCGAAAGGACTGTGAATGGGGGTAGATGGGTGGGACCGATATTATATATAACTATCTACCCTAGCCAGTTGCGTGCGGAGGATAGAAAACACGCGGGGAGGGGCATGGTGGAGGCGAATTGAGGGATGGTAGTAGATGAGGTGTAGAGAAGGGTGGGTTGGAGGGAGAAAGCGGAAGAAAGAGCGACAGTGGGAGCGCGAGAGAAGGAAAGGGAGTGGAAAGAGAGGTGGATGGGAGCACGTAGTGGGGGATGACAGAGATGAATTCGTTTCATTTCACGCTGGGAAGCTCTCGCGTTCCCCGCGTCCGATGATTTACTGGGCTACAATGTGGTAACCCATGATTTATCGCCAACACGCTGGCTTGCCACTGCGCTATACCTGATACCATGGTTGCGTATGCGTTCTGCCCGCGTGTCCAAAGAACTTTGTACTCTTTCTCTGTCTCTAACCCACCCTTCCTCTCCTCCTTACTTGTACCTGGGTATGTCTTTGCGAGTGGGCGGCGAGACGAAGGAAAGATGAAGACCCTCGCGACTGGGGCCATGGAATATACACTATCTGCCTACAGTGTTGGCGGTGGCAGCATGGAACCGATAATTCCATGCTCCGCCACCATTTATTTATGCGCGAGAAATTCCCATGAGTTTGATCATCACACGCACGCTTTGTCATCTTTTGATCTCATTTATTTATAAAGAATATCACGAATAATTATAATATCGCGTTTACGATCATTTCTGATATTTTTTTATACACACACTCACAAACATACTTATTATAATTATTTACTTCAAAGTCCTAGAAAGAAAAGATTTTTATTGTCTTCATATTGATGCTATTGATATTTTGTTAAATTAAAATAATGATACTTTGATAAAAATATAATCGTTATCTGTAAAAAACTTGTGACCGCTTATGCGAATACTAGCTACTACAAAATGGATTTTAACATCAGTCTGCGGTTGCATCTATGGTTACTACATCAAATCGTTTGGCCAACCATAATGTAACCAGCTCGTAACCATCATGGTGAAAATGGACGTGGTCAACAAGTATAACTATAATTACGTTGGATGTAGACCATAAAGCGTACGCGAAAGCATTACCAATTAGTATTCTAAACTGAGATCAGTGTGTATATGATAATTTTCAATTATCTACATTTGCAAAATTAATAGAGACATCTGTTAATAGATAAGCTACTAATTAAAAAAAAATTTAGTATATTTTATTTAATATTTATAGAATAAAAAATCAGTCGCGTGTTTAAAATTAAGTATATATAGCTAAAATGGTTCTTAGCTGTAGTGACATGAATTAATGAACACAAGTAAAAAATGAAAATACTAGGGGCATTATAGAAGGAATAGCTAAAGTATGAAAAATTATATTATGTAAACGTATTAGTCTGGGAATACGATAGAGAATTCGCAGTTTTCCGTGTAGTTGTGGATGCGTAGATAGATGCAAGCATTGGAAAGTTCATGGAACATGGGAGGTATTCCTTGGCTCGTTGGAAACTCAGGACCAAGTCTTGGCTACCACGAGACCAACATCTGAGCCGAAGTTGGCTGCGCCCTCTCAAAAGTCAAGATCCCGACTCTCGAGGGTCCTTTGCCTAGATTCATTAGGGATCTTGCTGATCCTGACGCCGTTTGGAGACCCCACGGACGCCTTGCTCGAAGATTAATCCCAACCGCGTAAACTTTGTTTCCCATTGTAAACAAGAGGCAGTTCCAGTAACGTCTCGAGAAACACCCTTTCTCCAGTTGTCTTGAGCCAAAGTACTTAAAACCGCATTTCTTCCCACCCTCTACATAAAAGTTGGTACAAAAATTTGCTTAATTTTTTTTAATAACATTGGCTTATAATAACCATCGCGAAAGTGTGTTATAATGAGAAATTTTCTTTCTTAATCTCAAAATGTATTACTACTAAAAATATTAATTGAATATTATCTATCTTTATCGATGATAAAAATCGACACGTTTTTAAATAAAACAATAATTAATTTGTATAAATATCGAGAGATGATAAAATATTCTATATTTTTATTACAATTAAAGCTATTGATATATATAATATTCCACCATTCAATAGAACTGTTTCTGGAACGAAAAAGTGAATTATGTAAGTGCAATTCGTAATTCAGTATATTTTTCGAAATAACGAGTTCCTCGTGTAACACGCATAGATTGCAAGCTCATGATTTGTAGAAAAATGCGAATCTAAGCATCCGTCACGTTTAGCGGTCGTGAAGCGAGACTCGAGTTGTAAAACACAGCGGACAAATGAGGATATACGTAGCGGAAGAAGTGTCGCTAGGTTATCGTGGTGTGGAGACTCGTGGAGGGTTATATTCCATAGAACGGGTGGCAATGGGGATGAGTGCGCGTGCCGCCAGAATCCAGATTTTATAGCGCCGTTAGGTTAACCCGACGATTTTCAAAACTTATATGATTGCTTGCGGTAAAAATTGCGGCGTTTAATGGTGTGGAAACTAAATATGTTTTAGCATCGGCTGATGTCTAACTTCATCGAGATTGACGCGAAGAATATACGGATATATATTTTATCGTTACAGTAATTCTTCATATATTTATTAATTCGAATATGCTGTTGCAATAATTCTCGATATATTTACTGATTATTTATATATTTTATGTAAAATATTTTATTATTATCAAAAATCTTAATCAATTTTATTTGATACTTTACTATAAAATTAAAAGGAATTAATGTGTGTGTGTGTGTGTGTGTGTGTGTGTGTGTGTGTGTGTGTGTGTGCTTTCTGTTGTTTCAAAGTATTAATTTGATCATGCTTGCGTGATGCAAATACAAATGAAATTATTATTTTGTGTGTGTGTTCTCCTTTATATTATACTTAACACACTAAAGAAAATCCGCTTAAAGCAGTTTTTAGTTTAGCGATTTATTAAACAATTTACACTCTTAAGATAATCGTTGATGATGTTGAAATAAATTTGTAAAAGTAGAATATTTGTGCGATTGAAATGTTAAAAAAAAAATAAACAATTTTAATTTTCATAATTTTGACAAAAGTTTATTTATAGTATTTGAACGAAATCAAAATAATTATACTTGTATTTACACAGAAGTGTTCCATATATTTCATGGACGCGCTAAACGTTATCAAAAGATTGCATCATGTTTTTATAATTACACGTGGGGAAGCATAAGCGTTCACCGTATCAGAACGAACCCTTTTTATCCCTGTAATTCTATACGCTGGAGGGTCAGAGGTGGTATCATAGAGAAGATTGCACACGACGGCGCTTTTCGTCGTCGTGCCTCGCAGTCGTAAGTCTGAAGAGGTACAGAGAGTGGTGAGAGGGGTTGGGCTCTGAATGACGGAATTCATGCAATGCTCGTGGATTCAGGGACACGATGAATGGAGCTGGCGGAAGGGCTTTGGAAATTAAACGTCCTATGGATGGTCTTTTTTCGCCGAGCGAGTAATGTACGACTGTTCCTTAGAGGAGTGAACATCCTCTCTCTTCTCGTCACTGTTTCTTCCTTCAGTATGCCTCCCTTAACCCTCTTTTTTCTCTCTCTCTTCTTAATGTTGAAGGAACGGGCGTCTTGCCACGACGGTAGGAACAATTTCCTTGTGATAAGAAAGTAGATCGAGGTAGAAGATATGTGGAAATCTTTCGTGCTATAAATATATTTCTTTCTATAGCGTATATGTACATGTATAGAGATGATATCATAATAAACATCTGTATGTATATATTACAATTCTGTATATATTTTTCTGTATATAGCCAAAATGTTTCTTAAATACAAAGTGCATAAAAATAGCGCGATGTTAAAGACTAGAATGGTAGAATGTAACGTTTAACAGTTTGTAATATACATATATTGCACATATATAATATTACAATTATTAGATTTAGACATTTTGGACTAATGTTTTTTTTTTAAACATTATACAATATAGACCTCGGTAGTATATAATATAAACCTCTAAGAGTTAGATTCGCAGCCAAAGTAATATTTTTCGCAATAAAATTTACAGTTTTTCAGCATATTAACATCTTTCTAATGAGTGCCTGATTGAGCATCAAATTATTAAAATTGCTTGTCAATTTAATTCGTGATATCACTACAGTAGTTTAATTGCGTTTATAAGTCCGAAAAAACCAATTCGGCGCGCAGTTTAAATGACTATAAATACGATATATATGCATGTACATATATATATAGTATAATAATTCAGATTGAATTATTTAAGCATTAAAAATCTAGCTTTGACCGTTATGGCTACTTTCATTTCTTATTGTTGAATTTTCAAACATATGAACCAGTAAGATTCTTATTGATTATTTAATATACTTGCTCGTTTATGAATAGACTAATGTCTATTCATGAACGAGTAAGTAATGTAAACGCATGCGTAGCTATGGAAACCGGCATAATATACACTGTATGTAACATCACATGTATAAATGCAAATAGATTTACGTGTGTACGGACATGCGCGCGTGATGAGATGTATGCACACGTGGTACGGATAGTACGTGAAAATATAAAATATGAAACCAACACAAAATATAAATTAAGTCAAATATTTTGTAATTCTTAATACTATTTACAAAACTACATACAAAATAAGCTCTTTTTTCATAAAATATTATTATAAAGAAATATTTCCCTCCGCAAATACTTTTTTTAATGCTAGTGAGATTTTGATCTTATGCAATATCTTTCTTGTTTAAAGGGTTTCTGAGGTGACAGTTTATTCTTACAACAAGAATAACTTTAAATTAACTTTCAAACTTTTTCTACGCTGAAGGTGTTTTATATAATTTTCTAAAATATAATGTTAACTGCGACAATTTGACACATTTCATTAGTATATATATATATGATTCGCGTTTTTGTTAAATTCATTACATTTTTTATAAAATATTATAACTATATTAATTACACAATTATTAATTCTATAAGTAAAAATACTATAACTATTGATCGACGATAATTACTTATGACAAAAAAGGTGAAGATATCGTTTCTTAAAGAGGTAAAATGTCAAAATATTGACAGTCCTGTGGCCATTAGCATTATAAATGACTGGTACTGGATCAGTGCCGGTTGGCTGGCTTGCCTGCCTGTTTAGTTATTGTTTCCGCCACAGATTATAGGGATGGGGGTCTTTATTGCCCTATAGCGATAATATAGGTATACCGACTCACAGACGTAGTATTGCATGCTTACACATACACTCACGTATAGGCTTGTGCCGGGCTCGCACCTGTTGGCGCCTGCGATTATGGCCGCAATAACATTCCGTCAAACGGCAAATGCGTACTCGAATTTCCTAACGCCATCTTAACTTTCAGAAACGTTTCTAGAGCCACGTGGTTTGGCGATTTATTAGATTAATTACGTTTATCTACAGCTACATTTATCTTCATCATTATTCTTATCTCACTAATTTGCAAAAAAAAATATATATATTATATATAGAATTAATGTTACATGTATTTATTATTATTTTTGTCGACAGTTATTTAAAAAAAATTTACGACAATTGTTTAATATTATCTCGAATTGAACTTTTAAAGGGTATACTGTTTACGAAATCCATACGTAATATAAAGTTACTTGCGAAATATCTACATTCTTTATATTATTTACGAAGATAGTATAATCTCTAGAATATATCTTAGCTATCGCGTTTGTATTTTTTTCTTTTCCTTTTTACAAATATATTGTTTTATTTGTTTTGAGTATTTGTAGGATTTGTAGATTTAATGTTGTCTAGCAAAAACAAAATACACGAAGCGAAGGAGTCCGGGTTCCAATTCATCGATTTTATGTCCCAGCATTATTTATTGTTCAATATATCGGACTTGTCGCGCGCGATACCATTCGTTGCGTCATACGCCATAATAACGGTATCTTCTCCAAAACTGTTCATTGCTGTGGCCGGACGAAAAAAGTAGGAGCTTCCACACGCTTTAAATTCTTCAGGAAGAGAGACAAATAAATATCGGATGATGTATGCGCTGGCGGTGACTGCAGCGCACGCATGGTCCACCGGGCGCTTCCAACTCTAAATTCGGTGCCGAGTTTAGGTGGGCTCGATTTAAATTTCGCCAGAAGCGGAATTGGCCGCATGGCGAAACGCAATTTCACAGCGCAGAGTTTATTCTCGCACGAATTCAAATTAATGGGACGTCGTGCGAATTGACTTTTCTAAATTATTCAAGCTGCGTCGAATGAGGTTTCAGTAGACATCACGTTTACTGATTCATGGCGTTTCTTGCCACAGCTTTCTTCAGCGTATACATATGCAAAATATAGTTTCGAAAAGCAGATATTCGTCGTATTTTTTTATTTTTTTTTATTTATTTTTTCTTCTTTTTTTTCGTATCTGTTACATCTTTCAACCTACGATTGAAATCCAATCGCTATATAAGTTCTAAAAGAAAGCTCGTAAATAATCAAAGAGAGCGAACGCGAAGACAAAATGCATTAAGATATTGCCCAAGTATTCGTGTCGATACTTTGTCACGTCTGAGAATCTATAGCAACAGTCAACGTTTCCGTATGTAGCGTGTCTACCACGTGGTTACAGAGAGAATTGAGTATGTATATGTGCAGAGGAGTGGCCACAAATCACCATTACTCGATGTGTATCGCGACGCTATATAATTATACCTATAACGCCAAGCACCAGGTAATGGCTCAATCCTGCATGTACATTCGATGATAACCAGTCCTGAAGATGAAGCGCTAGGTGGGGTCTTCGATGCCCGCGAGATTTAAACTAACTATCCGCTATTGGCTAAACGATAGTCACGTGTTTCGTTACGTCATCGTGGCCATCCTTGTGAGTGTACAAGTTACTGGCAAAGGGAGAGGTGGAGAGGGGGAGAGAGAGAGAGAGAGAGAGAGAGAGAACGATCAAAAGGAGAGAAAGCAAAGAGGGGAAGGACGTGCGCGCGCGCGCGCGCGCGACAGAGACATCGAACTTATCCTTGAAGAGCGCGAGCGCAATATCGAAGAGGGATGAAAATATTGTTCGCGAGAAACAAGGATAGCTATAACATATATCGTGAAAGGAAAGCAATGTTTAAAGTGGAAGAGAAGAGAAGAGGAGAGAAGAGAGAGAGAGAGAGAGAGGGAGAGGGAGAAAGAGAAGAAAAGCGTGATAGAGATGGAACGAAGCAGGAACGAGGTAGCAAACGTACACCCTTCGCCGTACTCCCTCCCGCCATTAACAACGCCCTTGCATATAAATCCGCCTCTTCTACGTGTAGAGTCAATTGCGCGCGCGTGTGTGTGATTTCTCATCTCCGTTCATTCCGTGTATCTTGCGATGTCACTGTCTCGTTCTAAAGTCAATTCTCTCCCTTGCGCTAATACACGCTCTCGCTTCCACGGTCCGAATACCCCGCCTTTGCGCTGGCCGCAGGACAGCCCTGGTGTGGGTAGGAACGTGAAGAGAGTCAGAGGCTCGTGGAACGGAGCAAGACAGAACGATGGAGCACACGGAAGAGACGACACGAATACGAGAGACAGGAGAGAGAAAGAGAGACGGAGAGAGAGAGAGAGAAAGAGAGATTGACAGTACGAGAGAGAGAGAGAGAGAGAAAGAGAGAGAGAGCTCTCTAGCCGGTAGTAGTGGGACGAAAGCACGAGGAGAGGCAGAAAGAGAGAGAGAGAAAACGGAGGCAGCGCCGCGTGGCGGCATGAGGTGGGGACTATCGGGCCGTAAACCATCCGCGGTGAACATTTAACTCACGTATTGCCATCCAACAAGTTTGCTTTGGCCGGTGAAAGAGCGTCCTCGAGATCTCGGAGAGTCGGCGAGTCTCGAAGGCGAAGCCTCCGCGAAACCTCCGCGCGAGGAGGTGGATGAGATCCACCGCGACACACGCGGTTTTTCATCCTGTGCGAGGACGTCACCCGTCTTTCGTTCTCAACCGGGAGTACAATCGGGCGAGGACTCGGTTTCGTAACCAGCGATACGATATACCGTGGGATCATATTCTGGCGGTGATTTCGAGACTCCGCCCGTCTACGGTACCAACGTTTCCGAGCGAGGAGACGTGAAAGAAGGCCTAATTCTAACGCAGGAAACCTCACAAATCCCCAGCAAGTGGATGGAGCAACAAATTTGAGAGGAAACGAGTTCGAATAGGCGCTATCATGAGCTGTAAGGAACGTGCGCGGACTACCCTTCCGCAAAGACGACTTCGCTATCGTTGATCTCGTGTGAGCCGCTACGGGTAAGTCATCGTATTATTTAATCATGTCACAATATGCGAAAATAAGCGTTTTCTTGTTTTCGTTACTCGTTCAATATATACGCGGATATATAAACATGTCAGAAGGCAAAGCTGTCAAAGTTATAGAGACCGCCCTCCCGCCAAAATCTTACGCAGTGCACATGCTCCGTTAGTCAGTTAGAGCTGCTATATAACAGGCTGATTCTTTCTTGATACTTCCAGTATTATTTTTAGTTGATTTTAAATCCAATTGTATTTGCACAATATATATATATACATCAGAAACTTATTGTTTATTTACATGTACTGTTGTATTGTAAGAATGCTTATTCTTGTGACATGTGACATATTATTAATCTGATAAAGATATATTTATGTGAGAAAATACGTTTAAATCTGTTCATTTATGATTATCGCGATAAACATAGTTTATTTTTTTTTTCTGATAGTGGACGGTTCGTAAATCATCACATATACATATATGCAAAGAATTTGTCACGTCATTCGAATAGGTTAACCTTGCTAGATATATAGATACATAGATAAATAAAGACATACTACTATTCTTAACAATGTACACATATACCTTAAATGGTGTACTTGCAGTATATATCAAGAAATAGAATATGAATTGGATGACACTTCATGTTAGTACATGGCTGCGAAATAAATATAGGAATATAATCAAAAACAATTAATTCAAAGAAGACAATGTTTTAGATTTATTTGTGTGTAGACAAATTTTCACCTTCATCTTTTCGTATAAATTTCGCTAAATATCTATGATATAAAAAGACCAGCGTATAACGACAGCTAAATATAATTTGGGGCAAATTTCTTATTAATGGCAAATTTAATTTCTAATATGACTTTATATTGGCTTATAAAATTTGGAACTAATTTCTAATTGGTGACGAATGTCGTCATTACTTTGAACAACCGCGTATCCTTAAGATTTGGTCACTTGATTGGTCTTCTCACATAATATATCTAAAGAATCATAAATATACCTAAGGAATTTCATTTAAATCGACGTATAAACATTATGCAAATTAAGAATTTTTTTTTCTATTCGCCAAAAGAAGTTAAAGTTGCCTAAATTTGATAGAACGCAAAGATTCTGAAAAGTTCCTGAAAAATTATATTTTGATTTCCCAGCAATTTATTGACTGTACTTGTTAGTAGATGTTTTCAATTTTCCAAAGGAACTGGGAGCTATCTGTCCGAAAATAAAGTGAGTTTAGTATCGAGGAACCTGAGGGTAAAATAGGTATAGTGTACAGCGCACCGACGCTTGACGGAGACCATAAATAAGGATCCGACGGTCGGCGCGGCTGCAGGCGGTGATAAGCGTTCCTTTACCCCCACCAGTGCAATCCTTTAGACTTTCTCGTGCGTCATCTTCCTCTTACCAAGCCTATCTATGCAACACCCCAGAAAGTTACAGAAAGTTATCAAACTGAAGTTCAGTTGGATATATATTAAACATTTATTGAATCACCCAAACGAGCATTGAGAAATTTATGAACGACAAGGAATCAACAAGATGTATAATGGACTTTGTTGATATTAAAAATAATGTAATAATATAATGAAACAATTTTTCTTATGTTTTTGCTGTTGAATGTTATTTACCTGTTTACATCGTGTTTTTAATTTTTAAAATTTTTACTGATTCAAATGATTTTAATTTGAAATGCGTATGGAATGTATACTTGCAACACAATCTATTCAAAATAAAGTTTTAATAGATGAAGTACTAGGTATAAATCTTGTAATGTCACATAAATTTTTTATAAATAAAATTTTTTTTTAATTTTTCAATTGTAGATAATTGAGGGAATGTGTCTTAATTCTTTTTGTCGGTTTTGTCTATTCTAAAATTATGTTTATCACACGAATCGATGAAAAATATTTTGCATTTAAAACATTATTTAATTTAGCCAATTCCTAAATTGTACGTACTTGTACTTAGAAAAATAATATTTCTAATATTTATGATGTTAATGTTCAAGTAACGCGTTGATTGTATTTTCTAATATAATAATAATATTTAAAATAGTATAAACATGGAATATTTGGAATCCACTAAATGGCGGTACTTCTTGATATCAGCGGAAATATGTAGAGTTGCATATCGCTTGTCCTTGTATCGAATGAAGGGGTTTACGAATACTGGAGGTGCTTGAGCGTTTCCCGACCGTATAACGAATAAGTATAGCCGGGCTGCTTCATCCCCTACGGGCAGCACGAAGCGACCATTTCTCATATCAGTTTAGCCGACACTTTCGAGAACTTGCTCAGGGAGCCTCGGGCGTCGCGATGTCATCCGATGCCTCTTGCCCTCTTGCGTTCTTGCCCGCCCCTGGATCTTCCATCCCTCTTCTAACTGCGCGACACCTTAGCAAACCTCCCTCTTTGACCGAAGAAACCCCCTTTTGTCGTGTCTCTACTCGTGGTCCGCGATTTGCGCCCTTTCTCGGTTTCGCAACCCCCAAAGTGCCGGCCGAGTGCCCGCGGCCTGAAGATAAGTGTCACCCAAAACTTAACAAACCTTAGATGATAAAAGGGTCTGTCAGGTCTTGAATCATTCTCGAAAAAAAGAACTGCGCATGGCCAAGTATCTTATCTGTAATTCGTAGTTGAACACAAGTCGCTTTAAATCGATATTTCCCCAGTTTTTTATTAAAAAATATTATAGTCTCTCTAGAGATAATAGAGAATCCAAGTAATATATAACGGTATTATAAAACGATTTATATATGTCAAGATTGAAAATGGGTTCTTGTCATCATTTACAATATATTTGAAATTGTTATATGAATTAGTTTAATGTGGTAAACTCATAATAAACACATCATATATTACTGATTCGAGATGCGAAGAAAAATATAGTTCTTTTGTTACAAATTGTATTATGCTCAGAATTTCATATATTAATTTTATAAAATTATATATGTATTCATTAAATTGATTGAGAAAACTTATTAGTTTTGATAATCTGAAAGATTTATTTTTATATAATTATAAATACATATACACATACATATATACATATATATATATATATATATATATATATATATATATATACATATATATATATTAGAATAAAATAAAGTACAAAATTCTTATTTCAAAATTTGTTTATATTAACATCACTGAAGATGGCTCGAATGGAGCCGAAACGTTCGACTATATTGTAATCACTATGTAAAATCTCTAAATACATTTATTATTACGCACGAATTACCGCGTTATTAAGTGCTCTCAATTACCCGATATTTTACTTTCTTTATTGTTAAATATTAACAATAAAACTGATTTCTCAAGATCTCTTCAACTTTGCATTTTGTTTTTAATTAAATTATGTTACTTGCTAAATTACATTGCTTATATACTATCAATAGATATTTTACGTTATATATAATGTTATAAATCACGGTATTTATATTTGTATTTATTTAATTTTATCAGTATTTATATAGTTTATGTGATACTATATTTAAAACTATACAAATAAAATAATATATAAATAAAATGATATATAACTTAATAACAGTTAAATCAGTTTTTTAGTTCCCGCGAAAATAAATTAACAAAAGATCAATTGGAATTTATTAATATATTGAATTTAACTTTCAAAGAAGAAACTTTCAAATAGAATTTCATTTTACCTACGCCATGGTTACCGTCGGATAGCGGCACGCATAATTCGTATGAACACGTGAAGCGCATGAAGTATACATATTTTATATTGCCTTTAAATACATTCAACAAACTTACATATGCTCTGATTACAGCATCCAGTTTTGCCTGTACAAAAAAATATAAATTTATAACATTAAATATTGTAATAAAAAATTAATTACATCCTTGAGTGATTTAAGTTGATAAACCAATTGTTTGTAATTTGTAGATTTGTAATTTGTAGAAACATTTATCTTTTCACAATATAAATTTACACTGTCTTTTAAAGTGGAACAAAATTTACCATATTGTTGAATAACTTTAACCATAAAAAAATATTAAGATCTTTATTTTTCTCCAAGTATAACGGCATCTTGACCAATTAAAGAAGCGTGACGAACATACAAAACTATATATCTTAAGCGAGGGTGCGAAAATGTTTTTGGAGCAAGGTCGAAGGAGGTAATGCGTCACCTGTACGATTCCTTTTCTACCTGATGTATTAACAAAAATGACCTTATCCACGACTGTCCCGTAAATTAAACTAGTCATAAAAAATGTCACGCAATTTAAATGAATCTAACGGTAACGCGTCTCGTTCTTTTCGTATTTGAAGGTCGCTGACTCCAAGTTGATGGGAATTTCTGATTTCCGTTGTTGTTACTAAAATTATTATGTAAAAAGTATTTATTTAAACATTTTAAAAGTTTATTTTACAACTTAAATAATATTTAATAGTATTTACTTACAATTTTACAAACTATTTTCTTTTCATATATCTAACGTCAAAGAATGTAAAATAATAATTTATTTTATTAAAAAGATATATCTGAATACTTTGAAGAAAACTTTTTGATAACTTAGACTTATTTGAATAAAATTTTAAGCTATAAAGATTCTATTTAGAATAAAAGAGATTTGGATGTATTTGAATACACATTTTTTATTACAGGATTTAATTAGTATGAGAGAAGAATTATATATTTTTTTGAATTTTATTACAATTTAACTTCAAAGTGTTTATGATAAAGAAAATATGCTGACATTAAATTTGTCAATAATTTTGCTTCACGCAGAAATAAAAATCGCATCAAGCAAATAGATATATATTATTTTATTTTTAATATCTGTGCTTTTAAAAATCTTGTTACGACATTTTGTAGACACTTGTGCGTATCGTAATTGAACACTGATTTCAGGAAATATATACAATACTATAAGATTATTTCTGCTCCAATTAGAAAATTGTGAGTTATCTCCCCCTTATTTCTAGAACGTGCGAGCCTCGTGCTTATCTGTTTCATGAAACTACATTCCGCTGTTTACTTAGATTCAGCTTTACTGAGTGACGAATAATAATTGACTAATGTTGCTCATTCTCATTCTTGCTTTACTCTCATCCTTGGCTATTAAGATTAATTGGAACTATTTCTGGAAGATAAACAAGTTCGCGCTTCAGTAATAAGATGATGATTGTAAGATCACGGCCAATCCCGAGTAATGATCTTGTAATTGGTAAATACTATATGATGAACCGCGCGTAACTTGTATGACTAGTTCAAAGTAGATAACTGTATCAAACAAAAAGGCTTAATTATAATAAGCAAAATCTTTTTTTTTTAATGCAATCTAGAATAATTTTTTTAATTAATTTTTTCAATTAATGTTTGAGCGTATCAGTGTTTTCTTTTTCTCTTTTTAGTCTCTTTCTTTCTCTCTCGTTCTCTTGATTTGATATTTCTAAAGATATCAAATTTCTCTCTCTTAAATTCTGACCTTAAGTATTGAGTATATTTATAATTAGTGTTTTATAAAATTTAATTAAAAATAAATGTTTTATCTCTTAATAATTAGTATACATTTAGATGAATGACATAATATGTATCAATAATCTAAACTATATAAACGACAATTTATTGCAGTTAACATGTATAAATTTCACTTCAATCAAGTAGCACAATATAAAGAACTCCTCACTTGCGTGCAAAACAATAGTTATAGAATGATGATTGTGTCATTACTCGTTGCTGATGGTCACTGATTTATAAGTTCAACTTCAGACAGACAATATTTTTGTTTTAATGCTTCTTTTGGACGAAAGTACGTGCGCAGACTGCTGAATGGGTGTGAGGTGGACATGGTGGCTGATGATGTCACTTCTTTAGCAGGCAAAAGAGAGAAAGAGAGAGACAGATCCGTACGACGTACCGGACATCGACTACACGGTGCCTAGTTTAAGTTGGGTTGTTGTGATGGCACACAGAGATTAGACGATACACCGTGGAATATATCTAAGGTATTGCCAACAACTCCTAGATACATCAGACTTGTCGGATTGCTCCTTAACGCACGAATTGCCTCACCGTTTTGTCTGATATAAATAGTCAATTCGTAAATCAGTTAAGCAATATTTGGATAACAATCTATAAAAATATATTAATATAACAACACAAATAATATATAATATTATTAAGTCCGATATATTTGAGATAGCTGTAAATTTGTACTATGCATAAAAGAAAAAACTCAAAATATTCAACTTTTCTAATTAGTAAATTGTGGAGATAAAAGAACTATTTGTTAAAACTTAATAATGATGGAACGTACCATTATGATGGTACTACACTAGGTACACCAACATATGTTAGACTCATTATAAACTTACATGCTTATGTACCTCCGATATCTACGTATTTTAAAAGTCGAATTAAGTAACGCCACGCTGCAGCTAATTATAATTATTTCATTGATAGCACTTGACTCAGACAAGGAAAAGAAGTGCATAACGAGCTTTTACCGTACTTCTGATGCATGAAATACTGCCGGATATATATGTGCGCGCGTGTGGAAACTTATTTTACATATTCCTTTGCTATGTATCATTACACACATGCGTACACGTTTGCGGGTGTGCATGAACGGAGCACACAGTGTCTGATTAACATGAAAAGCCTGAAACACCTGTGCCTTATAATTATTCACTCCTTCGGTTTGCGACGCTTGAAATCACTTGATAAATATCTTTCTTTTTATATATAAACATATAATATCAGTGAGTGATATAAGTATAAATAAATAAATATACTATATATTTTTTTTTACTATTACATATGAGATAATTTTTCTGTACAGTGTTATTAGTGTACAGTCTTATTTCTGTACGTCTATTTCTATGATTATAAATTTATCTTTTTAATAAAGATTGTAGAACTTGTAAATTGTATCAGATTTTACAAATTTGTAAGAATACAGAAATTCATAAAATATAATTCCATATAAATATTGATTTATTGCATTTACATGCACTTCCCAAGTCTTCTGGTAATCATTCATAACCCGGTGATATTATATCTAGAATGGCTTGGAAACAGTCTGCTAATTATTAGATCGTATAGTGATATATCAATGTGATGAGAATCATGAATTATGGATTGTGCGAATGTAATACATACGAAGTACTGGGATGTATAATTTTTAGATTGAACTGTATGTATGTTATAACAGAATTTCTTTTAACCAGTGAAGCATGTTGCATTGTAAATATGTATTTCCAATAGATAGTTATAGGTTTAATACATTCTTCATTTTTTATAAAGATCACTTTCTTCTGCAAAAATTTAATTGCAAATACAATATTTAGGCTGTAGCACTTATAAAAAGTACAAAATTCTACTTCAAATTAATTAAAAAAAAAAAAGATTTACTATCTGTGTACAATTTCAAAAATTAGATTTCTGAAAGCTTTTTATTTTTTTTAATTTTATTTCTAATTTATTAAAAAAATGTTTTGATATATGTATTGAGAAAAAATTGATTTAAATTGATGAAAAACAATGAATCGATAAATCAAGAATATTCTTCACAAATATGTTATTATTTTTATAGAATGTAATTTCAAAAAAGCAAGTTTTTATTGTAGTATAAAAGAACGTTTGTGAACCGTTCTACAAACAGGTACCGCTGGTACAATAATTACTCCGCTACTCGATTGCGTATTACCTGTGGTGACCATGATAAAAGGAGAAACTGGTTTGAAGACCACGTATGCGATAGAGCCGTTAACGATAAATCGAAATGTGTGGATTCAGAGGTAAGAGACACAGTTCGCTGTCTATATGTATCTCACGTGCACATATATACGCATATGTGTATATGGTATATCGATGTCATTCTTCTCATGGTAACTATCTTGCTTTGTTCCGTATCATTCGCATTTACATATCCCTATTTCACTCTTTCAAATCGGCTTAATTAAGCGTTTAAGAAATGAAACTTGCTTTGTTATCTTTATCTTCTTTGTCATTCTTCTTTAAAATGCATATTGTTATAGCCCAATTGTGCTGTTAACTCTTAATTTATTCTTTGAAAAAATGAGATTTAACAAAAATTGTATATCTGCGATAATAATGTGATTCTGTCTTTTTGTAATAATTTTGATCACATAAATCAATTCTTGAATTAAAAAAAAATATATTTTAATGAAAGAATTAACTAACTAACTAAGCACTCGCATAGAACTATTATATGAGGTGACCAGGAATGAGAGAGAGCATAAAGTACTATATTCGACCGTAATCACAATCACATAAAGTATGATGCATCTGATAATTCACATAAAATTATGCATGAATGCACTGATCAATAATTATATTAATGTAGTAATAATAATTAAAAGCTATTTTATCTCATCGCATTCCTGTCCTGTACATACATTTATGTCCATAAACATTTATGGAGTTTCTCTATGTGCAATTTTCAAATGATATTTTAATTACAAAATTAATTAAAAAAATAAATAAATAAAAAAAAGATGTCAAATATAAGTGCACTCTTTGAACAGAAAGTTGTACGAAATTAAAAAACGACACGCACAAGTGGTACTATCTGTCATAGAAAAAAAATCTAACTAGTATCTTTTTTGTATAGTATCTCATTTACATAAAAAATTTCGATAAATATCGATAATTAAGCAATCCCATAAAAATTGCTTAACTTTATACTCAATACAATCCAGATGATGTACGTTCTCGAATTTCTACTCAAGAATAATTCTATTTTATCATAACAGGTTTTTTCAATTTTTATAAAACATAATTAAAATATGGAGTAAAAAATGCTCATATATTTCCTTAAAAATTAACACAATGTCATGGCTTATTTCAAGCTTTAATTAAATTAACTTTGAATTAATATAATTAACATCTCGAAATAAGCCATGATATTGTGTTAATTTTTAATTAAAAAATATTTAATATAAAAAGTTTGGCGCTGCTAGAGCAAATATATTATATTCATAAACATATTTATATTGTATTAAGGTTTTCTTTCAAAATTCACTGCTAGAACTAAAAATCTAAAGTTTACATTACGTGCATTATACATTTTTAATACTGCATTGAATTTTGGAAACATAACCTAAGATAGCAATGTTAAATTTTTAAGTTAAAAATATTTTTAAATCTTAGATAAAAGATTATAATTGAGCATCAGTTGTTGTGATACCAAATTTTTTACATAAATGATAATTTTATTTTTTTTAATAAAAAATATATTTGAATTTTATTTTTTAATTTGATGGAATAGTTTTTATTCGAGAAGCGCGCCTATACTTGACAATCTATTTTTGCCTTTTTTTTAAAAAGGTAATTTTGTAATTACAAATATGCATTTTTTTACTTATCATTTTTTATAATGCAATGCATTTCGGAATTGAATAATGTACTTGTGTCCTTTATATATTGAAAGTACGAACGTTTTAATTCCTAATTTGTTCAGAAAATGTTTATGAAAAAATTAAAAAAGTTAAGGAATTATTAGGAATATATATTTATTACTACGTTATAAAAAGTTGACGTTGTAAAAAGGAGAAGAACGCAGGTGAACAAGAAAGATATGTGGGAATTAACGAGTAGTAGTGTAAGTGTAAAACGAATTCGACCATGCGATCAGTGGATGAGCGAGAGGACCAAGAGGGAGTGGTCATCCCGCTAAAGCTTCGTGCTGACCTATTCCTTTCTGTGCCTCCACAGTACATTATGGTTCCTTGGCAAGGTTCTTTGCTTTAGTTTCCGTGGTCCTCATAGATTGGTTTGTTTGTTTCTTCAAAACTAAAACACGCTATCGCTTTTTCATAGAAAAACCATGAAAATTCATGGTGCGAATGAACGTTTCGCGCTCGAGATTGTGGCCAGTCGGTCTTAGCAGTGGTGTCGACAATAGTGTTTCTTAATGCCGTTGGTATCTATATGTGTATGTGTGAATAGGAGTGTGGCAGAACATCGAGATTGTAAAGAGGAACGGTGAGGGCACCGGAAAGCGGAGGGGGGACTTGTGTCGTTATGGCACAATGGGACCACTACTGCAACGCTGTAAGTATTCCAAGCTTACGGACTGATCTCTTCTTGCTCTTTCTCTCTTTCTCCCTTTCGTTCTTTCTTCTTCTCCCTTTTCCTCCTATTCGTATTTTCGTAGCATTTATATCTCTCGCGCTTTCATTCTTGCGAAATTTTCGTTACGCTCTCAAAGCAAGGAGAGCTTTGCAAGACTGGGCTTTGCTCAGCCAGTGACGATGCAGCGCTTACAGGGTATTTGTAGGATTAAGAATTTTCATAGGACAAGGCGCTAGACCAAAATACGATGGAACGAAGATTTTGGGAATCTAAAGGTCGCTGTGTCGACACGGAGTATATCCCATTTTGCAGACACAGCACAATTTCAGCGTTACATTCAAGTGATAACGTCAATAAATTTTGGGATACCAGTTTACAGCTGACAGATTTATTACGCTACCGGCAAAGTATATAACGCGAACGAAAATGCATTGCAAAATCCTTGCAAAAATAATGCGGCACGCAAAATTGTACGTATAATAGATATATGAGTTACATTTCCGTTGTATTGCATGAATAATCACGCAGTCCAATCAAATCACAAGTGCAACCGTTGACAGATGATGAATTCTAGCATTTTTAATTGCAAAATCTTAAAAGAATCGTCTAATATAAAATTAAATCCTGCACAATAGTTAAAATAGTCACGAAATTCTGAAAATTTCGTATAAATATCTTTGTATTTATTTTTACTCCAAAAGCAACGATTGCGTGATAACGATATAAATTATAAAAATCGGATATACTCGATCCAGTACTGGATTTACAGTATTGGGGCGCTGCCGTGAACTTAGGGGAATCTAGAAAGACGGACCAACCGGTTAGCGACTTTGGCGGCCGCCATCTTCCCCTCTCATCCGTCTCTTTCGCCTCGCGTGAGAACCTGCTCGCTATATGCCCACCTTCCTACTCTCCGAGACTACTTCTTCACGTGAGTCCCGCTTATGAGATTTTTTTTTTTTCTTTTCGTCTTTCCCTGGACGCGGCGCGTTGAGAGGGGACGGCCTACTCCTAGCCGAAAATACTTCTCCTCTTCGTTGGCCGTGCATTGGACGTGCCATGACGACGAGGTGGGGTCATGGGTCTCGCCATCGTTCCTCGATGCTATGGAATGGGTTGTCGTCCCTTTTCTTTTTCTTTATGACACTCTCCTGCACGATATTTATTCTGGTTTTCACATATATTTCGTTGTTTCTTGAGCATTAATTTCCTATTGTCCTTCTGTACGTAAATCGTTGTCCGCTAAAAGTTACCAGATTTACATGGTGGGCAATGTTTCAGTATAAATGGCCTATAAGCTTGCAGGATTATTCATGATCTTTCAAGTTGACGTAAATAATTTAACTTACGAACTAAAGTGTTTAACGGGGTTTACTGGGCGAAAAAGAAGATGTGTGCGATTTTTACACTTTTCCATCATACTATACATTCTATCTACATTAATAACACGTGTCGCCGGTTTTAATATTTTGTTTTAATACATTCCTCTCTCGAGTAATGAAATATTCATTACAGAATTTCGTCCACCGTAACTGGTTCGTACGCGCAAACTAATATACTGGACACGAATAAAGTTGCACAAGACGACTTGCGTAAAATTATCACGAATTTTTAACGTGAAATAAATTTTATTTTCTACTACATTTTTTATTAATTTGTTGTTATTTTTTCTTTTTTTTTTGCATCTTCTCTGAAGAAATTCATTTGTTACAATTGTGTCATGTTTGTCGCAATTATATACTGGATTACAACAATATAATGGATTAAGAGGCAAATCATGGGACGCATAAATCAGTATCGATGACGAAAGACTCTGGATGTCTAGTCTAGCTAAAGGTTTTCTAGGTTGCACGCTGTATATATTATCACGATTTAAAACACAGACATTTGCGTAAGAATTCTCTGAAACCGGTGGAACAGGAACGAGCACATTGAATATCGTGATAAAAATTTTATAAAATGATAACCTTGCGAACCACATTAGTATTTATTAGAAGCGCTCTCATGTTTTAATCGAGTGATTTATGAGATATTTATAAAATTAAGAAAAAAATCAGTTGGATATTTATAAAGATAGTTGTAATATAGCGCCACATTCTTGTTAAAATTGCCGCGTCACCTATTTATTTACGAAGAATTAGCACAACTCTAATTAAGGAACTTCTTAAACATATATTTCAAGTATTAATCTATCAATGCTGCATATTATACTATGATAATAAAATCCTTATTAAAATCTGCCACTTACATTAGATTTATCTCGAACGAATTTTAAAAGAATATAATTTGATCAGGGAAGATTCTCCTATTGAGATTGTTTCTTATCATTCAGCAATCGCACGCGGAAGTACGCGCAAGAATGGCGAACGGGGTGCAAATGACAACCACCGACCGCTGTGAACGTGCCCTAAGGCTGCGCGCTCGCGCGCTCGCGCGCGCGCCTCCACTTTTCTACAGTGGAAGGCATGGAAAGGACGGCGTGACGAGACTGCAAAGTAAAAGGAACCAGGCATAGAGTCACCCGCGCAAGAGGGTGACATGCTGCCGAGCCGGTTACGGGCTGCGTCGGTCGAGGTCTGACCGACCGCCGCGCCGAGGCAGGTGAACATAACCCACCGCTAACAGAAATCCGACACACCGTTCCGCGTCGCACGATTGCTATAGACGGCAGTTGCATTGCCTGTATACCGTACGCTCATACACGCTTATGCGCTTATACGGCATAAGTACATGTGTGTCATTCGCCTGTAATGCCAATGCACCGTCTTGCAACTGATATCCATCTTTCTGTTCTTTTTTTTCGAATTTTACTACTTTATCTATGAATAACTGCAGGTAATAATTAGACATGAATAATCATCACGCATTATTATTAAACGGAGGAAGGAAATATTTTGAAGAATTAAGCGTGAAAATACATAAAATTTTGCTATGGTCTCTGGTATGGGTTTATGTGTTTCACCATAGGGAAAGATAAATAAGAAAAAAAAAGTAAGTAAAAGTATTAAATTATGAAAATTGATGTTATGTGAGCAAATTTAATATTTGATTTGAGGGAAAGTGTCATAAAAATTATTATTTAAACATAAATAGGTTTTTTGAATGTAGTAAAAGACCGATACTGACAACGGTATTGCCACGATGCAGAACTCGCTCTGTGATATATGAATCTTCGTGGAGCTACATGGTAACAAATATTGACTAGAACTGCTATAAAATATTACCATGTGTCAAGCTGTAGTAATAAATGGTTGTTGGTTTGTTAATATTGTAAAATTGTTTTTCGCTTTACACCATCTGCTTAATTATTTACAATAGATTTTTTGAAACTTGTTAAATTAAAATGTTACATGATTATTCATAATATAATCGTAACATACATTTTTGTTTTCGACTGAGCGTCGCGAATATTCGAAATGCTATAATACCTTATGTATAAGATGTATATAAGTAAAGTCTTATCTTTTCCACTTATAGAATGAAAGGGAAGGGGGAATCACATATTTAGAAATTACGTACTGGAGTATTCACGTCGGAGATGGCGCGCACATGTGGGAACGGTGGATACACGCGTACCGATTTCATAACGAGGATTACTTCATTCTCCTTCGTCCTTCAAAGAGAGTCACTGATTCTTCTAAGATTCTCATGATGCATAATTTAAAACGTTAACATTCATACTGTATAACATAAATCTGTACGAGCAAACAATCTGGAATAATTTGGATATATTCTCAATTTATCAACCAACTAACTACAACGCATATTTTATGTCAGGCATTGTTATGAAAAATGTTGTGGTAGAAATAACACGAAAAATTGGTAGTCTTGTCTGTGAAACTGATGCATTCGCTAAACTAGACTACATACTACTATACAGTGAAACGTGTACATATTGTTTATACATATACATATAGGTTTGTGCATTTTTTAGATTTGTGTTTACTTTTATTTGAAAATATATTTTTTTGTATATATGTATATAGTTTAATTATTACAATAATTTTATGTCAATATATATCTGAACAAATGCATGGTATTTAATTTGATAAAAATGTCACAAAATATAACAACGAAAATAGGCAAATGGTGATCATATTAGAGAAATGAGGGGGAGTGAAATGAAACTAATGCAGATATAAATCAACATTACTCTGCATTAGAGTTGCTCTGCCGTAGGCACCTACTAGAGTTTACCACGGAGGTAAACTGTGGCCACAGGTAGATATATTCCACATTACGTGTACATGCACACGTACACATAGTGAACGTTACAAATTCCATGTACATTTACACGTTTTGCACGTGTATTAGATCCATGCAAGGGAGTATAACCCCTAACTTCCAAGTTACTTACCTACTTGCCACTTAGATTCCCGACTAGTGCCTACCAGACTCTACCAGTAATTCACTGTCAAGCTTACAATGTTAGATTCAAACACAAATCCCCCTTGTAAAGAATTCTTTATGATCGTCAATTATACTGCTACGATATTAATCAACATTTCTTTTTATTTCAGAGAAATGGTAAATGAAAGATAAATCATGCCAAATAGATTTAATATGCAATAATATGAAAATATATGAGAGTCTTTAGAATATGAAGCTAAATGGAAAACTATATACACAATGGAACTATATACACAAAAGGTATATAAAAAATGTGTTTGTCAAATTTCTTAAGAATGGAAGGACTCTCTTATGTATATTACTAATATCGAGGATGCGTACATCTTCTGCTAATCATCTAATCTGCATCCACTGCGATTAACATAATCTGTATTCCGAATATTTATTTGGAATTAGCCGTGGCTTGCTCGTAACTCATGCGGGAATTAGTTAAGCTCAAGGATTTGGGGCTTACCAATCTCCCACCCTCTTTCATGCTCACTTCCACCATCATTTGCGATATCACGCAACCCTTTTCTCCTTTCGTCCTTTCATCTTTACATAAACCATCATTGTTTATCATAAATTGTTCAAGGAAATATTAAAAGTTATATAAATCTTCTTCTTGAACTTAAAAAATATGTAATGTACAAATTCATTAAATTAATTTTCGTTTAATTTTTTAAAATATATTTATTATGCTGTCGATGATAATAAGTACTTTACTTGCTAATATCGATTAAAGATAATTGATAAAAAAGAATTAATAAAACTAAATAAATTTTGTAATATTTTCGTAAAATGTAAAACATTAAATTTTTAGTGCAGCTTATTTACTTGAAAATATGTTATTCAATGAAAAACAGAGTAAGCAATGTACTTAGAGCATATTGCTAAGAATTAATATGTTTACATATAGCTTTCGCTAAGTACTGAGATCTTTATAAGGCACACCGCGATAGAACATGTAAATTGCTGATGATAGATTTCCATCAATTATGGTAGTAACATCGTATTGTTTAACCGCCTGACAGGCAACATTGATTGATCACTACCGCGGCTATGTAACTGCCTCCTTGGGTCTTCTTGCAGTTTGAAACCTTACATTCCTTAATTAAAGATGCATTATTAGTAAACTGTGCATATCGGAGTACACATACAACTACCACTAACATATTCGCGCAGCATAGGACACGTTACTTAGCGTGACGTATTGCGTTCTCTCTCACCTAGAATTACAAATTCCTTAGTGCTTAATCTTTTACAATACAAGTAAATGTCGCAAGCGATGTCAGTTTTGTAAAAGGTGTGTGAGAATAAATTTTTATTTCGATAAATTTTTAATGTAGCAGCAGAAAATATTACTTTGATTCGTGAGATTATAAGAATATTTGGGAAATTTTTTATAATTTTTTTTCTTATGATATCAATAATTATTAATCGAATTTCTCGCGATCTTAGAAGCTATTTATGGAGATAGCTCTAGGAAGTATGAGGTCTTTTCCCTTTTGCTTCTGAAACGGAATCCTCGTTGCCGCGAATCTATTTCGGCATAAAACAGACTCGTTCATCAGTTAACTCGTTAAAGACAAACACTTGGTATCCGAACAGCCCATTCTAGAAGTAGCTGTCAGGATGCCAACCGTTAATAAATATGCTGTCGCCGTCAGTGAGAACAGATCCGAAATCACCTTTTGCCAGACAATGAAGAGCATTTATCGAAAGAGTTCACATTTATCTTTTTTAATAATGTTTACAGATAGGTAATTGTACGTTTAATTGCTTTATACTTCTATGCGTCGGGGTTTTGCCTATTCGCGATTACATCTTAACGTTAACGTATCACAGACTATCTGCAGATACAAATTCAACTTGTTCCTTTATATTTATGTACATGAAATCATATATACTTTATAGACAATAACTTTCAGTTACCGATACTTGGTCAACCTACAAAGTATCCATGGGAAAAGGCGCCACGCTTCATTTTTATTGCCTCTTTACTTTCTATATCAAGAATTTCGCTTCTTTTCCGATGTTATTTATAGATATTATATTTTTTTATTATTTCGAGAAATAAATTTAGACACATGATAATCTAAATGACAAATGAAAGAATAAATAAAGATTTTTTTTTAATTGAGTTTAAAAAAAGTTATTTACAAAAATAATTTTCTTGTGCATATTCTTATAGTTTTTTATTTAATCTAGCAGAAAATTTTTAATAACTTTATTCACTTGCGCTAATCTATACATACCGAAATTTATTTTGGTTTACTTTTAATCTTATTTTAGTCTTAGAAATCTTCAACTTTAATTTACTAGAAAACTAACAGTAAAATCATTCATGTTTGTACAACGCATATCGGTATGTATAAATAGTTAAAGATATAATTATATAATATATGAATATCTTTTATTTTGTCTAAATTATTTTTAAAATTATGTAAGGTAAAAATTATACATTTTAAACATACTTTTTTTAAATATATATATTGGTATTTGTTAGCATAATATAGCAATTTATATACAGTATTAAGTTCTTCAACATTGAATATTTTTACAGATATTAGCTAAAAATAAATTTTATGAATTTTACGAAAAGGAAGTAATTGCATGATAAAACCATTGCACTAAAATTGTCTAAAAATAAGTTTAGTATCAATGGTAGTTCTCGTGAAAACTTGCATTATAATAGTGTAATTGCGAGACGTTGCGCTGTGTCGTCGCGAGTATATTTCCATAACTTTGCATACATGTTTTAATAATTCATCTCCGTTTGCCTAGATAACTGCTGAGGAGAGCATACTGCGGATTTATTAATAAGATATACTAGTTTAATATTAGGTCTAAATTAACTTAACATTACACATACAATTGTATCTATATTAAAATAAGAAAGTTGACAAAACGCGAAAATTTTATACCAACATATGCCATATGCATATTGAAATTTCAACGTGTGATGTAAAGAATAAGTACAATAAATACAAGATTTGCAAAAATCTTGATTATATGATTTATGTAATAAAATCAATCACAGAAAGACAAAGACTAGTTCAAATCGTTCATGTTCCATGATATTATATACCAATTCTTGGAATAATGTGAGAACAAAAATGAAAGAATGAGAAATCTAACAAGGATAATAGCCAAAAATGTAGCCTGAAAAAGCGTATCTACAAAGGAAAAAAGGAAGAGAGAGGAGGTCGAAAGTAGTTTAGAGAATCGTACTGACGATGGAACGACGATACGAACGACGTAGTAGCGTTATTATGGCATTCATATAATAATGGGCATGATGAACGAGTTTTTAGCTTATTCTTGGCAGCGGCTTTGCGAGGTTAGACCGGGTATCGAACAGAGAGAAGAGGTTGGGATAGTGTCCGGGGATGCGACGAGGGGTTGCATTCGTACAAGCAACAATATTAACGACGGGGTGGCGTGGGTTGTTGGCTCAACTGCATGGACCCGTAAGATCGGTGGAGAAGTCGGGCGAGGTTGCCTATGCCGCTAAACTCGCGGTTGTCGGTATATATACATCCCATGCACGAATCAGGCTCGAACGACCAAGGCAAATATTTGGAGCCTCGCCACTAAAAACTCAGAACGAGCCAACGGACGAGTTGATTTGTTTCCCTACAACGCCGCTTTCTTCGCTTTCTTTTTTTGACTATCCGCCGCTACCTTCTTCCGTTGACCCCTCTTTCCCCTTCAAGATGCTTACATAGCTGAGAATATTCGAGCATCTATCTGAAAATGACTCCTATAATTCAAGTTAAGTATACGCGCGCCCTCATTTACTGTTTATCGATTGTAAACCTTTTTCATCGCGAAGTCCTGCTTCGCTATTACATATTCATGCCTCCGCGTTCTTATTCTTTATGACTATTTTAAATGTGCGGTTTACTTCGGGAAACGTGCACATGTAATTTTATTATGTTTAATTATGTTTAGCATACAGGATGAGACTTTCAACTTTATAACCTGGATTATCTCGCTGTTATTACTAACAGATATTTCGAACAAAAACTTTAGGAAGAAACTATAATATGTATAACATAGTTTTTAAATTTATTAAAATAATTCAATTTTTTATTTAATTTATTATTCAGTGTATTGTTTAATTATTTAATTACATCGTTGATGTATCCATAAATTTTTTTATTTTTATTGTTTTCTTTATTATCAGCGTCCTTAATTATTATATAGCTATATTATTTTATTATTTTTATTATATTCGAAGACAATCAACGTAATTGATTTATGATAAAGATGCATTTTTTTTTATCGGTCTTTCTCATTTTAAGGTCTTTCTCATTCACTTCTATGAACATATTCAACCCTTATGCTCAGAGTTTTTCTAATCCCGTTTTTCTAACCCTGAGATCGGGTACGTATTCTCGTCGGTGCTGAGCAAGCAGCTTTCTTTTATTCCATGCGGTATAGGCATATGCTTTATGGAATGCAAATCTCGTCTACCTCGGCCATTTTCTTTTCACTTCTTACGGTATCCTCAGTATCGCGTTAGACATTGGAACAACATTCTTCTTTGTTTTGTCGTTGTATCTCGATACATCAGTTTATTTATACGAAGCAATATCGAACAAGTTCATTTCACGATAATTGCAAGAAATAGAATAGTAAAAACTGCGACAAGCTTATCCGCTATACATGCAGATGTTTTAAGATTTATTTTATGCGAAGATATTGATAAATGATGTCTATTTAGCAGATAGACTTTTTACGTGAGATAAACCGAGTTGACTTGTTTAAATTAAAATTTATCACAGCAATGCAATAAAAAAATTTATCAATGAAAGTTATAAATATGTTTTTATTTTCTTCTTTTTTTTTAACACGTAAAACTTAATAGGCTGTGGATGGTAATTATTGCAACGTTGGAATCATTAAAAGTCTACGAGCGATATCTCTTTGTTTTTATTCTATGTGAAATTAATTAGTTAATTAAGCATCGCGAGAGATGGCGTCCTTCCAATTAAATCCGTTCACTCTGTCTACGAGTGCGCAGACGCGACATCCGAGAGAGCGTCTCATGTTATACCGAAAACAACCGTGGCACATCTCACTCTCTCTTAATTCATTTCTCTTCCTCTCTGTTTTTCGCATTTTCATCTACTTCGTTTAGCTCTCGCCTCTCTTCACGTGTTACTATGGCACTCACCTGTCTCCTTTACTTGATATTTTTCTTCTCTACCATATGCTGCATATCACGTCCCGAATTTTATATTAACCATAAAACAGGAATTCTTTTAACTATCTTTTATATTGCTGTTAATATTTTGATACCAATATGTATAACGTAAAATGTAATATATATTTTCATTAAGAACATTTATTATTTTAAAGAAATAATATTTATAACGTTTCATACTCGATAGATTTTATTATTGATGAATTGATCTACGCATGTTAGAATTTAAAAAAATGTTTTTAATGATGTAACAAATAATTCATTTTTCTATCTTAATATAGATTTCATGTTTATGTTATAATTTTCGTTTCTTGTTTCATTTATTTTACTAGAGCAATCTCTTGATTCGTGTATACATTAATATTTATATTCGATTCATTGGCCAAAATGACGAATGTGTATTAATTATCTCTTTTAAAGTGTATTTACGCGTAAGTCTTCATTATGATGCTTGCTTCTGACATTCTTAATTACCGTTTAACACTTTCTCTGAAAAAAAAAAACCTTTTCAACAATGAAGAATTATACATCATGGCGCTGATTTTATACAGCAAACGCAATGAATGTATCATTGTTAGAAAATCTTCCGTGCCAAGTGTACCTAATGATTCCGAAATAGCGCGAAGAATTTGATATCTGCCAGTCGAACGGATTGTGAGCCAATAAGACTTGATTGTTGAATGAAACATATTCGAATTTACGATGAAACAGTGTGTAAATTTGAGCGTGAAGAAACAATATGTTGGTCGGTGGACAAGAAGAGAATGAAGAGTCCGTACGCGAGGCGGGAGAGAGTGACGGTAGAGGGGCGTGAGGGATGGCAGGGAGGAGGGAGGGGAGGGCGCGGATCGGTGGAGCGATTTGTCCCGTCTGTTAATTAGTGAAAAAACGGACTATGAATCTCGAGCGATCGTATATTACCGCGAGCGTAATGGATGGGATTACAGCTGCTGTGTTAAATTAAACTGGCCGCCGGCCGCGGGTACGATACAGTACGTTATGTGGATATAGGTGCACACACCGAGCCGTGACACAGGGGGTTCTCTTCCTCCGTGTATATGTATTATCCATGTATAGCAAGTACAGTTACCTATGGTGCTTCCACTCATTCTCTCCCTCCCCCTTCCCCTCCCCCTCCCCCTCACCCCTCTCTCACTCTCTCTCTTTCTCTCTGCGCTGACTCGTTGAATACGAGTGTCCTTCTCTCTACAAAACGTGGTACATTACACATAATCGTGTCCAGCAACATGTCGGCCGTGACTCTTTTCGCAGTTTAAACAACGCGGCGAACATAACTGTGAAACGCGGGTGGACAAGTGTAGCACAATTTCCCGCGAATCATAACTCTACATTTCAATTAAGTTTCGATAAACGTATCAGGTAGGCATTTTCAAAAGAGGCAAAGTTTTGCCTTAAGTGAATATACTGTTATGTACTTCAAAGCATTCATTCATTCTTTCAAGGGTTTATAAATTGTTTATTGTCTTACGTTCTTTCTGGGTTTGATCAAGAGTGCTTCTGAATAAATCTGATTTATGTCCCATAATTGCAGCACATGCGTATCGGCCGTTATTCACCCCTATGAGGTGAAAGATGTGGATGGAAAATGGCGATAAAACAAGTCGAATGAATGGTTGTGACAATCTTTCGCATAATTATTGCGCAATAGGAGGGTTGAAACGCTATTGTTTTGACTATCTTACGTGATTTATGTAATCCATTCTTAATTAATTAATTTGTTAATAATATCCACTGTTTTATATCAGAGAGATACCTATCTTTCTTTCTCCTCTCCTTTCTCTCTCTTTTTATCTCTTATGTATTTACACATAACATAAAATACAGGAATAAGAAAATCGCTAGTATTTCAGATTATCAAGAATAGTGGTTAACAGGTCAATTTCTTATCACACTAATACAATTAGGAGATAACGGCGACTTCAGACGGAAGGACAAATCCTTTTTATCTATATGGAAAAACTAAGGATTTTCTTCCTTTTTCAAAGTATGTGTGGATGCACATATAAGTATCTTTGTGCTTACATATGTGTGCGAAGAAGAAGGGCGCTCGGGAAAGGGAACCTGGGAAAAGAAGAGAGAGCCCACAGAGGCAAGGAGAGATAGATTACTCCGCCATTCTTGCAATTTCCCTGTCGTATCGAGGCTCGTAAATTCCCGGTGAAATATGCGAAGGGGCGCCTGGTGCGGGCAGCACGCTGCTGCTCTGCCCTGCTCTCCACTCACCCACACACTCGTCCACCCTCCGCCACCGCCCTTTACTCCCTCGATAGGGGCTGCTGTAGCAAGGGGTTTGTCTCTGCCGAGGCATGGTCGGCGCTTCAACGTATCGCGGCGGGGTGCGAAATACCCGGAATTAGCCTTATCTGTCCCATCACCTCCGCGAATTCCCGAAGTTTCGGTCGGTTCGTAAAGAAACTAAGTCGCATCACTGAGAAAAGCATATAAAATCGATGCAAAGCCGGCAAATTTGAAGAAAATCTCTGCTTAACTTTTTTTCGCCAATCTATTTGTGTACTCTACCTAAGCACTTACTTTAAAGTTTTTTTATATAACAACAGAATATATATATATAAGAATCATTTAAACTGATATATAAATATCTGATCTGTACTTCTTAGATATTTCTTTGAAATATTATTTAAATACTCAATATTAAGTCTATTATATATAATATATTATGTGATTTTACATTAACTTTGCTATCCTTTAGAAATTTTTATACGTTTGAAGAAAGTATTGTATATTGATCTTTTAAAATACTAATTTTGCGTGTCCTTTTCGATAGTATTTACTTGATACGCTATAATATCTACTTAAATTGGAGGAACACTAATTTAGTTTGCTCTCAAATGCGAAAGAGAGAGAGAGAGAGAGAGAGAGAGAGAGAGAGAGAGAGAGGTGTTAAGATGAAGAGAAAAGTCTGCGGTAGATAAGAGAATAGGAATAGTAACTACGAGTAAGAGATAGAAATAGTAAAGGCACTCTCTTATATCGGTAAAAAAGGAAGAAGAATAAGAAGCTTATTTCACCGTAGGCTGCAATTCTCTCTCTCTCTCTCTCTCTCTCTCTCTCTCTCTCTCTCTTTCTCGACCCCTATATTTAATTTCACTACTTTGAGGAGTCGGTGGATGGTATAAGTGGTGGAAACGAGAAGAGGAGAAGAGAAGGAATCGTCGTTTAATCTAACCGCGTGCGATCCTATCTCCCTGAAATTTATCATTCGATAAATTGCATCCCCCACGTAATACATCGAGAACTTCCTAACCCTTATTCCATCAATACTTTAGAAGTTCCGTTTATTATTAGCTGCACAATGTCTTTTATAAATGAAATAATAAGATTTTTTGTTTAAAAAAAAATGATGATAAATATAATAATTAAAAAAAAATAGTTATAATTTTATATAAAATGAGAAAAAGAATTTATAAATGTACTTTGATAAATACAAAATCCGTTTATATCATTAGTTTTTCGTATTCACAATTTTTAAACTTTATCGTGATTAACGAGGTAGATTCGTTAAATTTTTACAGATGTGAACATTTTACAAAATATATACATATATCACGGCGTTATAAATTTGATTCCGTCTCATTGATTAAAATAAATACAAATGAAATATTAGTATGATATGTTACTTTGCATCTTCAATTGTTGGCTTCAACGCTCGAGGAATATATAATCACGCGACATCTTGAAGATCACACGCTGTTTTGTGGATGGGCAACAGAATAATTGCTGGTTTATGAATCGTATTCTCCGCTCCCTTTCGCGCCGTTTCTACTGGCAGCTACAGTTATTTCCGTGTAATTCTCACACCCTGCTTTGCTCTTAACTTAATGTTGTTTCCCTCACTCCATTAAAAGCCACGCCACTCGGCTCGTTTCACTTCCCACACTGCGGTTGTGGCCTTGCGGTCGCACTTGACTATACCCTTCTCACTCTTTCGAGTGTACAGACAGTCGCGTTCCATTACCTTCTTGGCCGACCAATTCTTACCTGTTCTTACACTACCATTAAAAGAATTTAGAATTGATTTGTATTTTTCATACAAAAACTTATCTATCAGAAGCTTTAATTATATATGTGTATAAAAGTTGAAAAAATTAATAAATTTTGTGTATATATTTATATAAAACGATATTATTTATATAAAAGATATTTTCATTTTTGTTAAAAATGCATATTATAATGTAACAGTAATTTTTCTCTTACATGATGTATAATTATTTTAATAATTGAGGAGATGGACGGAATAAAAGCACAATTCTATAGTACTTAGGCCCTTGTTCCGGCTATTAACTTTTTCATGTAATATTGATCGTAATAGAGAAGTATTGTAGCATGTCTTAAAGACATTACATAAATTCATTTGGTATTGTATCCATTTGTGTATAATAAAAAAGTTATGGCAAGTTAATTTAATTTTGATTAATATCAAGATTTTGTAATTATTAGGCCTTTTCCGCTCATTCCCTCAATTATAAAACTATTACGTTTGTAAAAGATTTATCGGTTTATCGGCTCGTTTGTTCATTCAGCATGAGTTAAAATCGATTATTAATGCATGCTTCAATCACTCAGCACGTTTCACGAATTTCCTAACCTGTCGACGCGAAACAGAGAGGCAATCTGAATTCTCCCAGATCTAGTTTAGAAGTGATGACAGTTATGGATTTCGCCATCGTAACGCCGTGCCAGCCGATGATGTCGTTTGTCATCCCCTCTTCGCCGCATGTTTGATTCCCCTATGAACGTTAGTGATAGCAACCCTCAAAAGCGAATCACTGACGTAAACATGGATGAGAATAGAAGCAATTAAAATTATAACTTCTTGCCCATGTATTTAAAAATTTTAAGCTTTAATAAAACACGTACAAAGATTATAAGAATTATATTTTAAATTTAATTAATTGGCTAGTTAATTGTTTTGTGATTACAAGGTATGCATAGGCTGATTATTACGTACAGTTTTGATAGTACATATAGTTTTTGAGACGATATTGATATAGCATATTTTTTCTTTATATTTACCGCTTGATTAATATTGAAAATTTTGTTTAAATTGATTCATTTGAAATATATATATATATATTGAATTTTTAATTGTTATTTAAGTATTTATTCGTGATTTGAACCTCTGAATTAATGTTCTATAATGCTTTTTAAGAAACCTATCACAAAACGTCACATATGTTTGGATCCTTTTGACTAAAAAAAGCCTCGTAAATCAATGTCACTATGAAGAAAACAGCACTAGCATAAAAATGCTATTAATTCTTTTCTAAAAGAATTTACTCGCCCGTAAAAAGTCTATAAAAAAGAAAAAGTAAAAATGAAAATTATGCGACGTTTACATATCTTTGAACAGTAGGGTCGCACCCTATGGACTATTGTTGAATAAACTTTCTACAGTAAAGCCATAATTTAATCGTGATCCAAAAGGCGCGCTCATTGAAATACATCTGCATCTGAGTAGTTAAATATTTACGAATGCAAATTACAATTTTCTATACAAATTTCTAATATTCTTATTTTATTAACTCTGAAATTGTAGAGATAAAAAATAAATTAATTAATGCAATTTTTAATGAGAAAATCTAAATCGGATTTTATCATAACTTCAATTATACGCGTATAAATACATAGATACTCACAAACGATCCTGAACGAATAGTTAAAAAATCCAAGAGAAGCCATGCATAAATGTAGGAATGTTGCATTTCGAGTTTTACGCATTGCAATGCAGTGCGAAATGCAGCTATACTACGAAAATGTAGACAGAAATTTACGATTGTGCGCGTATGGTCGTTGTTTTCATGGTTTAAACATAAACTCTGTTCAGAAGTTGCAATTTCCTGAACAAGCGATAATCACTCGCATATAAAACAGAACGCTTTATATTTAAAAAAAATTTATTCGTGCAGTATATTGTTCTTCTTATCTATTTTTATGTTAATTTTCATATTAATATATGATAATTAATATTTTCTGATAATTAATGTATAAATATGAAATTAAATTTGGTAACTAAAATTTCGCATTTTTTTATTGGAGTAATTATAAATTT
This sequence comes from Acromyrmex echinatior, assembly GCF_024713525.1. Taxonomy (NCBI): domain Eukaryota; kingdom Metazoa; phylum Arthropoda; class Insecta; order Hymenoptera; family Formicidae; genus Acromyrmex; species Acromyrmex echinatior. Next base: position 14,709,821 of record NC_141853.1, on the reverse strand, counting down.
TGAATGAGAGATGCAGATCTACATGAGATGCGGCATGCTTAATTAAGATTTTCATCGTTTAACTCTGCAATTAAATAGGGAATGATAATAAAACGAGTAATACATCCATTGATGACACATTGGAAGCTTCCAAAGTCGCTCTTCACAAGCCCCACCTTACGATCTCCAATCCCTCAGCTCTAGCCCATCCCCCTTTTATCCCCGTCACAAAATCCTGTCGCAGGCAGGGTAGAGCAGATCCCTAGAAACGTACGGTCCACCATAGTAAATCAGGCAGTCGCAGGCGGTCCTTCTGATCTATCCATAGCAGAGGTGCTACGAGACGCATCAAAGTTAGCCCGTCCCACTCTCTCCATCTTGAAAGTAGTGAAATAACTCCTCTAAGTAACTCTATCTAGCTCGTAGAATCGCTTATGGCTCATAAACGCCTCGTAACTTAACGTGGTGGCACGCGCCCCTCGAGAAATACTGCCGTACAGTTTCCGTCCATGGTGCGAGAAGAGATGACTTCGTCTCTTGAAGTGGCGCGAAAGTGAATTACTCTGATTGAAGACAACGCGGCTGCAGACAATCCTCGTCTCTTAGCTAATTATACGCTACTATGGAGAGTTTCCTTGTCAGATGGAAAAACTGCAGGTAATTTATCAGTCATCATTTTTATTCTTATTTTTGTAAATTATCATTTATACGACGAAACCTGGATTGATAATAATGTAAATTTTCTTCTGTAAATCGTGCTCGTATAGCGTAGCATAAACAGGTTTGTATATCCTGTAAATGTTTGCAATATAAAAACGTTAATCAGTTTTGTCAATAATAAGTTGAAGTTATATCTCGAGTAATAATATCAGCAAACAGTAAAAGTAAACAGTAAATAGCGGAAAAGCTATATACCGTTTATAAAACTGGTTTCAAGTCAACTACCACTTGTGCAGGTGAAATCTTTTAAAAGTAAATATTCGGCTTAACGGCGGCGCACGACATAAATGGAAAATATCGGTTTTCTAAAGGGGCTGAATAGCGAATCATAACTTCAGATCCTGATAACGGCTCGTGGGTTTCAAACATAATTTACGAAGTCAATTTACAACGGATTAATTAAAAACATTGATAATACCCCGACTTTAATTAATCACGCCTGGAGAGCGCGAGCGGCGGTAACGAACGACACTGAAATTAATTAAAATTAATGAAGCATAAACGGAAGTAGCGATAACATGACGAATCGGTGCGACTATCGGTGGTACCCCCGTCGGCGTTAGCGTCGCGTTGCGTTGCGTCGCGTCGCGTCGCGTCGCTTTGCGTCGCGTCGCGTCGAGGCGCGCACACACGGGGCGTTATCCAAAACTAAATCTCCCGCTATTGACAAAACACTACGGCGTCTCTCGTCTGGCGCAGGCCGACCTGGCCGACGCGACGCGTGCTAAACAAACGTCCAATTTTCCTGCTGCGCTGCCGTCGGTTGCAATTTAAACTAAAACGAAAATGCATTATTCCCTGGCAGTGCAGCGCGTCCCGGGGTTAAATCGGTGAAAATAGTGAAACAGCGCACCTACATTTACGCATACCGTTACGCGGGATCCGCGGGATATGTACGCGTAGAGACGATACGCGTCCTGAGTTTACATCGTTGATGTATGTTCTCGGCGGCGATCGATCTCTCTCACACGAACTGCTAATTGTGCGGCGTCATAACTCTCCGCGTGTGTCTCATCCCCTGTCTGTACCCCCCCCCCTTCTGCTTCCCACCACCGCCGTACGCCCCAGCTCACTCATCTCTGCTCTGTACAAGCGCGTTAGAAATACGCGCTTGTGCACGTTTGCCGGCAGTGACGGACGAGTATGTACTATTGCGCGCTGAGTTTACCGGCGCGAGGTGTTTCAAACTCTCCACTTTTCTATCAGATAATCCTCACCAGCGGCTCTTATTTTTAATTTACGCACACATTTGAATTATTTGATCTTGCTTCAGTATTTCTTTTATACATTCTCAAACAGTACAATTAATTTTTTTCTATTTATTATATACACAATGAAATCTATTAGACTATAAATTAACTGCACCGTTCTCTCTGATATTATCAATATACTCTGATCAATACTGTTCTGTTTATGAATATAATAAGATTTGATAATTTTACGTATGAAAATGTCATACATCCAGGATGCATTGCGAACAATATTAAGTAGAAAAGGATCTATTCTACAATCTGAATAATTCAGTTTGATTACCTTGTTCGCGTATGAAGAGAGTGATGAAGGGTGTATGAAAGCACGTGGGTACATTATAGCGATGTTGTTTACTGGCGGATAGTCCGCTAGTCTTTCGGGCCATTGCCGATTAGCGGCCGGCCCATTTCACTTCATCATGTACGAGCTAGCAATGGAATCCGTTGCACGATACGAACGGATGTTTCGCGAATTGCGGTTGTTTAATTGTTCGTCTATACATATATCGAGCTTCCAGATTTACTCGTTAATAAATATTTATATAGAAATTATTTATATAGAATTATTTATATAAAAATTAATGCATAGATTTTTATTAAAATTAATATAGTTTCTATCAATTTATATTAAACAGATAGAAGACAATTTCTTTGAATAAATCTTTTTTTCTATTGATATACATAAATGTGTATCATTATTAATATTCGCATTTTATCCCCATTTTATAACATCGATAAGAACAGTGAATGAAGACATTGCGCCTTGAAGAGCAGCATAGAGAGAATTGCTGTAGTAGCGCTAATGTCACCCCAGCGTTGAGATAAGAAGCTCAGACAACCCTCCCACTCCCTTCTGCTTTTCTTCCACCCCACGCTGAGGCACATGGTGTGAGTTATGAGGCCGATTTTTATTATTCGCGTTCCTCCACCACCTCCTTCTTCTCCGTCTTACAGCCACCCACCTCGCTTTTTCCTATCTGCGAGTGCTCATAGGCGCCGGCTGCGCAACCGGCGGAAACTTTCTCGGCGACAAGGAAGGGGTGGGGCCGGGCATCACAGCAAAGTTGCGTTATAAGAAAAACGCGCGAAAAATCGAAAGAAAAGCAATTTCTTTTTGCAGCTGGCAAACCGTATCGTGATAAATTATTTGTTCGCTAGCAAAAGTGTTTGTCGGAGTTCATTTCAGAAATAAATATACTCTACGCACAAAAATATTGTAGTATAATTTTTTAAATTACTAACATTTGTGCAAAAAATATACAGTGCTACCATCTATCTTCATATAAATGCTGAATGGTTTTTTTTATCATTTAAAGTGTATTCTGTATTTAAAATTTATTAAAACGGTAATTATTGGAATTTTCATTTCAAATTACATACCTATTGCATGTATGGATCCCATTTTTGGGTATCCGCGAAGTTAACACATTATAAGTAATATGAAAGAAATGACATTGCAGTAGCATTTTTTTTAAATAATTCTACGATTTTTTATAAAAATAAAAGAATATTGAACGTTTTATACTAAAAACCCATAATTAAAAAAATTGCAGCCGGAATTCTGTTTAAAAATAATTATGGAGTATAAGTCTCTGCTAGTACGAACAAAAAATGTTACTATAATTACAGTGAATTATCATGAAATAAACCATATAGCATTTGTATAGTACAAATTATATTAAATAAAAAAGTCTTAGTAAACATAAATCGAAAGTCCAATCTTTCTGAGATATAAATAATTTTGTATACTTTTTTATTTAGTATGATTTATATACTATCTACCATATATAAATGCTAAATGCTTTTTGATCACCCTGTATATACATATATAATATGCGTACATATAATATCTTAATACAATTGTTTCTTAAAAACGTTGATTAAATTATTAAAGACGTGTGTGTATATATATATATATATTTTTTTTTTTCGCGTAATCTTTAAAGAAATATAATTTTTGTATTTATTGAAAAGTAACATAAAAATATTTTCATAACAGCATTTTTATTTTTATTTTATTTGTACTTTATTTTTATGATCCGTTTATGCACATAAAATATTCAATATAAATTTAGCAATAGCATTTAGTAATAAATCATCAGATTATATCTATACGATTATACATATATTGATAATATAAGCCTTCATAGCAGCGTTGCTCGCAGTTTTATGTTCAGTTTTTTTCCGAATTTTATATTTCTTTTATCTATATTTGTTTGTCATTCACTGTCATTAATAAGGACATAATGATATTGATTATAAAGTGAAAGTGCTTCGTAAGAATTACAATGCTCGCTGACATTAACGTACATATGAAGATTAAGCGTGAATTTATTAAAAACACATATAATTACTATGAACCAATTAGTAGACGAGATTCGTTTCATAGCATTGATTTTTTTGGAGACATAAAAAAGGAAAATAATATATCTCAAACATTAATATCAATAATATTCATTTTAATAATATTCGTATTGTTTCTTTTAATTATGATTATTTGAAATATGTGCGCGCAATATAAAGTATGATTATTCGAGTATTATATTTTATAAATACATCCAATACTTATTTGAAAAACTTCCAAAAACTTATGGAACTTTTCAATTTTCATGAAATTAAACCGGATTTCTAACTAACAAATCGTAACATTAAGTGACGTATTGAATTTTCTTTTATATCTGTCGCTAGTAGAAAAGAATTGCAAAGACTATCGATGATCTTCTACTGGAGGGATAGCCAGAGTGAGTCCGTTCGTTTTCGTAGCCCGACGGACCACATTCTTCCAGGTGACTTTAGGCATTGTTCCTTCTGGATCTCCCTCTAGTCCCTCTCTCCTTTCTTCGGTCCCCTTTAGGTTTCATGTCTTCCTATTGCTTGGCGTCCTGCTAACCGAGGACCGCTTATAACAAGCTGAACGTTGGAGTTTTTTGCTACGACGCCTTTTTTTTCTTCTTCGCCTTTTTCTGTCCGGTATCTCCGATACAGACAAAAAACGTCACCCGCCGCGGCCGATTTATAGCCCCATCAATGACCGACTGTTGTCCATGTCCACTTATGACTATGTACTTGCTCGACCTTGGAGAGACCAATGGTCACGAAACAATCTTATCAAATTTAAACAAGATTTTTTTTATTAAATTTTAAAATTATTATTTATATTAATCAATAAGATTTAAGAAATAAATGTAATCAATAAAAAAAAAATAATATAAATACACTCTTCAAGAATCGGACATTTCATATTGAATAGCGTAAAAATATTTTGTCACATATATATAACATTGATTTTTTTTACGTTGGTTTTCTGCCTCTTACACATGTTTACAAGCGAAAAAAAATTAAAACTGAATGGTTTTACAGTTTAAGTTGTGGTGTGTTTCCGTCTTAAATCTTGAGAAGAGACCTTTCCTGAAGAATGTCCTTTTCAGAACATTTTTTTGCCTTTTAATTCTAGGACTTATTGGTCCTTAAATAACAACTTTTTTGTGCTACATTTTATAACTATGTAATAAATCCTGAAATACCGTCTCTTTTTACTGTTCTTGCGCTGCGGCTTAATACGCATCTTCAAAAGATCTATTTTCTGTATTCAGAAATGATTCAAAATTAAGTTACAAATATTTTTATCAAAATCTTTTTATATTCAACGTAAATTTATATTAAAATTTTTATTGTACAGGGTGGGCCATCTATTGGTACGTTTTTGAATTTCGTCGTATGGCAACACCGAACGAGCTACAGACCCGAAATTTTGACAGTTTATTAGTCATACCGTCCGCGGCACGAAACAACATGTTTTCTCTTGAAGAGCGTTTTGAAATTTTAAAAACTTATTTTCAAAGTCAGTGCTGTGTCGCCGAAACTGTACGAATTTTGAAAAGAAATATGGGTCGTGATAGAGCACCCACCGAAGGAGCTATACGCAAATTGGTGAGGAAAGTTCGTGAGAAAGGGATGTTAGTGGATGACATTATATTACGACTGTTTTGAGTGAAATTGGCGCCGAGGTAGTCCAAAATGTCATTAATAATTGGGGTGACCGAATGGCATACTGTAAGGCCAGTAGAGGGAGCCACATGAACGAAATCGTTTTTCATTCTTGACGCGGATACTTTTAGCTTCACAACAAAAAAAAAATTAATAAAAAATATCAATGTATGCTCATTTGATCGCATTTTTAAAAACGTACCAATAGATGGCCCACCCTGTAATAGAGAAGAATATATGAGAGATTATTTATATATTTTTCTTATGTTTCTGAAGCTTCTTATTCAAATATCTTCTACGTTTGCACATATATTTTAATCGTAACACGATTAAAAAAATTTTTTCCATGAAAAAAATGTTCCATGAGAAAACATATTTTTTGTATGTCAAATTTAATTCTATTATTTGGCATAATAGTATAATTTTCTTATGTATGTATGCTTCCGCATACATACATACTTGTTTGATACAAGTTTCTGTAATAGTCGCTCAAGCGTGCACACGTTAACTTACAATTAGTCGCAAAAGTTCGTGTTCCGCCTAATAATGGATTTGCTCACGAAGAACAAATTAGCGGAACGATATATTTTCCTAGCGCCCTTTGCAAACGCGTGTGTTCTTATACGTAAACGATTATCCGATATTTAATCTGCGTGCGTACACGCCATGAAGGATGTATTGTTATTCGTGATTTCCACATAAACGAGAAAAAAAATACATCGTGTACTTTAATTACGTTTGAGTGTATCATTACACAACAAAATTCTTATCTAACAAATATGGTAGAATTTGTTAACTTTGCAACTTTAAATTGAATCGGAATTTTTTATCTCACTCATTCTCTCTCTCTCTCTCTCTCTCTCTCTTTTGTTCGCTTTTTACATATATCGAAATAAATTATTTGATTTAAAATGCGAATTACTTTTATGAAATATAATTTTAAGATTTACTGGATATATTATCTAATGTAACAAACTATCTAATTTCTCTATTTAAATTACATCAATATTAATTAATTAAATTATTTAATAAGAATTCTGGGAATATATATAAATTTTTCTACTTTTGCAAATTCTTTTTTGCATTTTAATTTTAAATAAAAAATTAGTTTGATATATCATATATGGATATTATTTTAATAGAGCTAATTATTTATTTTTTATTTAATTATATATTTAATTATACATTTTTTATTATTCTTTGGTATAAATATATATTTGTTTTACCAAAACATTAAGAGCTAAATTTCTTTGTTTCAAAAATCGAATTAATAATTTGACGTAAATAAGTGTTAATATGTCACCGATCGTGAGTAATCGGATCAATGACACGGAGGAGAAAATTACAACGTGCGCAAAAGAGCGGAAGTGAGACAAACGACATACGGTAGAAAGAAGCGTGAGCAACGTACACGCGCCCGCGGATTAAAGAGTTATTTGATTCTCGGAGGCGGCCATAATTCTCCCGGGCTATTCCCGTTCCGCGCGCGCTCGCTCGCCCACCAGAATATTTTAACATCAGGGGTGGGTGGCAGCCCGGCTGATTCTGTGCCTGGATGAGTTTAGGTTGGGACACGGGACACATGTACCAACGCACACATGCACATAGAATAGAATGTAGGAGGGTTGGTGGGTGAGAGTTGCGGGTCCGCAACTCCACGCAGCTGACAGCTGTTTCCTCGGTGGGCCGACCAGGCCGGTGGGGAGGATTCAGCCTAGTCGCGCCCCTTCTATAATGGCTCCCTTTTCTTCCTTCCCCTACCTACAGCAGCATGGCTGGCGCAACCTGTCTCTTTCTCTCCCTCTAGATCCAGTTACGTCACATCCACTCTGTCGTCGCTCCTTCTCTATATCGTTGATGACGTCAACCTTGTGACGTAGAAGCGTGGCGTCATCACCGATAGAGCAGTCGTCGATAAAATGTCGACCGCTAGAGGCGCACTGATCGTGACACGAAACTATTACTCCACCATGCGATTTGCATGTTTGTACGGAACATACGAGATGAATTAGTAGGCTTGATGTATCAATGAGAATTCTGTGCCAGACGATAGCTAAAATAGACGATGGTACGAAATAATCTTAGTAAGATGCAACTCTATTTACGAGAGGAAGCTCTTGGCACATGCAATGATTATGTCCACTCAAAGAAATTATTTTATTTAACTTTTCTTTGTTTTAATGCATCTTTAGTTAATAAAAAGAATCGATTTTCAATTTATTCGTTGATTTATAAAAAATATTTAATATATTAACAAGATACGTAAATCTATTTTTTTAACGAAATTGAATTTTTATATAAAATTTTCACCATATTATAGACATACACAATAAAGGTTGACCTAATAGCCTTGCCCATCATCAAGGTCAAGCGTATGTATGTCGATGCCCTTCAGAACCGATTGAGCATGAAAGCGGAAAGAGAAAGGGATCGAGAAACGGGATAGAATGACTATCCAGATAACACATTGAATACTTTCACCACGTGAACGGTGGCAGCATCGTCAACGATAGGCAGCAATCGTAAAACAAGTGTTTTACGAGGCTCGACCGCAGAAGGGGAAACACCGCTATAGTACTGAACGCTGAGTGGGGCTCTCACGGTTTACGAGCGCATAACAGACGCGTTTATGGCCGCGATCACATAGCACGCGCATACCTACGGCTATATAACCGGGTCCCATAACCCAGTACGGAGTAAACAAATCGTAAAGCTCGTTTTCGGATTTACTGACCTGCCGCAATATACGGAAAGCGATACAGAGAGTTAACCAGCCAGCTACTCCAGCCAGCCGGCAGGCAATGATAACCAGCCACTTCCCCTCTTCGGTTCTCTGTCTGAGTAAGAGGGGAACTGTCATGCTGATGGCATGCGATCGAGATATCGCAACAAGCATGCGCGCAAAAGGGTTACGAGCCCCGTAATTGTGACAAATGAAGTAGATAATAGTTCGAGATAAACTGTAGGATATTGACTGAAGAGGCGGTTTTAGTTTATACGCTGGCTCGTGCCTGTCGTTTCTTATCAGTACACTTTGAATAATTTTGTACACCATGTAATTTACGAATAATATATGTTGTATACTTATTATCTTTTACGTGATATTTACTAACAAAAAAAGTAGCTACATGAGATTTCGAAAGTAAAACTTGAGAAATAAATCTCTGAATATATGATATTGTATAAATTAAATTACTTCTATCAAATTTATGCAACAGATACGTTCTTCTGATCAATCGGCCATGATATGCGCGCGCATACATACAATAGTGTAGTGTTATATATGTGTTTACAGTCTACATACATTGAAGATATTTTTGGATCGAACATATCGTTTCAGATATTTATTTAATCTATTAATTTAAAAATTATGAATTTTTTTAAAACACTATTTTATAATCATTTAATAATCAGAATAAATAATTTGTTATTTCTTTTTTAATTATATGTTTAACTTTTTAGATATCATTTACATATTTCAATTATCAATCAGTCAAATGTAATTTTAATTATACATGAAGTAATGATATACGAAGCATTTTACCTAAAAATACTTAATTTCTAATATAAATATACTTTAGGAATATATATATGTATATATATTCCTTTTATTATATTGTTTTCTATTTCGTTTATTTTCGCACAAATATCGATGTCAGCAATATTTTATAGACTTTCTAAGTCTAACAATTAATATTTTGATCTTCAACTTATGCGATGCCTTCATATTTACTATGTAGATAATGATTCTTGGCCATCAAGAGGACATTAAAAAATTTTAATATATATATTACATTAATTAAAAAAATTTGTAATAAAATAATAGGAAAAAATTTATGATAAAATTAATTGAAGTAACAATGCGCTTTCTTAAAACCGATATTATAATTCTTAGTACTTTCTTAATTAATAGAATAATTATTGATTGCTTCTAAAAAATTTTTATAAAATTTTTATTAAAATAAACTCTTATTATAACTGTTGTATAAAATAGAAAAATGTTATAATATTTAAATAAATAATTTGTTGTTTTTTTTTTTAATGAAGCACTCATATTTTATCTCATTTTTATTATAAAGGTTTTAAAAATATGAATGTTTGTAATACTATAACATTGTATTGTACTAAAAGAAATTTTAACTTCGTGGAGCGGAAACACGGCCGAAGCTTTTGCGTATCCGTACAGAGCCGCGCGGAGGTGATTTATTCGAGTTAATTCCAATTCCATTGGAGCCGCGGGGGCAGTCAGAGGGGAGGAGCAGAGAAGAGGCATCCTGTGGGGTGGAGGGTGGATATTCTTATGCAATTTGCCAGAAAGGTTCAAGAACCCGGGAGATCCCGCAATTTATCTTGCCTTATGTTACGCCGAGCCAAGGCAACGGAAGATAGATAGCGTCACTGCTTCCAACCCCGTCCTGCGCCCCGCACCGCACCACTACGGGTCAACCACCCAAACCCCGTACAGACCCCTGCGACCCTTCCCCCAGCCAATGAGGGACGACCGCGGTGGCCATCTTGGATGGAGAGTTATTGAACGAAAAAGATGAGTAAGAAACTTGTTATGGGGGTGCGTTCTCTCCGCACCGTTGGGACTTGGACGAAAGAAGGTGGAGGTAGGGGCAGACGGAGCTTGGAAGCTGCAGAGGGGTAGCTACAAGGGATTGTTGGCGCTATATTGATCAATTGCTTTACCGTGCTTCGCGCTACTTTCGTGATATAAAGTACAATACCCTTGGAGGAGCGATACCCGCTGTGAAGCCAAATGCGACTAATTATATGATGCTTATGTTTCCTAAAACATTTCACGCAGTGTCTGATTTTTTATTTTTATATTGAAGAATATCCGAGATGTCCGACAGATAAATAATACATTGCTTTTAATATCATTAATATTTTTTATATTATATATATTAAAAAATGCATAAAATACTTCAACCATTGTACATATACCATATGTCGTATCTGTATATATATTACTGTTTGACAGACTAAATTTTTATAATCATTTTTTTTTTCATCACATCACATTACTATTATAATTTTAAATAGAATTATATGCTTATTCATTTTAATATCATATTATTATATGTTTTCCTTATTGACTGAGTTGTTTTCTTTCATTCAAAAATTTTTATCTGTATATGCGATCATGAAAACAATACTCACATCAATGGGCGTGTAGAAGGGGCAATGTATGGGTGGTCTGATGGTTGCATTTCACGAATGCTTCACGCGTTCTCAGTTTATGGGCACGTGCGCGTGAGGTGTCGCGTAACTAAGTTTCACCTTGAGGTTTCAACAAATCACCTAAGCCTATCATTTCTAGCCGGGAGGTAACTGCATTACTTCACGCATGCACAGTGGCCGATCGTGAACGATTTGACAATACGACAATTAAGTTGACGTGTTGTGACATGCATCAACAAATAACAAATTATGCATTGCGTAAACATATTAATATTTATAAGTCAGTACGAATTATTTAAATTTCAAAAACTTTATGAAATATATAGCGCCAAACAAACTTCGTATAAATCAATTTCTTTTTACAAATCAATAATCTCGTTAACTAATTTATCTACATATTACTCACCTATATTAATTTATTTCTTGAACATGATTTAAATTTCATTAGATAAACATTTTAAAATATATTTTGCTCTATATAAGAATTATGTATCACTATACATAAAAACACTTTCGTTTTTAAAAATATTAAGATAGCTTCTTATGAAATGAAATATTTTTTTAGTATGTTTTTTATTGGTTTTCAAGTTTAATTTAAAATGTCTTAAATTTTTAAAAGTACAAAAATAATTATCTAATTTTCTAAGGTAATAAAAAAATATTTGTGCCTTTTTTTAATAGATAGAAGAGTGTAGCAATAAATATTATACAGGTTGTCTCACAATTATCGCATTTCCTCTTAAAGTATTCTTGAGGTAATTTTGAGACAAAAATCTTAATACGTGAAAATATCGAAACTACAATAATTTTTTCAATTATAAGCTAACTTTAAATGTTTATAAGAAAAGAACCATTTTACTTTTACAGCTTCTATTATCATTTCTTTCTTTTGAACTGGATTCTTTTCTAAGATCTTATACGAAAATATTGAGGCTGTAATAGTTTTTGAATTATAAACTATCTTTAACCAATCATAATTCAAAAATATTATAACCTCGACATTTTTGTATTAGAATTTTCGTCTCAAAATTACCTCAAGGATACGTTCTTAAGAGGAAACGCGGTAATTGTAAGACACCCTGTATATAAATGTATTTCTTAAATTTGTTTACTAATTCTTTTTAGAGTATTCCTTTTCCTGTATGTAGATCTATTAACGAATATATTAATTATTTTATTAATCTTTTCTTATTATACTATACTATTTCATTGTATTATACAATTTATGTTACAGACATGTGATATCTTTCATTTTTGCCGACATATCGGTCTTTCGATCTTGATTTGTTTTATGTGAACAATGTTCATCAATTCGCTGTAGGATGGCGCTTCTGGCGTCGAACGTATGGCGCGCCATCTATGAGATTATGCTTAAAACTTCTCACGGGAAAACCACGTGCACCGTGCCCACCAGGCGGCGTAGCACACGCCTGTCATGTCCAAGAAAGAGGGGGTGGGGGGGGGTTGGGTCCCCACTGTTTTTCTTATGTGTGAGTGTTGAGAATAGTGGGGGTATGTATACCTCTATGCCATGCCCGCAACGGCGCAGAATCCCATCGATCATTCGTGCCGTTTCCCCGTGTTTCACGCCGCCGTGTATTGCGCGGTGTAGAGAGAGGAGTCGGCCTCCAATGCCCCCCTTCGACCCCGCGCGGCCTCCACTTTGTCTCTGACACGTCCACCCATCTCACCCCACCCCGCGCAAATCTCCCCCTTCCTGTACGACGTGCTGAGTCCGTGACGGTTCGGCGGGCAATGCCGGCCGACCATCACGAGGCCTTACCTTCTCTATTATATTTATGTGGTGGCTTGCGGCCTGAAAGGTTTATATGGTGTCTCCACTCTGTCTCGCGTGCCGCTCCTTTTTTTTCTTTTTTTACTCCCCCTGCCTCTTTTGTATACATCTTCCGCCTGCAATTATTCTGCTGCGAGTCGCGCCGATTGTATTACGTCACAAATTCGTGTCATTATCTATAATTATTGATTAAATGAAACCCCGCGAAAATTTCGAATTAGTGAACGTGGTTCAAATTTGAGAAATATTTAGATTTTGATGGTGTCTAACTGTGCGCGTTATCCTGTGGGTATATTTGGGGATAGCGAAGTGTTCAGTGGATGACACCACGTGTCGATTAAAACCAATAAATGTGCGCCCGAATATCGAGTATCAGCTAATAAAAATGTAAAGATGTTGGACCGTGCTTCAGATATTGTTATTATTATGCCGTGATCTTATCGCGTGTATATTTGGATGAACGTTTTCAACCGGTAAATGATTTTGATGATTTTTTTAATTATCTATTAATTAATCATATAATTATACATATATTGTATTTTTTATCATAACATTTAATTACAATTATTAATAAAAAAAATAGAACTCTGTTTATCTATATTCCTTTTCACAAACAAGTTTATTTCGTGTCGTTTGGAATATATTCGTAGCTAATTGTGAATTCTTATTACCTGAATTGGAACCATCATAGTTCGGACAATAAGATTTACATGTTGTTTGAATACTACGTAACGTGCTCTACTTCAGTTTTCTAAACATCGCTCCTATTATCTAAGTTTTAATAAGTTCTGGTAAAGGGGAGAACTAGAGAACCTCTATTATCCGAATTATTTGATTATCAGAATTATACTATTTTCTTGTCTCATTACATGTTCGAATAAACGGAGTTCTATTAGTGTATGTAATGTCATTATATTTTATTGAAACAACTGTCAAGTTCAAATAAATTTTATACATGAATCTTATAATGATATTTAAATACAAAATAATTAAATAAAATATATTTTTTATATAATTTAATTGATAAAATATTTGCATCGATATCTAATTTCGAAAATAGCAGACTATGATTGGTATTCATAATCAGATCTTATATTCAAGACGTCTTAAGTACAGTCTTACGAAGTCACGAATCAATCAGAGGGCTGTAGCATCTTAAGAGATTATTTAAGACAGTCTTGAAATAAGAGTGGATTATGAATACCGCCCTATGAGTGTTTATAAGATTGATATTTAGGATATATAAAAAAATACAGAATTAAGCAACGTATTAATACAACACATACATGTATATATATATGCGTACAATCTATATATAACAAGATGTAATTTATTGTTTCAGGTAAGTGACGTTGCAACGCCTCGAGCCTCGTGAAGCATGCCCATGCAACTTGCTTGGTATAATGTAAGCAACTTATTTATCATAATTTTTTATCAAATTTTTTTGTTTGCGAATGAAGTAATTGCGAGTAGAATTAATTATAATCTTATATTTTTATTTCCTGCTTTTCTCTAGAATATTTATTTATATTTAAATTCTATTATGCATACGCGTGTACTAAATAATGACATGACACCCGAAACACTATTGTGTCTCCTGATGTTTATACGTCCCTGTATGTCCCTATATCCTGTTACATATCCGCTATGCTCGATCGATACAGAGCAATCGAAGCAAAAAGATAGTTTCTACAACTATCAGATGATAAACCAGAAGATATCTTGAAAACTAATTCTAGTGTGACTTTTCGGCATGTTGGAAACGATTCTTATAATTATCTATTAATTTTGCATTGTATAGCATTTTGTGTGATGTATTACTTCTATGTTAAATTATTAATTTTTTTAATCAGTTCTTTATTTTTACGCTAATACGAGAATATTTTTTTCGTGAGTGAATTCATAAACGGGAAGCTCAAATATAACAATATGATAAACATTATAAAAAGATCAAAATCTTTTTGCACTATAATCTTTATTGTATAAGATTAAAACTAAAATTATATTTCTATATAAAAATTAAACTCATCATTTTAAAATGAATTTATTTATATGAGTTGGGATGCTAAATGGATAACGTATTAAAAAGCATAGGAAAATATGAAAGTTAAAAATATCATTGTTTATCATATTTATGTGTAATAAGTCGGTTATTTCAGTTAAGATAGTCATTAAAAATATATTTTATTATAAAAATCTGAAATTTTTATTGAAGATTGTAAGCAGAGAACACAGTGATATAAAAGAGTCATACACAAGTTCGATTATTTTCTATATTATAATTTCATGCACATAAATATATCATTGAGAGAGAAAACATAAGTACTTATTATAAGTATTATATTATACTATCTACAATTTATCATTATAATGGTATCCGAGCAGTTGATGATTTGAGTATACAGGTATCATGTAGCAAAAGTGTAAATGGAGGTTTAAAGGAGACTTATTAGCGCACACTGTTGGAAGATGAAAAATAAAACAGTCAGATAATAATCAGAACAAGAAAAAAATCAAAAAATAAGAGACTAAGAAGAAGAGATACAGTGAATGCGACTGAAGGTTAGAAAGATGCTTACAAAAGCAGTGCTGAGAAATCCTCGTCAGCAACAGAATCAGGATAAGCCCACACACCCAGCGGCACGTAAAACACGCAGTAAGATTAAATGCTTCATTAATATGATTAAAGTAAAAAGCTATATGAATAACGAGCAACAGTGAATCATCGAATAGTCGGATCCACGAAACCGGTGCATTATTCTGCAGTTCTATTGATACTTTTTAGTTGACACTTTCATATTTATGTAAAATTTTATATTTTACAATAAAAGAGAAATATACAAAATATATTTTTCTACAATTAACATGCGGATAATAAATTTGATTAAATAGCATATCATAAAAATTATATTAAGAACTCAATATTGTATCATAATTTTTCAACTCATTTAGAGGGTCAGAAATGTTCTGTCTTGTCCGTTAATCGAATTGATTTGGCATGCCAGGAAAATTTGAATTGAATGGACCAAACGCGAGGAAAGGGACAGACATGGACAGTTCTGAACACAGCTCCCGGAATGTTTTATGTTGTCTGATTTAGTATCTTCGCTCTTTAAAGAATAAAACTCGTAATAGAGTTTTTTTCAAAAAATGCACCTCCTTTTTTTTCTAAATATTACATGTATTTAATAATTTCATTATGCGTTGCAGTATCTACAGTAAAATAATTAATAAAAGTACAGGTTTCATAACTAATGGGAAAATCGGGAAAGAGATGATTCTACACGAAAAAATAAATTGAAAACGTAGAATAAAATTTTTTCATAGATTCTGTGTTTTCTGGGAAATTGGCTTTAAATATTTGTTGAATACGTGTGTACATTCAACAGATATTTAAATTATGTCTTGACGTGAGCCTTATTGCAGAAAATTATTTCTGCTTATTTTTATTGTATTGGGTTGACAACGCAAAACCAGGATATTAATGCACGATGAATTTTATTACCTTATTGAAAATATTGCCCATTCTATTGAATACAT
The DNA here is from genome assembly GCF_024713525.1 of Acromyrmex echinatior. Classification (NCBI taxonomy): domain Eukaryota; kingdom Metazoa; phylum Arthropoda; class Insecta; order Hymenoptera; family Formicidae; genus Acromyrmex; species Acromyrmex echinatior. The sequence continues at coordinate 14,693,363 of NC_141853.1, read as the reverse complement.
TTTTCCGAGACATAGTTAACATTATGCATGCATAGTGCACATTATTTGACAAGTATTTAAAGATTTAAAATAAATTTTTCGACAGTAAAACTTTATATGAAAAAATTTTTACATTCTCGACTTATTTTTTCACATAAAATTACTTTTCGGTTGTAGCACCAGTTATAGAACACTATATTTTATTTTAAAAGTATACTACAATTACTAAAAATTATTATATTTTCATACAACAAACCTTATAATTTGAAAGAGTACTATGAGATCAATTACTTTAATAGATCTAACGTTATACTCAGCATAGACAATTGTGATAATGATGGTATTTATCGCTCGAAACCACATGTTACATGTCACAGATCACTTCGTTTACACAGGATATGTCACATTGATGCTTGGTGACATGCAAGGTGCCATGCTTGACACAAAGTGCAAGCAAATGCGATCGGCGATTATACACTTACAACGTTACCATATATAAACGGTGCCCGTATAAGCCACGGTAGATATGCATACATCGCGGATACACATAATGCGGTCCAAGGCACGAGGGTAATGCATCTGCCACATGACATCGGAACCTACACTAATCGCGCGACAATCTTCATTGCAATGAAAAGAGGAATAAGAAAGAAGACAAGGAGAAGAAAATCGCATGTATCGCTGTACTCGGTACGCCTTGCAAAGAAAGAAAGGAATGAAGGAGAAAGATAGTGTCACAAACAAGGAAAGTGTGAAGAAGGATACAGATAGACGAAAGAAGATAAGAGCAACAAGATTGAGAATGAAGAAGTGGATTATGTAGCATTTTGTGAAAAAGAAAAAGGAGAATTGAACATATACTGAAAGAATACGGAAACATCAAATATAGAAAAAGAGAAGAATAATAATAACTTACAAACTGTAAAATTCATAATGTTAAATTATATTCAATTTAAATCATTTTTAATTGTTTCTGAATTATTATTGCTCCTATTTAATATCTCGTTAATTTAACTAAAACAATGGAGTTGAACGAAATGTTTAAATTTGATTCAAATTTAAGTTAATTGTTCACTAAGTGCATACGTTAATACGGACGTTGTTACTTTAAAACTAATCACAGAAATGAATTGATTTACATTTACACATAGAAATTAAAGATAACAAGATGTTATTTTTTTAATTCAAGAGATTGGATTACTATTACTCCTTTGATATCTAACAATGTACATATGTTATACAAAGTTAAAATATAAAAATATGAAAAAAAACAATGATAAAAATCATGAAAAATAAGATATATCTGTAATGATGCACACTGCAAAAAAATATGCATATAAATATTGCAAAGCGAAAATAGAGCTATTTTTGTATGAAAATATTCTCTTCTTTTTAATGAGATCATGTGTGATGATTTCATTGATAATAGATAAAAATGGATGGAAATATACGGGTCATTATTAAATGGCATTACACAGTAAATTTTTCTTTTATAGCTAGGGGATAACAATTATGATAATTTTTTAAAACACTATACAAGCAATACTTATTTTTTGTAAAGAATCATCAAATTAATTTTTTATAATTAGAATAAAAAACTTGAAATAACAGGACTCTTAATGTTCAAAATACTACAACGAGATATAAAAAGCTAATAAGAATCAGAAAAACTTAAAAAAATTTCTATTGTTTGTTTAACATAAGTATAATTAAAGATAGATATAATAAACAAAAACTGTACAAAAGTTAAAACGCTACAAAATACAATTACTTGTTTTGACCTTATATTTAGGTTTTCTTCAAATGTATTAGGTGTTGGAATTAATTCGTAGCGTTTTTTAATGAAAGAATGTTATTTATTTCACATGAGCATTAAAAAATACATTAATGAAAGTACTTCCCATCACTTGTAAAACGCTACGAATTAATTCCAACACCTAATACAAAAAATTTTTTTAGCGCAGTAAAAAACATTATTCAAAAATTAAGAAAGCGACTGTTTCGTTTCATAATTAGATGAGTGTTAGAATAAAAAAAATTGCTAGTCAAGCGATTGGTTGACCGATTGCGAAAATTTCTTATTCTCAGAATCTGACAATTGAGAAAATCCATGTTAATATTATAAAAAATCGTCAAATTTCGATGTCAAAAGAGGTAAAAAATTATCACAATTATAAGTGTTTTAACGTCAGTATATAAATTAAAGAGTAAAGAAAAACGTCTAACGTTCTCGACGGATTCAACCGTACTGACTCTCTTTTGACATCGAAATTTGACGATTTTTTATAATATTGACATGGATTTTCTCAATTGTCGAACTTTGAGAACAACAAGAAATTTTCGCAATCGGTCAATCTAATCGTTTGATCAAACCAATCGTTTGACGAGTAATTTTCCGTTTCTCTATTCTAACATTCATCTAATTATGAAACGAAACAGTCGCTTTCTTAATTTTTAAATAATGTTATTTCTGCGCTGAAAACATTTTTTGTACATTTGAAGAGGACTTAAATATAAGGTCGAAACATGTATGTAATTGTATTTTGTAGCGTCTTGGCTAATTCTACAATGTGCTTTTTGTTTTCTATTTCTTGCTGTTCGTCTCTTGTCTTATTGACCAAAAAGGCAAGAGACAAACAGAGACAAACAGCAAGAAACAGAAAATAAAAAGCACATTGTAGAATTAGCCTTTAACTTTTGTATTTTCTACAGTTTTTGCTTATTATATCTATCTTTAATTATACTTATGTTGAACAATGGAGATTTTTTTAAGTTTTTCTGACTCTTATTAGCCTTTTATATGTCGTTGTAGTATTTTTTATAATTAATTAGTAAACTAATTTTTATAAAAAGTGGTTGTTTTTATCTATCAAATTTTACACAACTTGTCTTTTATAACATCCATAATTTAGATTTAAATGAATAATTGATTTACATACACATAAGATTATTGCTTTTCTGAAATTATTAATTAGCTATTACTATTCATGAATCATTTTATGATCCAAGTACGATAATGTCTAATTTCTTTAAAGATTATAATAAACCTTGACACCATCCGCAAATTGTCTACCTTTCACCGCGAGGCAAATGCACGATTTTTTAATTTTTTAAGGATCAGGTCGAGTTTCGAAATTCTAATTCATATGACGGCCATATTAGCAGCGATAAGAAATTGCGGAAACCGGCAGTTGCAGTGGCGCTCTCTGTCGCATGAAACACTGTGATACGCATCTATCGAACGAACCTATGGTGCTATGTCGACCGCACACAGCAAGCAAACCTGTAATTTATTCCTCGACGGCTGCGCGTACCACCCAACTCCAATATAATCATTATAATTATTGTCTCCCCTTCAAATGGGGCTCGATAATAATCGTTTGTATTTGTTACACAGCTCGCATTGGCTCTACTACATCTGTAGAATTTAGGGATGATTTCTTCGAACTGTATCGAGTCATTTTTCTTATATCATACATTAATTTCAAATTGCGCAAATTTCTACACTTTAGTAGATGTCTGTAATAATCTACTACATACGAAATCTGTTACATAATGATAGCGCATTTTCAATATATGATTTAACTTCCATAAATATCTTTGAAATATTGAAAGTAATATATGAAAAGAATAATAATACACAAATATATATATATATATATATATATATATATAATGATAATCCTAATATGATTTCTAATTAATGTGAGACATAATATTAAAATAAAATGAAAATTTGAACGTGATCTAAATCGAGATCCTCTTTTCTCTATTTTTCAAAAATAAAAATATTTGTTTCAATTTTCTCGTACGTTGAGAAAATATAATAAAGATATTACGAATTTAATCACGAATTCCGATCAATCAATTCTCTTTATCCATCATCGTTAATAATCTGTATATACCTATGCCTCGACGTTCGTATTGCATTCGTTTATCTATTGTTGCAGACGTGGTATTATAAATTGCAGCGATCCGTTTACTGTGTTAATTTGTCCGCTTTTCAATTAGCGACCGAACCAGTTCGGCGGCAGAAAATAAATTGAGTGTCGGCGATGGTCGCAGTCCGTTCGTGACTTTCTAAATTCACCACGTGTGTGTCGACTCCTGCTGGTTGAATTGTCGACTCTGCTCCACTGATCGTTTTTAAATTATTGATGAAATGAAATATTACAAAACTACTTCCTTTTAACGTCGCCCATTATTCTCTCAATGTTAAACGAAAAAAATCTTTAAATTTGTAATATTATAGCTAGTCTATAATATCTATTTCACAATTAAAAGTTTGTATATTTTATAAAATTAAAGATAAGTTTGCAGAGATCTACATAAAATATCACAAAAGTAAAAATCTAAAAAAAGTTCAAACATAATACTTTTCGAATCCAATTTAGAAACTGCAATTTGAAATATTTCAAATTGCCAGGTTCTGATGGAGTTTGCCATTTTGAACGAATACATCACTAATTTTGCGAGGGGATGTGAAACCCGATGTAATATTCCGTCATTCAAAAAGCAGTGCCGTGCTGAAGGCAAAGGTAACTTCGTGCCGGCCACCTGCAGGTAACCTGGGAGCGTCACGACGCCGCCGTCGCGACGAGTTACGACCACAAATCACGCGATTTGTAATTGCTACTATCAACTACACGATTTCACGTGGCGATTTCGACCTGCACATGTGGATGAAAATCCATAAACATCGATTCTGTTCTTTGTGAGACTTAACGTCAAATCTTGATGAGAATTTAAATTGTGATGTAATTTGTTTCTTCAAATTTTTGGATAATTTCTGAAATCTAAAAATTATAATTGAAATATATTTATTGATATATATATATATATATACTAATCAATTTTCTATATAATATAACTATGCAAAATGAAAATATTGAATAATTTTATTCTTTATTGGACTATTCATTGTATGTGATTAGAAAGTAAAATAGATCTGTAATAATTAAATACGAGTTTAATTTGAATAACATTTTGATTAAACATACATTTAAATTATACATTTTAATTTGTTTAGATTAGTATGTTGCTAATTCCTATCATAAAAATCATAACGTGTTTAAATTTGTTTGCTACTTAAATTGATTATCATTATATTGTTTAAACATTTATCGTAGTCTTACATATTAGATTCATATTATTAGTACATTATTTAAATTTTTTAATATTTTTTGTTATATGACAAATTATTAAATTTCCTAATAAATTATATTATTATACATATTTATTGAAATAATCAATTGAAAAACGCTATAAAATATTAAATATGAAATACTAAATATAAAATAAATTTTTTTATAATATTATCTTTTTTTCTATTTGAAGAAATAGAGAGATATCGCTGATAATGTCTTTTCGGTCCTTACGACTATACGCATGGGCGTTTCTAGTCTACATTATCATGTAGTATATCACGTACCGTGACAGAACGCGTTACCATTGTAACACGCTTGTTCCTGCGGCGATACATTACGTTACGTCCACGTCCCAGGTATTACTTCGGCTTCCCTCCTCAACATGGCTAGTAGCTTCGTACATGTTAGTAAGCTATGTTTGATTCGTTCGTCGGCGGTCATGGTGGGCTACGTTAAAAGCTTTCCTCGCCATCAAAGTAATTGCAGATATATAGTCTACGATGAAAATTACGGAACTGCTAAAAACGCGCCGCAATTCGGGTATTGTAATAGGCAAGAAAGTTATTTTCTCTCAAATATCAGAAAGAGAAATAGTTGTGAGTTTATAACATATTTGTTATATTTATTTTATTTGCTATGTCTTGTTTTTTAAGATATTAAACATAATATAAACATAATATAAGTCTTTTATATTATTAGTATAATTGCATGATGCGTTACATCATAATTTTTTTATTGTCTTCTTTATTAGAGAGATGTTAATTTCTTATTAAAAAATGTTCAGAGAATACAAAGTAAAATTAAAATAGATATATTACATGATTTTACATGGTGATTTCTACCTGCACATATGGAAATCTACAAACATCAATTCTGTTATGGCTTCGCGAGATTTAACAGCGAACTTTGATGAGGATTTAAATACAATTTTTTTTACGAATTTTATTTCTGGAATTTAACTCTCTATAATTTATTCATCGATATGTGGCAAAAGAATATTTGTACAGAATTTTAATATGCATAATTGTATGCATGTCTTTTAGAATTTGTATGAAAAAGTTTTTATAAAAAATAAAGAAAGAGTTTTTATAAAATATAATTATTTTTGAAGATGAATTTTTATAGAACAAATTAATATAAAATTGTACAAAATCAAAAAAAAAATTGTAGTATTTAGATTTTTGTGGATGATTGTGGATGATATTGGGTCATTTAAAAAGTATCCGTGGTTTTTCATTCAAAAATTGAACAAAAAACCGCGGATACTTTTTAAATGACCTAATATTTTTGAATTTTGTGTAATAGCTGTCATGAAAATTATTCATTAATTTCGTTACACGGAGAGAATTTTTCTTAGAGTTTACCTTGAAAATATGATGGTCGTGGGACAACATTGTATTTCGAAGAATTTTAATGTAAATCTCTCTCATTCGGTAATAAAATTACGATAAAGTATAAAATAAGTTTGATTAATTTTACTGAAGTGCATGGTAAAAATCTTTAAAATATTATATTGTACCACAACTACTATATTTTCAGGGTAAATTTTAAAAGAAAGTTCTCTCCAGGTATAAAATAAAATATTCCAAGACTTTGATACTCGATGATATCTGACGAAGTAGACGTGAATGCTTGTGGATCTCCTGATATCCGGCAGGTCGTATAGGTGCGCGTGATGTGTTTTCCGCGCCCGCTCCTTCCTCCTTCAGCGGCGCTGCTTGCCATCAACATCGCACTTCATAATCCTGGCAGTGTTTCTGCGCGTCTCGATCCGTTAACTTACTCAATCGCTCCGTTCCTCTTTAATATAATATCTGTTTCGTTGCAATTTCCAAAAAGGGGTATTGTCATTGTATTGATAATTACGAATTACGTTATTTCGTTGTCAGCTTCAAGGAAGATGAATAACCGGATGCCATTACTGCATTGTGTGTCTAATTTCTGCTCCACAGTGATTTCGGATAATTGTGGCCTTACGCTTCCGTCCATAGATGTCCAACTTTTATTTTGTGAAAATTAATATATCTGTTTTGCGATATTATCTGGTTCCAGTGCTACAAAATTCTCCCTTTTCAAGTCTAATAAATTTTTTGTTAGAGATTTTTACAAGATTTATATTATAATTTCTAAAACATATATAATTCAAATGGCATTGATAATACATAATATCGTACGAAACATTTTATGATAATTCTGTCAATAATTCTTGACGTTTACTGTGTCTATTCTCGTGTAGAAATCCACACGTGCGAAAGATATTTGTAACTGGCCACCCATGACTTAAACTGGTTTCGTATATCGCATCGGAGAAATTATCGTTTGCGTATAAATATATTTTAATTAATAGCAGTATGTTATTAGCAATTGTATAATAACAACATGAGCTTTTTCTTCATCATTCACGGTTTACTTATCTATTTCCCGTTTCATCTATTAGCATTTTCTTAACACGACGAAGTTATTCTTATCACTCCATTACAATACAAAGTTAAATACGTCAAAATGTTAATTGTTGTAAAAACTATTTTCAACTTGAAGTGTATGTTGAATATTTTAAAGTAACTGCTGCTTAAAAAGAGAAGAATCAAACGATTGGTAAGTTGACACAATATGATATTTGTATGTATTATCTTATCTATCTATATATATATATATATATATATATATATATATAAAATAATTATTTATAAAATATTATTTTAATAAGAAGTTTTAATATATTTGATATAGTAAGTTAATATATTTGATATGTAAGTATAAATATTGACAAATTATGTAAATATTTAGATCAAGATTTAATATCCTATTTTATACATACACGTAACACTATTATCTTTTTAAAAATTTTGCTCTATATTTTATTTTGAACATCTCTCTTAAGAAATTAATGACTAAGTTGTTTCTTTAACAATGTTAGAAGAAATTTTATAATTTTTTAAATTTACTAAGTAGTGTAAATTTTATTTCTGAGACTAGACAGAAAAGATCTATAATCTCTATAAGATTATGTAATGGAAAATATATTTAAAAAATTTTTAATAAAATTTATTTTGTGTAATAAACTTTTGTCTAAATTAAGATATGCATATCTCATGGTATATTTATTTATTTTAATGCTTGTAATTCTTTTTTATAATATAATTATTATTTTTTATTATTCTTCTCTCTCACTTTCTCCTTTTATCATGTTTTTTTTTATATATAAAATCTAAAGCCGTTATTATAAAAAAATAAGGAATAAATAATTTATATAATTTTCTAATATTGTGCCAATTTGCATTTTCCTGATATAAATAAAAAAGTAAAGAGAATAAAAGAATTTCCTTATTCTTTGATAGGTAGATTAAAAAAGAAGGAAAGAGAGAGAGAGAGAAGAAGGAAGAGGCGAGATTGGATAGAAGGATAGGTGTAATTTACCCTTGAGGCCCCGTGGGTGGTTGCTTGGTTCTTGGTTCTGCTGTACAGGATTGGTTAGACGTTTGACAGTTGACGGATGATGAGGCGGCCTTTCAGTCTCCCTTCCGTTCCCCTTTTACGCCCCCAACGTACTGATTTAGTCTCAGATTCGGTTTCTGGCGCGTTCATTATCTGCCGTGAGGCAAAGTAGAACCGGGCATAACGGGATTATTACCTGAAATAGGCACATACGTCATATACTTTTGGTTTTTTTTTACCCATTCTTTATTCGATCCTGCTTCCTGTGGGTCGACTAAAAATTGGTGTTTTATTTGTTGTCTTGTCTTTCTCACCCATTATTACAGGATTTAGAATTTTGAAAAAAGAACATAAAAGTGCTTAAGCTATACGTTACATGTGCAAGTTACGTATGTGTAAGTACTATAAGTATATACAGAGGATTTAAATTACGTATTTATTTTTCAATGTAGCAAACATAGAAATTAGTTATCAGTATTAAAATTAAGTGAATTTTGTAACATGCAAATAAAAAAGTTTTTAGAATTTATATATATATATATATATATATATATATACACAAAAGATATATTCACTAACAAAATATTTAATTAATTATTTAAACTTAAAAAATTTGATACAACAAATTGTATGAGTTGATTTATCTAATATAGTCAAGCGTGAATATTATATATGCTTTCTAACTCTCGACTGTTTTTTTTATCATCGTGTACATAAATCTTTTATCTTTTATCTTTTATCTTATGTCAAATGAAGAAATTGATACTATTTTATCTAGTTAATGCGTCGTTTCTTAATTTATAAGAACCGGTCTATTAAAAAAAATGTCATTTCTAGTATATCTGCATGTATCTCTGTTTGTTAGAAAACAGATAGCGAGATAAAATCATAATAATCTCCATTTTAACGCGATTCTTTATATGAGACATGGAATGAGCATCCAAGAGTAGACGTAGCTCTTGTCGCAGCGTAACGCTTCGATGCATAGCTCAAGATAAGCTATCCTCTCGCCAAGGAGATGTGGATCTAGGAACGATGCGCGAAACAGCTAAGTGTAGTTTCTGTATTTCTTCGTGCTGGATGTTAAAACCACAGCACGAGCGCCGTGCCAGTGTCATGTTTATCTATTCTGCGATCTACTGCGCAACGTGATTGCGCGAACTACTGCGTGGTGCTCGAATGTTCCAGGGATCTCGACTGCGTGGAACCAGAAAACCGGTCGTGTTCTACGCAGTTTCCTGCTTCGTTCGTACAAAATTTACAATTTTCTTTAGTCGCTGACATTTAACACAGTTAATTATCATGTATTATATAAAAGACTGACTTTTAAAATTAGCGTGTAGATTAAAAAATTAAATTTTAAATTTTGCAATTTAGTAACGCGATATATGTATTATCTAAATAATATATAAAATTACTAAAGTAATGCCATTAAATAATAATATTAGGAAAAAGTAGAGTAAATTAACCTGCGTTATCTCGATTAGCATAGTTTGCGTGAGTGGATGATCTAACGCATTTTAACAAACTAATTAAGACGATTGCACGGGTTTATCATCGCGCACGTGAGTAATAGACTGGCTGCTCGTTTCGGGAGGAAGTTCGCTATGCGTGAGAAAACAGACATACATCCTTCTCGTAGCATGATTAAATCTTACTTTTCCACGACTGGGACGGATATACTCGTAAAATAGCTATATAGGCTAATTGGTCGTCGTCGATCTCTGCCTTTCACCTTAATTCTTTCTCAGCAGTTTACTCCAGATTATTGCTCTTGATCGTCATATCACAATTTCCTCGAGGTTCGATGAGGTATGAGTTACAGCCTTTACGAAGAGTATTACTACCTGTCCAACCAAACTCGCATGCTCAGGTCTAGTCTGCCATTTATCATCTCATTTTATAGTCAACCAAATGAACACTGGAACGCCCAGTAAATGTTTTCGCTAGTTGTACGTTTTTGCCTCTCTTTGAAAAATTTTACTCATAAATAACGATGTGAGCATAAATAACAATATGCAGCATTTTATATAATATGAAATGTTGCATGTCACGTTATTATTTAAGTAAATTTTTTTTTTCAAAGACGTAAATATTTAATTCTATAATTGCAATGTATGAGAAGGATAAAATTTTAATTGGAAATGTTTAATTGGTAATATTTTATTGTTTTATTTTTACGTAATTCTTCTCTCTTTTCCATCTTTTTATCATCTATAACCAAATAATCAAATTCTATAAATCTGTAAACACATTAAGTAAAGATTTTATTATTTATTTGTTAAAATATAATTTACTAGAATTCTAATTTTGTAATTTAATAAGCTTTTATTATAATTCTTTAGTTACCTCTAAAAAATAACTAATGTCGGATTTGTCGAGAAATCCGTGCAACTCTTTACGAAACAGTTCATATACACCTGCTTATGGAGTAGTTACTCAGATCGGTGTAATATTTGCCATGCGGCCCGAGGTTTCTTAGCATAATTCATGGTAACTTGCTATCATGTGTTCGTTACCCCGTCACTAATAATAGATCTTGGCACCTTGCTGGCTCCGTCTGCCGACCACCCAAATGATCGCGCACAAGGCGAAAGAATCGATGTTAGCGGACATTATGGAGTTGATTGGTAGTACAGGAACGGTAGACATGGATACACCACAGTAGGTTGATTTGAGTAATTGATAAGAAGTGCCACGCGCCAGTCCGCTGCATACAATCGCGATAAAAGCGACAAGACTGTCCGCTTTGAATATTTATGTGTCGCATATCATTCTTAATTTTTGATTAAGTTCCTTTTATTAATAAAATTACAAAATCATATAAATATAGAGTAATCGTAATCGCCAAGTAATCGTATTAAATTTATATCGGCAAATATACATACATATGACTTAATCTGCTATTTGAAAAAATAGGAGTAATGTTATATACATATAATCGATATAATATTTTGGTATAATATTTTAGTAAATATTTAGTATTTTTCATATGAACTTACACTAAATCTATAAATATAATCAGTAAAACTTATTATATACTATTTGTATAACTTATTTGTTTTTATGTGAATGCTTTAATATTCCAAAATAGAGGAAATTAAATTTTTTTCATATAAAAGAGTTACTAAAAGAGTAAATAAAAAATTTAAATATATTACTTGATTATTATTTAAAATCTTCATTAGCATTGAGTTAATAATATAAAATAAAAAATTAATGTAAAATTGAAACAACTAATAATTAAATAGAAACGAGCGAAAAACATAAATTAAAAACAAGCAAAGAACAAGTAGATAAAAAGTCATATTAAAAATTAGAAACATTTCATCTATTTAAATAAGTACAAATATAAAACGTCTATTTTTAAGGTACAATAAATTAAGGCAATGGTAGTTATAAAAATATTTATAACTAATTCTTCGGACACGAGAACAATCAAATTTAATATGATAAAAATGTACTCTAATATATTATAAATGTCAAGTTGAATTTATATATAGATATTCCAATTGTTCAATGGTACAAATTTACAGTCACGGTAATTATATATAGAATAGTTAGAAGTATAATGAAATTAAAAATTATAGACTGTTTACAAACATTAGTACAGAGATATATATTTTTATAAGATTATAACATTATTTAAAATATATAACCAAAAACATATTCGAAAATTTAATGTAAAAAATATAAATTTATTTAATGTAGTACCTATAAAAAGAAATTAAATCTTGCGAATAATTTTATAAGTTAATAGTAATTATTATACTTTTTCATATTTATGTTATAATATTGATTGCCTTATATTGGTTGTTGATTAACACTATGTAAATAACGATAATACATTAACCTTTTTGCGTGTGATTTATTAACATATCATACATAAGATAATCACATACATGAAGATATCATAGATTATATGTATTATGCAGAATCACTTATGCTGAATTCTTCACTTTATTAATCAGCAGTTTTCTATTATACATGTTTTTTATTTTTATTGTTAAAATTTTTGCTGTATTTATACTAAAAATTATACTAAAAACACATTTGTGTTATATTTTATTATGTTAAAATTGATATAAACCCAATATTTCATTATCTTTGCAACATTTTTCCAAGACTGTTGTAAAGATAATGGAACATTGATTTATATCGTTTAATCTTAAAAATTTGAAAATTATTGCTTTTCCCGCCACATGAAGCAAAGCCCTCTACCCAATTTTGCTGGAACTCAAAGGTACTCGACCTTCCAGCAAAGTACAGCAGATGGCGGTGCGATTCCATCTCAAGGCCGCTATTCGCGCGTGGCAGCTGTTTCCGTGGTGCTGCCACCTTCTGCACCCTGCTTAAAATGAAGGTGGTACTGACCTGCGCATATCCCGCACCATCATAACACAGCTCGAACGCCATGGGTGCCGGCAAATTTATGACCCGTATCATGGCGCGGCATCTAAACGATTATTTGCCGTTAAACGTAAACGGCTTATAAAAACGAGCTTGTATAATAGAGTAAATATAGGCTTGGTGTTCAGACCATGATAAATTTATAGCTCCACTTATGAAGATTTTGTATTGGCTGACTGGCAGCACCAGTATTTAACCTTGAAAAGATGAATATTACTAAATTCCCTTCGTGAACAAATTTTTGAAATTTCCTTTATAGGAGTTTTTATAAAAAATAGATTGTGACTTATACATATAGTTAAAAAAGAAAATAAAAATGTATATGTATGTATACATATATGAATGTACAATGTCAGTTTTATAAAGTAGTTACATTTTGCAACATTATGAATGTACGAAGAATACAGAGAAGAAAAATCCAAGATGCGTTATTTTAATTTTAAAAAATCTGTTTTTAAAGAATTAGAGAAATTGAAAAAGATATTTTATATTTATTAAATTTATTCTAAATATACAAAAATAATGAAATAAAAATAAAATATAAAAATAAATGTTATTCTGCTTTATCAAGAACTAGACAATTTTTTAATTATTATTTTTAATAATGATGAACAATAAAATAGAATGAAATTACATTTTTCACATACAAATGAAACTAATCGTTAAATATGTTAAATATTTTTTTTTAATCGTTATTTTATTTAAATATGTCAATGTCGTTTCTCTCATTAAAAGTAAAAAATATAAAGGTCAAAAACATTAATCACTATTTAAATAACAAATTGCATGCAAATTTGTTTACTTTTTATTACTGCGATCTATAAAAAACAAAATACAATTATAATTTGAAAATTATACAAATTAAGTATTAATTTTCTTTATTTATAAAATGAACAACTTTTTAAATACAGAGAAAAAAATTATTTTAAATTTTAATAAATATTTATTTGAATAGCACCTACTAAATATTTATTAAATATAAAAATATATTTATTTGATACAAAAATCATTAATTTGATTTAACAATCATTTCTTTTTAAGTAAATATTTATTTATTGGAATATTTAAATGTTTAGTTGACAGATCAAATAAATATTTATTTAAGCTATTTTTTCTCAGTCTTTAATACTATAAGTGATTAAATTGTTATAAATGAAATAATTGAATGTGTCCATTAATTCATATATTTTATACTAAATTTATTTATGAATATTAATTAAAATAAAACATAAATTTTCGCATTATAATATCGTATTGCTTTTCGTTAATTTGGCAAACCACTTAGAAATTCTAGTCGTAGGGAAACCTCTTCATGTTCTATTCTTATATCTGTGGCATCTCCCAGTCGTGGACTTACATTAGTATAGCCTGACTCCAAGAAGATTTTAATTAAACCCGCCCTTCCAATGTTGCGTCTGATTGGATGAACTAATTCTATTCGTAGAAAATTTAGGGTTTCCTTTCTGGAAAGACAAATCCTTGAAAGCGCGTTAAAATTTTTCACGGCTTAGTGAGAAAATTATAAAACTCTGTATAGCCTAAATACAGTTTCATCATTTTAGAAAATAAAATATTTGTTTCATAGAGAGATAATATTGTGTAATTTTGTTTGTCACCATTATCAAATTTTTTACTAGTTTATGTTTTCAGAAAAAGAATTCCTTAAAAACGATATTTCACTGTATATGCATTATTATATTATGGAAATAATTTTTTTAATTAGTTTCAAGTTAAATAAAGTTTAAATTCGTTATGTCGAATTTTACGTTATCTTTATAACATGTCATTTAAACATGTTACGTTATTTAGAACTCACATGTTTAAAATTTTTCACGGTAACAGATTTCTTTAGAAAATTACAATGACTTTATTAGGGTTGCACTTTCTATGATGAGTATCTTTCTTAAATAAGTCATTTGATGAGAAGTTTTAGAAGGTCAGGCGAAGAAACATTTGGTTGTCTTACAGGAAGAAGTATCATGTGGGAGGAGAGTAGAAGAAAAGCACGTCATGAGAGAGGTTGACATCTAAATCTTGCTTTCCGTTTCATGCTGACTGCCCGCCCTTTTACTGGCTATGCTTAGAGCCAAAAGTCCCTTTCCTCCCTTTCGAAGGGGTGGATCCTCAAGAGTACACTCCACTCCAAAAATTAACAAATATTTATGATTATAATCTTTAAAATAGACTATCTCACATAATAATATGAGTTCTTTAAGAATGCTCTGTTATCTTTTAAATATACATAAAATTAAACGCGATGTTTATAATTTTGTTATTTTTTCGCAAGTAATATTTCTCAAATATTATACAAAAGAATTAAATTTTATTTTAGCCTTTCTAGGTTTTGAATCAATCTAGTAAGATTGGTTGAACGTGAAAACGGAAGAATGTGTGTAGGTTCTCGCTTGAAGAACGTATTATGTATTCAGGCTCTTTTACGTAACGTGCCAGAACGACAATGCTTTTATATTTTTATGGCAGTGAAAGTTACAAGGGGTGAGACCGTGAAGGTATTCCCTTAAGTTTCACTGACAGTCGGAAAAACAAATTCAGCATAAAAGCGAGTTTCACTTTCGTTTCACAATTGTTTCATACAGGCAAAACTGATTCTTTGCGAAAGAATCACAAATGGAAGAAAATTTGGAGACACAATATTTTTCTTTGTTATAATCATTATGCATCAGATTTTTTGTAACAAACTTAGAACTTTACCGAAAAAAGCAAAAACGTTAATAATAGTGGCGTAATAAAACGTTTATTCACAGAAAAAATGCTACGATTGCCACAACCGGAAATTATGATAATTTTTATCCATCAATTTTTAGCCATCACATTTGATTGTGATAATTGTAAGATGCACATATCTTAATAGTCATAACCATTAAGATATCCCAATCTTACGGTTATCACAATCGTATATTATAGTTCTTATAATCAAAAAATGTATCGATGGGCGACCTTTGGTCTTTTTTTTTGCGTGTTTGATTTTAATGTTGTTAAAGTGCATCGCATGCATGTGTCGAAATTTCTTAATAAAAATCTCAAGAAAAAATATTACATATATTAATGATAAAAAATCGATTAGTATTTTATATACATATATATTTATTTAAAATTTAAAATATCTATAAAACAAAATTTAAGCAAAATTGATATCTAACAAAAATTAATACTACTACATTAAACTACACATAACACACGCGCTCTAAATACAATTTGAGATATGGATTTTTTTCCAAAAATATACTATTTTTCTATTTTGCGAATCTAGCGTGAATTCCATAGCTATTGATATCACTACTCGCGAGTTTTCACGTAAAGCGCCGCCCATTCCACGAAATCGTGCACGTGTGCAACGCCGGATTCAGCTGCCTCGTTCGGTTCAGGAATGAATTATCGCCCGTTCGGGGCTGAGCTCTTTCATTTCCAGTCTACGCGGTAGTCCTATCCTTTTCTCTCCTCCTATCGGCCGAGGCTGCAGACAGCAACGCTTTTTTCTCATCCCTCTGCGCGATACCTCCCTCTATTCCTCTCTCCGTTTTCTTTTTCAATTTCCATCAGAGATATATCGTATCATTTTTGTTTCTCTATTACCTTTTATATGCTTGAATAATTCCTATCTGTATTATTTGTTATGTACGTTTAATTCAGAATAATCATGGATATTAAATTTATGCTCTCTGTTGTCAATGACATTTTTTCTAAATTTTACAGGTATGTGAATTTGTTAATTTGTTAATTAACTTAATTTTTGTAAAATTTTTAAAATTTACTGTTGTTATCAACACTTTTATATTAAATTTGATAGTTGCATTATAATATAAGCTTAAAAATATAGTACAATAAAAGGACTATATTATTTTCGTATATTGCAAAGTTTTAAATTTTGCTACAATTATTATTATGAATACAAAATAATTATAAAAATGTTAGAATACGTTGTGTATACTATAGGATATCTGCACTTATTAACACAGTTATTTGATTGACGTATTTAAATTATTTAATTTGTATTACACGTAAGCCTTGAGGAAAACTTTCTAATTATTTTTCCGATCTACGACGTGAAACCAATTTTCTCTTTGAAACTCATCCGGAGATTCGTCAATTCCTTTGAGAATAGCTGAGATAAAGGGCAAAATTCATCAGATCCAACGAAGCAACTTTCATTTTGATATTTGTTCCTGTCAGAAAAGATCAGATACACAAACATACATATACATAAAAGTTGCTGTTGCTAAAACTATAATCTCTTAACCGCATTCTACATCAGATTATTTTATCAATTTGTACAAATGTATTTTTAAAATTAATTATTCTTTTTTGTCATGATGTCAAATATAATTGTTTAAACATCCCAGGATCTAGAATTATCTATTTCCAATTATCTATTCCTCCGAATATTATAAATTTCAAATACGTACTTAAAATGTACCCGTATGACATCAGCTAAATTAATTTATCAAAAAATCTAAAGTAAAAAATAATCTTTAATTATGTTCATATTGTTTTATGTATATCTCGTATACAGTTAAAAAGATAAATTTTTAATCGTTTAAAAACGTTTTTGAAAAGTAAATCTTTTGTAATTTATTCAGAGAGAAATGGTATGTGAGGGTACTGGGGACACAATCAATTGGGTGTTTTCGTTTTGAACCGTGCTCCACGATCGAGGATGAAAGAAGGCACGAGGAGGGTAAATTGGAATTCCGCGATGCGGAGGATGATGCTGCTCCGGTTGGCTGGGACGAAGAGGGCACGTTGGAGTGCGAAAGAAGAAGGAAATCGACGGAGGAAAAAGGATAGAGAAGCAGAGCAGGAGGAGTAGCATCCAAGGAATATTTACTGCCATCTTCTCCACCACTTACCCACAGATTCACTGCCTGAAGTTGTAAACACCTCTTAACTATATGGAGATAGTATCTCGGTTTCCCTCCTCGTGTGCCCTAAACTGTTACGTGGGTGTTGTGACTATCATTAATTAGATCATCATATGATTGCAACATGATATTTTTCTTAATCCATGTATCTTATAACTTAAACACAATTCATATACATGAATTATCTATAATACGGCGGGACGGAAGCTGTTACATTTTTTTTTTGTAAATCGATTATATAATATAATAGTATTGAACATAAAATATCACATTCTCATTTTATATCGTAATAATCATTTTAAATTAAAGTACAGTATTGTTAAATCGACTTTCTACTATTTAATTTGCATATTGTGTATGTTATATTTGTTAACGCTAGAACGACACCGATCGATATGTTGCCGCCTGCTTGTAGTTTAGCATTCACCTGAACAAACGGTTTACATATTCATCAATGCTTGGATCAACATTTGTCGCATGGCAAAGAAATTTAAATGACCTTGCCTTGTGGCAAGTTGAACGCGGCATGGCGGCTTCTTGTCCGTCGTGAAAATGTGACGTTTCGTACGTGTATCGAGATATATCGCGATTTATATGTCTGAACTCGCTTTCAAAACCGGTTTTACGTTCCATCTTGTTCGATCGTGGATTATTCAATCGATAACTGTTTCTAAATTTATATATACACCTATTGAACTTTCAGCAATACTTTAAATATAATTTATCAAAGATTCAACATGGCAAAAAAAAATGACATTAATTTATTGAAAATATGTAACACTATTAAATATTTCAGAATATAGATTTAACATAATTACTACATAAGAATATTGGAACACATATTTACTATTTCTCTATAATATAAAAATATATCTACATTATATACTACCGTATTACATCTTAAAACGTTAATGTTTCTTTAATATAATTAATTTGGTGAATATAAGAACTATATGCCTCAAGGGAAATTACGAAAATAGTTAAATACAATAAATAATAGTCGTTAGCATCCATATTTTAATGAGATTATTCATCTCGCAAAAATAGAGCATGCTTTGCCAGCTAAGAAACGGCAGCAGCGAAACAATGAGCTGATGCGCTCTCCGTGACTGTAGATAGTGGAGACGTGGAGATATAGAACGAGAGAGACAAATAGAAGGAGACGGTGAAACCCACTAAATCAATACTCTGCCATCGCTCCAACTCTGGCTCATCCCCTCACCTACCCCCTTAGCCTACCCCCGAGTCGTCAGCCCGCTTCTCTCTCTCCCGGCGTCCTCCTTCACCAGCGTTTCTCGGTTCCGTTCGTTCCACGCCACCCTTCGTTCCACCCCCGTCACGCTCTCGAAGCGAAACTTCTCTGGCTCCGCTTCCATGGGTTACTCCCGCAGAGAGTTTCCTCTACCATAGGGCTGAATTCTCCCTTATGTGTCAGTATAATCTACCCGATACTCACGAGATGTCGGTGACGCGTGAAAAACGTATATTCGTATATACATTGCACGTACGCATTCTCTCATTTACAGTTATTCTCTCATTTTGTTTATTATTTTCTTGCGATTATGTTACTTTTTTTTTGTAAGAAAAAAACAACAAACATTGGATGTTCATTTCGGTAATCTTTAAAATTTTATGTTTGTTTTGTACCTATTTGTATTTTTTATGTTGAGCGAAAATGAAATAGAACATCTTGTTTATATATACAATTACTACTCTACAACAATTAACTGGATATATTAATGTTCAAAAGCCTATATAATTGGTCTATAAGTTCATACATTCGGTTTTATATTTTGTAATTTTAAAATGCAATTCTCGTAAAATATTTTAGAAACGACTGTCGACGAGCTTCACTCTGCACGGATAACGGAAAAGCGATATCGCCACGTTGGCACGTAGACTGCAGATTCCAAAAAGATACTTGCATGGAATTTTAATTTAAGACTACTTGAAAACGATGAAAACTCTAACAATTTTAAACTCTTTCATGTTTCGTTGACGATAAAATATTTTCTATTAATTGCAATTTTATTGCAGATAATATCGAAATCATAAAGATTAATAATCATTCACGAAATAGAGCGCAATGTTTTTTATTTATACAATGATATTTTCTTCATATTTTCAGCAAAATATATATTGAGCAATTTTTTACGTACAGCTTTTTGGAATCTATAAGTCTACAGCTATTTATTTTTTTTTTTTAATGTTTAGTCATGCCAAAATTTGATGCGAAATACGAATTCCGTCTTATTTTGCGCTAGAATACGACAGAAAAAAAATATCGATCAATTATCGAATATGAGATGGCAATCACACTTCATTTCTTCAATTATCACGAATTTCTATTTACTTCACGCGGATATTACGCACATCATCACAAACTAGGTCATATAATTCAAGTAACATAGTCTTATGCGACCATTCTGAACCATTTGCAAACGAATGCTGGGTAATATCTACGATCGTGAGATCGTACAGCTAGCTACGTGGCCTATAAAAGAAGTAGAAGGAGGAAGAGATTACTGATTGTGAGAAGGGGCCTGCATATGGGCGTTTGCGTGTATGCGACTGCCCAAGACGAGGGTACAGTAGTAGCCCCAATGCGTCTGCAATCGAAAGCTAACTGGACAAATAAACGGTTGGCTGCTTCTTACTGCTGACGATGTCGTCTCCGCTATTGATGGCAACTAACTTCATCATATCACTGACTTGTAACGTTGGAAATATGTATACAGCAAACTTCGTCCATATAAATTTTTCCAAAATATTATTCTTGTCATTAGTAAAATTAATTTGTGAAAAATCATTCTTCGAAGATACAGTAATGTTTAATTATATAAATTATGTCGGTCTCTTTTAAATCGGATTTGTCGCATATATAACATAAACGGATGTTCAATAAGTAGCTCAAGATTTCGATTAATAACCAAGAAAATCCTGCTTTACTTGCTGCTTTTAAAAAGAATATCAACAAAAAGTCCAATTACACGGCCGGCAACTCCTGCTTTGTTTCACGGCCGCTGCCCGTTAGTTTATGCCTTCCCTCTCTTTATCTACTTCGCTGTCGTTCTTTAAATTTCTCTCGTTGTTTTTCTTTTCTTTCCTACCGACGTGCGAACTTTTGCTGCCTTGGTAGCTGCCTAGTTTGTGATTTCTCGATGTTACCTTCCAACGTTCTCAGCACTCTCTACAACTTAGTGTCTCGTTAATTTCTTGCGATCCGTAAGACGATTACCGCACTCGTCCGAAAATTTAGCGTTTTCGATGTCCCTTAAATCTCTCGCAGTAAGTTAAACTTGCAGCTCAGCGTTCCGAAAATACGTACATACATCATAGACTCGCGTTCATTTCTTATATATAGTTTTTACTTGGGAATATAATTTTGAAAAATTTTGACATACAATCATTCATCATATAATTAATTTTAATTGTAAAGATATTCCTTTTTAAGCAGTAATCTATTTGATTCTACGATTACACGAATTGTGATGTAATATAAGATTTAATTTATCAAGTAATACCCTTATAAATAACGTGTAATAATAAATAGTATTTTGACGGAGCAAAAACCGCATTTAATATTTATAACGTAACATTATTTGTATGCGCATTTTGTGTTCCGTATGTTTCACCGCAACGTGCAATAGCTGTTCAGACTGTGTAACGTCATCAATTACCATGTTTCATAATAAGTCCTAATTGAATAATTAAATTTGTCAAATTTCAATCGGATTTGTTATTCTTATTGACAAACTACTACTATCACATTTCGTGATCCGTATAAAAATAGACATTTCAGAGTATCAATTTGAAAGTTTTGAAAGATAAAAAAAATTTTTGTGGCAGGTTTATTATTTTCAATAATAAAAAAAATAAATATTGATATACAGATAACATAAACATAATCCAACTAGTGTATGTTTCGCTGTCATGTGTTTACAACGCATCATTCTTCCGAAAAAATATTTGAGCGTTCTATCCGAGATCCGATTCGATGCTGGTAGTCGTCTGATAGGATTACGACTATCGTTGAAAGATTGACGGTCGAATCCGTCAGCCGTTTTCTACAGCATGGACGGATTTTCTGCAATTTTCTCCACGGCCTTCGGCACTGTAGGCCGTGCACGTTCCGAGGTTCGAAAGCTCGGCATTCAATTCGAATCGCGTACGTTTACAGTTGATGAAAGGTTGAATGAGTGGCACGTGGATGCGCACGAGCATGGTGGTATCGTTAGCGTCAGCGATGCTATTTTCAGCGTTTCTGGGGATTAAAATTAGTTGAACGAAGAAATAGATTTGTGATAGATATAGTTCTTTGAGTTGGCTCTCTCTCAACCGAATACATGCACAATAAATTAAATGATTAAACGTAATTCCATACCTTGATGAAAACAACTATCGTATATCATCCTATAATACGAAGATAGAAGACGAAATATATATTATGTCCCAATTTTAATACGCATTGGATGTCATCGTCACTACCATTAATCTTAAGTCTACTGTTACAAAAACTAATTTAGGACATGACTTATCACTTTATCACTTGTTCCAAACGTAATAATGCAAAATTTAAGACTTTTAAATTCATTCAGCACTCATCTTCAATATTATATCAAAATCGTCTAGTTGGAATAACGTAATGAGACCGTCGATGGAGGAATCGCAGTCTACCCGGTCTACCGTCCTTGTTGACGCAGAGAGAAGCTGCGTAACTGTATATACGGTATATACGGTATATACGGTAGATAGCCTCGAGAGTGTCCCGCGGTGCCCCTCGAGTCTACCCGTGTCCCGAAGACGGACGCAGGAGAGAAGGGACTTGGCGGTGCTGTACACAACCACCACCGACGCTAGATCACGGGGGCGTCAAGAGAAGGCGAGAGCAGGCGGTAGGCCAAGGGGAATACGGGTGTATCGGGGGAGTGAAGCTTAACGCATGTGCACAGGGCGCTTCGCGTCGCGGCGCTCCGGTCCCGCTCTGGTCGGAGGCTGCGAAACCGAGCGGGCGGAATTCGCGGATCAGAGTCGTCGCATCTCTCGCTTAAGATATACATCACCGCGGCACCATCCGCGGTTTTCCATGGGTATCGGCGAGCCGAGAACCGTCCCGACGCTGGCCGACACGCACCAAGCCGCGGTTAGGACTGTCAATCGTGGACGAGATGCTGCGCTCGGAGTACGCTCGGTGACGAATGATAACGTCCGAAATTGCGATCTTTCGTGCGACGCGACACACGTGCGGTACACCTTCAAGTGCGACAACGAGTCCGGAGGATCATCTGCCGTGACGAGACAACCGTACTCCGATTTGGCACGACGATCGAATACCAGTTAACAGAAACCTGAAGGATCGATGTTTATTTTCTTGGTACTGTCTTTAAGAAGGCTTCCAGGATTATTCTGCTTTAACGCTGCTTTAAGCTGAAGCGACATATTAACGAGATCAACGAATGACTAGAGGAAAGTGTGATATCGTAAGAAGCTCCTCGCACATATAAACATTCTCATTTATTGGCGATCCATACTGCTTCATCATTGATTTCCGCGCTATATTTTAAACACTAAAACGACGAAAAAATTAGTTTGGAAATCGAAGCTCGACTTCGTGGTAGTTCCAAGACTACATTTAGAAATGTTCCAAGACTACATTTTACATTGTAGATCTTAGACATTGTGACTCTTACAAGTCGATGTTAAATTGCAGCTTATTAAATATAGTGCACTGTTCATCGACTTTGCGCGAGAATTCTCCTCGTTATGTCGTGAAGAAATCTATCCAGTAAGTCAAGCTTTTATCAGCAATTTCATCCGAGTGAAAGAGTAAAATAGATGAAGATAATTTCGAATGATCTAATCCGCCTTATGTTGCGCTAAGTCGGTTGCTCGCTTATTTTTTATCGTTATTCATCAGCAAACAGCTCTGTCAGCTAATAAACTATTGCGATTTGGCAATATCTTCTTAAGACAATCCGAATACGTAAGAACTTGAAGCAGTATCATTTGGAGCAAGTCAGAGTATCAAGTAAACGTTCCAAATATTTCGTGTGACTCCTCGAGTTCGTAGGATTGTGTGCAAAGGTATCGCGAAGGCAAAGTGAGGAAAGGGTGATGGTGAATGGACTCACATGGTTACTCTATCCAATAGACAGTGAATCTGCTCGAAGGACACATGGTTCGTCGACGGTGTTGGATTTTTCTGATCCCACGCAGTTTCCGATTGTACCTGGCTCGGTGACTGTTGGCGAATCTGTTCGCTCTTCGTGGACAAAGACTTCCAAGAAGGTGGTGTGTGAAGGGAAGTACCAGCCACGACGGGGCCCAGCGCCGGGGCGGAGACAAGGCCCCCGGTGCAGGGAAGAAGCGAGGCAGGGGAAGAAGTCGAGTTTAGCGTAGCAGCAACGGCCCTGAAACTACAGGGGAGAACAACTACCCCCTTGAACAGGGGGGAAACTAGAAGGCGACCTCGCCGACGGAGGCGACGGAAAAAGAAGCGACGGAGGTGAGCGGATAGTTAAATGACTTTAACTATATCTTGAATCGTTATTAAATATTAACGATAATATCGCAGGAAACAATTTTATTGAAATATCAATCGTAGTATGAATTAAATTTTAATGGAATTTTGAAAATAAAGAATGTAATTTTTAATCGTGTTCTATTAAAGGAAATTTATGATATTAACCTTTTAAACATAACAGTTCGGTATAACTTAATAATTTAAAAAATCAAGAATGCTTGAATACAAACCGTCTAGCCTATTACCACCAAGAACCATTAATTTTCTGTAAAATGTATGTGTCAAAGCAAATAATAGAATTATGATAAATTATAAAACATGTAAGAAATGATGGTAACATTTTAATTAATATCGAATTATATAAAATGCTTCGAGTGTCACATTACAAAACCCGTAATAGTCGATCAATGATTCTGCCACAATTCGTTATTCATTTCCGCGTATTCATCAAAATTGACTATTGATGAAATCCGTGGATGACCAACAAAGTAATATCTATTCCAATTTTTTTGAGAAATTTTGGCTTCCTTTTCATTATCTAATCATATCTAATCATTTTATACTAAATTAAGTAGAAGAAAAAATATTATAATATATACTTTTAGTGCATAATTGTTATGTATCAATAAGTACATAACTGACTCTGATTTTGAAAAAAAAAAAAGATTAAAGAAACAAATAGAAAAACCTCTCAATTATATAGAAATATCCAATATTATGAAATATACAATAATTCATATTAATTTCATTTAGTTCCCATTAATAAAGGAATCTTGTTACACAGTACAACAATCAATTTTTATAAATGTATATATTACGTTAAGTAAAATAAACTGAAGCAGTTTGTAAACAAAATCGGTTAATCGAAGATTAGATTTTTAATAAGATTAATGATGTAAAATTACATTTTCTGCGAAAGCCCTGATCAAGTCACATATGAAGCATGGAACATATCTGTACCGTTTGTTTGAAACGTTTGGTAATTCGCTAACCGCTCTTAAGTGTAATTGATGATGCAGTAGATTTCAAGGCGGCTTGTGCGGTCAATGCAAAAAACGCAGATTCCAATATTAACTGCAGTTTATCGAGTTTCTTATAGCGGCCTGACTGCCGGTCCTTTAAGCATTTAGTCCTGGCATTCTACAATGTGCCTCAATTTCGTTTTTCTCCTGGTACATCAACAAATTTATCGACGTGTCGATTAGATAGACGTATAGAATGTCAGAAATTAAAAAAAAACGTCTAGAATATTTTTTTATCTTTTAATTGGCCTAAACAAGGACAGTTTCTATGATAATTTTTTTTTAATATTATTACGTCGATATACTACAATTTATTATGTATACTTTTTAAATGCTCAAAAATATACACCGATTTAAACTTGCCAGTTATTCTATACATTTACATACATTATTTCTCTTGAAATAATTTAGTTTTTATATATGACGAAATATAACGGAATTCATTGATAAATAATATATTATAATTCGAAAATTATACTGATTTTCAGAATTTATTTAAGACGTACGTATAAAATACTTATTTATTTCATTTAAAATTAAAATTTAATGTTAAATTAAAAGATTATTAAGCCTCGTAAGATGTCGAAATAGCTAAAAGAATTTATTAATATTGTAAATACAATTATTACGGTGAAATATAAATCTAAAATATTAGTAACAAATGTTTCCTTAAATATCAGTGTAAATTTGAAACTTGCTATCTAATTATCTTCCAAATATGAAGATCCAATCATATATATTAATTTATATTACTTACGTACTTTCAAATAATATAAATATTAATTATATGCAAATTTGATTTCTGTAAAATTAGAAGAAAATCGTACAGAACAAATAAAAGTCAAGATCAGTTAGTGGAATGTAAAATTAAATTAATTAATTATATATTTAAAATATTAAAAATACAATCAATTTATTATTTACAATCGAACATATATCGGCCTAGGAAAAAATAACGTCAGCAATAACTAATATACGACATTAATGTGTTTTTTTCTGTATCTTCAACTGCCGACATTGCGATATTTCTCTCACTGTGTTATTTTTTCTGCTGAAACATCGGCGTCAAAAAAGGGCTTGGGGTTCCACGCCGATAGAATTCTTATCCCTAAAAGCAACGACGCTGGTTGGCCGTGGTTCCCCTCGCTCGTATTACGTCCCTTCCGTTCACGAATGAAGGGAGGAGGAAGAGGCAGCCAGTACAGGGGCAGGCAGGGGGATCGTCGAGGCAGGAAATGAAGGGAGTAGTCTGGGGTGATAGGAAAATTTGATGGAGGGTGGCAGAGTGACAGGAGGAAGGGAGGAAGAGAGAGAGAAGGGGACGGGGGAGAGGAGAGGAGGGCTATCAATGACGCGTTAGAACACGTCACGCTGCGCAATGCATCTGCCGCCATATGCCGTCATATATATTATCCTGGCGATACGTCAATTCGGCCGCTGATCATTATACTGATTACCGCAGCACGCAAACTACTCCGCATGTGTGGCCGTTCTCATGAGTCTGTTATTAATAAGCACAGTTTAACTTTCGATATCGGAACATCGATGAGCAGTCGGGTGAGACGAATCACTTGTATTCAAATAACTTCCGTACTATGTGTTGATTTCATCAATCAGTCGCTTAAGACTATAAATAAGTTTCTATATCTTCTTGAAAATAAATTATCTAGTCGAACAGTTAAGATAACTATTATTGAGAAAACAAAAAGTATAATACCTGAAAGAAATGTGAAAAACGAAATATATACGGGAAGATCTATAGAAGGACATCGAAAAAAAGAAATAAATTGCAAAAGGAAAAAGAAAAGACAAGAAATGCGGAAAAAGTTCAGACGAATACCTAGCCTAAGTCATAAATTTTGATATTATGTACGATGCTTTGGTTAGCTAAGAAAAAGGGAAAGAGAGAAGAGACATAGCTCGCAACGTTGACGCAACCAACAATGTCCTCATGAGATTTTAACTTTCTTTTTTCGGTCTACAATGACGCAAAAGTTTCCCCGATTTCTTTTGGACAAGTAGGAATATAAAGGACGAAGTTAATGCGAAAGAACAAGATCCCATGTATCCTTTGACCTTGCTCCTTTTCCCATTTCACTTCCATGCTATTGCAGCACTAAAATCGATGAGAATATAATTCACAAATCTCATAAATTTGCTCGTTATTAATTATTAATAACGAAACAATTAGTAATTAATGTTGAATTAATACTCTATTTATGTAGCTAGACAGAAATTATTGAAAAAATTTACATTAATTATATAAAATTTGGATTACGTACTGATAATATTATTATCTACATATAAATTAATATAAAATAATATTTTATTTGAATTAACCCTTACAATACAAAGTACAATTTAGTGCCACTCCGTCCAAACGTTACTAGAATCCGTCCATTTTTTTTATCTATTCAGAATGATTTTTAAAAAATCACTAAAAATTTACCAACTACTTTCAATTTTCTAGAATAAATATTAAAACTTCATTTTAGAAAATAATAAAATATAGTATAACTTATAATTATTAAAAGACTCAAAGAAAAACTTGCATGAACAGGAATCGCTCGGTTACTAGTGACTCAATCTTGTACGGTAAGATTTAAAGATAGAATTTATATTTATTTTATGTTGTTTAAATGTTTTACAAAAGAATATTAGTTGTTTTTTAAGGAATTATTCTATGTAAAAAATGTTATTATGATTCTTAGATTAATTAAGTCATAAAAGTGTATATATATTTTTCATTGTTCTTTTACAATTTATATTATTGAATATTTATTAAATAAGAAAATGAAATATTTGAGAAAATAAAAGTTGAAGTGAACGAATTTTTAGTCATCAAGAAATATTTTTAACTTTTTGAAGGAAATATTTAATTCTACGTTCAAAAATCACCCGGTTATAGCGGGTTTGCGGGTTCAAAGTACATTTTTATTTTGAGATAGAGAGCGAAGCGTATAACACACAGCCGACATCCCTTGTTATTTCTCCTATTTTCCGTTGCGATAAATCACGAATGCCGACGGACGGACTAAGGAAGTAGGGCCAACAAAGAGAGGGGGATCTCGTTTGGTTTTGCCGGACGCAAAACCAAAACCATAGCGGCGGAGGTTGTCAACATTCCTGGCAATTTATAGAAAGAACATTTTTAATTCAAAAAAATCATTATTTATTTGTGCAACAAATTTGATTTCCAAATATAAATTTGAATGAAAAAAACTCAATCAAATCGCTAGTTCCATCGGTCTATTATTATAAACATTCATATTAAATTGCGATTTATGAAATAATTTTCTAGCAAAAATTTAGAGCAAGTTGCAAGCAAGTGTGCGCGATAGTTGTGTGATCGATTTCGTCGCAACTCGGTCGCTGTTCTCCGTAGTGCAATTAGTGCACCATACATCACGCGGATAACAAGACACGGCGCCCCGAAGGCGTCGCGTGGAACGCGCGGAAAAAAAGAGAAGACAGTAGGAACAAAAGAGGGGGTCGAGATGGTAGCGACGTGCCGCTCATCGTCTCGAACGACGTTCTTCAAGAACAACTCCTAACTTTTTCTTGGTAGAAGAGGAGAGGAGGCGGAGGATAAAATCTCCCCCTCATATCCTTGCTTCAGTCGCTTCATCTCCTTTCTCGATTTCTCTACTTTACTAGTTTCTTCTCGGATACGCCGTTGTTGCCAGAAAACCCGCACGCCATTCATCTTGCGACATCGGACGAAAATAACACGAATTTAAGAAGCTCACGCTCGTAAACAATAAAGGGGATGTGCGCTCCCGTTACATAATAGCACCGTCTGGAACGAAGGAACTGTCTATATTAGAAAGTGGTATCCCTCTATTCTAGGAAAACTCAATTAGTTCTCGAACTTATTTATTAGTCTTACATCCGTCGTTGTAGAACAATGGAAATATTGAACAATGGAACATATTTGTTATTAGTTACTGACATTCATATTCAATTTTATGTGGAATAATGTAAATGGAAAAACAAATTGCAGTACGTAAATTAAATTAATAGTGCAGCTTGACTAACTTTAGGATTAACGCTTTGATAATTTTGAGCGAACTTGTTTTTGCACTTGCAGATATATATATACTGCAAGAAATTAAAAAAACTAATTAACAAAAATAATTTTCTTACATTTTCAATTTTTTCATCAATAGTGAAATTATCATTAAAATGCTATCACTGCATGATACAAGATCACTATTTTAATATTATCTAGCTACTTTTTCTTAGCACCGAATTGAAATGTATAATTTTATCACGGAGATTAAGCTATACAAATTGATAATTGAGAAATTTATGACTTTAAATATTTCCAACAGCATTATTCTATTATAACAATTAGCTATTTTTTTCCATGTAAAGAATTGAAGTGCAAAATTTTATTGCATCACGGAGATTAAGCTGTACAAATCGCCTGAACAAATTGATAATTGTCAAATTTATGATATTAGATATTTAATTATTTGACAATTATCATTGATTACTATATTCTTAAACGGGGAATAAGAGCATCTTCAATTCTATTAAAGAATCAAGGGAAATACAAACGCACAAAACGTACAAAACGTACAGAAGAAAAAAAACGTGAGGATATCAACAGATTGAAAATACAAATAAGAAATGAAGAAATACGGCAAAAGTGCGAATAGTTCAGAGTTAAGAATATGTCAGAGCACGTGGCTCAGAAGATCAAGAACTGGTGGAATACACCTGGTGTGTTCTCATGAATTCGTTGCCGTTCCTCACACATCTCTTCTCCAGTTCTCCCTCCCGAACTTTACACATGTAACTAACAACGTTCTGTGTTCGGCGCGTCTGGGTCCTGCGCAGGGTGCCGTGTTGAGCTTGTTGGTTATGCTAATGACATTCGCATGCATGTGGGCTGTAGTACCGTGGTGGAAACTCATGCACGGACACAATGCCGTCCCGATTTGTTACTACAAAAGTCACGAAGCGTGACGTAACGGCGCATTAAACACACCGATGTCTCAATAAGTTACGGGATCTCAATTGGCGACTGAAATATATTTTGTTGTAAACGAGTGGCATTCTACGTAAAAAAAAAATCATTGCATTTTTCTTTTTAATAAAATTTATATATGCATGTCAAAATTATTGTGTACAAAACTAATATATAGCTGGAAATATTATTCCTCTCATCAAATTAATATATACTACATATATATATATATACACACGCACACATACATTATATATGTGTGTATATTAAAATACTATATACATTATGTGTAACATCATTATTAATAATTATTTAAAAATATCGAAAATAATTTTCAATTGTTTCCAGAAATTAGACATGAAACTATTGACAAAATGCTTTTTTAAGTCAAGCTTTTCATATAACATCCGAAATCCCCAGTGTATTCTATCTATTATTAATTAACCAATTTGATACGGTAATGATCGAACTACTTACATTAGATGATTGTGCTTCGTAAGAGAATCAGCGTAATAAGTAGTCCCGTGGGGAGTTGTAAGGATACTATCAAGTCCTTTTCTCGATATACGACCACCATTTCCAACAATTGAGGGTCCTTCTGGTTACTCTGTGTTTATATATAATTATAAATCACGTCTTTCTCAAATTTCTCAGCGATTGGACAATTGAAGTCAATTTTGATCAGATTATAAAATTCATTATTTTTTAAAATTGATTATTAACGATACATTTTATTAACATATTAAAGTCAATTTTATATTATTATTAATTTATTATCGATTTTATTTTCAGTATCAATCTACGAAATTTTTATAATTTACAAAAATGTCATTCATTCTTCTACAATTATTTTATTGTTGTTGATTATCGTTAAAAATCGATTGTAAAAATATATAAAACACTGAAATTCCTTTAGAGACTCATCAGCGTGTGGCAAAGAGATTGCACATATTAACGATCGACCCTCGATCAAGGGGCAATTATTTTCCAACTCTTCTGAAATACCGGAACGTATCGATCGGGTTGATCAACGAATCAGGAGGAGCGTATGGTTGATGTGCATGCGGTTACGTTAGAGGTCGGCTGTTCGAAGTTCGTCGGCAGGATATCATCTACGGTGCCTCTTGTTCCTCTCGTACAACGTACAGGAGGGAGCGGCTACGGAGCAGCATATAATTATCGGTGCCGTAATGGCGATCATAAGTCATGGGCGCTTCTCTCCCTCGCCCGGTTCCTTCTCTTCCCTGGTTGGGACTGCGGGTCAGCCTGCGGGCAGAGAACGAATGCGGATGAGAAATGGAGTCGATTGGATAAAGTCATCACTTCGCCGCGCCGCTCGGACGCAGGCCAACTCCATTTTCTTTGAAAAAAATTTCCACCCTCGTAGAATCTCGGACAAATCTGGGAACGATTCGAGAAGATTTCTATTAATAAATGTTACAAATGAATTATGAGAGAAACGCAGTATTTCATTTTATTGTATTAAAAATGATCTTTAGTAAAACTTTAGTATAGCTGAACGCTTATCTTCTGTCTGCAAAAAATATGTTATTAAAAAATATCAAAATCATTCATCTCATTGAAGTATCGAATTTTCGAATATTTTTAAGTTTTACATTATTACACAATTTAATTGATTTTATTATTTTTTGATTTTATATATGTGTCTTTTCACACACTTAAATTTGCATTAAGATTAATTACAATCGATTAGTATTAACATGATGTAAATTGTTTTGATTTTGTAAATGTCTCGCATATAAGGTCAAAAGTGACGGCCATGTTCGCAAACTCACATTCTTCGTTCCTCGCTCACGAAAATGTCAGCCTCTAGATGTCAGTCCACTCAAACAATGGCGATCTTCATTGGTCGTCAATGACGAACCCTCAATTCGAGTGTATTGATGCACACATATACATCTTCATTCACAGGCATACACACGTATTTCGTTATGATACCTGTTCTTTGCTGTCGAGCCGGCCCTTCGACCACTGGCTAACATTCTTGCGTTTCAAAGGGCAAGGATTTAGTCACGCGTCGATATTAAAGTAAATTATAATTTAAAAAAAAAATGTTTAAACGTTTTATATAGTTTTGCAAAATTTGTGTTATATTAGTTGAGAAAGCAACGATTTTGTGTTGTAATATAGAGGAGCTTCTTGTTACGGTTGCTACGGTGGGTGTTCACGCTTCGATGCGAAAGGGGTGGTGGGAAAGGAAACGGATAAAACTGAAACTGAAATAGAAGAGCGGAAAGAATACCGCAGAGAGGATGATTTCGAGCTTGTGGTGAATAAGAATTATGATTCGTCCACGTTAGTGGAAACGAAGAGAGCCAAGTTTCCTGAGACGTCCGTATGTATTTCTCGTATTTTCGTATCTCTCAAACATTTCCTCTCTTATCCCTTTCTTTTCTCAAACATTTCCTTCATTACCTATTTTCTTTTCGTGCGCAAAATAAGTAAAATAAACGTTCAATTGAAACAAAAGTAAAGAGAGAGAGTCAAACGATATACTTCTGAATCGGATTTTATTAATAGCAATATTTTTTAACATAATTTCCATTCCAGCGTCGATACGTGTTACTTTCGCTTTCGTGCAAGGCACATAGTTCCTCGATGTTGTCACAGTCTGGGGGGATTGTCCGAAGAGGGATGGAGGAACGACTAGTCAAGGGAAAGAGCCTCTGACACGGAGAGGGAAGGCGGGGGTTTCGTCACGATGGGTGGGGTTGGTTTCAAAGGGGCTTTCGGGGTGGGGTGCGCTGACAGCTCGACGCTCTCGTCCGTTCCATGCTCGACGGGAGGATACGCTTCTCTGCACACATTCACGTCCGCCCGTACACGCGCGCACACGCACGCGCGATGCTCGCGGAATTGGTTAACGCGTGGTGGATATCCCGGCGTTCCGTCGCCGTTCTGTCCCTCTTTTTTTCTCTCTCTCTCTCTCTTTCTCTCTCGCCTTCTCTGTCGGTTCCTCCATTCTCATCTCCCCTCCCCCCGACACGCGTGCACGTGAACACGCACACGCATAGTTCACGTCTGCTGTTCGCTTCTCCATGCCGCGTTAGTCACGTTGTGTAGTCTTTCGTTTCTGTCTGTGCTTCTGCGGAGTCGAAGGCCCTGACACACGCCGACTCGTGCGGATCACATCGCGCGTACGCGAGCATTCGAGACGTGCGTTTCGCTGTCATCTGTCGCAACGATCGAGAACGCGAAGCCTTCTCGCGGCGTCAACGTGGTGAAAGTTATTCGGAAATCGTGATTGTTGTTGTCGCGTCGAAAAAAAAGTGCAATTGAATATGACGATAGCCTTCGTTTTTTTGCGCGCGTATATACGTATATACGGAAAGATCCATCATCGTTGATTTTGCAAATCCACGCAACATATAACTTAACACGTGAAAGAGAAGCGAAAGAGGAGAACGCGCCAAATTTGAACAGTACGATTGTTGCGCCGAGGAGCGCGAATGTGAAGTCAAACGTGTTTTTCACAAATCAGACGTGTAATATCGAATACAGTGAAATAGGTGTTTGTGCAGTTGTCACTGATGCGAGGTGATCTACATATTAATTAAATCATTAAAAATTCTTCTGAAATTATAACCGCACGAGGAATTTAATATTTTTGAAAATATAACCCGTTTGCTATTATGCGGACGGTATGGGAATAAAGGAATGGACGTTAACTAATTATTTCGGAGAAGATCACTTAAACGAGAATGTTTCTTCTCGTCAACAGCGAACTGAGAGTGTATCTGAGAGTTATGAATCGTTAAATCGATCGCATTCAGTCGACAATTGCTCATTTTAAATCAGCAAATCGCGAGAGACAGATCGTGACAGATAATAGCGTTTTATTAGAAACTCGTATACTTCCTGGATTTCGGTCGGCAACCAAGCCGTTCCAGAACACGCCGCGTAGTCGGTCCGTTATACCAGCTTGGTGCACTAAGACTAATTATCGTCGTCACGCGGCTGCACCGCGATGTGAATCACCTAAATGCTGGCGCGAAATTCACTCGGCGATTCTTACTCAGAGATTCTTCAGTTGCGTTGCTCACAATATGAAAGCGTGACGAAAGACACCGACAAATTGACACCTGTGTACACACGTAATTGGCACCGTTTGCACAGTCTGCCGACAGTCGGTTTTTTTCGCGGTTGACAACGACGTGGAACCGATAAGGACGTCGCAACGATCGCGTCCGGTGCTCGTAATTACCGGTCTGCTTGTTACTCGTGCTGCCAGTAATGTTAATTAGCTGATAGCTGACACGGGAAGAGAGTACACTTGGTGCGCGCGCGGGAGTATGCATCGGGAAGCAATGGTGTGCGTAAGTCGCAGATGCGTGAATCGACTTAGCCGATCTTAGCCACGGGAAGTCGATGCCAAGATGGATCATGTGGAGAAAGGTATGTTTGATTCATGCGTTATACTTAGTTGTGAGTTGTTTGTGAAAGATTGCGAAGCTACAAAAGTCCACTTAACCACGACTACTTGACTGTTTAATAAGCTCTGATCGTTCTTCAACAATTGGAAGATTGACTGTTGCAAGTAGTTTATCGATCAGTCAATGTAGTGCTCAATGAACCACTCCTGGCACTCCAATTTGCAATTATTCAACCTTCGAATCTCTCAAAGAAGCTGTCGTACGTAGAGTCACCTTACAGTTATACAGTCATATTTAGGGGAGTTAACTTACAGCATTTGGAACGTGAAAATAAATGTCCCACTAAATGCGATGTCCCCGTATTATCACGGATTACAATCTTAAACTCCGAATGCTTCAGATCCGGAAACCGATTTTGTTAGTGGAGGCGAGAGCACAGGCAACTCGGTAGGAAGAGCATGACAGGTCACTCGGTTACCTGAAGAGATAAGAGAGTCATCTCGTATAATAGTCGACCTGGTCTGGCTTTCCGGTTTTTCGTTTCGTCACGCACGCAATTCTCTCATCGTTCTATCAGGGAACATGATGGCGATAATACATGATGCTAGGTGATCTCGATTCTATTATAAACAAAATCATTGATTGAGAAATTTCAAGTGTTTCGAAAAATGACTATTATAACTGATTTATAACTTTATCTATTTATACACAAACATACACACTCACACACATAGTATATATATATATATATATATATATACATACAGCAATATGAAAGATTTCGATATGATACTAGGACTCTAAGAATATTTAATGAGATAATTTATACGAATTTTTCGATTTGACAAGGAATCACCGACGAAGTATTAATCTCTTATCGTAGATAAATCATTTTTCATTTAGTAAAAAAGATTTATACACAATTATGAGGAATTAAGTAACAGGATTATTTTCTTTTCTGTATCAGTTTTCTTATATATGTTGCCAATATCTATGAATCATGATGTGCAAACTATTTTTATTTGAATTTATGAAATTTGTTTTATCTTTATATTAATTTTTATTAATCCAATCATGGATATAATTTAATTTGTTGTATTTAATCTTATAGGATCGTATATGTGAGAAATTTCAATATAACCTATAGAACTAAATGCCTTAAACTGAATTTCAGGTTTAGCTGAATCTTAAGTGCTTGTATAATTCTGTATAAATTATATACCATGTATATAATCCTTTAAAATGCGTGCCGAAATGATTTTTCGATCTTGAAATGCAAACTCTACTAAACTACCGCGGTAATATCACGAGTTAAATTGACTAGCAATTTAATGCATTTTTATACATCTTAAAACTTAATCTTCAATTTATTATATTTCCTTTTTATATATATATTTTTTTTTTAGGAAAAATATTCTCTTAACTTTTTAATTCAAATTCATGTCAAATGAATAAAATACGAAGCGTATTTAATTTAGATAATTTCTATTTTTACCGCGTTTGGAAAAATGTGTCAGGATGTTATTTCTTTTTCTGAATTAAGTTCCATATATTTAGCCTGTCTACCTTTTCAGATAGCGAGTATAAAACCCTATAGTATAGAGGGATGATTCGCGGCACCGCGACGCGACGGGAACGAAAGACGCTTCGCTGCGTTTCTGATTTACTGGCTGCGCAGGTATGAGGTTAGCGACATGTAGTGTAAAAGAGAAGCTTGGTACAAGCGTGAAGAAGAGCAGAAAGCAAAAGGGGTAATCCTATACGGACGGACGCGTTGGTATCATACGGTTTAAAACGGTTGTACTGTGTCGTCCTACAGTTATGTTTGCTTACAATATATTGTTCATCATATATATATGCTGTAATTTTAATATACAATAATGTTGCTTTTAATGTAAAAATTTTTTTATTGTTAATATTATAAATTAAAAGCTGAAATCAGTATCTTTTTACAATTCTAAAATTAACTTTATGTCAATTAAAATGCAATTAAATGCACAATTACATTATAAGTTATTAAATCAAATTCCAGAAGCTCTGATGATGTGAAAACTATATACTTCTGCATAAATATAAAACTTTTATTTATTTATTAGTTTATATAATCTTTAATTAATATAAAACATATGTGAGTTAATGTTATATATTTTAAAATAACTATTATTTTTAGAAATAATATTACTCGAGAGCGTATCTTCCAATTTTTTTTTCATATTTTTTGAACTTTTCTCTCGAAGTTTTTGCAAAAATACATACATCAATAATGTGAATTAACTATGTAGGGATGAAAGGGTCGAAGGGGGTGACACGTGGATCATTGAATTACTTCGGGTGCAGAATGATAGACGTTACGCGATACGAATGATGTTTCTAATGACGCCGTGCGGTATTTTCAAGCGTGATAAATCACAGCGGCGGCTCGTAAACCATAAGGGAGTCGATATGTGTATCAATGTGGGCCGAGGTGCGATGATGAAGGGGGTATGGAAACGGGAAGAGACGATGCCCACGCTAACGTTATACTGCGGTATGAATGGAACGCTTTTGCGGAGGCTGCCTTATAGAAGGTGGTTAGCGAAGATATTTATTACCCTTTGAACGGTTATCGGCACGCCGTACAGCATTCCATTGTGAAAAATTGTCAGCGCTTTCACGGGCGCGAACCGTATTCTTTTCGCTTCCCGTTTCTTTTTGAAGCTCGAGGCGAGAATGGTGTTCTGTGCAATCGCATCAGAAATATGAAATAAATCTGCAAGTTGCGTATTATATTTCGAAATAAGATATTTTTAAAACATCACAAAAATTGTGTTCAAGCGAGTAGAAAGACATTTAAGAATAAGTCATGAGTAACCTTAAAGGAAATTTCTATAATATAGAAATATTTTGAATAGTCTGTAACAAATAATTTATAAATTATTGATTAAATGTTGATTACTTGTAATTAGGTCTCCTTTAATTTAATTACAAGATTAGTTGTGCACATTTATAAATTACCGTTTATTTTCAATTGCCGTGCGAAAATCAAATTGCCCAGCGCCATATATATTGACCTTCGCCGCTCAGGGAGCAGCGATTATCTCCCACGGTCTTCCGATTTAATTAAGCACGAGCTTTAGCTTCGCCCTTAACTTTCGATATTAGGCCCGCGGCGTATCTACTGGATCGACCAAGTAGACCCGAACTCTCGCCCACACACGCACGTACAGCGCACATATATCGCGTGCGCATCTTCGCGACTCCGAGTAAATCGGTATAGGCAATCTCGTTCCCAAACTCCGGGACTCCAGTGGGGTGAGCCACCCTTTGTTCGCAGCGTCGGATCTACCGGGCTTTCAGGCACCCCGCCATCCGGCAATCCTCCGTCGGTGAGCGTCGCGACGCTCCCTACCACCCTCCCCCCATCCCTCTATCCTACCCACTCTCCGTACATTTGCCCCTACCTTTCTTGCCGTTCGCTCGAGGGTGTCTGCCACGGCCTTTGTGCTCTTGTCAACTTGTCAAACTACCCCTACCTCCATCCCCGATACCATCCAATACCATGTCCGTACCGCCTGTCCCTCTACACCTCCGGCCAAATCCTCGATCTCACCCTCTTAGAACGGTCACCCCACCCTGATGCCTTCTTTTTCTCTTTCTGTCTCTTTGCTTGTTTTTCTTTGCCTGCCGTTTGATTTTTGCGTTCGAGACATCGACCGTGTGAGGTAAGAGCAGCTGCAATTTCCGCCTTTCAAGGCGTTCTCCACAACAGTTTCTCCCAACAATCGTAGCGAGTTTTTACTCACAAGTTACGAGATGTCCATTCATATAAATATATAGATGGTTAATACTGTATACAGATTTCTATTTTTATATCTCTGCTTTTTAAATGAGTGAATTAATAGAATATTTTTTTTAATAATTGTTAATACTTGTATAGATCATGTAGGAATAATAATATATACAATGGCATTACAATTTTATGAATTGCATATAAGAAAATTATCGTTATTATTAATACATAGACATGGTTTTAATCCTCTACATATGATAATTGTGAGTGCTTACTAACAGCCGACTATTATCATCAGTAATTATACGTTTATGAAGATCTACGGCGTAATTCCGAAACAGACTGATTATGCTTTCTATGCGGATGCGCGGTATCTATACGTGATCAAGATTTATGATAAGAGTCGGTTTCTTATTTCCTAATTGTATAATATTTATGCACTTTTATTTTTATCTTATCGCGAGAAATGTGAACATTACAAGATTGAAAGTAGATACATGAAAGTTTAAATATTTTGCTTGTAATGTCATTATTATCATATTGCCATATCTATATAATATTGTAATAATTATAGCGTTATAGTTTGCATGAACTTATAAATTAATGTAATCTACACCAAATAGTTTATAATCATATTTCATTTTCTCTCATTATTTTTCTTATTACATTTTTTTACTGTATTTACATGATTACCTCATTATCATTATCTCATCGCAGCGATATCTTTAAAGTTTAATCATTGTTATTTTCTAATTTAAATTCTGAAACTTCTTCATACAAAATTTTTTATACGTGTATTGTGAGGATGAATTTTAATTAATAAATTTCGATTCAAATAACTCACAGAAATAAATAAAAGTTGTTTCAGCTAATTTTTCTCATCTCAAAGTTCATTAATTCCGATTCGTTGTCGCGCCGACGATTTTAATTTGAAAATACGTCGCGTATTTTCTCGGTTCGCAGCCGTAATATAAATTACATCGAGATAATTTCAAAGTTGTGCCGACAGCGTCGGGTGTCGTGGCCGACGATGCCAAAATTTTTCAGTAGACTCGGTCAACTCCCGTTCCGCTGTTTATTTTGACATGCTAACGTTGTATACGTGCCATATAGTTTATTTCTGTGCTCATCACTTCATGTTTCCTAAGTTCATGCGTGTCATTTTAACTCAACATTCCTGTCAATTCTAAATCATAAATTATCCTAAGAAATAATCAATTTGATGTATTTTATTATACGAGAAGAAAAAATAAGTTAACTATTTATTAAAGTTTACAATATTTTATTTCCATTCTCGTTTTCTACATGTATTTCACTTCGATTACTATTATACGTGTGTAAGATGTTTCATCGTACGAATAAGTGATCACAATCTCTTAATAAATGTTGATCGCTCAACACAATAGGTACTTTAAACGAGGTTCTAATAGTTTTTGGTGTGAATGAAATTTAAAGGATGTACAAGGCGTTACCGAAATTTCTGATGCGCCATATACAAGTTATCTGTGTTGAGAGCAAAGGAGACATACGGTGAACAAAACTTCAACCCAGGATGTGTTCGCCAACGTCTTGAACGTGTGAGTGTGTTGGTTGATTTATAGGGTGACGTCAAAACTTTGTACTCTCCGCTGTGTCTCGGCGGCCTTATAGATACCCCTTCGCGCTTGCGACGAAATAAAGGCACGGCTTCGTAATTTCGAGTTCGCTGTCGCTATTGTGCATAAAGGCACACCCAGTTTGCGTGTATATATGCGTGTATGTCCTTCTATTTTATATCGATAGGATAATTTATTGTATATTGTTAAAGATTACATTTGATTATAATGATTGTGAATCATTAAATATATAATCAGTAAATAAAAAAATTATTAGCTCTTTCTACATCCATATACAAGCTCTTTGTTACCTTATCTTAACTTATATACATACAATATACATAAACTTTAAAGCCGTGTTATAATAAAGGGTTCCCTTGGTGTTATGTAGTCACGTGCAGCTCTCGTCTCATCGGTCACCCACATACGCGTAAATTATAAATTATCCGTGCGTCTACTTTTCCCATGTTGTCCCTCCGCAAAGTAACTAGTTTGCATCATGAATCTTGATTATCTAATTTAAATCAGGGAAAAGTATAATGTCGCGATAAATGAAAATAATCCATGTTATAAAATAAACAAATCGACGATAAACGATCGATTACAGATATTTATGATGTTAAAAAAATAATTATTATATCCATATTTACTGTGCATATTTTTGTATTCAGAGATTAATTTGTTGATCTGTTACGGAAAGTATATTGAATTTTTCAAATAAGTATCTATTTTTTTAAATTAAAGGTATAGGCTTTTCAGTTTTCTTCTAAAAGATCGAAATAGATCAAGTTATATATAGATAAATATTTCAATAATTTATTGCACTCAATTAAATACGTTATTTTAATAATTCACTATTAAAATCATAGCGCATAATAATTTTAAAATTATTTATAATACATTTACAATTAATATTAGACTAAATATTGTTCGTATTACATGCAAAATTATACGCGTAACATTTCACTTGGAAATTTAATTTAGTTCCGTCATATGGACATATGATTATCTACGTACATTTGAACCTGGTGAAACTTTTACGAAGTTCTTTTAAAAAACTTTTACCACTTTGCGATAGCATCTGGTTACGAGATAATTCAACCTGTGTTAGACCTACCATTAATTAAGTGAAATCTGGAGTGATTAACCCGCGACTTCTGACTCAAGGCATCTCAAATCAAGAACATTTGCAGACTGTAAAATGACTCTGGAATAACAATCTGTTCCCATTTAGCGAACCGTTAACGATGTCATTTTTAGTTTGTAAAAACGTGTCATATAAGAAATTATTAATTTTTACTAGTCCGAAATTATACATGATCTTTTGGTGCGTCTGCATTTAAAACGGTAATATTAGAAATTCTGTTTTGCATACAAAAAAAAGAGGTGATCTCAGAAATAGAGAATATTTCATCCATTTTCAGACAGTTTTACGCAACAACTGACCATTGTCCCTTTTAGACGGACTTACCGAACCTTGACTCAAAAGAGAAAGCTGAATCTCTCGAATTCCAGTAAACGGAACAAAAAACTTTTGAATACCAAAAGATGTGAAAGTTACGAAATCGTATAATAGAACTCCCTTGGTGTTTTCCACACCTATTGGCAAAAATTGTTCAGGTGGATTGAAACTCTTGGAGTTGCAGTTGAGACTCTCTACATAGTAGAAGACCGTAGAGCCGTAGAGGATGTCGAGAATTGCATGGAGAAAAAGCTACACAAAATTGTAAAAGTGTTTTTAATATCAATAGTGTTTTCATATTCCAACGTTTAATAGTATTTCAATTTATTGATTTTTACGTTTCTCGACATACTGTCGAGAAACAATCAGGTATTTTTGTCATATAAATTATTTAATAATTATTTAATATGATTAATTGATTAATAGTTCAATATTATCAATATATCGGGGATGTATGTCGAAGATTTTCCTGAGTCTCTTTTATGGATTCTTCGACGAATTATGTGAATAATTTTGTAAGGGAAATGTTGAGAGAAATATTAGTTTTAATATTCAAACATTTTTAAACTTTTATTTAATAACTTTTTAAAGTATCATTAGTATTGTGCATGTGTGTATGAAAGTTCCTTTTACGACGATTAATTTTGGGGATTTATAAATTAAATAGAGTTAAAACTTTAATGTGATCATAGTTGAATACACATATTTATAAAGAATGTATCTAATATTTGTGTTACAATTTTTTTTTCTCATACAAGTATATGACTATCAAGCATTTGCAATTATGTTTAATGAATTCTGATCTTTGTAGATACACACACATATACACACAGAACATATAATACTACTTACTTTTAATAATTTATGTAATTAAAACTAGCACTGTACGCTAAACATGGAAATCAAGTTATCGAAGCACATTTATCATATCATCTCTTATATTCTTAAATCATTCTCTTGTGTTTGTCTTCACATGTGTAACTTCGCAATATGGATATAATTAATGCAACATCACGTGAATGACACTAGCATATTTATATGGGAATTAAAATTTCAACAAGATGAAAATATTTATATTGTAGAACATTGCAGTACACATGTACATCGTATTATATCTGCGTATTATATCATCGTATTACATCAAATATTACGCGATTAATGTAAATGAAGTTACTTTAAACGTATTTTTAAAGCGATCTATTTGCGCGAGATATATACATATATATATATAATATATATCCAGTGAGTGAACTTTAAAGTGTGTGTTAGCCAAAATTACCTACAATGTTTACAGATGGCATTTTCAACTAGTACGAGCCATGCTACCATTAACTCTTTAAACCTGCAAGTGTTGTCTTTTCTCGCGAACGTATCTCTCTTTGTATCGCCATTGTATGGATACAATTTTTAACCATTGAAAATGTGATAAATGCTTCTCTACAATTTCTACCGTTTTCCGCACAAAACTTGACAAATCATCACACGAACACGTGTTTTTTTACATCTATACTTATATGCGGTCAGTTAGCTGTGATCATTTAACTAATGACGTGTAAACAGCAGTTGTGAACTTTTAGGGTTTCTTCGTTTCATGGATTTGACTTAGTTCAAAATAATTGGACTTTATTTAAAAAAGAAACATGTTTTCGGGTTTTTAGTGCTTTAAATTTTCTTATTATCTTGGATTTTTTTATTTTCTTACAGATTTTTACAGTTTTCTCACATTTTCACATCAGGAACCCAATAATTAATTTTCATTCGTATTTGAATTAACTAAAATTTAGATTGATCATAATAATTTATTATATAATTAATATATATATATACATATCAATACATGATATGTTATATTAATGTACATAATGTTATAAAATGATTTGCAACAAACTTTAACAGATAATTGCGTCAATATTGAGCAAGATGATGATTGATCTGTCATCTAAATTTTTTCATTCAGTATTGAAGATAATTAAATTACCAATCGTATATTTATTGATAATAATTTCATCAAATGAATAATTTTGGCTTCTTATATTATTTTTATGTTGATTTTGAAAATGAGATTAAAATATATTCTACGGATTTCAATCTTTTGTAACCGACATATCTTAAAGACTTATATATTTTGCTAACAGCTCGTTATATATGCAACCTTTTTCTTAATTAAAAGAATTTATTTTGAAACTTTTTTTTTAATGAGTAGAAAATCATGTTAAATTCAGTAGCTATTCCTTATGAATTATTTATTTATGTCAAAGAAGAGATAAGCAAAGGAATTTTTAAATACGTGTTACTTAAAAAAAACCTGTTTTTCTTTAAATTTGACAAACAGATTTGAAATCAGTAAAAAATTCTATGAGAACCATCTTAACGGATCAATTTAACATGAGAAAATTGAAATTTTATTGACCATTACGTTATTGGAAAAAAAATTTATAAAATTTTTAAATGCATGTTACTAAAAAATTAATCCTTATAAAAATTTAGTCTTTATAAATTACCAAACTGCAGATTTAAAATCAGCATAAAATATATCATAAAAACACTGAATAAGATCAATTTAAACAAATTATATTTGTCAAGTAATATTTGTCTTGTTTTAACGAATGTTGAAGTGCAATATCACACGATTTTATATTTTTTATATTTTAGGAATATATCTAATTTTGAGAATCTCTTCAATAGTATATTATCGCAATCTTTCATCACTCATTAGATATTACATTCGCGATAATAACATTTATTAATGTACACAGATAGCCATTAAGCATATTAGCCGTTATACAGTATTAAATAACAATTATATAGAGGGATCGGACTCTTATCGAGATATCGTAATTCGAGAGAAAGCTCACGTAATACCCGCGCAGCTGGAATTCGTGGTGAACGATGCATCGTCACCATTGCTTTCGCGTTCAGCTGACGTTATCGGTGTTACGGATGGATCGCGCGTTCGCCGGTAGAGACAGAGAAACGGCATAAACGATCGGCCGGGCGGACGGCCGACCGGCCGGCTT
This sequence comes from Acromyrmex echinatior, assembly GCF_024713525.1. Taxonomy (NCBI): domain Eukaryota; kingdom Metazoa; phylum Arthropoda; class Insecta; order Hymenoptera; family Formicidae; genus Acromyrmex; species Acromyrmex echinatior. The sequence continues at coordinate 14,648,755 of NC_141853.1, read as the reverse complement.
TTCAGTGGCCTTGCAAACTGGTTCCCTGCAACCCGACTCGATTATGCTAATCGCACATGCGTGTTAGCATTCGACTGATCGGCTCGCATACCTACACACACACACACACACACACACACACACACACACACGGCGCGCGTGGCCCATGTATTTATATCGTAGCACCGTCCTTACGTACACGATCACGGAAGCAAATGCACGCATATGCGTTGCATACGGCTAAGAATCAGGATACCGATGTCGTCTGAGTATACGTGTTCGTATATGTGCGTGCTGGAATCCTTGATCGCGAACACCTTTTAATGCCACCTCGACCTCCCGCCAACCGGGCATCCTTTAATGCGCGTAACGGTATCTCTGAAGTGTTCCACCGTGATTTCGCATTTTTTTGCTTAATCTAGCGTGGTTGTTTCTCAGTATATTTCTTTCAGTCTTCACACATTTGACGTATCATAATATATTTTCGATGCTTAATTTTCATTTCGCAAGAGAAAGTATTATACTTATTATTTATTAGTTAGAAAAAATATTGTACTACTAGATGTAATTTGTAAAATTCAGTTTTAATATGAGATATTTGTATGCAAGATATTTGTATGTGGATTCTTCATTTGTATTTAATGTAATTAATGGCACATTAATATTATTGTATTTTAGAACAATACGAAACGAAACACTAACCGATCTAATTAAAGCGTTCTTTTATCATTGTTACACGCGTAATTCTCAGTATTATTAAAAATTATGATATATGTATAATAACGCGTTAAAATGTAAATTCATTGTACAATGGTCGCTAGTCCAGACAGGTTTAATGTCCGAGAACTTCCCGTCGAAACGAATAAATCATACGACAGCAATATCGAATGCATATAATAAATTCGATTATGGTATAATATACAGTTAAAAAAATAATGTCATCCTGTTTCTGTAGGACGGATCATTTTATATAACAAAGTATCTCGAAATCGTGATATTTCGTAAATATCCCCACATCAATTTTTACTTAATAATCTTACATGAGTCTTACTTGTTTCTTTGCGAGTTAGCTTTTCTTCTTCTTTTGTTCCAAATTATATGTTATATATAATGATAGCTATTACTACGTTCGCTTCGCGCCCATTTTATATAATTCCTTGTAGTGTGTGGGCTATATGAAAGTCGTCAATCACCGTATTAACATATTGCTCGTAGAATAAAAAATTGATCGTGATACTAGCTAAAGTATAAATTGACTTTAAGGATTTATAATACAGTGGTTATTGTTAATTATATATTACTGGTTTGTTGCCACATTACACCTCTAATTTTATATACTTTACTTAAATGTGCATCAATTTTTATTTATCTTCTTGCGCCTTAAAATACCGTAGTATGCCACTTAAATGTGAACACCTGAAGAGTGTGAGAAGAGCGTGAGAAGAGCGTGAGAAGAGCTGCTATCTTATGTGCGCTAAGTGTTACATAGTACAAGGTCAGGAGCTCGTAACTTTTTAATATAACTCCGCTGGTGTACGTGGCATCAGAAATACATTCAGTTTACAACGCGTTTAGTTTACGACTATTTTACGAGGTGCGAACGACTGAGACGAGCTACGAGTTCCATAACTGTCAAATCCAAGTGCCATTTATGGCTCAATCTTTGCGGCTGCTAACGACGTCGTTTATTTTATCCAGCCGTTTTATCTACATCAGCCGGTGATACACATACATATAAACAGATCGCTCAACATTTCTTGCTGTCTTTCTTATACGGTCTTATAATGAATACGATTATAAGTATCAGATTTCATCATTTTTCAAATTCAATTATATTTATTATCTTTAGTTTAATCTTTTCTATTTTTTTAAATCGAAACAATATGAATGTAATAAATGCAATTCGCTTCGCCTGGGATGAACAGTTGACAATCGACACCTCGACCGCCTTCTTTTGATTACATCAACATAGTAGATAAGAGAATGCGGGACAAAGAAATTCCTATCCAGAGGCCATTTTGCTAACTAGAGGCCATCGTAGTTATATGACGTCACTTCCATATCCAACCATGGCGTCACATGACGCTCCACCCTGTTTTCAATCACCTTGGCCCCGAACCCACCCAGCTGTCAGACATGCTCCACCCCGTTTTTTCCTCTTCTTCCGTGCTATCACTATCGCCATCTGCCGACAATATTATGTACTTCTTAGACCCTTAAATAATCAGTTGGTTTATGATCTTTCCGGTCGATGTCACCACTAAATGAGGCCTAAAATACTTATCTGATATATGTATCTTGAATTTGACATAATTAACATGTTACCACCTTATTAGATAAAGGAAGAGACTATTTTACAAATAACATTGTTAATGTTATACAGATTTATTGTTGATTTAATTTTTTTAATTATTTTAATTTTAAAGGAATTTCTCTAAATTTTGAGATTCACAAAATAGTTTGGAAAATCAAGCGTAACGTACGATAACTGATTGTGCACACTTCGCTATTAAATTAAAGAGATGCAAGGACAAAGAGGACGAGAAGCTGCGAAAAATACTCCGTTCACGTCAATAGGATTCAGATACTTGCACTTCAGAGGAGGATACATAAAGGGGAATTTACGGGGCGGGAATTGAGTTCAAATCCTGCGAGAGGTTGAATTTATACGCGAGAGACGAGGAAGGAGAGGTGCTGGGGAAGGGGGTGGCGAACGCGTGGAATCGCTATCGGCGGCCATTCATCAATCCGTGGAATCAATACGCTGGAATTAATGAAAGCGCCGCGCGAACAGCAAGCTAGCGGCCGGAATGTTAATCGCGATCGTCCGCGTCCGACCCGTTCTCATGTACAGCAAACTCCCAAGGGCCGTACCTCTCACCCTCTCTCACACTCACACCCTTTACTCTGCTATGCTGCCCGTTGCACATCCGAACCCGTTCCTAACTCCGTGTTTAGCACCACCCACACTGTCATGCCACCCGCAACAATACCATATGTACATTCACATGTATATTTTCATTTATTCCTTTGCTACGAGATAAATTTTTTGCAATGTAAAAGCTAAATGTATTATTGGTTTTAAAGGATCATGTTTTTTTATTAATCATTTTTAACAGTATATTAAATGTTATCTTGTTGTATATTTAAAGAATTAACAAAGTTCTTTCAGCATTAAGAGAATAATTTGCAATGTTTTATAAAAACTTTTTAATTAGAAACTTTTTAACTAGAAACTTTAATCAATTCTGTATTTTTATATAACCAACATTGAAATTTAAAAAAAATTTAAGAAACTATAGAATTTGAAAATTGCGAAAATTACATGATTTGTATTTGAATAAGTTGTACAACTTTGAAACATCAGATATAGTCGGTATAGAAGGTTTTGATCTTGAATCGGCAGATCAACTAGTCTCATAAAAGGCAAAAACCTTTCGTATTTCAGTCGATAAGAAAGCCATGTCTTATTATTTTGTTAATGATGATATCCCGGCTAAGTGCAAATAATATCTTTTAGAATAAGCAAAAATATTATATTCATATAATTGTTAAGAATAGGTATTAATCTTATTTTTATTTTTGTAAAGCGTAAAAATTGTTGTGGATCAAACACATTATGTTTGCTTTACATTATACATACATACAAAACAGAATTAGTTACATTACTAATCGCTATATTTATTGATCTTTAATTATATTTTTAATATTATTAATTCGATATTATTTTAATAATTTTTCTTATAGCATTTTCATTCTTGCGAAATGTGTTTAATCGAATGCTATGTATTTATTTTTTGTTATTCTCTTTAGTGTTTTATTATTAAATAGGATTTAATGATAAAATATGAATAATATGCCTTATGTAATTTTTAAATACAAATTAATTTAAATGTATTTTTTTTAATAATAAGATAATGTGTATTTTAATAGTAAGTATTTTAATAATGTGTATAATGAAAGCAATAATGTTTGTAGAACATTTGAATAATTAAACTAAATTTCTTTATAAACACAAAATCATATGAAGCTATAAAAAATAATTTTTTAAATTCAGTTATGTAATAGCTTGGTTGAAATATGAATATATATTTACTTTGAAAGATTAATTAGGTAAATTAAAATCGCTATATTCTCACTTATTTCTTGTACATGTATTTAGTTGTTTTATTCTAACCTGATATATTGAGTTAGACATGAATGGTTTCAATACATCCTATTATACTAATTTCATGCAACATACGCATCGGAACCTTTACAAAATTTCCGAAAAAGAGATTGATGCGAAGGGGAAAGGTTTTTGTAGGAAGTGGCTATGCTACCTAATGGATGGAAATTTTTCCAAATTTAACGATCGCTTAGCCCGCCCACACAGAACGCTAATAAGTTTGGCGTCTGTGCGATGGCCGTCACCGTGACGAGCACATGTGAAACTTGCCTTCTGTCATTCACGCGCTAAACTCTGTTCAGTACATTCAGTTCGCTTGACAAGGATCATGCAAAGTTTCAGTTATGTCTGCAATGTTATATATTCATATATCGTAAAATCTTCGCAAAAATAATGATATTTATTTGAAAATTTTTTTGCTGATTGTGAAATTCATAACAGTTGCCAATTACTAATACATATTTAATAATTTTATTATTTAATAATTTATCAGTATTTTTAATGATATCGTAAATTTAATATAATTATTATTTACACTGAAGTTTATGTGATGCCTGATACATATGAATCAGACGTAATTAATATAATTCTTAATATTGTAATATTGTACAAATAACGTAATGTGTAATACGTAAATTTTTTTGTGTTACAGGTGCGGCTTAATTTCGATTATAGGGTGGACAGAGGAACGAAACGGGTCTGGAGTGGCTTGGCATTTTAAACGAAGGTGTCACACCGGGGAAGACGAAGGACTTTGATTATTATCTTCCGCTACCACCTTGTGTATACGTGGTATACTCTCCTCCTTCTCCACTTGCTAATTAAAAAGGTTCTGTAGTGCTCCAGTTAATAATTTTATCCTCTTTTGGTAGTGAGCTCAGTGTGATACAAAGTCAAATGATGTACATGTGATCCAAAATGATGGTAATTTGATACATATATACATATATATATATATATATATATATGTTTGTGTGTGTGTGTGCTGTGCTGCTCAAGAGTGCGTGAGATGACAAGGGTCAAGTGAGAAAAAAATAAAAAAAGATTCGTAAAGAAATGCAATTCCGAAGTGATAAATCTGTATCTATGTAAAGACGTGTGCCAGTGTGTCCGCACAGGAAGAGTACAAAACAAAATAAATTTACGAAGATAAAGGGATAGAGAGAAGAGTAGTAGATCAATTGAAGATAACCAAAGGAAAGTCAGTCAGCAACGTAGAGAAGTGATATAAGCAGGTAGGACAGGTGGGACAGTAGCATGAGTTCGTACTTTGCGAATTCGTATATCCCGGACCTGCGAAATGGCGGGGTGGAACACCCGCATCAGCATCAGCAGCACTATGGTGCGGCCGTACAGGTACCTCAGCAAACACAATCGGTCCAGCAACAGTCTCAACAAGCCAGTGATCCCTGCGATCCGAGTTTGTTACGTCAAGGAGTATCCGCCCATCATTATGGAACCGCGGGAAGTCAGCAAGACATGCCTTATCCAAGGTTTCCCCCGTACAACCGGATCGACATGCGGAACGCGGCCTACTATCAACATCAACAGGAACACGGAAGTATGGACGGCATGGCCGGTTATAGGTCGACGTCTCCGAACACCAGTATGGGTCACATGGGACACTCATCAACCCCTAACGGACATCCGTCCACTCCTATCGTCTATGCCAGTTGCAAACTTCAGGCGGCTGCTGTCGATCATCAAGGCAGCGTTCTCGACGGACCGGATAGCCCGCCTCTCGTCGAATCGCAGATGCACCACCAAATGCACAGCCAACACCCTCATATGCAGACGCAGCAATCGCAGCATCCGCAGCAGCAATCGCAGCATCAGCATCTACAGGCACAGCAACAACATATGATATACCAGCAGCAACAACAATCTCAATCTGCATCGCAACAGGGACAAAGTGGAATGCACCCGCAACAGCAACAGCAAGCTCAGCAACATCAAAGCGTTGTTGCATCGTCGCTCAGTCAACAACAGCAAGGCGCGCCTCAAGGTGCGTCGAGTGCGAACTTACCAAGTCCGTTGTATCCTTGGATGAGGAGTCAGTTTGGTAAGTGTTATATTTTTATAAAATTTATTTACAATTACGATTGCATCTTCTTTTCTCAGGCTTCAAATCGTTATCATAACTGATGTTTATGAACGAAAAGATAAAACATTTTATTGATTTTATAAATAAAATGCATGAAACTTATAATTTATTATATGTTTTTGATTGCAATATATACAGATGCAATATATACAGTAATACATTATATTAAAATTTATTGTTTTTTTTGTTAAAAGTTTTACACTTTTTCTTGTATGTTATTTGAATGAAAATATAATAGAAAAGATCGCTTTTAAGAATAAAATCAATGTTTTATTTTATGCGTGACCAAAAGTCTAGTAGAAAGTTAAGTTTCTAGTAAAGTAGTTTCTCAGGTAGCAGGTAGCTAACTTTTGTATTTATGCAACGGAGCACAAAACTAAACCAAATCCGTACGGTAGCTGACTCAGGATTGGCACAATGTCTCTAGATACGTCGCGACCGGAGTTATTTATTGCGTTGACCTGTTAGCCTGTCTGTTAGTTTCACCGCTCGTTCATCAGGTCACAATAAGCGTTATCTCTTGTTCTTTTTTCATATGACTACCACCTGGAGTCTCAACGATATATTCGTTTTTATTAACATAATTTGCAATATTGCAATTTGTCTTATGCGATACATTTTGGGTAACGATCGAAAATATCCAATATTTTTCTAAATATAGAATTGGTTCAAAAAACACTTATTACCATATATCTATATTTTAATGTCTGTGCAATTAAATAATGCTCCTCAATATCATAAATATCTTGACAAATCTTCTCATGTTTTTCACGATATTCATCTTTTTGAATCATATATCATATGTCTATTTATATGTCATAGCTATAAAAGAGTAATAATAAGACTGGACCATCATTAGGTAGGAAAAAAATCTTGGCACAGAATCGAATAAGTTATGAAATCCTGAAGCGCATCATTCACTTCTTCGTTTCTATATTGACTCGTAGTTCGACCCATCTTCGATGAAAGAACGATATGTCTGTATTACTTAATTCTGCAAGGTAGCATCTGTCCGCAAAAAAAAAACTTTAGCGACCCACTCTTATCTCTTCACCTTCTATTCTTCAGTCATTCGTCGCTTTTTCTAAAAGCAACTTCTCTTCATATCTTCTTTAAGTACAAATTGATCAGTGAATAAGTGACACGATTAATTTTTTCGTGAAACCATATTTATAAAGTTTTAAAAATAATAGAAAACAATTAAAGATACGTGCCAATATTCAAATAAATTAAATGTTTATTATATTTTTATCTTTAATTTTAAAAAATCTTAATCTTAAAAATGTCTTATATTTTTTTCATAAATTATGACTTTTCTATTGTATACATATTTTTGAAGTTGGAAATATATAATAAATGTGAATTATTGATATCACATTTTGAAGTGTTTTTACTGTTATGATTATTTTTATTTATTTCTAGACGTTCTGAGATATAATTATAGTTAGTTTTTAATATACTTCTGTCTAAAATATGTCATAGTAGAATTATGAATAAAAAATTGCAATACTTTTTGATAAGCTTTTTCGAAACGTATAAATATTTAAAAATTATTATTTTAACTTTGGTACTTAAAAATCATAAAAAGAAGAAATATTGAGTCTTTTTAGCAATGATTATACATATTTTTTTCTGTTAATGATTACTTGTACCATCTTTCGGTTAAATTCAGAAGCAGATCCCGAGTCTGCTCCGGGATTGGCCGATAAACACTAACGCTTATGACGACGCCAGGGCTTGTAGTTTACTGCCTGTTAAACGAAGAAAATGGCTTAAGTCCCTGAATATGCTCACAGATGTCGGCACGTTTAAGAATGTTTCGTCTTATTCTCGCATCTCATTGCCTTTAAAAAACTAATTTTGCTTATTTTGTTAAAAAATTGTACATAACATTTTTTGTATAAAAATGCATAGAAGTTTACTCAGATCGCATTTTGATAAGAAAGTAAATGATTTTAAGAGAAAAATGAATGTTATTTTAAAAGGATTAAAAAGAAAAAGCATGGAATGCGTTTTACCATATTAAAATTTATTCATTTAACTGAACTGTTTTATTCTTTTAATCTTTTTTGTATCCCATCTTTCATATCGCAACAATTTATTTGACACATATACATATATTCTGAACGTCTCAGAATACACATTACATAAGGAGTATAATATACGAGCATGTACGCAATAAATTAATTAATTTTGGGATAATTGATTTTATTTCTATTTGAAATATATTATTTCTACGCTTTTTAAATTCAATTTACTTTGTATTTATCTATCTGTATTTATATATCTTGTTAACTCTTTAAAATTCATATAAGTTTGATATAATTTCTTAATTATAACTATAATTTTATCACACTACACGTATTCTGCTTCAATTTTTGTACAATTTGAATGAAATATACTAATCAGATTTTTGTGAATTATGTATAATTCTATTTCACGGATACCGTTAAAGAGCATTTGTTTAGTGAAATTGCTGAGATTTCTTAGTATTTTTTGTAGGACACATTACACGTGAGCTGAGAAATTCCGACATAGTTGCATTACGAAGTAAAGACGTGCAAACATGCATACGTTCCTTGATGAATGCCAAAGATTTAAAGAGGCACAATTATAAATATACATAATAAGAATTCTCCATTTTTCTATTAATATATGTTTGTATCAGACTTTTGTCACGGAAACTTTCTTTTGTACAAAGAAAATTTTATTATTATAATGCAGTTTAAAAAATTTTAAATAATTCTTATATAGAAAAACAACAAAAGTATTGCTATACGTTAATTTGATAAGATTTGAAAATCTCGACATAATCTTTTTCATATTGGATAATACAATATGCTTGCCATATTACAACACTGTTCAACATTTGGCATTCCGATCCCAAGTGTTGATCCGAGAAAAGGAGACCGACCATCGTACTTTTAATGCATGAGATAATTGCGACCCTCTGTGTGAAAAGATTTATGACATCTCGACTCCTTCCCCCCCTCATATATTCTCAATCGGCAAATAAGCATGGCGTGATACAGTTACAAAGCTTCCGTTATTGCATACGTGCGTGCACGCTCGTATATTACATTCCTTATGTAATGTGTATTCTGAGACGTTCAGAATATATGTATATGCTTCAAATAAATTGTCGCGATATGAAACATAGGATACAAAAAAGATTAAAAGAATAAAACAGTTAAATGAATAAATTTTAATATTGTAAAACGCACTCCATGCTTTTTCTTTTTATATTGTATATTTCTTTATTTTTTCACAATAAAAGCATCGTGAATGTGTTAATATCAAATGAAAAAAAAAAAATATATATATATATATATATATATATATATGTTACTAGCATATTTTATGAACTTACTTAATATTATATTATTAAGATCGAAGTCATGTAATAAAATTTTATAAAATATTTAAAACTAAAATGATATTCGACGCATCAGATAAAATTTTTAGTCGTTATTCGAGGAATGAATCAGCAGATAGAACAAGAAGAATCAGCATTCCAAATCCGATATGCATTTTATTATAATCCAACTAGCCGCTCAACAGATTGGTGGCCATAACGATGGCGGCTTCGTGAGATATTTAAAAAGCGATGGAGTCCAAAAGGGGCAGGAAAGGAGGAGCTAAAAAAGGCGAAAGAAGAGAGAATATGTGCGTGTATATGTACACATTCATATGTGTACATATGTATATATTAGAAATAGAGAGAGAGAGAGAGAGAGAGAGAGAGAGAGAGAGAGAGAGAGAGAGAAATCGAGGTGGTAGAAAGAGGTAGAAGGGATAGATGATGATGATGAATGAATCCACAGAAATCCTGGGACCGTTTTCTTTTGGAGCTCCGCCATGGAGGCAATTGTGAACGATATGGAGGTCGTGGTTTGATTTCCTATTCGATATTTGGCTAGAATTCAACTTTAAAAGACAAAATTGTCTCTATTTTGTTGTGATTTGATTTACTCATTTACGTAATACTTAACAATCAATTTGAGTTGTTGCATAAAATAAAAATTTCTATTTGTCACGATTCAATTTTAAGTTTTATGAGATAATTATATTGTTCGTATCTAGAATAGCAGGTGCAAGAGAAAAAGTAAATTTTAATGCTCCGAGTGATACCCGTAAAGATGCATATGTCGCGGCAAGCCGTTCTCGCTGCTCATTATCTCAACCTTCTACCTCGGGGCTCTTTCAGACTCCATCTTCTTGTCTGCCTGTCTGCTCGTCTGCCCGGAAGATCAAAAAAAGAAAAGCGAAAGCAAGGAAAGGAAAAACTACCTATAGAACCTACTCTAGTCTCCTTGGGAGTTTCTAAATTTCCTCTATAAATGTTAGCGGACTTGATGCTTTTCTCTTTCGCTGAAAACTTCTGTGAAATTCAGTCAGTCTTAGTTAGTCTATATAAAACATTAAAAGTATATATAAAACATACGTTGAAATTATAGTTTTACTAAAAGAAACAAAATAAAGCATTTAGGATTTAATTCATCTTATGAGGACCGTTTGCAAATTTGTAAGAATTGCTAATAAAAATGAAAATAAATTGTCTGATCTAAAATATGTGGTAAAATTGGAACGTCATAATTTTTTATCATTATTAATTATATCTCTGCACTATTTATTTATATAAATTGTCTCAAAGAATATTTTTCGAGGAATATATATTCAAATCTTCAACATTTGAAAATAAAAAATGTTTAGTTACATTTGTCATTAAAAATTACATACAACAAACTGGATGTTAAATTCCGACTTAGTTGCATCTGAGTGTTTAAGAAAATTTTCGAAGCTATCCATACAATTTTGTGCAATTAATATTAATGTCCGTCAACGGTGTAGTTACAACCCAAGGTTGATACCGTGAGCAAATGATAAAATTAATGATACATCTAGGATATCTAATCGAAACGCGTTTCAAGGCCTGGCCTTATAGTGCCCACGTAAAGCTTAGCTTAATTGGGCACCGAGTGGTGGCCGCACCTTATTAGCGGGTTACAACATCCGGCTAGCTGTTAATCTGAAAAGTCCTGCGTGTATCCTGCGGCGGGCCTGAAAGACTAGTCAGGCAGGAGGGGAAGTGGAGATACGGAGCAACTAGCCTATAATAAGCCGCACGGTTGTGTACGTTCTGTTCTGTTTCGTTCCTTCATGCTGCGCCAGTGAAGGCAGACCCATAAATCTCCCGGGCATACTCCAGGGGACATTTGATCCTTGCGTAACCCAACGCCGTTAATTTATTGCTCCGCGTTTAAAGTCACCTCCGTCCGCGAAAGCCGTGGCAGTGCTGGTACGCCGATCCGGCACAAACTTAAGCCATCGGTATGACTTTCTTATTACAGGACTTCTTTCCATACGCGCGTATGCATGCCTGCGTGTATGCATCACGTATCTTAAAAATATCAATGGAACCGCAGTAACGTCATATGTATAATAAATTAAATGTGAGAAATATCGTTGTATGATAATAACGTTGTTCTCAAAAATAAAAATTAATTTTCAACATTTAAATTCATCAAAAAACTGGATTTTAACATTTAGAATTTAGTCACATTTATCTTTTTTTTTTAGTATGTATTTTTATTAGGATCTGTTGAGAATAATTTTTTCGATTTTCAAAAATGTAATATCAGTTCACAACTCTTTCTATAGTTACATCTTATAAAAGCATGTAATCATGTTGGTAAATAACGTCTGAGTACATAAAGTATTGCTCTCTCTTTAATTAACCTCACTCAACTCACGTATTATTGTCCGCTCACATATTATTGTTATTATTATCTAATTCTCACATCTGGATACATCTAATCGAGGTTTTAGTCTTCAATAATCAAATCGATTGGCTCGAAAACTTTATAGGTTTTAGCTCATAAATAATACAGACTCGTCTCGATGCAGCGTTTAATAATTCATTTCTTTGCTCTGCAACATCTAGTGGCACGAGAGGATTTATGGGCGAAGTGACCTTTTGAAACAAACCTGATTATTACGCCGCTTCAACTCAGGATTATCTTTATTTAAAGTGATCGTATAAACATATTTCAGATGAATATATAAGTTTCGAATAAAAATATATATATGTGTATCTAAAATTTTTTTTAGCGTTTTAAAAATAATGTGCGGTTGCTATGTTGGAAATTTTGATGTTACTGATCAGTTAAAATTTTAGTCACATATAAACTTTGATTTCGAATACGATTTATTTATTTATAGAATAAAATACTATAAATAAAATTACTTAAATAAATAGACATTTTCTGAAGTGCTATTGAACATGTTTCATGTATTTCACCGACGCGCGATGCTTTGATGATCTAACCTTAGATCTAGAATGTGATCTTCATTAACGCGGTGTGACAAATGAATATTAATAGGATATAGCTTTCATAGAAACAGTCGACGGTACACTTGATAATCAATTATGATAATATTTTTTTCATATAATATGTACATGATTTTATAAGAGCATATATCTGTTTATGCGATGACCGATATAATTACTTTTTAATAATATTTATTATAATTTTAGAATAGTAAATGGCTATTTTTCTTAAAATAACGGAAGGAAAGAGAGCCAAGGAAGTTGCCTAAATCGTTAAAGCTTATAAGAGAGCGCTAGAGATTGGTATGTTGTTAATTTGAGAGCGTAGCCCAAGGGAAGGAATAAGAGGGCATGTTCCCAACTTTCTCTATCCTCTCCTCTCTGCCCCTCTCTTTCTCTAACGCGCGTTTTTTTCTCTTCCTCCGTATATCGTCCTCTTCGTCTAGTCGAAGGTTCAGGAACCTACGCGATCTCTCCATCTCTCTCCGGAGCAGACCCGCCATCCATCTTCATCGGCCGACAGCGCGACGGGCGGCGTTTGCCTCGAATGCTCGCCAAGGAGTTTTCTTCTTCTTCTTCTCCTTCTTCACCTCTCCCCTCCTTACTTTCCAGTTCTCATCCCTACGCCTCTTCTTCCTTCTTCCCTCCCTCATACCATTCTGAAGCATTCTTATTTTGCTCTCTCACTCGTATGGCGGGTTAACCGAACCAAACCCTTTGAGGTTTATACCTTGTAAAGTTGCGAGACTTCTCACACAGAGTCAACTAGCTCTGTCTCCTTAGTATCTTCCTCCGTCTTTTCTGCCTCTCTCGCTCTCTTGGCAACCATAATTAATATTCTTGTTCGGAATTCGTGTACCACGCACTGACCGCAGATCATATCGCGGATATCGCTAAGATATCTATCATATGCGGAACTGCATTTACGATCCTGAGTCTTTTTTATTCGCAACGGTATTTTATTTATTTCATTAAAATTTACAGAAACTTTGTTCAAGTGTACAGAAACTATCGGCCAGTCAAGTCAATCATAGGCTGTAGTATTTATGAAATATATTAGTTAACTGGTAGTTAACTTTGTAGTTTAAAGATAAGATAGCGAGATATCTATATCTTGTCCGCTACAGTTGTAGATACTTTTATGCCAATGCAACCGCTAAAAAAGATTTTACATTTATATTTATAATATATTACTACACGACATATTTGACGCATATCTTGTACAATATAATTTTCTCTTATACTTATGTATAGATATAGTATAATAATTTACGAATAGGTAACAATTTATATTAATTCGAAATTTTAATTTCTTTTGTTTCAGAAAGGAAACGAGGTCGGCAGACCTATACACGATATCAAACGTTAGAACTGGAAAAAGAATTTCACTTCAATCGATATCTTACTAGGCGGCGACGCATCGAGATCGCACACGCGCTATGTTTGACGGAACGGCAGATAAAGATCTGGTTTCAAAACAGACGGATGAAGTGGAAGAAAGAGAATAAGACGAAAGGCGAGCCAGGCTCAGGCGATGGCGACACTGAAATCTCGCCGCAGACGTCGCCGCAGGGTTAAAAGAGCTCTGAGGGGAGTGGAACTTCCTGCCCACCTCTCTCAGGGTCGTTAATACCTTGTTTCCAGCACTACCTCCTCCCTACCCAAACTCCAATCCCCATCGATGACCTCCAAATGATCCCTCTAAGCAATGACGCTTATTTTGTCGTGTTAATCATGTTGCTTGTACCAAAAACGAAGCAGATAACGATGAAGACGAGGAAGTTGTAGAAGGACCTGTAAGAGCGCTTGAAGACGATAAGAAGGCAACTTACGATAACCCCAGAGACGTAAAGTTACGAGAATGCAAGAAGAAGAGAATAAAACGAAGTAAAGACGCACAAACGAGTCAGCAGAGGATTGGCGTGAATGCGCGTGAAAAAGGTGGATCAAGATTATTGATCGAGAAGAGTAAATAAAACTGGATCACATGCTAATCAGAACCGCGTTAACCTCTATTACGTTTAATTAACGATTATTGTATACTAAAGTCCATATATATATATATTATACATATATATGTATATATATATATATACATATATATACATAAATATATACATACATGGATAGAGATATATGTAGTTTAATGTGGGAGCGAGTGACCGATGATCGGTTGGCACTAACGCACGTAGAAGAACATGGTTCCGAATGATATAGTATTAAGAGTTAAATCTACTGAGAAAGAATGATTGCGCAAATCTGATTGCGAGTATGATAGAAAAAAAAAGATCGTGTTAAAAATCTTAGGAGAGCATTTTATTATTTATTCTCTTACATCGTAAAGTAGAATTGTAGGACGATTAGTAGAATAGCTGTACGAAGATGTCCATCGCGTCTGTATTTAGCGATAGGTAAGCGGTTTAGTGTCCTTAGAGGATTGTTTAGATAGATTTTTTTTTTTCTTTAATACCGCCGAGCGGTGGCTCTAACGAGGATATTTATGATTCGTGCCAAGTGTGATCTTTGAGAATGTGTTTTGATAAAATTCGAAGGAGTATTCGAGTAACGGCGGGATACAGCAAGTGGACACAAAGAGCAGTGCAAAAGCGGAAGAGAAATATCGCAAAGTTTACGTCTTATTCTGAGAATAGTGATACAAGTGTGTGCAAAACTAATTCCATGGAAGATCAGTGAATTTTGATGTATAAATAGAAAGATCACGGCGTTGTTTTTGGATTTTGTATGCGGAAAAAGCGACCATGAATGGGACAGACTAGTGCTGATTGATAAAGTGAATATGAAAAAAAAAAAAAAAACAGCGCCCTTCGGCGGAGCAGAGTCAAATGGACTTGGCATTTCTTCATCAGCGTCATCGCAAGGTTAGTCTTATAAAGATTGCTAATGATCGCAATTATCGGTTACATTACTTTGTTTCTCGTTAAATCATCGTGCATTTGATAAGAACAGTAAGCTTTGAACTTCAACGGAATAAGCTTATATTTTTGTGTAATTAATAATACATAAAAATGTAATTTATCCGTTTATAATAACCGATAGTTGAAAAAATTTGTTCCTATCACGCATATTGCTCAAAAAATGACGAGTATATAATGTATATAAGCAGTTCTTTCCTAGCTAAAAAGCGTGTCTGTGCTTGGAAAAGAATGTTCAAATTAATTAAAATTTTTTACATTATTTCCATTTTTGTATTTTTTACATAATTTAGAAATGTATTTTATATTATTATTTATTATTTGGATCAAGAAACTTTTAGTTTGTATTTGAAATAGTTGAAATAATTTCAGAAGACAACTGTTTGATATTAAGATATCTGATAATATCTAATAATATTTGATATTATAAATAAATAAAGTGTATATAGCGTGATGTCTTTTACAATGTCGGACACGTAATGTGATCTCGAATAAATTATTTTCTTTAGAATTTTTTTAAAAGAGTAAATGCAATAGTTATACTCGTAATAGCGTTGCAATTCTTCTTTTCCTGTAAATATTAAGAGAAGATAATTCAAGGAACGAAAGTTTATTTGCATTAGTAGCTATCGAAAATTTGCTCTTGCTCCGCGCGACATGACGCCAAGTTACCAAGTGTTATAATACATAGCGTATTTTCGGAATAGGATGCTTTCGGCATGAAACCGCTTGGCACCTTAATAGTGACTTAGAGCTAACTTGACCAAAAGAAATTGTTTTATTATGTATATACGATAATTTAATTGCATTATCATTCCAAATAAATATATTGTTTGTTTGATTTTTTTTAATATATAGTATGAAAATTATTCAAATTATATTTATTTTAGGTTTTTTTAACTGAGTGATTGTGCTTCTTTTTTGTGAATTATTTTCTATTATTTATATGAGAATTTTATATAATATTTTTATTTAGTTTTTACATAACAAAACACTTTCTATATATGATAAATGTGTGATCAACAAGAATTCAATTTGTTACATTTATATCGAAACAAGCGTGTTAAGTGTGGCAAGCGGTATCAGGGCACTCGTCAACTCGATCGTCTGATCTGGTTCGATGAATTGATTTGATTATGCCGTATCGGGAGATCCAGGAAAGCCCGGCCACGTTGTAGCCAGGCGAGCCCATATATTCCGCCGCGGTGAATTCTTGTGCTGTGTTGTAAACTTAGATTCGACATAATTATTTAGTGTATATCTTGTATACACCATAATTAATGATATACGTAATAAATGATATTAATAACCGCGTGGCTAATTAATTGAACAGCGGTCAAAAATGCCTATAGAGGTGGTTAATTTCTAACTCACTGCAGAATTCGGCTCCTTACCATCTCTTTACGAAAAAAAATCGGAGAAAGAGGCGAAGAGAGTGGCATAAAACGTGTAATCGATATACGTAACGTATGGTCCAGCTTGCGCTCGTGCATCGATCGAGCCATGTGTGACCAGCCTTTCCTTCTCGAGAAATTTATTTATATAAAACTTTTTGTCCTTGAGGAGCAACGAACTGTGTGAAAATCCACGGCAATCGCTCGCCATTTTCGTAACATCCGTAATCTAGCCAATCATGGTCTCAATCTTTTACATTTTTGTTCCATCATTCGATTTTATGTAATTTGGATATATAAAAGTTTTATTATCTTTGAGACATTTTTGTATTCTAATTGTATCACGATTTACGTTTTTTAGCCTCTGAAGTACAATAATTGTACAGTTATTATTGATGAATGATTTATAGTACGTGGACGTACGACATACAACTTTGCACGATATCACATGGATTTTTGGATAACATATTTTATTGCGAGCAAATTGCACGTAATTCTAATTGTATTGTATTATATTCATCAAATAATATTATTTTAATGATAGAGGAGATGATGCAATATGCAAGGCTTCTTTATTAATTATTTTTGATAAAAAAAGCATTTTTTATCCTTTGACCATGATATCGATTGTTATAATATACTATTACCAAAAGAAAGTTTCATGTATCCAATTTCTAGAGATCGATCTAATAATTTTCTTTTTAAATTGCTAAAAAGGGAATAATAATAAATTTAAACTTTAAGATGAGATTTTTATGATTTGCTACATATACTGTATGTATTACTTTATAATAATGTATTACTTAATATTTGTCAAAATTGTATATATGCATTAAAAGTTTAAATTCGATATAGATCAGCACCGATCTATCAAATCGAAGATTATTTGCAAACATTTAATTCGATTGTAATATGTACAAAAGTTGAATAGTGCAATAAAATATGTTTAAATAAAAATGCGTTTAAACGAAAGATATGATGGATTTCGGTGCTGTAAAAGTCAAATTATGGTGAGCGATCGCCGTGAATACGTACGCAATTAAAGAAAATGAACTTTTGTATCTATTGGATAGCGAACCTATTACTTATAGATTAAAAAATATATATATATTACATATATTATATATAACGCGAGAAGGGAAAATTCATAGTATTAACTGGGAGGAATAAAAATGCAAAATATATATTTTATCTTTACTCGTATATATGCGCATTAAATTACAAGATATACGTAAATTAAACCAAGTACCGTGAGTGTATGCAAAAGTAGAACGTAAAACTGAACGTAAAATGCAACCAGTGTGTACGTACGAAGTATGTCACTAAGATAGTCCGTATTCGATAAGAGTAACATCTAAAATCTAATTCGTAAAAATAAAGAAATAACGTTAAGTAAACGGGTATGTGTCGGTCGCGAGTAAGCGGAGGTGGCGGTCGTAAATTTTTAATTGGATTTTCGTCTAAATAAAAAACGATATTCGCCATTAAGTGTACACCACGGGAGAAACGCGCAATGAAAATTTTATTTATTATTGTCCACAATACGCCAGAGAGCGGCGGCACTTGCAAAAAAATGTACATAAGTCCGATCTTTCTAACTAGGCTATCTGCAAAAAAACGCTACCAGATAAGTAGAACAAAGAAAAACAAAGAAATATAAGAAGTAACGCTTGTCAATGAACGAGTAACTTTCAGACCGTAATATTGTTTAGTCCGGTAATATTTATTGATACATGTTATATATATCGCAAAGTGGATCTTTCTGTTTGTTTAATTGATTATACAATAAATATTTTTTATAATGTACTAGATAAAGTTGTAGGTATTTGTATGTACCATTATTCTACTTCCTTGAGTATCTCTACGAAATGATGTGGATTGGTAGAGATTACGAAATCCTTATGCTGATGTTGTATTCTCGCATATCCAATCATTTTTATCGAATTATATATGTAGATATATATATAAAAAACGACATTTAAGAAAAGCAATTTCATAAAAACCTTTTTCCGTATATTCATATTTTGCTGCTTCATCCTTTCGCAATTTCGATTCTTTAATCTGATCCATTTTTTTGATTAGGCAAATTAAATAAGCAAATTACAAAACGTCTCATACGTGTATGCGCCGAAGAGTTCCTGACTTTCTGTCGCAGGAAAGTGTCATTAATTGCATATACCTTTTAGGTATCGTATTTCTATTCAAATACGTAAAATGTATAAATAAGCAAGTCCCTCGCTTCATCATCATCCATCGAACTAAAACTCACTTCACTATGATTGTGAAATATTTAGTTAATATCATTTCTATAACATGTGACAAAACAACAAAAAGTATAGATAAAATCTCAGTATCATTTAAAAGATATTAGTACACCATTGGAATACATTTCACTGGTTTTTCATAAATTTTATAATGCAAATTGATTAATATATTTTACTGTACTTGCTCCATTAAATTCCTGAATCATATTTCGATGTATTTGTAAATGTAAAAAAGATCAAATCATCATAAATATATTGCTTCTGTAATGCAACTAGAGGAGATTGCCAATTATATACAAGAAATTTTCAAGATTTTTTGCTATTTCAAACGTGAGATGTGCGGTCTCATCGATTATAGGTTCCGCCATATAAAGACTGATAGATTCCGTAACGCGAGACAAGAATATTATATACAATAGTCGCTAAAACAAGAAGACATTTAGACCGATATAATTATTTATCAATAGAAATTATTATTTAACTGTGCGTTATTAACATTCAAATTATTTAATTATTCCAAAAGAATTTTTTGCAGATTGAGATTCAATTTAGAGCGATTTCGGAACTTGTTGAAATCATTTCGTTTATAAATGGAGGTGACATCTAAATACAAGCAATAAAAATTACCGAGATTGCTCTACGTATAACTTTCATTCTGATACCGGTAGACACGGAGAGACAAACAAGATGCATTTGTATATAATTAGTCATGTGAAAAGTATATGTGAATGAAAGGTTTCTTTTTCAAATTATCGGCAGGGCAATGTGAAAGGCGACGTCTGACGTCGCGGTATCGAATCGCGAACTGCGACCCCTGTATACGATACCGCGTAGGTAAAGTAGGTACCTGTTTACTAGATTAAAAAAAAAACCTTACAAAGTAACGGTAGCAGAGGTCTAATTAATTACTATTTATTGATACGATATAGTAACGATATTCACATAGTTGAGTTTCGCGAGTAACTCGATTATTCAGTGACTCGACGAAAATATAACTAGACTAAGAGAATGACAATATTTCGAGAGCCGCCACGTTGTCGTCCGCTGATGAACTTACGGTTTCTCCAGTGTGTCGCATTTTATGGATTTTTATCATACATGAATCACTTCTTGAAAATTTGTACAGAAATACTTGGTTTTTGGCTATTATCGTTAGTTTACTTGGTTCTCAAATACTTATTTCAAGGTCATTTGAATTTGGAGGAAACCAGAAGATTGGATTTTTTACATGTGCTTTAGACTAAGTACTCCGTAAGTAAAATATTATAGTAGAATGTTATTAGACTGGCAGTAGAAATCAAGCAGTTCCTGCTAATATTATCTGATGGCAAATTGGCGATAGAAACCAAGCTGTTGTTTTGTAGCTATTTAAATCGTAACGTTATTGATTTTGAAAGATCTGTAAAAATTGAAATTTTATTCTTTTTTATCCTTATTTACTTTATTAATCTTTTTACTTGAAAAGAATAATTTTTAAACTGTATTATTAATAGAAATTAATATATTTTACATTAAAGCATTAGATTCTGACATTTTAAAGATATCTTAAAAGAGTTTACGACGCTCAGATTTACTTTGCTGCCAATCTGCCATTAGTTTATATCAACAGATTCTACCAGATTTTAATAACAAGTTAATTATCTAATAATCTTGATATTTATTTTCTGATTATACAATAGTATTTTAATATCCGCATGAAAAGTTCATGCGATTTTTATGAAACACATACAACTACGTCAAGATCACTAAGAATCGACCTAAAGTGCGAGGAGCAAGAATATTCTGAATATCCTACGTGTAAAACAACAATCTAAGAAACAAGCCGCGATTTATTTGAATAGAAAGAACTATGTTGCTGTTTCATAAAAATTTACGTTAACATGTTTTACTGAAGTATGATATACGATCTGCGATTAAGTTTGCTATCTCTCAGCTACACACTTGAGTCACCATGGTTACGCATTGCCCTGACCGAAAACACAAAGTGTATATGTATTATATATTCTACATATTATATACATATATATATATATATACATATATATATATACACACATACACACACACATGCATATACATGCATCGTACATACAGTATATAAACATTGCCTATTTACAAAAGACCGGGTACAATGCATTCGTTCCAACGATTGTGCGGAAGAAATACTTAAGTACTGGTGTGCCTAGTAGCCGAAAAACAAACGTGGGCAACACTGCTTTATCGAACGATAAATCGAAGAAAAAAAAATATAAATAAATGAATCTATATATATAAATATATATACATATAAATTATATATATATAAATATATATATATTTAAATATAAATATATATACGATAATTATTACAGCTACAACAAACGTATATAGTTATTTTGTAGTGTCTCGCATTATGTAAACTATATGTATACATAAAGAGTACGACAGTGACGATGTTGATGATGATTGCAATGGTAAACGATATCTTACGCGAGTGAAGTATGTATTATGTATAATGATGAAGACGACGTCAATGGATAATAGTATTACGTGCTATCATGTCGACCGAGTCTAAACCGTGTATTGTATTATATTATATAAGAGTCTGTCCATATTAATAATAATAATTATTATATTAATTATAATAGCTGTGTTTGAAAACGAGAAATAAATTGTGGTTGAATATGAAATAGGATGTGGTAAAAAAACCGGATGTGTCGTGTCCCCCTTATCATTACATCGCATCATGACGCTATGCAGATTTGAGAATCTACTTTTCGCGGCGGTCAATCAGCGGAGTAGACGAGATTCCCAGTCGGGATTCGCAGATTCTCAGCGTGAAATCATGATTTCTGTACTCGTATGAGGATATCGCGATTAGTACGCCACTGGCTTCCTTTTGAGAGAGTAGTCCAGCATACCCGGAGGTTGCGTTTATACGAATTGCAGCGGAAGGAACCATTGTATAATCCAAGATGGCCTCCACCTCGGAGAGGATTATTATTGGCTAATACGAAGCAAGAGGCCCCGCCTTGGCTCACGGCTCGTGACGGGATGATTTATTGGGATTTCTGTCTGTTCGCCCCTGCGCTGCAACGAACACACCACTGCCTAGCTTGCCTAGACGGTAGGTATGCTCGGATTTGCGATATTGGATTTCGACATCTCGACCGAGTGCAGCTGCAACCATTCTTCCACGACGGACAGACGTCTTCGTTCCACGTGTCCACGTGCAGTCCGGCATGCTTCAAGTGTCAATATCAGATTCAATTTCAGATATCACGGGGTTTATATCTCGCCCCTTTTCGATTATTCACGTTTGATATTTTTCTGTTTTTTTTTTCATTATTTTTTTATACTGCAAAAATTAGTTTTCTGACTGCCTTTTTGTTTATCAAAGTTTACGCAAAGATTAATTTATCTGTCGTATTATAATTACATTGTTCGATAAGTTTAATGATTACAATATTAAGATAGAACAAGTAAATAATCACTTTATAAATGTGATCAGAACAGATTGATATATAAAAAAATAGATAAAATGCTTTTTGAAATACATACATGTTTAAATGATGTGTACGAAGCAATGGACGGACTTGGGTATTTCCTACTTGAGAAAATTTTTAAAACATACCTAATTTAATATTGATTTACGTATACTTTATTAACGCAGAATCAATCAATATCGAAGCGTGTTTTTGTCACATTATTTTCCTATTAATGTTTTATGCGATTAGAAATGTCAAACATAAATCAAGCAAGCACATATATGTGTAAATATATCCGCTAAATTTTGCTGTAAAGAGATCAATTAATTGATGCGATGTTATCTATAACATCTGTTGACGCGACGAAAGGTGAGTATAATCGGCGGAAGTCTGGTAATGCTATCGCACTTCCGGAACTGGGTAACGAATCCAGGTCATGCGAGATAGAGAAGCAGAAGAATTCATCGTCAAGTGAGTATATCTGTATAGTGGATTGCGTATTTACGATTTAAAGCAACGGAGCGCATGGTGACCTTTGCCAATTCTGTTGTTGCAGGTGCATCCACGTTGTAAATGCATTCGAGGCGAGGAAGGAATCCGTAGGCAGGACGAACGGAGGGAGCGAGATAGCCGAGGATGGGAGAGAGCGAAGAGTCGGTGGAGTAGAGACCCGGCAAGATAGAGGAGCCGGTGGGAGGATGGCGGTTAGAATTTATGGCCGCTTTATCACTTTACCGGCCTTGCCGCGTCTCCTTTAGCCCGTGAGGAGGGCAGGATCTCACGATGAACTTTGGCACTCGACTACGCTGCACTCGACGAGCGGTGAGCCCGTTAACTTTCTTGTTTACTCGCATTTCGCGAGAGATTACAAGTACACCTGTTTTCTCTCTCTCTCTCTCTTTCTCTCTCTCTCTTTCTCTTTCTCTTTCCCACTTTTTCCTTTTTTTCAAATTTAATGCAATATAACACTACATGAAATGTGTTTTACAATCTGAAGGATACGTCTAAGTCGAGGAGAAAAATATATATTTCTGAAAGTCCCGGTTTAGTTTTTTAAAAAAATATAATTTCATACATTTGAATTGAATTGGATCGATGTGAATAAAGAGTCGAAAGTTATTAGCTCTAAAGTTCCTTGATATTAAATTAAATTGTATGATGAATTTAACAAGAGGAAAAGTGTTATTAATTAATTTCCATTAAATTAGTTATATCTCATAACTTTCGACTTACGTAAATTAATATAGAATTGTACAGATTTACGAAGATAGTAGAAGAAGGAGAGATAAACATGATCTGTGTCTTCTAATCTGAGAAGCCTGCTACCCCTGAATCCATGGTCTAAATTTATGTCTTTGTATACTTGATGCGTGCTAACTCTTGAACTGCTCGCATGCTTCATTATACTTATGGGCGTTTAACGGTTGGATTTTAATTCACTTGGTCCAACCCGTGGGGAATTGTTCCGGCGGTTAACAGGAAAAGTGGCGCCGACCGAATCCACGAATATTCTAGTGTAAACACATTAATAACGGGTCTCAGAGTAACTTATTGCATACACGGACGCTCCGCGCGGGGCCTCGTAAAATTTACGTCATACTACCTGTCGGCATGA
Source organism: Acromyrmex echinatior (assembly GCF_024713525.1). Classification (NCBI taxonomy): domain Eukaryota; kingdom Metazoa; phylum Arthropoda; class Insecta; order Hymenoptera; family Formicidae; genus Acromyrmex; species Acromyrmex echinatior. The sequence goes on along the minus strand of NC_141853.1, from coordinate 14,624,500 downwards.
CGACTACAACTACATAACGCATAAAGTAACCCCCATTAATAGACCATAAATTCTATCCCCGCGGCACCGTTGTTATGTATGAGCGTCGTTAGTGTTAATAGAGTGTTAACGGCTTCTATGCCGCTCTCGATTCTGTCCAGGACGTAGGTGACGGAGGTGGTGATGTAGGTAGAAGCTTGACAGAGGGGAGAAGAGAGAATGGTAAGCGGTTGCCATAGAGGAATTCTGGTTGCGTGCTGTCCGGCTACTATTAGCCTCGTGCGCTTCTGCTATTTTGCATAGAGAATGCATCAATTTTCGGCGCTTCCCGCTCGCTGACCCCCCCACCATTGCCACCTTCGACGATTTTGTCTCTTTACCCCGCTCCGCTTGGCTATCCCCACTCAATTTCCGTCGCACATCACAACGGCACAATCCTCGTACACGCTGCATTTCGTACAATGTAAATCGTATCGAAGATAATTGATATCACGAACGCCTACTTCCCTGGAAATGCCCGTACGCGATAGTTGCTCGCCTATCCTGACTGCTTCCGCGGCGTTTGTTTCCGTTAGTGATGATCAGTTTCGATTTGTGCGATGGAGATGTCCGATAATGTAGACAATTACCAAGAGTTTATGGAAGTTCGAACGTTCGCGTTATAGATACATTAAATTTAAACGGGTTAAGCTTTATGTGAGCTATTTGAACAATTTTGGACAATGAATTTCGCATTTTTTATTAAATTATTTATTTAATAATAATAATAATTATTATTATTATATAGTTATAGTTTTACTATCTTTTTCAGATAATATATTATAGATGATAATTTTATAAAGAAATTTCTAACAAAAACTATATATATGATGAAATATAACCGTATTATTAATCTTCTCAGTTATAGTTTTTACGTTTCAAATCCTAGGATTATAGGGGAAAAAAAACAGCATGTTAATGGGCAGCTTATTATTTTTTTTTGTAAAAAGGGGAATTTGAAAAAAATTCTGTCGTAGTCGATTCTCAGGTGTAAACAATATTGTGCTGTAGGCGAATCATTGTATGTTGCGGAGAACGCCGTTGGATACATAACGTATAACGGGACATAAATCAATAATATCGCTACCCCCTCTCCTTTCTTCCCTCCCTAGGATACCTCACTCTATCCCGAGCACCGTGCTTTGCAAACCGCCAAGCGAAGTAAGCATCTCTTCCGCAATCAATGTTCACATCTAAAACATCGCAAACAATATGTGTTCTCTAACATTCGATATATTTATCGAAAATTGTACAATTTGCTTAATTAAATTAGTCATTACTTTGGATTCAATAATATATGTAAAATATTTGACGATATAATTATTTTGAAACAATTGTTCGAAAAATACTTTTTTTTTTATAATACAACGTTAGTAATTACATTATATATAAATAAAACATTTAACTCGTAAAAATTGCACGATGATTTTTAAATATGTCTATATTTGAAAAATATCTGGAAGCATTTCTTAATATCATTGAGTGAATTTTGTTTAATATAGTATTATTATCTTATATAGATGGAACATTCTTGTGTATTAGACAATGTTGAATGAAAAATGTATGAATAATCCGGGATTTTTAGGTAGACAGATATATGCGGTCTGGTTAGATTCAGATTATTTTTTACTTTAGTAATATATAAGATACAGGCTGACATTTGCTGAATTAATGCGAATTTATTTCGAGTAGGGCGCATTTCCAGGTGTTTTAGGAAGTTTGGGTCCGGGTCCACGTCGCCGATGTATAGAAAGGCTAAATGCAAAACCTTGTAAGGGGAGAGACTCGCGTACTCCGAGAAACTAACAAAACATCCTCGCAATTAGCCGGATGTCCCGATGACATCAACGGGGCATCCCTCGAGACCGCCAACCGTGCTAGTCTCGCGACAGAAATTTCACCGCTGCGCCACACCGCCGACTTCAGTCCCCTACCGCTCCCTGCCAGTTGTGTTGCTCCTACCAAGCGACCGTCCGCGGTCTCTCAACGGGATTCTAGGTGACGACTGTAGCTACAGATATGCTAAATAATAAAAACTTATCGGATTTATGTCGTCCAGAATTGGACACGGACGGCGAGAAAGAGGCACGAGGCGGGTGTGCGGTGCACACCGAGGTACTCTCGTCGAATGAAATTGAAAAGTAGCCGGGAGATATGGCCCTACCGACGAATATCGGTAGACAGACGAATGGCGTGGGAATGAGCAAGGGGTTGGAACGAGTAAGCGGGACATGAAAAACTACCGTGCAAGGGCTGATAGACTGAAAAGTGTTTGTTCGACGGACGGACGTTTTTTTAAAATCTTTTGCTGCCCTTTCTCACCCGAGGTCATTGGAATGCATTGTACGCGAGATTGGCGCAAATACGTTTGCTTCATTGTTCTCTGTTAAAAAATATCGCGACCTCGTAGATTCAATAAACTTTCACGATCAGGGTGACGTAAGTGGTATTGTCGAGGATATCGCGTCGAACAAATTGAAAAGATCCTGTTTATATTTTTTTCTCTCATCCTTAATATTATTATGAGTTGTACCACACGCTCTTTCATCCCTCTAATTCATTGCATGGCATTTACATTACGTGTTTATTTTTATATAATAATTAGGAACATATTTCTCTAATAATAATAAAATTTTTTTTTTATTTTTTCAGATTCCATTACATGTTATCTATGGTTATACTACTACTGGATTGCAACAAAATTAATCATTATACCGATTTATCCAATGAAAATGGAAACTTTTTCATCAAATACACTTATCGTATTGAATATGAATCAATCAATACGAATAATGAGGATCTAGTGACACTATCTGTGATTTACCGAATGAATGGATGACAATTCAAAATTGACGAAGATATAAAATTTAATAAAGAATTCATAATTTTATTAATATAAAGAATTCATAATTTGTATTGAAGATACTACGAAAATTACAACTTTATATGGGGTACCAGAGCGAAATATATATTACAATTATAAATGAGATACATATTTTTTATCTCTTTCAAAAAAAGTGACTGTACATAAAATAAAACTATCAATAAAAACCACCAAGCTTTTATGTTTTATCAACAAACTGATGAATCACACTCAAATATTGAATTGAAGGAAGGTAACGAATATGAGGGAGAATGCAACGGGTACATCGATGAGAGATCCAATCAAGGATATTAGCTGGACATAAAGCAATACCATAATTAAACAATACAATCGTACGTTTGTTAACTTAAACTATTTGAAACTGGCGCCTTTTCAAGGATACCGGCAACCATTAGACTGCCCCCGTGACATTCGAGGTAGAGTATGATGGTTCCATCGAGTAGGTAGTGCCTAGACGGGGCTCCACCCAGCACTTAGTTTACGTCGCGATTGCGGCCCCGGGCACGGCCGTTTCCAGGGTACAGTCACGCCCCTGCCATGCGAGTACTGTACTCCCATTCGCTGGCCCATATCTCATCTGGTCCATCGCATTAGCCTAATCTGCCAGCAACGTGAACAGAGAAAAAAAAAATACAGCCATCGACGTTGCCACTGACGAGAGAAATCGCGGCGAGGTGCTGCCACCTTACTGGTAGGATCAAGAAGTTGATCGGTTGTTGAATTGATTTTTTTCCTCGCAAGCAACGTTGTCGCGCTCTCATTTTGATTAGAAGTTCGATTTCATTGTTCGTGTATTGCTAGGGTTAATATTTCCTACAACGGTTTTGTAATTCGCGGTTTTACCTGTTCGCGTCGGCCAGAACCAAGAATTTCTTCTATTTGATTGCCTGGTTCACCATGGAGGCGATCGAAATAGTGGGTAAGAAGCAATTATGTTTTAATAATAAATTTAGAAAATATAACCTTATAAATTTGAATATTCTGTTATAATTATAAATCTGATTTTTAAATATGGATTTATGAAAATTGTTTGGTTATCACAAAACTAATGTTGCTATTTTTTTTTTTGAATAAAATAATTACACTATTTAAATATCTAATCGAAATCTCTTGCTTAGATTACAAATATACAAATTCTTTGAATTACGAGTCGATTGTTTCTGTCAAAATAAATATTGAGACGACAGGGCTGATTGTTTCATTTTCAGATAAACTATGTGATAAACTATGTGTAATTTACCTATTGGATAAACAAAAGAGTAAAAGAGTAAGACAATGAGCTGAAGTTTACTGAAAGATGAAATAACCCAGTCATAGTGATTTTGAAGTAATTGGAATTAAAAATTACTTATGAATGTGTCAAAAAAATTGACGATAGCAAAGGTTGGTTTTATTATTTAATTAAAGTGTGCTGTTACAGTTTGTTTCCTTCATCGGATGCAGTTCATCATCAGTTGAGTTGCTAGTAATGAAGATCTGAAAATGTAGAAGAACTGTGGGATTGGTAAGTAATCTAATGCATGATGATAAAATTATAACTGTAAATTGATAATAATATAGATTTTGTAGTGCGAACTTTTATAGTACAAAATATTAGTTGAGTTCTTCGCAAAATTCATTGAAATTTATTTGCTTTTCACTTTGTACTTGATTAAATATTGCTTTTAATAAAAAGTAGTATTAAAAAAAGAAAAGAAATATTAGCAAAACATATAAATTAATGCAATCTATTGAATGTTGAGACTCAGAAGAGTTATGGTAAATTCTATTAATCCCCTATTGTTCTGCGATTTGTCACACACAATTGCCAGGTTTTACTAAATGGTAAAGTTATTTTATGATAAAGATTATGTATGTACTGTAATTTTCTTACTTTCTTTGATATCGTTATATGCTTATTTTTTTAAATTTATATGAATATATTGCGAAGCAATAAATTTTCGTTTAAAAACATGTAACGCAAAATGTGAAATCTGATGCAAACGATGATGTATCGGTGGGCTACATTGCTAAGAAAGATCAGATGTCAAGGTATGTGACTAGGTCAAATATTACGTTGAATTTGGGAACCGTAAATTGTTCTAGTTTCCAGAAGGAAACCACAACACGTGTGCATACGCATGGAAAGCACATTGAAAGTTTTCTTTATTGCGAAAATATGGTCCTCGCGAAATACAGTATTGTTGTTCGAGACTGAAAAGACTCGAGACTGACCTTAGCAAATGTACAGGTAGTTTTTGCAGGCCAAGGCTACAAAATCATATGAATCAATGTTTCGAATATTCAACAAAACAATAGCTTTGTATTGGGTTTCAAGAATGACACAGATTTGTGTAGGTCAAGCTATTTTGTAAATTATGTGGGAATTATTTCGAGGTACTCAGGGCACGTATTATGGAATTATTCAGAATTGATTCCGACCGGAATTGTTCAATTATTCCCTAGATTTCTGCTGTATTTTCTAGAGAAAGCGCAATAATTCCGATCGGAACATTCCACAACGAACCATTCCATAATACGTATCCTGCCCAGATATCTTTTCAATAAGCAGATTTTGTATTTGTGTTTTAAATATTTTTAGGCGTGAATATTTTTCTTTTATTTCAAACGATATCTAATTTACGCTATCACTTTACTGCTACTTAAAACAACACTTTATAATTGTTCAATGCTTTTTTCATCACACAATTTTGTCATGTTTCGCAAAATACTTGTTGCGTAAAAATTATGAAATAATTGTCGTATCCATGCAAACTTTTCCGTTATGCTCAAACAATTTCGAAGCGATTTCCAAATTGAGAGAACGATTACGTTATTTGTAGTTACATAAGCATATTACAACATGAAATGCAAAAAGCTATCTCTTTTAAAATATTATTTAGTTGAGATTGAGAAAAAAGATCAGGGGTCTTTCATAATTTAATAAATTATTAGGTGTTGGAATTAATTCGTAGCGTTTTTTAATGAAAGAATGTTATTTATTTCACATGAGCATTAAAAAATACATTAATGAAAGTACTTCCCATCACTTGTAAAACGCTACGAATTAATTCCAACACCTAATATTTTATTTGTAACAATTACTTATAATACCAATTTGACATAATCCTAATTTAGTTTTCGTTTGAATTTGCTAAAATTTAGATTTGCTAAATGAATTTTTATATACATTATCAAATTTTATTGTTCTATAATTGAGTTAATAACGTTGACATATCTAAATACAACACCTGTTCTAACAATGACTTTATTGTCGTACGCATAAGAAAAGCATAAGATTAATGATGCCTTAATGACTATACGAACCGTTTTGAAGCATGACTGTCTGCTAAAATATAACTCAATTCCACGTGATGGATATTAGTGCCCTTTTATCTCATAGAATTTTACAATATCAACTTTAAAAACCTTATTTTCATAAATATTGATAAGTTATTCCCTACATTGACTGAATAAATCTCATATGTATTTGCGTAATGAAGCCATTTTATAGTCAAGATGCGAAGTTGGAAAATAGATAATGTTCGTATTCAAAAATATATTATATATATTTGCACGATGTAAAAAAAATTAGAATGTTAATATGATAATGTTTAATATTAAAATAAAATTAAAATAGATTTTGCATTTGTGTTAAATTGTGAAAAGAGATTATTTTGATGTCACCTACGAATTTGATTATGTTTGTGATAAAAATTCTAGAATTAGCTTTTAAATATATATATTATGGAGGAGAAACATACATAATATCTTAGCAATTGTAACTCTTGAAAAATTTTGTACCTCTAATGAATATTTCAGAAATCTGCTTTACGATTACGGGATGTTGCGTGTCTAAATACATACGTGCGCAGATATGTGATCAGATAACATGAGTTATGAGCAAGTCTATATCTTCCTCCCTCTTTGTTTAAATTTTTGTGCATATATTCTTGTTATTACGTTCATGCTCCAAAGATTTTAATTTCTATAACAGTAGTCTCTCTCGGAATACTAATTTTATAATCGAATACAATTTATAAAGAAAAAAGAAAAAGGTTCATCAAGCTCTTTTATGTCTGATACCTTTCCCGTCGCAATATTAATGCGTATCATAAGAAACAGTTATAAACATTTTTTTTTATTAATACAATTTCGAGTTTACACAGTTTATTGTGATTTTACTAAGATACTTAAAAATCTGGCTATTGAAATATTGTTGTAATAAAGATTTTAAATTCATAAATGAAATTTGTTTAGAATTCTCTTCTAGCTCTTTTTATGTTTGCTATATGAAATAATTTTGGATTTACAAAGACCCTAAGTATCATTGAATCATAACTGGTTTATTTCAAATGTAAAATCGAGATAGAAACGTGGAAAGTTTCTGAATCAAAATATCTTACGTCTGAAATCCATTGAAGCCTTTATAGGGTAAACTGTAAAAGGGAAACGATGTAGTTCTTATCGGCAATTAATGAAATACCTGATAAATAGTGTAGAACTAAATTGCAATTTGCGTGCGCGCATTTCTAATTATTAAAATATCGAGCTGAGGCACAACGTCAGTTGGAGATTTCTATAGAAAGCAACCGGTTTAATTAATGTATTAATTTAAATATGCAATTTAAATACGCATTATATTTAAAATATTATGTAGAAAAATTTCCATCGCAGTTTACTTTTTTGCTTACATCACAAAAATTTTTACATCTCAAATAATTAAGATATAAGTTTTTTAAAAAAAGAAAGATATTTAAAATTAAAAGATCACCAAATAAAAAACAACTGACATTATTCATGATATAATTTTGTATACATGAAAAATATCATCTGTAATTAGAATTTTAGTATTTAGTATTCGTAATAAGATACGTAAAAATTTAATTACAATAATAACGAAACTAATTTTAATTAGAAGATATATTTATACTTGATTATGAGATTTTAAAGTATTAATGAGTAATTAGGATGAGTATATCAAAAAATATTATGATGTAAAAGGTCTATGAAATAATCTTGTTTATACTACGATCATTATTGCCTCTTATTAAGAATTTCTTCTTCTGTGATGTTTAAATGGATTGGTTTCGCATGATTGATCCTCTTATATTTGTGTTTTGATCTTCTTATATTTCTTCCGTATCCATTAATCAATGTTTAGCGAAAGTAGTGGAATATTGTGCAACTCCAATCATGTCGTTAACTTTCTTCTTTTCCTATTCAATTCGTATCCCACTGGAAGATAAAAGTTTAATCGTAATTATAAGTTATTTCTATACTACTCAATGAAAGATTTATATTGTTATTTGATTGTATATTTAAAGTTTATTTTACAATAATACTTTAATGATTTTTGAATAATTAAATATTTACATTTTCATATCAATTTGCGAAGTATATATCATGTACAACTGAATTAATAGTATTATAATGTGAAAAAACAACGTGGATAATTTTTTAAAATATAATATTTTTTATGCTATAATCTTGAATATTTTTAAATTAAGAATTATTATTTGTAATTTATCATCTGAGAATATAAAGTTTGTCAAATATTTTCCTTGCCAAATCAGACGATATCCTGCTGTTTACACAATAGTAAATAATTGAACTCCGTACGTTTTCTTCAAGGAATCTGTAAAAAGAAATATTTCATGTGTCATTATTTTGTTGTTTCATTATTATACAACATAAACATAAAAATTAATTGTATTATTTGTTAATGTAGCCTTACAAATTATTTTACATCTTAATCTATTAGGTGTTGGAATTAATTCGTAGCGTTTTTAATGAAAGAATGTTATTTATTTCACATGAGCATTAAAAAATACATTAATGAAAGTACTTCCCATCACTTGTAAAACGCTACGAATTAATTCCAACACCTAATACATCTTAATCTATTAATATCTTACATTATTATTACACTATGATTGTATACTGTCTCTCAAACTCTACTATTTTACATTCTCTTTTTTTTTATTAAAACCGAAGCAATTAATTTTTTTTTTAATATATCGATTCTTTTTTTATTTATTTAACTATGTGCGTTAGCTAAAATAGTGAATGATTGAGTTGTGCTGACCAAATATATAGTGGCAAATGTGATATGATTAATGGAAGATCAGTTTAAGACAAAATTTATGCACGATACTCTTTTGCCTGCTGGGGATATCAAAGCTACTGCAGACAAATAAATCCAGTCGCATTCCTTGACGATGAATTTCATTCGTGCTATGCACAGAAGGGAACGAGATTTGGTTTGTAGGGAACAGAATGGGTCGCCATGATATTCGCATCAACGTGAAATGACAAAGTGTTATACTAAATTAACGTTTTTGGTAGAGGATCATCAAGAAAATGTACAAATATAATATCCTATACGATATTTATTTTTATAATGTTCGCTGACATAGTAAAATTGCGAAATGTAGAGATGGCAACTGATATATCCGTAATACCATGAACATTAAAATATTTAGAGACTCCTACCGTAAATGTGAGTAGCATGATAACGATGCAATTTTAAATATTTAGTAATACCATCATAAAATAATGTCGCACGACATACATTCTATTTTCTCCGAAGGCTCGTTAACTGTACTAGTTAATATTTCACAATTTATATACTTTTTTATATGTTTATACGAAAAAGAGAACAAGCTGCGCGAAGAGCAGCTACTATTAATAACCTAGCAAAGTTAAAAATGTTTACTACGGATTGCAATTCATATGATACTCGCGGTTGTAACGACGGTATAATTTTGAACACTGCTTCGTACTTAACACTGCATCTGACATTTTAATGTTACAATCATCCATGTTTTATCTATACATGAGAGAGAACTTAAATTCTTGCTAAATTTACACTCAACAAGACGTTACGTCAATATTATGTAAATTTCACGTAACGTATATATGGTAAGACATACAATAATATACATATGTATATATATTTTTTGTAATACAAGGAAAAAGTTGTAAGACGTACGGGACGTGCAACTAATATTAATAACGTGGCAAAGTTAAAAATGTTTACTGTGTATTACGGCTGATATGAGGGCTACGAGCATGGCAGCAGGGTCCCTTGTGATTGATTACACGTCTCTACGTCTCTCCCTCTGACGGGGTGTTCCTATGGATATTACCTTAGCACGGCCCTGCACGCCACGATTCCCTCCGCCTCCCACCTTCATGTCTATAGAGACACCATACCGATCTATTCTACCTCCTCTTCCCCCTCCCCCTCTCCCCCCATGAATCAAATCGCCCTTTACCTCTACTCTCTTCTCTTCGTTATGCTAAAAATTAAAATCATCTTCGAAGAATGTGACGGAACAAAATTGCTAGCTGTGATTTTCTATGTTAATCAATTTACAAATGAAAGGATAGAATAATGCAAATACCTTGAAGATATTTTTATTTGTGCGATGTTAAAGCGTATGTTTTTAAATTTTGTATAAAAAGAAAATTACTTTGAAAACACAGCACGTAATAAGTGAAATACTCGGAATAATTGTGCATTAAGATTAATAATCTACTTATAAATTTGAGGACACGTATTGCATTACAGTAATCATGATGATTGTGTCGGGGAATATTTAATCATTTGTTAGACTTTATTAGACCAGAGAATTATAGTTATACGCATCGCACATTTTACGTTGAACTAGTTTTTGTAGAGTTAATGAATGGTTCAGACACTCTAATTAACATTTTATTATAGACTATCAGATGGCAAAACAAATCTATCGGGAGCTATAAAAAGTAAACATAATTACGAAGTGATCTTGAATATGAAGATTCTACTAAAAAATAACTGGATACTAAATCATTTAATTAAGTTTAAAAACGCAAGTATTAATGACTTGAGAAGTGTACTCTTGTGTAATATTATAATTTGTAGTCATTATATATTTTTTTATAAAAATCCTACATTACATGTTTTTTATAACTTACTGTGCAGACAATAATTACCTACACAACAAAAACATTTATATGTTTTTAATAACTTCCTGCAATTTTGTATAATGCTATATCAGAATGAGTTAAAACGATATAGGAGTATATTTTGATTCCGTTGCTTATAATAAAGGGAGATGGAGTTTATTATGGTTTATTCTTAAAGTATATACTCTTCAAGCAGATTGTATACTACGAACAAGATGATTCCTTATAGTCTGTCCCTATTATGCTTTTAATCATCAAGCAAGTTTGCGAGAGGAATCTCATTAACGCATGTATATTTCTTACTCAACGCGTATACGCAAGGCGGTCCCTTGACCTTTACGAAGCCTCCATACGTGTTTAGTAGCAACTGGTTGCAGTAGCAAGAATTAGCAATTAATCTTTTGGTTGGTGTACGAATGGGGATGGAGAACGATCCGGACGCAAAGGTGGAACGCGAAAAGAACGTAATAAAGAGAGGAATAAAAGAAGCAGACAAACAAGATCAGGGGAGAGACTTATAGACCACATATTATGTAAACGACGTTACAATTAGATCGAAGTTCACTATCGGTTACCTAGTATTTAACACAATTTAACTTTTGTTTATAATATATAATATAATATATATTTCGATCTTAATATATATTTGGATATCTGTAATAATTAAATGATTAACATTAAAAGATCTAATTGCTCTGATTAACTTTCTTTGGTTATATTTTATGCGTTAAATATTTTGATAGGAACAACGTACATTGTTCCTTTCATCTCATTGACAACCTGGCACTGTCTTACAAAGAAATGGGCAGCAATAGCAGTGGTAGTGGTAGGTCCCTCGGGAAGCTGCGAACCTTTCTCGCTCCCTCGTACAACAAACGGGAAGGCGAGCCACGGAGCCACGGAGAAGGAGGGACCGCATCTTGCTCCGCAGGACTCCCTCTCTCGCCACCGGGGTCTCGCTATTTATTTTCCAGGATTTCAGAGTCCGAAGCCATTAATCTCCGCTCCGCAGCGTCAGTAGAGCGCGTCAGGGCGACGTCGGGGTGCGTGGCGTCGCCGACGTCGCTCTGCTCTTAGCCGCAGCCTCGTGTACAACGTTTGGAACCGCGGCAGTAAGGTAGGGGCAGAGAAGGGAGAGAGAACCGAGAGATGAGGTGTCGGTAGGAGAGGTCGTGGAAGTTGGTCAGAGTGGAGGGAAAAGGGACGTGTGGTCGGGACGAGTGGGGATCTAGGCTGGTTCGCTCAACGGCGGGGGAAGCAAGGGAGAGAAAGCTCGGAGAGGGAGGTGCTGATGGCGGCGACGAGAGGGGAATAGTCGTATGGCAGAGTTATGCAAAAAATATCTGTGTCCGCAAAAAGATTGGATAAAGAAGATACGAGATATTAGTGTATTAGGATTCAGTTCTCTCTGTTGCTGGTCGATGCTAGTCGATGACTTATTCCACTTGTTCACATAGTGCGTACCGAGTTAATTATTATCTAACTTGATTTTCCAGAAATTATGTTTTTGCTGAAATTTAAATTTAATTTTTGGGACTAGGGAAAGCTGGGAGGTCATAAACAATTTACATGACGCCAGTCAATACGTTCCTTTTGTTATGAGACTTGGATAAATTTATGAATATCATCCGTTGATTGAGAATCGTCAAGTCGTTCTTCTCTCGTTAATTAACATTGTGCTTCTCATGCGCGAAAGGAGACGTCAAAAGCCCCTGGTAGATCCAGACTCTGAACCCTCTTTGTCCGTAAAGAGACATTGAGCAACCCTCGTGCTCTTTTACCCCTTTTATTGTTTATCCCGCCTACTTATTATGTCAGCGTCATACCACCAGGCTGTACTAACTTCTTGATATTCTAATCGGCCAATTCTCATCTACATCTCTCGTCACTTCCCCTTCTTGTCGTTTACCCAGCGTCTAGCCGGAGATTCCCGGAATTCCTGACATCGGCGATAACTCTTAAATTCCTGCAAGATGAAAGAAGCGCAACGCCGTCGGCAGAACGTCCGGAAGAAATACTGTTCTGCTGTTGGAGGGCCGATTCTTTCATGTAAGGACGAAAGAAATTCCTTCTCTCAACAATCGCGAAGATAAAATGGAGACAAGAAATCGATAATGTTATTTTTGCTGATGGCTCCCATTATGTACTTTGAGTGGTTATTAAAATATCAGACGGAATGTTTTAACAAAAAGTTATTGGAAATAGATTTGGATAAATCACTTGTGTGAATCAAATTGCGCAATGTTACTCAAGTATCTTGCAAAATATTATCATAAATAAAAGATTGAATTATTTAAAAATAATTCTGCAGCACATTGCTGATTCTTGATAGTTGCTATTAGTTTTCGAATAACTTTTATGTCATAACATATAATACAGAATCTCGATATTATTACTATGTAAATCTCCTCTCTACGATATGTTGACGCTCACGGTGACAGCCCCTGGAGTACTCCATAGGATCGATGAGCTCTAGGTTCTTATTAGATATTCCCGTGCACCAATCTCCGATCTGCAAACCTGTTCTATCGCTCTGTATCGATACACATTACATCCTCACTAAGAAGAAATGCTTCTTTTCATTATAAGCAATATGTAATTGAATGCAAAATTGCATTTTGTTCCGGAGCGATAGATCTAGATATCTGCTTTTACACTATTGTGTCGGAGAATATTAATTTATCTGTACTTTGCATTTTACGTATATGTGTATTAATTGAAAAAAATATATTTTTTAATAAAAGCTATATATGCGCGCAAGTCTACTTTCATTAAATGTATTTATGAAATGTTGGTCAATCATAGAAGGATAAAAATAAAATTTCCTAAATGCGCAGAAACTAAAACTCATCGATTCTCCTTAGTTTCTGTGAATGCTGGTTGAAACGAAAAGGTAGGACACGCAATTTTGGCAAAATTAATGTAAAGCTTTCGTGAGACTCTACGAGGTGGAAAGGGTGAGTCAGGGATTGTATAGTGGCTATAAGTTAGAACATTAATGCATTTTTAATGTGTGTTCCAATAAGAAATGTATCTATTTCGTGTGGAAATATATTTTTCATGACCTTTACGAGGAGAGTCGATATATTTTATTCGTATATTACAGTTATGTAGAAAAAAATTTAATGTAATAGAATTATTCAAATGTAATATAAGAAAATAATATTCTTTTCGTGAAAGCTTTTGGAAAAAAGCGAGTGGAAAAAAGAAGGCTAAACTTCATCTCACGCATGTGACAAGAAAGAAGAGTGGCGAATATAACAAAACATGATTCTCTTATTAGTATCGAAAAAGGGCGAATCAAACGAGCGACCCGGGTTGAAAACGATTCAACCTTCGGGGAGGGGTGAAATTCTTCGATAGGACGCCGAGTGATGCCACCGCCCCAATCCACCCAGCGAGCGAGTGACTACCAACATTAGTCCACTGACATCATTGACACTTTTATTAATGACACCGTTGCCCGAGGCATTTCCCTCCGCCGATACCCTCCACGACCCCTTGTTCACCAGGTTTTCCGCCACAGTCGTGGATGCAGTCACGATAGCGCCGAGATTCGTTCGTTTTCTGCCATCTCTTGCATTCCTTTTTTCTTTTCTTTTTCCTTTTTCGAGCATTATTGTATTCCCCCGCAGGAGAAATAGGGCCTGGCCTTTTCTCTTTCCGTGTCTATCTCATCTTCTGCACCCTTCACAATTGTCCTTCTTTTCTCTTATCCTCCGCTGTGTTCTTGTCGCCGCGACCCCCGTACTACCCTCTCTCCTTGCCTGTTCATCCATTCCTGTGCCCTGGGACCTCGCGAGGGAGCGGCTCTCAAGTTACATTGAAAAATCTAGCGGACGGGAGAAAAATTGGCGATACCTATATCATCCATTGTGTTTCTCTCTCCCTCTTCTTTCTACCACAGTGAAACGTATCGCGCAGAAGAACCTACGTATTTAACTAATTGTTCGCGCTCGTATCAGCAAGCCCTTTCTTATAGTATTCTACGACAAATTAGAATTATTTATTCTTGTACGCTATTGTTTTATTGATAAAGCAGCATCAATCGGTGATCTAAACGCTGAGATCGAAGAAATAATATTTGCTCACTTGATATCGGTTATAGGAAATATGTTAAATAATGTTATATGAATTTATGTTTCCGGTATCTAACATGGCTCTCATGAAATAAATTAGAAGTTTGTTGCCGGTAATACTAACTTTAAGCGGCTACGTGATTGGTGTAATTTCTGACGCGCGCGGACGTGGAAAATATCTGAGTTATCAGCAGGCTAGGGATGGTACCACGAACAAGTACGGCAATCGATATATAACAAGCAATATATATACAACGGCGCATGCCTCAAATTGTCGGGTCGTTTGTAATGATGATTCGATCAGACCGTTCGTTCTCCTTGCAGCTTTCTACCCTTCAGTTTCTTTATCCCCAATGTATACTGCATTCTGGTCAACACCAACCTCGACAACAGGACTTTCGTTTCCAATGGCTTATCCGCGGATTTGTGACCGCCGCTTGTATCGTGAACTGCCTACTTATAAGATTTATTTCTTGGGACTTGAAGTTGTTCTTTTTCCCCATTTACTGTTAATCGCCCCGTATAAACGATATCTTCAATAATAGACATTCTGTAAACGTTAAATATATCTATCAATTTTTCTAGGCGTTCAACGCGTTTTCATAACATTTATTCACTGCGTATATACAGTAATAAAGTATTTGCCATTTCAATATAACTTTTCTTAGCGCGATTTATGTTAATTCATTAATATACGTATACACAATTTTTGTTATAAACGTCAGAAAAGGTTTAATTATTTTCAAGAGTGTTCTATCGTATAATGTAACGGTAGAAGAATGATAAGCAACGCAATAAAGCCAAGTTGGATCAGACTCTCTTGTGCAATCTTGCGTAGATAGGACCGTGTGCTGATGGATGACAAATGGCTCCTCCACGGCGCGTCACTCTAGACGCTGCTAGAGGCTCCTCCTATACGTGATCAACCATAGCTCTGGGTGACGTGAGAAGGGCAGGGGGATGACGTTGGGGTAGAAACCGGGGCGCAACGGGGGCTGCAGTAGGATAGAACGCGGGTCGAAGAGAGGTAGAACGAGGGTGACGGGGGGAGGGATAGGGGTTGAACGGGTCGTCGGAGATAAAGTGGGACGTCTGATCCTCCGCCGAGGCGAGCAAAAAGATCCTCGCGCTTCGCGTCCCAGGAGACGGAAGCCGGGAACGAGAAAAACTCCCCCAAGCCACGTCGACCACCCTCTCCTGCCTTATCCTCCTTCTCGCTTTTCCATCGTCCTTCTTTCTCTCCTTTCAACTCACACTATGGCCAACACCGACCTAGCCGATGCTTTCATCCACCTTTTCCACGACGAACCATCCACCCGAGCACGAAGAAAGAAACTTCGAAAAGAAAGAATCTGCGTTATACCTTATCTCTGTAGTAGTAGGTCATTAATTAGCGGCAGTCAGTTGGTTGAGAATTATCCACAGGCACATGTATGGATGTTATCATGAATACTTCCGCATTTATGTTTTTATAATTAATCTTCGTATCTTTTGATGAAGAAAACGCATTCTTTCTTAATTCCAAAGAAAGATTATGTAACATTAAATAATATTGTTGGTGATATATTCTACATGCATCTAAAGCTCATTAAAAATTTAGATTTAAAAGAACTCGATTATTATTAGAATACTCGCGTCAACATTCTTATGAGATAATAGAATCCAATGATTTTTTTTAATACTCTAATTCGTTAGATTATCATCATTTTTATAAACTGATGAGTGCATACCTTTTTTTCTTATTAAATCTCATAAATTAACTTTGTGCAAAAAGTTCGGAGAACGGAACTGAAATTTTCGCCATATGCCGCATCACTGTTGCGAAGACCCCAAAAGATAGATGATACGTGGCTTGGACCTCCATCATGAGCGACACGTCAGGCGTATGAATTCTTCTTGATTGCTGGGCGGGCTGTAAGCATAACGAGCCACCCGCTACGTCCATCAACTACGCACCGGTCAATTCATTTCGGATACACGCTCACGTCCGCATATATACATACACACACACGCTTACGTACATACATGTACGGATAC
Organism: Acromyrmex echinatior; assembly: GCF_024713525.1. NCBI lineage: Eukaryota > Metazoa > Arthropoda > Insecta > Hymenoptera > Formicidae > Acromyrmex > Acromyrmex echinatior. Next base: position 14,607,550 of record NC_141853.1, on the reverse strand, counting down.
ACGCGTATACAAGCGCGGGCATAGATTCTATATATGCACATTGGAGATATGTATCGATTGGCGCATTCTGTAGTGCCGAACATACTCGCAGCATGTACTTACGTGCCAGATAGACCTGCTGGGTTGACGCCTAACCTGTCTACCGACGGTATGCAGCATTCATTTTGTTTGATTTCTTGATTTAAATCTTTACTGAACTTTAGTTAGGGCCAGATATGCATTTGATTGACGACTTGTCTCGTCAGAGGATGAATAGCTTTGTCCAAAACTAGGGTTTCAACAGCACTGACTAGATCACGCGAACTCTCTGAAAGAAAGAGAGAAAATATTTATTTATTTATTATATATAAATGTATTTATATATATATATATATATATATATATATATATATGGCACTCCAGCTTGTAACATCTTTCATGGACTCTTTGAAACATTGAAAAATTTATGAAAGAAGTTCACAAAAAATTCGCACGTTTTATGTTCTCAGAAGTAATATCGATTATTATCAATTACGAACATATTTTTTAGGTTTTTATTATTTTGATACGTAAAGTATATAATATAATGATTGATTAAAAAAATAAGTGAAACAAAATTCTCTAACCTGTAAGATATCGTTTTTGTCTTATGATCTTTAGTTTAGTCATTATTATCTTATATTTTAAGTAGATCAAGAATTTACTATAATGATGTGACTGACACTTGCTTCCGTGGAAAATTAAGATTCAAGCGACGGATGAGATTCTTTGACCGCGAATCGAGCTGTTACAAAACTAATCATTAAATACTTATCTGTCCTTTTAGCACGGATATCTTACGTGTAATTCGCAGACGGGACAAGACTGGCGCACTACGCCTTTCGGTTTGCTCATATTAATTATCTCATACACGCAAAAGACTAGCCTCAGAAACGCAATAAAGACATTTAACATTGAAGTTTATTACAGGTGAATGGTGTATAAAAGAGGCTCCACCACTCGATCCCAACAAAAGCTGGCTTAACATTTTACCCGTCTCATTTTCGCTGCTCGTAAACTATTCATTTACCGCGGCTATAATCTTGATCGAAACTACGGATTATTATCCTTCTTGTACCATCATCTTACCTTTTTCCGCCTTTCTACCCGATACTCATCCGCACCCTACCAATCTTTCCGCACATTGCACGCGTTTAATTTTTCTTCAGGGGCGCATGCACTTCTCAACAACATGCATCGTTCATCATATTTCGATCAGCTGTTTATTCAAAACATTTTACAAAAACAAAAATATTGTATTGAATAAATTATGTGAAATATTTTAAGAGAAGATATATACTTCATATATTTAGATTTATCTGCATATTCTTTTCTAATATTTTTGTAACAATACTTTACGCACATATTATAGAATATTTAGTTGTATAGTTTGTATTTTAATTTATATTTTATACAGTTAGTACAGATGATAAAATATATGCAGATCTTAAGAAGGTAATAATAATAATAATAATAATAATAATAATAATGATAATGATAATAATAATAATAATAATAATAATACACCAGACACACAGTACTTTAAGAGATTAACATAAGCAGGGATCTTCAAATTTATGCTACGCACACGCGATCATTTATTGATAAAATTATATCGGAAAGAAAGATATAGATAAAAATATGTGCACCAGTTTAACTGCAATCTGCATAATATATATTAAAGTTTATTATTACGAGAGTCGATGCTACACGGTCTTTACTTACTGGTCTGGCTTTCATCTAAATTATACACGTCGCCTAATGTCTTAACTGAAAACGGCTCCGAATCATTATCATAATTTTGGCATTTCTTATCGTTCTTATTTTCGCAGCCGCACCCGCAATCTTCCTTCTGGGTGGTGTTGCAAGTTATTGCTGGTTTTATCGGCGATTGAGATATCGTGCATATTTCCTTTTTTAGATGAAACGTCTTTATATTGCATCTTTATGTTTCATATACTTTTATGCTGCGTTTTCACGTCGCACCTTTTAATTTTAATTTAATATAAAATGTACGTAAAAATTTGTGTTCAATTATTATAACTTTTAATATAAAATTCTGTATTTTTATTGAAGCATTGTTGCGATTAGAATAATTAACTATCACAGACTATTTCATATATTTTTATATCTTATATTTATCATGATATTATGTGGCAATAATATCATGATAAATATATTATTTATAAAATTGTGTTACATTGGAAAATATTAATATTATTATTTTAATATAATCTGCATAATTTCATTATGTTTTTACTCTTTCAAACATTAATTTGTAATTATATATCTTATTCATGAAAATCCATTATTATTATAATTTCTTTCTCATATAGAGTTTACATTTCTGCTACATATACATACATTTTCTACAATAATTATACACGAAAATAAGATTTATGTCTCTGTCGATATATTATAAGCATGATAGCTTAAAATAAGCATAAAAATATCATATTGATTTGAAACAAAATAATTTCATTTTTTCTATAATATTTTTTCTATAATATAATCAGTGTTCAAAGCAAACTTAACACAGAATTTAATTTAACGCAAACATCCTCTTTTCACATGTAACAATAAGGTCTATGAACACGTAAGCCCCAACTATGCAAATTCCGTCCCCGTCAGATGGTCCCCTTGCTCGGTCAGACATGATTAAACACAGAACGCTGTTGTTTCAACCCGTTCCCTCGTCTATCCCACAAATACCACTGTAGGATTCGGCGGCATACTCACTCGATCTCTAGGATTCAATCCCCCAATTTAATCACTAACCCCGAAAACTCAATGAGACTTCGTCTTTTCTGCCATTCAATAATAATGCTTATAGTCATTCCCTAGCTTTCTTACTCTTATTAAATTTCTCAGCGTTCTTCGCTCAATGCAAATTTATTCACTTTTTGATTTCATTCGACATTTATCAGCGTACCCTTTAATTGCTACTCTTCGCTGGTGGCTGCTTATTGATAAATCTTCGTCTTTAATTGAGATTATTACATAGCAAGTTAAGCTATCAACTAAATGTACCGCAATGATTCATTATTTATTTTGGAAGCGGAAAAGTTATGAGATTTATGTACAGAATCACAAAGTTATAAATGCAAATCATAGAATTAAGAATGCAAAAACAAAAAAAAACATTTTTTGTAAATACAAAACTGATAATCCTTAACAAATTAATTTTCCTTATTGCTTAAATATTTTTTATCAATTTTCTAAATATATTATATGTGTTTGAGATGTCTTAAATCTTATTGCTCCTTATTGCTTAAATATTTTTTATCAATTTTCTAAATATATTATATGTGTTTGAGATGTCTTAAATCTTTATTCTTTAACATTTTTAATGCGTATGTCGTAGAGATAATTATTTTTTTATTTTGTTTCAACTTTAGCACTATTTTAAAAATGTATGTGGCTAATTTCAAATGTGCTCTTTTCGGAAAACAATTAAAGCATAAATAGCATGTACATGATATGCGTAGAAAGAAAATATTATATCTCAGTCAAAGTAAAGCCATAGGTAATTATATGGAGGAAAATTAGTATCGTTCCTATTTGCATTAGTATAGAACGCAGGATTAATACACACATGTACGCACTCAAAGCCGTTTACCGCGGTAATCTAACATTTCGCTCCACCCGTTCTAAATCTCACGACACGTGTCCAGATATTCAGGAGCAGATTGTTTCGTTGTAAACGGCGATATAACGACCCCGTTTAAACCGCTAAATGGATCGTCTCTCTCTCTATACATATACATGTATCTCTTTAACTGTTATGCTATGGTGACTCCCCGGTGCTGCGCCGCTGTACATCCCCTTATAGCATCGCGTTTACGTTTACGAGCACCACCGCTGACGTTTACGAGCCACCGGCTGACGTACGAGCCACTTGCTGCTCTCTTGCTTTCATTGCTCGAGCTCACGCTTTAGCGTTTCGCCATCGTTTTCGCTTCTGATCTCCGGAACGGATAGCGATTTTATTGTTACCGCATTGAATTCCGCTCGCATTATCGTTGCTTGTTTGATTCGAGAATTGAACACATCACTTCAATGTGTTATTTTCTCTTCACACATCTAGCACGTTTTTCCTGCGAGAAGCTTATTTCAAGATAAATTTCTTTGTTTATACTACGACATCGAATCTCATAAAGTACTTTCAAGCATTCGGTTTGTAATACAAAGACAAATAGAAGAAAGAAGCCGATTTAAAGAAAACTACAGGCCTTGAAATATATCTATGTAACCGGTCTATGCCACACTACGTTCAAATTTGAGCGATTTATGGGTCAGGGAAAGAGCATCTTATTGCCTTACACTGTGTTCTGCATAATAGTTTTATAAGACATGCTGTGATGTAACCAAGTCAGAATTGTGAGCCTACCTACCTACCTACCTAATCCACAATACAGAATAGCAGCACATGTTACGCACCTACTGTCATTATTTCTTTCATGTCGCTATAATAAAATTTATTATCGGTAGCTATCCAAACAAAAATAAGAAAGCTCGAAATTATATATACATTTTTGTACACATGGCAAACAGGCAAAAACGTTAGGATTAGGGATGGACTTGACTTAGCGCCATATTGCTAAAATATGATGGTTGCGTTACTACTGTCTCTACTGTGAATTATTGTTTAAATTCTTTATCATATTTTATTTCAATAATATACAATAAATAAGATAATCTCTTTTTAATTTTTTAAATTATTGAAATTCTAAAGATTTGAAGAGATATTGCTATTTATTTTTTATATTAATCTCTTAAAAAATGACACAACTAAAAAGACATGATTTTTTAGTTATATTATTATTATAAATGAATTAAGTTAAATATATTATGTTATTATGAAAGGTAAACTAATTTAATTTTATAAAAATTCATCGAAATGTTACAACTCAAAAAGATTTTAAAGAGTTTGTAACAAAAATGACAAAAATGACATTTAATCATGTTAAAAATATATTCTTGTTAATATTATTTAAGTAGTCAATAATTTTCTGCCAAATGAAAAATAGTTTTTTTCGTTTTCTGGGAAATTTAAATGTTTCAGTCGTGTCATTTTTAAAGAAAGACAGCGATCATATTCTATATGCAACTTAAAGAAAATTATACCTGTATACTGAAGTCTTTACGTTATATTATTAATCAATTAATTAACTCTATCGAGTAGTTTGAAGTTAATCGTTATTGTCATCAGCAAAATGCGCTATACGTAATTATCATGTTAGGATAACTAGTTATCATTAGTCCGCGACGTAGTTAAATTAATAATCACTTTACCATGTCAACCATCCTTGTTTGATTCAAATAAAGATACGACAGGTTGTGTCCTTGAATATGGCGGATACCGAGGGGTTAGTTTCTTGACTGATGTAGCATCCTCAACGTTAATTACCTTCTCGCTGTTAACCATCCGACACGTGATGTCATCATTCTCGTCACATCGCACAGTGTTATCTTCCTCGACTTCTCCTAACATTAAAACATGAAACGTGAAAAGTTTTCTTAAAAGTGTATCTTTTGTTCAACGACGCGTCTCAACCTACTAGGTCATGCAGACGCATTATCGTCACTATGTGTTATTTTATAAACTCATTCAACACAAATGCATATATTAAGACTTGATTGTCTCTCTTGCATTGTAATAGTTTGCGATATGGTCGATTAACCTTGATGAGAATAGAGAACGCGGCTTAAGAGAGAGACTAAAAGTTCCACACAAGTGCTGCTCTTTCTTTTATTATTCGATTAGATGGAACTTATTCTTGCGCTTCTTAATTATTAGAATTCATCATGAGTGATGGAAGAACGTAAAATAGATAGCACAAGCAATCTCGCAAGGTTAGAGTTTCATCGAGTTGGTCTCGTTACCAGATTTATGACAATGAAGGGTCGGAAAAGAAAGGGACTGTCGAAGTGAAATGTCGATGAAACGGACTTTTTCTTTCCCCGGCACTGATAAATCGAAAAGAAATACGGACGATTGATTCACTCCTACGTTACGCGGATCCTCGTGAAAACAGTGGGAACATCGCAGGGGTAGGACAAAAGTGATAATATTTTCTTTAGTTCTATAGTGACGTTCTTCTAACAGAAAGTCAACCGAGGTACACATACCACCCACGCATATATGTACATATATTCACCCTTCGTAAGCCTATTCACAAACTACGCATCTACGCAAACAGTCGGAAGAGCCAAACAATGAGCCGCGAACACTGTGGTCGCTTTTATTTTTTGAAAAATGGAGAAACACGGATGGTACGTCGGACGTACTTCCGGAAGATTCCAACCTCCATTCCCATATCTTCGTCCTCCGCTTTTTCCTGTTTCATCCGTTGCTATTCATCATCGTATCTTCCTTCTATTTTCTATCTTGCATGTGCTCTTCCTTTTTATATAATAATATTAATTTTTACGCAGTGTCAAATTATCTTTCTTTTAATTACAGTTACGCTTGAATTATTGCATGCATTTACTCTTTTCGTAACGATAGAATTTATATATTTTTTTAATAGAATATTTCCTCCTGAAGTAAAGATTAAAATATTATTTATTGCTTTTGCAATGAATAGCTTTTAATTCCTTAAAAAACATGTACATTGAAAATTTCAATTTCTAGAAACTTGTTTATAGTTTGCTACTTCGCATAAATATCAGTTGATAATTAAGCAATTAATTTATCTTTATCGCAACCAGCATCGTTTTTTATACAAAGCATCAATATGTTTCTTTCTCTATTTGTTTTATATCTATCTTTCGTATCTCATTTTTCTTTCGTTTCTTTTCGTCTCTAGTAACGTCGGTTTTCTAGTAAGCTGTCCAAGCCATCTCATGATTCATCGCTGCCGCTATGAATGATCCATCTCTTCCCTTAGCGCGTCGTCTTGAGACCAGCACCGAGACCAGCACGGACTGGACACTAAGCCGAAGATGACATGTACCATATTCTCGATCGGTGGAACTGTTATTTCTCTCCTCGGTTCCTCTCCTGGGTCCTGGATCTCAGGAATGTAGGAAAACGTTCTCCAGACTCTGCACTATTGTAGCACATTTGACATTTTCATTAAAAGCATAAAATTGTTTGGACCTATATCTTATATATACAATCAACACAAACATTTTAGATTAATTCTTCTATAATGATTTTCTAATATTCAAAATATTTTTTTATGACACCTTTTATAAACTGCGACATCGATTTCGCGTCCTACGTCATATCTTTATTTTCTACTTCACGACATTAACTCGATGATTTATTTACGCAGTGGCGATCTATCTATTTCGTTGACATTTATTTTGACATGAGAAACCAAAAACTCGACGTACCGTACGTTTTAATATAATAAATGTATAATATTTTTTTCAATGGAAAATATTAATTTAAAATTTACATATTCATGATTTAATTTTTAATATTACATTTAAAATTTACATAGAATTATAAAGTATATTCTTTGTATTATGTACGAAATTATATGTTTTATTGCAGTATATAAATGCAAAAATATAAATTTATTAAAAAGTACTATTTGCTGTAACATGTCGAGTATGGAGTATTTCAATATGGAATTAATAATTATTATATGCTATTTTATATATCAGAATAGTTTTTATAATATTAGTAATGAATTTCTACAAAGTACAATCTGCGTTTCATCGGATCTCACTTCAGCAGATCATGGTGCATCGTACAAAGCCGGTTAACTGCCGGATCGCTATAGATGGTACAGACCGGTCATGCGAGATGCTATATTCTCATTACTTGTTATTTTCTTTTGTTTTTACAAGAAACAACTGCCTGAAGCTTACGAAGTTTTATCCAGCAGTTTACTTCAAAAGAATAACGTAGTGCAGACGCGCTATGAAATTTTATTTAAATTTTATATGACTTTGAAAATGTCTAGCTGTATGTGTATATATACATATATATGAAAATTTGTGATAAGATATTTTTATAATTTTGTTTTTAACAAATATCAAGTTATGAAATATTTATGCGTTAAAATGTGAAAAGTTGTTGAGTGCGTTCGTTTACAAGGCGCCGAAATTATCTGAGCATCCAAAATATCTAACGATCCCCCGAGTAATCAATAGACCCTTGGCCTGTCGCGAGACACGCGTGGTAGACCAAGTCTGAGCTACAAAGTACAGATTATTACGTAGGCTGCAATTTTGCAAAATGGATTGGTCTCGGATAAGAAAATTTCGCCGACCGTTCTTCTACAATGTCTTGCAATTTTCTCCCGTCCCGTCGCCGCCGCACAAAAATTACCAGGTGGGAAATTTTTTTTCGAGCCTTCCGTCGATTGGCTGCTTCGACAACAGGTAGAACCTCACATCAACCGCCAAAAAGCATGCTTAACGATTTGCCTAGGTGATCGCCCTTAATCGGCGTCCGGCTGATTTCGATGATTAATTTTCGTCCGTAGTGGCTACGCCGCAAGTGGCTGTTAGTATGTGTTCAGATCGAACGCAAAGCATGTAGACGATATTAAGTAGTAGTAGATCGTACCTCGGGCGTATATACTTCTGACCACACTTTATCGCAGCCGCGTACCTTCTCGTACCCTCTCTCAAGAAGTATCGTGCTGATTTTATCGGGAGCACGAGGGGAGAAGTGATTGCGCCAATCTGACGCTTCTGGCTATTGACGATTAGCCGATACGTACGTACATGAATCTGCTGGCGAATTATGTCTCTATTTCGGAATTCACCATAACTGGTACATATTTGACTATTGTATTTGATTTTTTTTTTGCAAGAACAATTTAGCTTTAATTAGATTGTTCTATCACCTCGACATTCTTGATGTGTTACAACTCGTATTATTGCGCATCTTGAAACGCTTCCTCTTACGGCAAATAAGCGCTACTGTTTTACACGAAATGGAGTTGGGTTGTTTCTGATAAATGCATTAATAGCATACCGCGCGAGGATATGTCTGAAATGCGGAGAGTACAACATGAGCTTGATAACAGGTGATCCATATCGCTTCACGGTGCGTTGAATAAAAAAACGCAAGATTTACGTGCGTGGTTTAACGGATGTCAAGATCTTCCTTATTCGGGCATGAAGACGGTGCTATTACTCAATGTATATACATTGTCACGCTGGACGACTTACCTCTAACACGGCGTATGATTATCTGGAATAAAGTATCTCGCACGATAAATCGCTTCCTTGTCAGGAGTTATTTAACGGCATACGTATGTAAAATCGCGCGATTATATTATATATTATAATACAATAAAGATGATTCAAAACGTGATTCAGCGACACGATGCATCACGTTATTGCTTAATTCTGACCACTTTGTATCGCTTGCTATTATCATAAGTTTCATAGTTCAAATTGTCTTTATACTTTGACAACATTCCCTGTTGTTCGTGTAATTGGATAAGTGTAAGTTAATTCACTTATATATCCTTGGTTAACGTAAAGGCTATAAAAAATCCATTAAATTGTAATTAATTCCGCATTTTTTTCAAATTAAATGATGAAATCTATCATAATTAATTTGATGATAAGCGACGGTCGATACTAATGGACTTTTACGCGATGAGTTTTTCGTTTTTCCGACTCGCAGCCATGTTTAATCGATGAAAGACGAATACTTTTTACGATATTACATACATATATCTATTTACATATGTACATACGCTTTTTTGCTGAGGCCAGCGACCGTCAGACGCACGGTGGTCATTTGTCGTGTGCGCGCATGTGAAAATACGACAGAGGAATATTTCACTTTTCGTAGCGTTCACGCGCCCCGACGACAGCGTCGCGGTGCCACGTCACGAGGCATTCATTTCGAAATACGTATACCGGTGCGTCCAGGGTCCGGGGAGTAGCCTTAATAAATGTAGAAGCATTTATAAAGGCAGCAAGATGCGAATGTTCCTGCTCTCTCTCCCCTTTTCTATCCCGTTCTCACCCTGCTTCTCTTTCTTTTTCTCTCTCTCTCTCTCTCTCTCTCTCTCTCTCCCTCCCTGTCTCTCCTCTCTTCTTTCTACATTCCCTTGGCACGATGGAAAATACGCGGCGAAGCCCTACGCGGCGAAAAACGTCGATAAGGTATGACGTTCGAGAAAGATGAAAAGAATTTTTCTTCTGTACATGGTTTTGTTATCTTTCTTTTTTCTTCTCTTTGACGCACCATGTTGTGTAAACCCGCGGGTTCGCTTGTCGCTGTAAATCTTTTATAAATCTTTTTTTAGACAGGGCGACATCTTTGACGCAAGAAATTCAAATGGAATGAAAACAGTCATTTTTTTTTTTCAGTGATAACAGTTTACTATCAGCATCGTAATGGCCAACGTACTCACACATTAAACAAGAAATATGGCATAATTAGCACTTCCCGAGCAACGTAAAATATTTGATTGATCGTAGATAACTGAGATCTTATCCGAGGCGTTGAGTAACGATTCACGAAAGAATTATAGTTGCATGCAACATTATGGTACTTTTCTTATATGCATTATGCAAATATGGATACACCGTGCGCACAAATTACCTTTTTCCACGGCTATTTGACTTTTTGTGTAATTGCTCTAAGTCAACAACTTAGCGCCGAATAAGACTTGGAAACATGAACGCGAATTTAAAACGACTGCAACGAATGCAAATGTATTTATAATTGCTGAGCAATACTTAATCGTCTTCGTGCGTTATATCCGACGGCCCGTGTCATAACCGGAAATTTAGACCAAGCTTCTCGCATCATTCAATGTTAGGTGTGACTATTTAACTCTCATTCTGTACTAATAACAGTAATAATGAACACGCAAGTGCTTATCTCAATATTCCTATCGGAATGAAATTGCTGTACCTTGAATTAGACACAGCGCTAGAATAGATTCTAATTTTACATTTTAATTTATGCTTGTACGTAAGAGATATATTTTTAAAATACAGCTTTATAAAATTTCATTTGTTTCTTTTTATACTTTTCTTATTATATTTTAGTTATTAATTTTAAATCTTCACTAAGAGACATCACGAGAGGAAGTAGATATTGAAAAAAATTTCAATCATCTGATATCATCTTTATTTTTAACAAAGCCTATCGAAATATTTTGACATCACAATTTGTTTTTGTATGATGAAAATAAGCTTTTTATTGAAAACTGCCATTATAATTATTAAAGACACGTGAGACGTCGTGCAAATCTAATTGCGCAATCGCCCATCGCGAACACAATATCTCAAACAATGTCGCTATCTGCGGATTCCGAGCGCAATCTCTCATAGTTGGCAACGTATTCCATCGGAACTGCAGCGGACGAAAAATAACGAAAATCCGCTCATCCGTGCGACGCGATGTCGGCGCGACGATTCATTTCGGGATAGTTAAATCAGAACCGCAGTACGCCAGTCATCGAAAACGCGTCGAAGGCACGCATGTAATACCAACACGATTCGTATCGCATGTACACTGCGAGTGTGCCCAGTGTCATTGTGTCATATATGCGTGTACATTTACGCACGTATAAGTATACACGGCCAGACAGAACGAGTCGATATTAATAGAAACGTAGTTCGACATAGAGTTGTTGCTGACCGTCAGACAATGTTTGTGTACACCGAAAAATATGTATTCACATACGTATATACGTACATATATATATATATATGTGTGTGTGTGTGTGTGTGTGTGTGTGTGTGTATGCTGGTATGCTCGGCGATATCGATATCGGGCGTACCCGCTTGGGAAACGAACTGATATTAATAGAAACGTAGTTCAACGGTAGTTGTTGTCGTCAACTATTAAGTGATCCTTTAACGAGTCGGGGAATCGTTGATACGGAACAATTTTTCGAAACCAATTCACCGAATGCGAAACACTGAAGCGATGGAACGTGCGCCGGTCGCGAGGTCCGCCGTCGCCATGTTCCGACGGCCGACGGTGCGCCATGTTGGAACTCTGCTACTCCAATCCAATCTCGTCTAACTGAATGCATCGGACCCTCTTGTCAAGTGCAGGTAGTAGATCCGCTTTTTACGAAATAACTATCAATATTCTTCTAGAGTAAATATTACACGAGATGTGTCAACAATTTCTCGTAAAAAGCATATATTCCGATGTAAGTTTGAAAGTGACAAAAGTTTGTTTTTTGTAGGATTCTTTTCACTGCAACCATAGATCAATTTAAACGTTCATTAATTTTATCCTTTTAAATTCTTTTCTTGAAGACTGACACTTATATATTTCTAATAAACAGAAAACAAACGAACTTTACTGCGTATTCAAATTTGGCAGATACAATATTTAAATATATTTGATAAAATGTTTTAAATAATACTTCTTTTTCATAAAATATTAGATTTCTTTTTATCAATATCTATAGTCTATAGAAAATAATTTACGTTCTATTTAAAAAATAATATGATTGCTGAAGTTTTACAATGTCTGTATTAAAATGCAATAATATAAAATCGTGCTTAAATATAAAATCGTTTTTTAATCATTTTTTAATAAATATATGGTTTTAACTGCTACTTTTTGTATTAACATTATTAATCTTAATTTTTATTTTAATTGAAAAGTTTCTCTTATAACTAATATTACGAAACAATAATATTATTAATATTTATCTTTTTTTATTATTATTACTTAATTTCTTTTTATGAATCGAAATGTCATTTAATAAAAGTATAACAAAATAATAATAATAATAATAATAATGATAATACTTATGGAAATAATTATTAAGTTTAGATAAATGAAACATATTTTAATAATTATTTTGTTGGTTTTCGACAAGTTGCATGAATCTTTGGCATTAATGCTCCGTGCGAGTTCCGACGGGAAACGCATGCATCGTCTCACACATATGTGCTTTTAAAAAGATGCTTAAGGAACAAATATAAATAGATAAGTATATATTTTACAGAAATAATTAAATACAGATTAATAAACAATCTTATTAAGTGCAGATTTACGAAACTAATATTCGTTGAAAAATTTTACAGAATTTTATTCACAAATACGAAAATGCTAATGCAAATTTGTACGATATCTAATTATTATTTATACATGACATAAAATTTTTATTATTATTATTTTTTTTGAAAGTACGAAATATTATTTATTATAAGAAAAGAAACAATGAGAATAAAAATATGTATGAACTACACCATGCGTGCTTCTCAATATGTTAAAGAAACTACAAGAGTAACACAAACAAACTCTTTATAAAATAATTGTAATAATACATTAATCTGCAATTGAATAATATAAAATCTTTCTTGAAAATTGTTTCAAATATAAGAGCACTTGTACAAGTTAGTAGTTCGACCACTCATTTTACTTTACAAAATATAATCGCCTCGCTAATAATTTTGTGAGCACTTCGACGAGAATAGTCTACCAAATACAGTGTTCCAAAATATTAATCAAGACCAAGTCCCTTAACAAATGTATGTGCCTGAACGAAAAAGAATAAAGAAAGTGTATTTACGAAAGCAGTGCGTACCACGTGTGCGTCATAAATCATTTCGCTGACTCCTCTAATTATAAGTATGACTATCGCTGCTATCGCATCGTCGCGCATTTAATGCCAGAGGGTAAAGTAACAGTAAGTTTTCTTGTGATAACTTTGCCTTTTTCTTTACGAAAAAAACACGCAAAAAGAGCCGACAGAAGAATTCCATACGAGCGAAAGATTAGTACGAGTAAATAAATGGTGTACTGAGAATGTCAAAACATTTTCTCGTAATTGCTTTTCTTTCGGGTTCTTATTTTTGCACGTAATAATATATTTTTGTATATTTTTTTGCTTGTGCTCTACATTGCGATCTTGATAAATGTTTATACTGTAGAGATTCGGCATTTCTTTGGGGCATCATAATATGTTTCACTTAGCATTTCGTGCCATATAACTTTTAATGTTAAACGTAGTGTATTTCTATACGTAACAGTTAATAATTTAATGAAAAGTTGTTTAATATATCCCCTGTGTGGTAGATTGAAATTTATAGCTTGCCAAGTAACATATTTAAATTCGTCACAATTCTAAGCCACATAATATGAACAAAATTTTATTTTCTTTTTTAAAAACAATACGTTTCGAATATTTTAATTAATATAGTAAATAAATTATTTAGTAGCAGTTTCTATAATTATAACATTTTTCTAAAGAAAATTTCAGTTATGATTTATTTAATATATGTACATACACACAATTTCAGTAAAAGAAGTATAAAAAAGACCTTGGTCATAGATATATACATAGATTTCAAAATGTTTTTGATACTGATATCAGCATCATGAACCAACGCTGCTGGAAGATATATTGCCGCGTGCCTCCCAAAATATTACTTCCCGTACATCATGTACATGTATGTGTATATGTATACATAGATACTCCATAGATATCGCGCGCCATTATCGATACGCATCGATACCTAACACCGAAACTCTCTAATCGCTCTTACTTCGAATGAAAATTAATTGCTATCACCGTTTTCGGTGATCTTTCGATACATTCCGCACATACTAAGACACACGATAAAATATATATTTATTAATTTAATGTAATCGTTACCTGAGGATTTCACAGCGTCAATCTTTGATGAAACGGAGTTACCACCAATTTAAAGAGGGAGAAACTAATGTCTTCTTGCACACAATATCAATCTCCAATACAAAATTTATATACGTCTAAATTTATATTTTACACATTTAATATTGTTTCAGAAGATAAATTATTAATATGTGTAGATTATATTTAATTATTGGACATCCGTACACCTGCGAGTTTTACCGACTACTGAGTCAGGTATGCGCATTTCCTTGTTAGCTCCGTAGAGGTAAAACTTTTGAATCTCGATAACCTTGAATTTCACAATTTGCGTATTTGGAGGTACAATGGGCAAGCCTTTTATTAGGATCAGCAATAAATCAAAGTGTAGACAAATTTGTATTCGAATAGACTGAAACTTTAACAAAGAGTAGGAGAAATAGTAGAGAAACGAAGAATAGAAATAAAATTAAATCGAGCATAAGCAAGAAGGACGGACTAAGAAATCGAAGCAGATGATGTAGATATTAAAAGAGATTTGAAATGGCATAGATAAAATTTGCAGATCGTGTGTGTGACAAAGATAGAAATAAATAGTAAAGAATTAAATAGTAATTCAAAATTAATCTTATAAATTGCGTTAATGTTGTTGTGAAACAAATATTTGCAACATCTATTCGATAGAAATAAAATATAATGTCTGTGGCAAACAATTTTTAATTGCTATTATTGAGATAAAAGATAAAAATAATTTATTCACAGAAGCAATAATTTTTTAAGGAAGTTCTCACGTTTAATAAAATATAAGACAAGCCTATAATATACATATAATCCAAAAGTTAATGATATTGATAATATTTATAACAAATTTTATTGACTTTTACCGTACATTTTGAAGATATTTAATTTTAAATTTATAAAATTTTACATTATAAGTTGAAGGTAATATTTTGTATTCTGTAGTTATATTCTTTTAAATTAAGACATTGGCATATAAAACAGCAATTTAAAAATCGTTATAATTATAATGTAAACACTTAAGTTTGTTCTCGTAAAGTTTTATTTAAACTAATAGTTAAGCATATTAATAATAAGCATACAGTTTACAAGAAATTTATATTCTTTAATGAAAAAAATTAGAATATATGTCATATGAACGATGTGTATATCAAATGAGCATCTTACAACTTTAATTTATTATTTTGAAAATATTTAATAACATAAAATTAATAATAATTATGTATAATAGCGTAAGATTGTTAGTAATTTTTTATTTTATTAATTTAATCGTTTTACATATTATTATGAATAATTTATTGATTGGAAACTAGCGCGAAAACCTTTTTAAAAATCATCTTTATAAATACTTGCAAAAGATCGTTTAACATGAATAGAGAAGAGAGTTTCATAACTATTTACAACAAAAAGAGTTTTACAACAAAAAGACAATATTTAATAGAATTTTAAATTAATTTAATCTAATCTAACTAAACATACTAAAAATGTTATTTTGACGAAATTGTTAATCATTTTTATTTATTAATTGATGTATAAAATTATGTAAAAGTTTTGGGGGGAAAAAGATTTAAAATACATAACAATACTAAATAAAATAAATATTTTTTACGCATTCATATCTTAATAATTATATTTAAATGCACACTAACAAATTGCAATTTTTTTTCTTATTTTTGACCAACGATTATAATTCTGCAAAATAATTTAATATTTACATTCCACGTAATCCTTTAGAAAAACGTGAAACTCATAAGAAGACCTTGCAAATGCGTATTTGGAATTTCGATAAGCTTTTGCAGGCATTAAATTCGGCAGTAAATCAGCGCATGGAATTCTATCCATTTTGACGGTTCAAGGTGTTCATGAAAGGGGCATCGTGAACTGAACAAAAAGACGAACAACCTGTCCGTTCTCTCGATTTTTAGTCGGCCGTCACACTATTTAAGCAAAACTGGACCAGAGCAGGTACTCTCCTGCATTTGTTTTGCATAACTGTCTAACCCCTTGTAACCAAACCCTTCTTAACTCCAGGAGTCAACCGCCTCGAGCTGTTGCGACCTCGGGTCACGAAAGCAAGTGGAGCGATCCGTGAGACTGCTCCGCTTTCGCTTCATCGGCACCCTGCAGATTCTCGAGTCGTAAAACCCGATCGTAGGATTCGCTCTGCTTCAGTTACGATGAATGTCGAAGGCCGTCGGAAGTCTTTGCGGATTCGAGCAGCGAGCAGTGATAC
This sequence comes from Acromyrmex echinatior, assembly GCF_024713525.1. NCBI lineage: Eukaryota > Metazoa > Arthropoda > Insecta > Hymenoptera > Formicidae > Acromyrmex > Acromyrmex echinatior. The sequence goes on along the minus strand of NC_141853.1, from coordinate 14,590,738 downwards.
GTAATTCTTGAAGAAAGATTTGCGGATATGTGATAAATTTCAAGATCTACATGAAAACTACCGCAACCAAACCGTTTTCTTACGTTTTCCGAATGATATGGAAGTGATTAGGTTTTTATGCTATTAGATTTAATTCAGTTTATTTAAAGAGATTTTTTTAGAGCTTAAGTACTTAGAAAATCTTTAACTTCTATTTGTGATTAATTTATTTAAGTGTTAATTTTATATAAAAATAATGTGCTTTTTAACAAAGCATAAATTATGATTTAAAATAAATAAAAAAATATAACAACAAAGTTATTGCTTATGTCAAAATGTCGTGTTAGAAAAGGGGGGTTTAATGCCCATTATCCGTCGAACCATCCAATGGAAAGTTGCATGTCATGTATGGTTCGTGAAAAAATTGCATATTGCGCGTATCGCGCGTAGATAAAGTATTTCCTCGCCTTTTTAACAACACGCTCGTTACTGCACGAGTGCGCAACGGACTATAATTTTCATAAAACGAGAGAGATATATTATTGCGTACATTTTTAAAAAGCTGTAACGTCTTATTTTGGTCCCTCGCTAATTGCTCAATATCGCTCGTGTACTTCGCGCATCGTAATTATGTTGTGATAAAATAAGTTATAATTTTGAATTCTTCTTTCTCTTACTTTTATTTAAATTAAAAAAAAAAAAAAGAAAGCAATGATTACCGGTAGCCTTGAGAGGGCGGCGAAGTCTGGTAGCCTAAAAAGAAGATTCTGTTGTGTGAAAAGATAAACTGTTAGCAGATAGTGGCGATCATCGCAACAGATGGTTCCAAGCTCTAATAATGATAAATGAATAAGTGGCAGAATGAGTTCCTTTAACGGTCTCATTGATTCAATTTGATTAATGGTTTTCTATAGTCTTTGTGCTTTTGTATCCGGTGGTAATCACCATTCTATTTTGTCCATTAAAGCATCTCCCTTGTTTACATCAATTGTGTGCACGCTTATGGCACTTAATTTTTGACACATAAACCATACAGCACCATGTAAAAATCATTCTGATAAATTTCCGTGAAGACGTGTAATTTCGTCAAAATACAACTGATCTTACATCTAATAATACGATTCCGCAACTGCGAGCAAAGAAATACGAATTTTACGAAGAAGATGCGTAGACTTGAGGAGCAACATCTCGTTGAGTTATAAATCATATCTGATTATGACTTCTGTGCGAGATAAACTGTTTCGGCAATTTTAAATTCAAGCTTCCGAATTGAATTTACAATTTAGATCCCATCTTTCTTTTGAATATATGTGTGTACGTGTTTGTATAATTTGAAAACTAAATTAAATTCAATTAATAAAATATTCCAAATATAAATATATATCTTTTAATCGTGATAAGAAATTATTTTCTATTACTCATATTACTAGTAATTCTTGTAAAACTATATTTTTCGTAATAAAAATATGTATCTTTCCTCATAATTATATTATGTAATTCGCAAATATAATCGGATATAAAATACTTTCATAACTATTGATAGACAAAGAAGTAAGCTCCAATAAATAAAATAATTGTCACTATTCACGCGATTGTTAAAGTTAGCATAGCAGGTAAGTTGACTGTTATCCGATTTTAATTTACAACTGAGTGCCACCTACAAGTCATTGTGCGCACAAGTCATTAGGTATAAACCACGTTATTTTCACACCGATAACTATCTGCGGCCAACCGATGCACGATGTGTCGAAATGGAACAACCGCGACATATCGCGATGCATTCAAACTGGCATCTAGATAACTCGGTGAAAAAATGTATTCGCGCAAATCGATACAACTTGCAAAAATTCCCTCTTATGTACACTCTTGATGAACATATTCGTAGAGTCATGCAGAAATTGATGTAATTTTACAATGATCAATCGGCTGACGAATCAATCATGACAAAATGTCAAAATGCTTCCCTATCTCTGCGGCTGCCCATGATGGTGAAGAATTTACACATGCCAACAACAAATATACCATACATCCATAAATAAATGTTGTAGTCGTAAAGCTCATGTCATGGTAGGCTATTTATATGTTATGGGTATTTAAGCATTGCAAATAAATAACAGTTTCGGTTTTGTTAAAGATTAATGTTGAACGATTATTATGGCATTACTTACATCAACGTAAATGCTCTCTTCTCAACATATGTACTTAGCTTTGCTAAGCAAAAATTCCATTATTTTTTAACAAAAATATCTAATGGCTGTATTATTGTATTTAATAAATATTTTTTTTCGGACATTAGTAATTTAGCCTGCCTTCAAGTTTATATCTTTCTGTAATCAAGCATTATTTATAATTATTTTTTTACACTGTTTGCCGAGATTAATGTTTCTGAAAATTATATAGCATATATTCAAAAAAATTGAAAGAGATAAGTAAATCTTTCAATTGTTTAATAAGATGAAGTGAGATACTGACAGAAGTTGAAACGTCGCATAACAAACGACGGCGAGTATACCAAAACGTAAGAGGAAATGAATGAGAATGGAGCAAACAGGATGGCGTAGAGAGAACAGAATGAGTAGCGTGGAATTCGAGGGTGAAAGTGGGCTAGAATTCAGGGTAAGGGGTAGTTCGGCTAATGCGTGATGATTAAACTAACGGGTGCTACCAATCACCCTGCCACGAAAACCCTCTGATCTTCTCTACTGTACATTCAAACTCCGCCTCTGCTCATCTTTCGAATATTCATTCCCTTTTGTTTCTATTTCTTTTTTGTCGCGATTCTTGATACGCTTTCCATGAAAATTTTATCAATATATTATTAAGCGTTAATGTAATTGATATCTGATAAATTCTGATACAATTAATTATCAACAATAACAGGTATTATAACAATATACAGGTGGCTGAGTTTTGACAAAACGTTCGTATGTAGATAGAACGGACTAAATTAAGTCGAAAAATCCTCTATCATTTTGCAATTTTTCATAATAGAACGAGATATTAATTTTCATAATAGAACGAGATAATTTCTAAAGATTGACGAATAAATGAAGTAAAATCAATGCATAAACAACTTTAAGATTTCTTTCAGAGTTTTTAATGAAACATCTTAAAGAGTGTTTTTTTTTCAGCGAACTCTTAAAGATATCTTAAAGTTTTTATGCATCAAAATTTCAAATATTCTGCTCATTATAGGTAACTAAAAAAATTGCGAAAAATTGCAAAGTGGTATAGAAGATTTTTCGATTTAGTTTGGTCCGCTCTATCTACACACGAATATTTTATCAAAACTTCTCGGATCTTCTGTATAGTTTTATAATACTCTTTTAATTATTATGCATAAAATAAAAACCAATAAAGAAGATTTCATTGCAACTATTTTAAAATTTATTTTATGTCTACTATTTATAATTGTTCCATTACACCACACTTCGAAAGCAATAGAATGATTTAAAAAATAGAAAATTTTTGTTTAGTGTTTCAATTTTTGCGTCAATACCTTACAAATTTATAGTTACTTATATTTATCGGAGTGGCATATAAAAGATATCAGAAGAACTATGTCTCTCGAGTGAGACAGCATGAAGGCCAAAGCAAGAACGATGATAGATGTGACAAGTTGAGAATGTTCTGCAAGTTTGTGATAAAATCTTCTTTAGATAGATTTACATTGCATATTTTTTTGTTTTTTGTACATAATTACAAATATTGGAAAACATATAGAGAGTAGATATGAGTATAAAATATGTTTTACGTATTGTCTCTTCGAAAAGCTTTATCCTATGACATTTTGCAATTTTCAATAAGATACTAACAATAAGATAAAAAAAGATAGCAGCATTGTTTATAATGTATGTGTTACATAAAAAATTTATGTAATATACGTGCACAGAATGAATTAAATAATTTGTTATAAGTATTTGTGTGTTGTAATTACTTTTAAAATGAAAAAAATATATAATGATAAAAATTAAATGATCTTTTTAAATTGAATTAAAATCTTTAATTTTTTTCAGATGTTTAAAAATTATTTGTAATCTTTTTTCGTGAGATTCTTTATATTTTATAATATTTATATTTTTTTATGTATATCGTTGTACTTTTAACGTCAAAGAAGAACTATCGTTTTTTTTCTTTTTAGTTATAGCGTATTCTATGTGAGGATTACAAACGTTCGTAGAACGAAGCTCTGAAGGGAGAATACGTCAGAGGAAGATGGGAACCGGAGGTAGAAAAAGATGAGAAAAGAAAGCGTCATCTGTGGTGGTTCCCAATCCTTTTTCGGCCGTAGTCTCCGCGAGCAGGAAAGAAAAATGGTCCTCCTGGATTTTCAACCAGTTAGACTCTATCCCCTCTTACGTTTACCTCCGTTCAACCAGGTTCCATCGTAAATACTTTGTTATGTCCATAATTTTACAATATTCCGAAAACATTTTATGAAATTTTTAAGAAATTCCTCATTTTATTATTTTTCTTATTATAATTTCTTTTTTTTTTTACACAAAATTATAACACTTAAAATCTTGAAATTTTTTATTTCGTACCTAGCAGTCCAGATTAGCAATTTATGAAATTGTTGTGCCAACATTTTTCCAAATATTTTTAATAACTGACAATCTTACCTTTTATTATTTTTAATGTAAAATAAAAAGAAACTTAATATATTTATAATATTTATTGAATGAAAATTTTGAGATACATTCAATAATTCTTGATATTTATTTGCAAAAATATGTACGGGATGCTACATCCAAAACAAAAAGTCTGAATAAATATATTCGATAAATAAACAATGCAAAATACCTGTGAAAGTATTTGGAAAAGATATTGTGATGATTGAAGTACAGTGTGCATTTACAGGAATTTATTCTCGCTCGCGTCGAAATTTACAAAGTAGCGTATCCGCCACGTCGCGTCGCGTCGCAGCGTTTTCGTGGTAGTTACAGCAATGATGGGGAAAGAGCGAAGTAAAGCCAGCGAGTTCCCCGGCGTTGTTCGCTCGCGTCCCAGCGCGTAACAAAAGCGTGATAAATCGAGTACATTAATTCGCATTTTACCTTTGTTTGCGTTATGGAATACAATATTAAATGGAATGGGCGCACAATAGATAATACTGGGCGCCATCATTTACGTTGGAACGCCAAGCGGACAAGAGCGAGACGTTGCTTAAGTTGTCCAGGGGGTTGCCTGGAATTTTGCTCCAGCAATTGCTTGTTTGTTTTACCAACATTGAAATTTCTTTGTTTCGCTTGGCGAACTATCATTAAAAGTAGCACGCAATGACGATTTCAATATTCAACGATTATAAAATTCAACGATTAACGTACTATTTTAGTTTAAAAATATCTTTTTTTGTGATATTTTTGTGATTTTGGATTTGCACACACATAATTAGTTACAATAATAAAATGATATATATATATATATATATATATATATATATATATATATTATGCAGAGTTAAAATAGGTTTACTATTTCTACAATATTATTGTTACGCAAAATACAACTATAATAAATTATAAAAAAGAATTTCGATTTTTATTTTATTTATGAATCAGTTGCCGATTTTTACTCTCTGGTGGATGACACTCCGCTTTGAGTCTGCCACCGAAACTTAAGGTCGGTGGAAGTCGGTAGCTGCAGATGGTGTTGGCAGGCTTGGGTGACGCATGGATTCGATTTCTGGGAGCTCGTGATTCCGCTCGGTTAGCTCCCGCGTCACTCCCAGCAAACCCCATTACCCGATCCCTCGCCTCTGCCATACCGCCATTTCTATCCCGTTCAGTGTCGTGGAATCTAGCTTCCTACGCAGCCTAGCACGGTATTCGCATCCATCTAATGTACATACGAATTATGTCATTGCCACATATATGGACAAACAGTTGCAGAAAAGAAAAGTTTGAAGAATGATAATGATACTGTTTTAAATATTTATCAATTGTTTGTTATTAGGTGTTGGAATTAATTCGTAGCGTTTTACAAGTGATGGGAAGTACTTTCATTAATGTATTTTTTAATGCTCATGTGAAATAAATAACATTCTTTCATTAAAAAACGCTACGAATTAATTCCAACACCTAATATATAAAATTAATTTAACTAAAAATAATTATTGTCCCATATTTATAAAAATTGTTTAATAATTGTAAATGTACATAAATCACGAATACGTTTGTATTACTGTATTTGCGTAGATTTTATCGCGTAAAGGAGTCACGGCAGTGTCTCGCGCCATGTCTTAGGGCCGAGACACTATCGTGTCTCCAAATAATCTTAGAGATGCATGCGATGTAAATTAGGAGTTAAATTTTATTAATCCCTAATTAATAGATTTTTGTAAAATTAAGGCAATTCTAAAAGTTTAATTTTTTTTAATGAAGCATATAGTGTGTAGCGGAAGTAATTGCAAACGACACGACTCATTATATGCATGAATAAACTCAACTTTCGAGACCAATCGATTATCTGCCCTCTCCCTGCAATGCTTGTCGTTCAGTATCCTCCACCACTTCCTGCCACCCTACCGATATTCATTACTCCCAGCAATGGTGAAGTAATTTAATTTGTTGCAGGATTTGTGGAATGTTAATGAAAACAGGACAAGCATCCCTATACCAATTTCTGATTAAACTTTGGAACGAACGGAACATTGAAGACTAGGAAAATAGTTCGCAATTTTCGATAGACAATCTTTTTTTTTTTTTTTTTACAAAATTATATCATACAATTAATAGATAAATATCATAATTTTTTAAGTAACATTATTATATAATTGATTCAATTATTTTGTAAGTAATTGTATTGATATTCAAAATTACAGAATTAATTTAGATGAAATAAAAACCCATTAAAAAAAAAACCCATTAAATAGTAAAAACTTTGCCGTTTACAAAATGTATTGTCTAATAGAATTATCTTAAACAATATTTAATTAAAAAATGTATAAGAATATCGATAAATATAATATATCCATCTATATGCCATTTATCGATATTATTTTGACAATGAATTCAAAAGATAAGTCTAACGTTTAGCATTGTTGGACCAAAGATTGCAATGCTAGTTTGAATGTCGATGTCTGGTCGCGTGTATGGGCGAGTCTGGCTCGGGAACAACGTAGCTCGACGTCCGGCAGTTCAGGAGGGTAGAACAGGGATGAGGGTACTCGCTCAACCTGATAATGGAATACCTTCGCGAAGGAACGCAATCACGCTGATGTTTCGGAACCCCAAGGTTGCCACGAGGGATTTCTGCGTTCATGAACAGATCAGGCCTGCGCGTTTCTTCTTCCTTTTTTTTCTCGTTTCTCTAATTCTTATATTCTCTCTCTCTCTGTCTCTCTCTTTCTTTGTTCAACTTTGTTCAATAAAATATTACAATTATGTTGTTCTTTAAATATTATTTCCCATTACATACATTAATATAAATGTACATATTATTTTGAGTAATTTTAGGAATTTACAATTTTTCGCAATTTTATAAGAATAAAATATATCTAGTATTCTTCTGTGAAAGAAGAATATTTTTCATAATATTATAATAATATTTCTTTGTATACATCGGTTAATTTTTGACAAATTTTTGTGAATATGAATCATCAAGTTGTCCAGAACTGTTTCTTGTCGATTTCTTCTTGGCATTTTTCTTCTTGCGTTGAGCAACACATAACCCATCTTATCCCCAAGATACTACTACACGCGAGGCGCAAAATCTTCCTCACTAAGACTCCGTCAAAGTTATGAATTCTTTCGAAAATCTTGGTGGTGATCCTTCGAAGTTGCGCGCTCGACAGGGATCAAAGAACTTGGCGTGGCAATGTCTGAGGGATGGAAAGGGGGTGGATCAAGTCGCCTTAGGATGAAGCTTCGGGCATCTCCAACGGAAGAGCTGGACGAAGACGAAGACAACGAAGAAGAAAAATGAAAGAGCGAAAGAGGAAAGAAGAACAAAGACGCGAGTATAAGATGAGGGTTTTTGGTGAGAGGGACACTGGAGGGTGGGAGGGGGGGATCAGTGGAAAGGGATGAGAGAATCGTGGAGTTTGAGACGACGTTGAGGAAGGAAAGGGGAAGACGCAAGCAACGCGGAATACAAAGCAGCGGCCGAAGAACTATCGGGTGAGAGGAGAGAAGAGTAGAAGAGAGACGAGAAGGTGGAGAGGGTGCACAGAGAAACCCAGAACGCCTTCCCAAAGACCAGACCTCCTGCTGTCTATTCAAACCGCATATGATTTACCGCCGTGGATAATCTGTAAATATATTTATTTTGATTTTGTACACAACATGATTTTATTTCGTCGTCTTGCATGTTGTACACTCTTTTTTCTTCATTCGAATCTACTTCGAAAAAAAGAAGTAACGAGTACATAGCTCTTGTTTCTGTTTTTGTTACAAAAAATAATTTTATCTTTTTTCGCGTTTAGATTACAAAAAATAGTAAATTAATATTTACTATTAATTATATTTTAAATTCTATTAATATGAAATAAAAAATCTATAATAGAGATGCTTTAAAATCATGAAATCGGGATTTCACATATATGTGTATTAATGAATTTTTAATAACTTTTGCGTTTAAAATTAAACATACATCAAATTTTATACAGAATAAAAATAGAAAATGATCGTTTTTCCATCATTTTAAATATTTTTCAAGAAAAAAATGCTCAATTATTTATGGAAGTTTATTTCTTTTTAATCAAACAAATTGTTTATACAAATTGATAACATCTAAAACCATTGCGGTATACTCTCTATAAACTGATCCTCGATCATAGGCGCTAATCAAAGGAACGCCAGATTTATCGTCCGCCATTCCACATTTGCGCGGACGCTGTGCACCCGTAGTTCCCGCAAGGACGGTTTGACGAAGGAGATGCGAGAGAAGGTCGAATCGAGGGCAAGGGGATGAACAGAGACGGTCCGTGCGACAGCCATGAGGGAGCAGAGAACAGGGAGACGGGAAACACAAGCGGAGGGAACGAAGAGAGGAACGAAGGCCGCCATGATATCAGTCTTGCTTGCGCCGACAGTTCGTCATTTGTCACTGTCGCGGCCATTAATAACTCCGCCATTCTGTCACTGTGGATAATACGAGTAGGTCTCCGCACTTGGGCTGTTGTAACTGTTGGATCTGGGTAGGGGTGGTGTTCCGTTCAATTCAGTTCAGTTTAAGGGGTCGCTACGACGGATTGGAAGGGCATGCTATTTAAGGGGATGTCACTCATATCGGACCATCATGGCGTGCAAGTCTCCGTGTCCAACTTGGGCCGACATCGCTGATGCGAATGATGTTCCGTATCTTCTCGGTTGAAGTGTGGATTTCTTTCTCTCCTTTTCGGGATATCCTTTCGGACCTTTATCCACCGAGATCAAGATACGCATTAGATCCGAGTCTTTGTACATGGGATTTTATGCGAGTTATAGGCTGAAATTTCCGCAGTGCGGCACCTCCTGAAAAAGAAAAAAAAATTATGAGAACTCCTACATCACACTTGCACGCCAAACTGTCTCGCTAGAGTTTTTATTGTGTCCGAATTGCGAAAGGTGCGGAGAATTATTGTGAAAGCACCAACGTGTGGGCGTTAACGCCAGAGAGCTCGTGTGGTACAGACGAGAAGGGTTGGGGATGGTTCTGCAGCTTGTTGGTATTATATAAGCGTGCTCGACGAGCGGCCATTTCAAAAATGAAAAAAAATAACGAAAAAAAGGTTACGTCCTGGGGTCTTCCATGATGCCCGCTGCCGACACGGCTTTTTAATTAGAGCCGGCAGCGCACCAACACCTGACATTGTGCAACACCAACTCCTTTATCAAAGTATCATTCCCGTTTCGTCGAATTTCAGCAAGAATGGTGTACGCATAGGTCGATAAAAATAGAAAAAAAAAAAAACATTTTATCGGTAACAACTTTCGACCGAACATTAATCGTTCTAGTGTTTCATGGATGAAAGGTAAATAATCATTTCACTAGTCCATTTTCCCGATGAAAACAATTTTTTTTTCAATCAGAATTTGCTACTTTAATGCAAAATAATCCTTTTTTTTCTTCTTTAAATAAAGATTGTCTTAAAATTTGTCGCGCTCAGACTTAATTATTACGTAATGTAGATTAGAATTTGTACAAAATATTGTCTTTCAAACAGTGTTTTAATGAAATGTGCATTTAATAAAATTGAACTAAAACAAATAGTAATTATAATAAAACGAAAAGAAGTTACTTTATCAGATAGTTTATACTTGACTCTGTTCCACTTGTATGGAAGCGTCAGCATGATTTATCATGGCTTGCGATTTTCTTAAAATTTTCGCCGCTCTTCCGAGGGTGGTTCGCGAATGAAAGACGGTGGTGGTAGTATAGGATTGGTTCATCGGGGCGTATAGCGCGCGGGAAACCCCCCGTCGATTCAACGTTCGTCCGCGACGCGGAAGCGAAGGGAAATAAATTACACAGCGGCGTCCAGCGGCTACGTCTATTCGCTTCACCCTCCCGAGGCCTCTCTCCCCGAGGCAAGACTCTCCCCGTGCCGCTTTCCCTTCATCCTTCTTCACGGTTCATCCAAGCTCCCTCCGTGACACTCACCCACCCGCGGATCGTTCCTCATCCCACTTTCACCTCCAACCTCCCACTCTAGAACGCGAGTTCGACCAGGCAATCCAACCGTTATTAATGCTCTTCAATTTTCAGACTTTACCGTTATCCTCCTGTAGAAACAAACGCACGAGCAAATAATATAATTAGGACCCATCTTCATCAATCCGATGCTGAATTACATTATGCCTGTTTTACCTTTTTCAAATGTGGTACATGACACATTTTCAATTTCAGTAAACGTTACCAGTGGCACATACGCGATTAATAATCGATTCACTGACTATTTTTTTATTGACACTTTCCCGTTTACCAATTTGTATTTTATCCATGATTTGACCTATGGTAAACGTAATAATCGATCATTTTCGATGTCTCGGTTGATTTGTGGTATCTTTTAGTTGACCGAGCATTTTTCTTATTGTCTTTGTAAAACATTGACCGTTAAATATTTGCGATGTCATTTCTCGGACTTATTGCAAATGTAGCTTCTACTTTTGGCCGGGTTACAACAGTATCATTAAGATCTCATTATTCAAATTCGACCCTTGCATATTTAATGACGTACTGTACCCCCTTTGTACCGCGCATATAACTACTATATAAGAAGTGCTACTGAGATAAAGCATAATATTGCGATTCCTGGCAACGTAATGATGATGACCGGTTTGCTCCTGCGTGGATAGGTAGGTAAGGCCGGATACATAATATGCCGGATACATAATGTGAAAAGAGCCCATTTTGTTCATGCCCAAAGCAGGCGCAAGTAAAACAACTGGTTACTAAATTTCAGTTATCAAATCTAAAGAGGTGGCAGATACAAGAATGTTAAAAATGGAATTATTTTCGTGATTCCAAACAATCGGCAGGTGCATATTAAAAAAAAAGTGGATGATATAAATAATGAGATATATTTATTTAGAACTATCACAGAAGAGCCTAAAATAAAGTTAAATGCTACTCAGACGTGTATAAGATTGCTGAGCCTTCTAAAAAGTTTTTATCTTTGTGCCTATATATGTCTCTTAAGTTAAAAGTTTGTGATGGTATTTTAGGACATCTTAATTACTTTTCTTTAGTAGTAGAGCCATCACAGAAAATAATTAATAGTCTTCTTTCCGCTAAAATAAAATGTTCCCAGTCAGTGCGGCAGTGTATTTATTTTATTATGTACGTCAAATAAAGAAGTTAATGTTTTTAAATAAATATGCAGTGGTATATTTATTAAAGTAATAAATATATAGAGATAAAAAGTCCAAAAATGACTAATACTTATCTATCATTTTGACGTCTTTATTCTTAGGATTTAATTATAACGCAAAGGGATAGACAAGCGTAGATCAAGTCGGCTGAAGAAAGAGAGAGAGAGAGAGAGAGAGAGAGAGAGAGAGAGAGAGAGAGAGAGAACAGCGTGGAAAAACAGAGGCATTCCTTTGCTGTAGTGACAATCTGTCAAATGTCATGCATTGGTTTTTCTCAACAGCTCGCGTTCGAGTTCACGTCGCTACGAATGCGCTGTTTTCAAGCCAGCTGCCGCAACTTTCTTCATCCGACCTTTATCTTCCGTTCTTCTAGGCAGCTGTAATGGAGCTTTATATGAAATCCTATGAACTTTGACGAGGATCGACAGACTCAAAAGCAAACGCGTTGGAATCTGTCACGTCGCTTCAATCTTTATGGCGTATTTGTAACCAACCGCTATTTTTCAAAAGCGTCATCCGGCATGATAGTTTTGATACGCTTATGAGATTTATTAACATAATATGGAGACGATTCAATGTGTAAACATGTTGGTGCATAATGTAAAACAGTTATGACTGCTTAGTTAAAAAATTAAATTATTTTAGATACAATGATATTTATGTAATAGTTGGATTCTTTATCATAATTATAATAAAATATTTTTATCAAACATATTTTAATTTTATAATTTAGTTTATGTATTTTTATTATAATAGAAAATGTTTTAAGAAAATAATTAGAAAAGATTAGATAGATAGATAGATAGAGAGAGAGAGAGAGAGAGAGAGAGAGAGAGATAATATAATAATGATAATAATAATAACAATGATAATAATAGCAATAAAAATAGCGAAAGTTATTATGCTTTTTTCAAAACAAAAATAATTCAATAAACAAATAAATAAGAATAAACTACACGATTAAAGGTGCGCTATAATAAACTATAAATATTCTATAATTCAAATGTATAAACAATAATTTTCCATTTTCGGACATTTCGTCTGATTTCCAGTCATTTTCAACGAATTTATAATATACGTAAATATAATGCTAGGTTTTTAAACATAATTCATCCTGATAATTCCTCAACGATTGCATCTTAATGAATGACTTTTTTTCATATCTTTTTATCTTTATAATATATCCAACTGTCACTATTTATTGTCACACTATATTTTATATGTATCAATATAAAATATAGCATGTAGAAATAGACTAACCAACTTTAACTTTGCTCTTTTCATCTATGATAAATAACAATATTCTCTTGTCGCTATAGCAAGATTAATCTGCAATGACGACTGGAGCGGCGTTTGTAAATGTTTGTATTTGTCACAAGAATGCTTTGAGAACCTTTCACGCTTGTGTACCCAATAAGGTCATGTTCCACCAAGCGAACAATAAAAGTAGTAAAGATTTGTTCCAGAAGAAGACAAATGTGTGTTTTTATATAATCATCCACTAAATCATCGTAATCAAAAATAGATTAGTACATTTCGTAACTAAAAGTAAAATAAACTTTTAGTTAAAATAATTCAAGCCCTTTATACATTTTACATTGATACGTGTATTATAGATTATTAAACAGATTAAACAAATCTTTATATGCGTAAAAATTACAATACAAACATCTTCACAGTTTAAATTAGCTCATCTTTACTGTACACAAAAATATTATATAAGTAGAATATTTGTCATCAGCTGCTACCACCGTATCATTGTTTCGTGACATTCAGAGTCATCTGACAAATGATGTGTTTAAAAAACATCTCCTGTACTCGCGAACATTTTAGACGCTCTTTTGGGGTTGTGTTTGCTGCGCACAAGAGTGTTTGGAAGCAGCCGCCTGTGCGACGAGTTTGCACAGGGGACACGGGGGCGAAATCGAGGGGTGCTCTGCTGCCAACACAGGACAGAACCGTATGAGAGCGGAATACGTAATACGGGGAATATTCGGAGCTCTGGTTCGTGGAAGAGGGATCCGTGGGGTCACGGGGGGCAGATAGTGGGTGGAGGTGCTGAATGTGGGCTGCGGGGGCGGCCGAGAACTCCCACGGGGGGAAGGACTGGAGAGGGTAACGAGCCGCGGCAATTAATATCGCCGGGTTTCCACAATGCGCTTGCAAATGAAAGGCCTTTGTGACGTATGATTGCGTTACCGAGTGAATAGTTGAGTAATGGCGGTCGGTGCTGCCACCACCCGAATCGCGCGAACGATGCAAAAGCTCAGTCTCACTGCCAGCCGATAGTCAGACTATCCTCCCTCACGAGTTCCGTCATGAGAGTAATTTTAGCTAAAGCCATTCGCATAATTGATTACTTTTTCGAAGACTTGGAAAAATACTACGTGTAATACTCTTTTTGCAATGATAATCATTAAATAAGTTTAAAATAGAAAGTATTTATTAATATTATTTCTATTCTTTTTATAAATAAAAGAAAAATATGTAACAATATTGTTACGTATTTATAATTTTTTTTTAAATTCTAAGTTTTTATGTCTTATACTTTTATACTTTATTATGAGAAAAGAAAAGTATGGATATTCGTACGTGTGTATACATTAAATGGTTTAATGATATTATGTACAATCAGTTTTGGATTACTGTAGATATATCATAAATCTTGTGTTTCTAGTTAGGATTATATTTAAGCTGTCGTTCAATACTTCCCAAATTTACTGATCGAGTGAAAAGTCAGAACCGTAAAAGCGATGTGTAATTCCGATCAGTGCTCGTTGTCCAATCATACGTTCGGCAAACGTGTCAGATGGATGACGGGAATCCGCTGCAACGCAAGCTTATAATTTATCGGATCAAAAAAGGTAGGTGTAAAACGTATGGATTTTGCATCAGACAACAAATAAATATAGGGATTTGTTGGTGACTCGTTGGCTAACAGATTTGTCGTATAACGTGTAAGATTGCACGGTGAGGCAAACATTTTTATAACAATAACGTATAAAAGAATTTTATCATTGTCGAGATTTTAACTGAAAACATGACTATGGATGAATATAAATAAAGTATATACTCTTCACTGCCTAATAGATCAAATCGATTGAGTGAATAAATAATGAATCATGTATTATACTTTAACAGTAATGCGGTAATGAATTAATTTTTTATTAATGGATGTCTTTCTATTTAACTTTGTATTATAAACGTACGTCTACGACGCGTAGCGGCAGATGACATATTACTTTCGAAGAATACGTTCCCTCGCGCTTTCATCGAAAGCTCTATAACGATCCAAAGAATCACAAATATGGATGTTATTTTCAGAAAATCGACTATGAATAAATAATTTGGACCTAGAGTTCCATGTTCTCCACAGTAGCGACGACGATGGCTGGAGGTATGGCGAACGTAATGCGCTACGCGGGAGCAACGGAGATGAGGGAAAAAGGGAGAAGCAGAGAGAAAAGCGAGGCCCACCGACTATGAGTAATATTGCGGGGCTTTTCCACCCCTGGGAGCGCGAGCCTGAACGTGGGGTGGCTCACAGGGGTGGAAGCCGGCGGGGGTTGGAAACGAGAGAGAGCCGCGAGGGGGTGCAACGGAGGGAGGAGCACCGATCCATCAGCGTCCCTCCACCCTCGCCTTTCCGCCACTCTCATTTTTCTCCACGGTCCGCGCTCCATCATTCCGCGTCACATCCGCCCTCTTTCGTCCCCCTTTCCTTCCTGCTTCCTCTCTGCCTCTGAAACGGAGCTACTTTACCCTCCTCGTTCCGTGAGCGCCGTCGGAGAGCAGGGCGCTGCTTTCCGACTCTGAAGACATCCCTGCCGGCGTGCGCTACTGATTGCTCTTTCCGAATTCATTACCGAGGCCCTTGTCAGAGGTTTGCCAGAGTTTAGGTACTAGACTACTACCGTCAGTATGCAGATCTAGGTGGGTTCGCGCGATCGAGATGTTTTAACGATGGTCCCGCGACATACGCTGAGCTTTGCTTAAAACAGAGGTTAAAATGAATATAATATTAATTTTCGGGAAGTTTAGCAAATTTAATAATTATACATATTTATAAAAATAGTCTCACGATAACAGAAACGTGATAAATAAAAATTTAAGTTGTAAGAGTAATAAAATTTCAATTAATAACGCAGTAAATGAAATATTATCACTTTACAAGTTGATGTCAATGTTAAGTGTCTAAGCAACATGCTAGACTCTTAAAATCTTTTCAATTTAAATAAAGGAATAAAAGTATTTATTATGCTTACGTCATTCTAACTAATAAATGTATGACGCTCCCACAATATATATAATAAATATACATATATATATATATATATATATATATATATATATATATATATAAATGTGTATACATATATAATTTCGTCCACTAAGGGCAGTAATTATAATATCATCACTCCTAAACGGCCAACGGTCAGATCTCGATGTCGAAGTACATTTATTTTCATTCGAGTTTAATTAGCTATATGTATGTATGTGTGTGCATATATTGCATCCTGTAATGGCGGGCAATTAAATTAATAAGAACAGACATCCGTTAGTATATCCAAAATAATGTTCGTCATCTATCTTATTGTGCTACCGTCTTGGATCGTTTTGAAGTCGTATACATAACCGATTTTGTAAAATAATGTCCCTTACTTTAAAACGTATCCTTTTCGCTCGTCCACTGACACGCGACTGATGCAAAAATGTTCTGGTTCCATTCGCGAACGAACGATTATACGCTCGCGGGCCGAGTTACAACAATCAGATGGGAAGAGGAGCCATTCAGATTCAAGGTACGATTTACCTGTTAATGGACGATCATCTTTTATACGTCACGGGGAATGTGTTTGGGAATGCATGTTGATGCGCAGTAATTCACTTTCGTACGTGTTAATATTGGCAGCTCGACGACGGAGAGAAATGCCCTAGACTAATGTACAAATAAATCTTGGCTGTTCTATTAAAGTGGTATACGCATTTAGCATTCGATCTTGCTACCGACAAATTCTATTATACGGCACAAATAGCATGTTCACTCGGGATGACAAACTAAGTAATATTAGAGACTTAAAAGATCACAAAAAGCTAACGTCTGCATGCTCCGCGGCGTCTTGTAATGCCTATATAATTACATGGCGTAATACAAGAACGAAAATGCTATAATATCCTATTTCATAACATAATATCAAATATATTTTACTGCGTATATAATAAATCATAGGAGCGCATTAGCGAAATTCCTCGCGCGTAATGTCTCCTTTTTCAAGTTGTAGCCGCGGAAATCACGGCGAGTTAACATGGACGATGCGCCGCCATGGTAACGATCATCAACATTATCATCATTATCGCTCCTTCTCTTGTCCCATTTCGCTTCATCCCATCTGGTAGAAACATCACACGTTGTTCGCGGTCACGGCTACTACGAACGGTAAGAAATCGACCAGTCTAAAAGTTTAATATTTTTTAATATTATTGAGTCGATATTTCCGAGAATTCTTAGAAAATTAATAACTGTGTTATATGTATATAATATGTAACATACAAATGTGATATAATACAACAATAAAATGAAAATAAATTGTATTTTTAGAACAATTAAAACACTCTTATACAGAAATGTTTTTATTGTTAAAATATAATTACAAATGTATAATACAATGATATTTTTCTTTATTGAATTTATAAAGCATATGGTCAATGGGAATCGGCTAAAATGGCTGACCTGGTGAAGTTATGGTTCCACGCGCTGTAATCAAATGCACATTACTAGAATATCCTTCCCACGTCGCGTGTTTGTAACCTTCTCCATTTTATCCTAAGTTTCTGCAACGCAACTCGCATACGGAAGATATATACACGTATTTCTTGAGTACCGCTTCTGTATGTCTGTCTACGATATGACGTGAACTGGCGTTGTATACCAATAGGCAATAACGTGTCTACAGTACATAAATCTCAGCATGCAAGTCAGCTATTATGATCATGTATGTGAATTTGGTAAAGTTTTAAAAAATAGGATACGTATACACTACTAAAAATATTTAAAGAAACATTTATCAAATAATTCATTATTTGAAAACGTTTCATTACAAGAAATATTGTAAACGTTTTTTTTATTTGTAAATGGTACCAAAGATAATTCAATAAATTGATTACATAATACCGATATAATCAAGATGCTGAATATTTTCCTTCAAACATCGGTTTCACATGTCTATCTACAATACGACGTGTTTCATCGAATTGGCGTCATATACCAATACATGATAACGTGTCTACAGTACATAAATTGTTGCACGCGAAGTAACCATTATCATCGTGAACTTAGATCAGACATGAAGCGTCGAAAGAAACGTGATAAAATATTTTCAGGAAAGAATAGAAAACGTTACATGCTATAAAATTATTGAATGTCTAGAATACGAAACGTGTGATCTCGCTGTATATATACACATGTATGTATATACATACATATATTAATTTAAACAGATTTGAGATTTTCAAAACATTTCTTATTTTTGTAATATTGATTTTGTGTGGGAAAAATCGACAAATTTTGATTATTTACGTCGTTTGTTGAGATTTTTAAAAGAAAATGCATCGAAAATTATGCTAGAAAACTTTTTCAAAATCTTCAGGCTTTTTTATTTTTATCTATTAGGTGTTGGAATTAATTCGTAGCGTTTTACAAGTGATGGGAAGTACTTTCATTAATGTATTTTTTAATGCTCATGTGAAATAAATAACATTCTTTCATTAAAAACGCTACGAATTAATTCCAACACCTAATACATTTATGTATCGCTCTATGTCTTTGGAATTTAAAAATTTAATTAAAGCAAGATTTAATGTATACTGCTGGATACGTAATCGTGTCGTTATCGAGAAGTATGTACATACATGCCACATTTGGGACCAACATTATAAACACACTTATTGAATTATAAGGGTTGTATAAAAATAAAACTGAACATTATTGAAGGGCGAATTTGAAGAGACAGCGCTATGCGATCGTATGGATAGTTAAACTGTAAATTATTTCACGCAGGAAAAAATTTGGTCAATTTGATGATTTCGCGATTAATTTCGCAATCTCCCTTGGAAATTACTCTGATGACGTGCTTCGTAACTTAGACTCATGGAGCATCTTTTCTTCATGCTGCTACTTAACAATGTGCAAGTATAATGAGAACTGTTATTAAGCTGTGGCTTGTAATATTTTCTACATATTTAATAAGCAATTTTATTATGCAGCGTACTGTAAAAGCATTTATAAGACGGCTTATCGACAATAACGTATCTTATCTATATTAAATTAATAATTATATTTATATATGTAATATACATCGGGATAATCTACATAGGGACTACTTGATTAAAGATAAGATTAATTTCTAGCTCTCCCTCCTTTTCTTCCTCTCTCTTTCTCTAAAGTTTTTAGAAATAAGATCACGTATTTCTTGCATATCTTCTTCGTTTAAATACTGCCTATCAGCTAACAACACAACGGCGTGCTCGAACAACAAATAACAGGTTAGCCATCGCGATATGAAATATGATTACTCCGGTTCGGCGTACGGATCGCATTGGTCAGCCGCATTGGAGTTTTCAACATGTCGGTTTGTCAGGGCGTGCCGGTGTCCATGGATGGATCGGTAACACGTTCAGAATTTTCAACCGTGTCGCGCATCCAGCGACAGATAGAAACAGAGAGAGAGAGAGAGAGAAAGAGAGAGAGAGAAAGAGAGAGAGCGAGAGAGAAAGAGAGAGAGAGAGAAAGGGAAAGAGGAAGAAGAGAGAAAGAGAGACAAAGGCAGATAGAGGAACAGAGAGGGCGAATGTGAGAGGGTGCAAGATGAGGAGAAAGAGAGAGGGATAGAAAGAGCGAGAGAGAAAGAGGCAGAGTAGAGAAGTGATACGAGCAGGCATCGTGCGCACAGCACACGGAGTGTACACACAGCACGAACTTGTTCGGGTTGGGATAGAATAGGATAGGTGGGGCCGTTATTAATCTGGTGTCGAGTTGAGCACAAAGTTATATAGGAGCTCAGGAAATGAAACACGAGAAACCTCCCTCTCCGCCTCCCGCGGCCTTTCCCCTCGCCACCCCTCTGTCCATGTCCACCTACTTCACCACTCTCCTATCTCCTCCTCTTTCCAACACTATCCGAGGAGAGTCGCCACGTTCCCCTTTCTGTCCCTGCAGTCCCTACGTCCAACTTTGAATGTATTACCGGACCGCCACTAACCCTCTCCATCCCTTCCAGTCTCCGGTCAGATGGAGATATAACGATCACCGGCACATGAGCCATGGGCCCGCGGAGACATGCATATTTATGTCGCCTGCCTGTATTCTAAGGCCGCCGGTGACACTCGGCTTGTCCTTCCTGAACTCTTCCGCCGCGCGCAAACAATGGTAGTTGTGCAACTGTCGCGATCAATGTGCTCGAGACAAATCTAGAAGCAGTTGCTTTGGACCAAAGATTAATATTCGATGTGTTATTAACTGCTATAATATATAGAGAGTCTCTTTCGCGACAAATTTTTCTTATCGGGATATAATGTGGGACATGTATGCAAATAAGCTATTTTCAAATAATGGCGAAATAACGATCGAGCGATCGATACACACGAAAGCAAGAGAGTTCATTACTTTTAATTAAGTCACGACTTTGCTCCTAATTGTGGATAATAAAAGATTAACAGAGAGATCGTCCATAAGCAAAAAAGTCATGAAATATGAATGTATGGATTGTCACTCGGTTTTCAGGAGTTCTTTTGATACCGGACTATACGTAGAGTAGAGCAATGAAATTAATCGGTTTTACACCGGCGTGGCGAGGGGGTTGGACTTGGAAATGTTGTTGGCAGTCGGGGCCCTCGGTTGCGGGCGGAGAAAAAGCGTGAGGGGTGTCCATGATTAAAATCGCATCAGACCGTCCTTGATGCACGAAATGTCCGCGTTACCGCGTCGTTGTGCCTCTTGAGTAGCCAGCCTGATCGGTGTACGTGCTCATCTATATATCTATCTATATATATATATATATATATATATATACACACCACACCACAAATACGTGAGCGTTATCTCCGATGCTTTCGTCCTCCCTGTCCGCCTTATTTCCAGTCGAGTCCGTGCCAGCCGTCACAAAAACACGAAGCTTCGTTTGCCGCTGATGGGCTTATAATTGCAGAAACGTTGCTTGCTATGGTCGCTACGAAGGTAGCATGAGCGACTTGCGTGCGTCTATTTTGTCTCTCAGACTGGATTGTCATCTCCTCTTTTTATGGACACATGTAATGTTAGTGAGACCGACGAAGCGCCTAATATCGATAAAGACTTTGCCCATTTCGAGTAATTCTCACGCTTCCGAGAAAAGCGCTTTTTAATGTCTGAACGATCGTCTGAAATTTAATGCATGGGGGTTAGTCGAGCAACGATCGTGACTCCAGCAGTAGTCGATCGCGCTTTTTCCCAAGGGTGGTAAGAAAGGCGAAGGCGGGAGTGAAAGGCGCGTGTTCGGAGATCGAAAGAAGGAGAACGGGAAAGGAACAGAGTGAAGACAAATGCGAGGGCCATCAGAGCACCGAGCCATTTCTGCCTCATTGTGGACTCCATTTGCGACTCTTAGATTGTCGGTGAAATATCTCGCCGCGGTGATGGAAAAATCGCTAACGTAGGGAACTGGCAAAATAAAACTAGCGGCATTTCTCACTAGTAGGGACGGACTTCGAGTGCCTGCTATCCGGCACGGTAAGGAGAGTATCGTTGCAAAAACCGGAAAACGATAGAATATCCCGAGCTACAACTTAACCGAGAAAAGCTCGAACGAAACTTTGGAGATGTTGATAACTTCATATGTACTTGCTTTGTACACGAGAAATGTTCTGCGATTTCCTATTCTTATTTTTTATTTTATAAACGCAACTTTTTTCCGCCAACTTTAATTAATTTTGTACATATATTTTACGTATTATTAATTGTTATTAAGAAAGTAATGTATAAAAAATAATATTTTCTCATATATAATATTTTTCCTTACTCCTATAAAATTCTAAACAAGAAATTATATTCCCACATTAGATTGCGTCTAGTATATATACAAATTATAAGCAATATTTTGTTCTAAAATGCGCGTTGTAGAGTTTCGAATACGAGAAAGAAGCTGAAGAAAGTACCGGTAATAGATGACAACGTAGAAAGAAGCAAGCGGCATCTCTACTAGCACGATATAAAGAGACTTTTTTTACTTGGTGATGGATCGCTCGTGGCCGAACTGGTGTAACAGAAAGAAGAGAGGAAGAAATCACGAGCGAACGAAGGTTCCCTATGGGGATGTGGTGGCGTCATTAGGCTGGTCCGAGCGAGCTAATGCACCATCCGTCGGATTTCGCCGGAGGCCTTTGGAAAAACCGAGTGAGGTCAGCATGTAAGTCCAGCATGAAGAACGATGAGCGCGTAAATGGCGTCTGTAAAAGTTGCCAGACTTAGAAATTTCTACGATTGCTCCATATTGAAAGAAATTCTTAATTTTAGAAAGTACACTTTTAAACTAAAAGGAACGCTTAACTGTACATAAATAAAACAATACTATTAAATGTTTAACCATATAGAAGCAATATAAAGCAAACTACTTTTGGATGTGCGATATAAAAATGTTTCCAATTTTATAAATAATCTATTTTTATTTGTAATACTTTTGACGTACTTTTTGCGCATAGAAGAATATTAAATCCATAATAGGATTCGGGGAAAAAGGGACATTCTTGCTGCGATACAAGCACGTTATCTATAGCGAGATTTCAATGCATGGATGCTACGTTTTCGTTCGACAATAGAAAGCTAAGCAAAACCACGCTATTTACGAAGAAGACAGCGAATAGAAAAGAAAGGAGGAAAAAAGTGATCAGGGTTTGTGTAGGGGGTTAAATGCCGAAGGGATACGAGAAGGAAAGTGTAATCCCAAACGATCAGCGTGCGGCAGATTCGGCCTTAATGAGCTCCCGCAATGATAAATGATACCGTGGGCCGCGCCTCTCTCTTACCGCGTTTATCCACCAGTCAGAATAGGGTGTATCCATGTACGGGGTACAGGTCGGCGTACTACACGGTTCCTCTGCGCCTGTACCAACGTACGACGGCATCCATCCTACCAGCGAGGAGCTCCGATCTCTCGTTCTCGTTCCATCGCGCCGCGTGAAGCCTTCATCTCCGCCTACGATTCCTCAAACTCGGCCCAGGGTTTGACCACGGAGGAATTCAAAATGGCAACTTTAGGCTCAGTAAGACCTATCTCATATGAGTGACACCTATCCATCTCTCTTGGACGTTTCAATTGGATGTTCTTCGCACACCTCAGGCGATGAATCTACGCAGAAATTACGTTTAAATAAGCCTGTAAGAAAAGATGCTTTTTGTGATTTGAGACTTACTTTAGAGAATCGTATTTTTTTTTTAGATTAACGTAAAATATATTCTTAAACAAAAAAGTGTATAATTATCTAATAATTATTATAATATATTTTACGATACCTTTTCAAAATAATTTTTATCAACGATTATTAATGTCAACGATGTATTATTTAATTTCATATTACCTATATAATTTTTTTTAATGTTCTATTAAGATAAGTTATGAAATTAAATGACAGGTAGAAGAAAATATTTTTCTATATAAATATTACGTTTACGTAGGCTTGTCATTCCTTGAACGCTATTCATCACGAAGCTCATCCTTTTTCTGAAGGTCGAAGCGCTTGTAACTATTAATAGTCCACTTTCAAACTGACAACGAGTGATCCATTTTCAAGACATTTTAATTTTCAGATGGGCCTTCGGTCAATCAAGAGACAAAGATAGGGATCAATTGTATTCACTTCTTTAAAATTACTCACTTTGAGGTTACGACTTCCCAAAAGAATACAAAACCCTCGTCAAATCCTACCTGGATGATTCAAAATCTGACGAAAGTTAGACAAGTGAGCAATTTTTCTGCTTTCCAGAAATCTTTTAAAATGTCAAAATTAAAAAAGAGCAAATAATTTCTATTATTAGACTCACTATTATAAATTGTACATCAATTTTATTTTGTAACTCACTTGTCCGAAAATATAATTTATAGATTTATGATAATCAAGTCGATTGTGTTTGTTTAACAACGCATTAATTGTTTGTTAAAGTCTTGGTATACTATTTAGATCGTCATTACAACACTCTTCTTATTTTGCAGACAGCAGTCCGTGGATCAACCAGATGCAGCTGCCGTCGACGACTAGCTGACAGGTGATTTCGTCTCGGTGAAAGAAGATGATTGCCTCATTACAGCAACTAACTATAAGCGGGTAATAATCCTATAACTTTGTTTTTTATTATTCCTTCAATAATTATATACAAGCAGTAAAGTAAGTGAGTTGTCAAGTATATAAAACTGGAACGCTCGTTGAAGGTTGAAATTTCTTTATCGAAAAAAAAATTTACATTGATTATAACTTCTCACACTTTATACTCATATTATTTATGCAGTCTCATTACTTTTCATGTTTTATTGTTATTATTATTATTGCATTAACATACCGTCCAATTAACGACTATTCATTGCCTGGTTGCAAAATTTTGATATTAAATAAATGTCTGATCTCATGATAGAGTAAAAATTTGATTTATTCATCCTTAAATTATAGTGCATTTATGGATATATTACATTAAAAAAATTACCTATCTTTTAATTAAAAAAAGTTGACGGATTGGAAAATGTGAATTTATTAAGAAGCGCCACAATGAACGGTATGCCAATACGCGAGTCACGATGACGATTCCTAGCACTTGCCATCGCTACGGTAGAAAAGGCGAGCGTAATTTCCGGCGCATCGTCTTCCACCGCAACAACGTACAAAGAGCGAGGAATCTTTTCGTTCCTGTGAATGCCGTGCATTAATCAAACACCGCGGGCGCCTGACGTCTTAATCTGCTTAATCCTCGGTGGCCTACGCAACATCCTGCACGCCCACGATTCTATGTACGTACTAAACGCCAGGTACGTCCACGATATGGCCTTTGTCAGGACGTAAGGTTCTTGTCGTGAGATCGGTTGTAACAACGTGCGCAGTAACGGGACTCCGCGGTGAATACAAAGTTGCGTGGCAGATGAATAATCGGCACGATATCGATATTCGCGTGGAATGGAATGACCGAGTGTACGCGAGAGGAGAGTATTCATTGCTGGATGGAGAGGAACAGTTATCCCATGCGGATTCGAGAAGTGATTAAAAATATGCGTTCAAGCGCACTTTCTCGACTCCGCGATAATGAGTGTGACTGTCACTCTGCCCGTAAGATTAATATGTAAAGTACAAATAAATCTTTTGATTGGACATCACATATTTGTGTCTATAAGGGCGTTCGCCGAAAATTTGTTAGAAACACTATGCATAAAGGGTTGCTTACAGCAAATCCTAATAAATGGATATCTCTGCTTTAAAGTTTTAGTGTAATTAGTGTAGCGTATTAACGAGCATGATTATGGATTCTTAATTAAAGGCTCCTTTGAGAGAATCGTCCCTGTAATGAAGATAATTCAATGATCGGTTAAATAAAAAAGAAAAAGAAAGGAAAGCCGCGAAAGATTGAACGAGGCCTAATCTTACACACGACCGACATCGTTTCGTGGGTGTCGTGCTTTCACTTCAAGGCAGTTTGACTGCAGGAGGCGATTGGTTCTCGCAGAGCTCCTCCCAGAAGCCATTAGGAGCCGAAACGGAGAAACAGCATTAATTTTAAAACCAATCCTGGAAGAGAAATCGGGCATTGGCCGCCATTCGTGCGAGTCCACAATGAGGAGAAAATCTTCCAAAAGAAGAGCTACCTTAATTGCTCGATCGTTTTATCCCTCACCATCCGAAAACAAGCGATTCACTTTGGTTAAGAAATTAGATCAACTCTAATTTTCGAATTTAGAGTATCAATTACCGATCATCGTCGTTTGAATACATACAGATAAAAAAGATACTTAAAAAAAAAATTTATCTTTATCATAGAATCAGAAATCTCAAATCAAATTTCTCATTTCCGCCTTAGAAGTTACGTGATTGTGCAGAATTGTACGTTTCAAAAGTGTTACACTTATCAAAAATATTACTGCAATGTTTCTCTTTTTTATTATTACAGATATATAATATAATTATATATTTAAATATCATTGATATATAATAATATATAATAATATAATACATTGCGAAAGGTATTTCATCGATTTGTTAGCACCTGTGCATTCGGCTAGTTGCCACTTTAATAACCGGTAAGGTCGATCGTGAAATATTTAAGGAGCAACGAAGAAAATCGATGATAGAGGAAAAGGAAGCGTATAGTAGAGTACAAGAGAGATGAGGAGGGATAAGGAACAGAGACGTGGAATAAGAAGAGAGTAAGGTTTAGGTAGCTACTCTCGGGTTGAAACGGAGGGAGCCGCCTTGTGTTTGTGCTCTCGCCGGGGAGCACAAAGAGAAATGGCGAGGTATTTATCAGTGCTCACCCCCTCTATACCCTTTTGTCCCCTTTTCCATCGGCCCTCCGTTTCTCTCTACCGATCTTGCCGTCCTCGTCCATCTCTTCTACTATTACCTTACCTCCATTCTATATCCAAATCCATTCGCTCGGCTGCCAAACCCCTCTTTCCTCTCTTCCGTAAGCTCTCTGATGCCCTTTCGCGCACCACATATATGAGTACTCCATCTTCTCCTACAGAGGACTTTGACAGCTGTCTAATTCACGTTTCACATACGGTTACCTCGGTACGCGAATTTCCTCGTGTGTTTCCCACCCGCGGGCGGTTCTCGGACATTTCGATCTACCACAAGAACGGTTAGAAATTTATTTTTTTTTTTTCTTTAAAACCTTTTGAACACATTTTGATTAAATTTTGAGATATGAAGTAGCTATTTTAATTTATTCATTCATCTGTTTTACATTTTTCTCCCTTTTATTGGAAGAAATCCAAGATATTTATTTACTTTTGAGACTTGCAAGATTTGTAAAAAGAAATTATAATTTGTTCGTGATCGTATTAATTTATCAGAAAAGAAAATTATTATTACTAAGTAAAAAACTGATTGTCAATAAGAGTCGTCAAAAGTACCGTCAAAGGTCACCGTGAGTTACAATTTCTCTTGCTAGAAAAGATATTTCAGTAATAGTCATTTTCATAGGTGACCCCAAGATGAATGTAGTCACCCAAATCCATGGGGCGAGGCGAAGTAGTATCCAATCAAAACGACGTGAGTAATATACCGTGAAATCTATATTTGCTCTGTAAGAAATAGAGCACTTTCAAATACCTGATGAAGGTAAAAAATGTCCCCTGACTATAGATTACATTCTGTTACCCGACATCGACAATTTTGATTCGTCACAAGTTAACAAATAAAAGGTGGAACAATGGAAGAAAAGAATTTACTTTTAAATCCCCCCTTTTAAAAGGTGGTTGGCTAAATCGATTTCGCCGTTCTGATGTAATTTCTTACCCTTCCCGCATTGAAAGCTTCCAGCTTTCTTATGGCGTTCGCCACCCTACTTCACTCGAAATTCTCTTCGACCCCTGGTCCGACCCTGTAACCCATGAGAGGTCTTATCGGTTTCGATTATTGTTTGTTATCAGCATTAAAAACATTTGGGCTTTGTTGTAAAAGTTCCGGTATAAATTACGAGCCGTTGAACTTTAGAAAGCGCAAGATATCATCTTTTCATTGAGAGGACCACAATTATTTAATACTGCATTATGGAATATCTTCATAAATTGTGTGTATGTGTACACAAGTTAGTTTTTGTGCAAACAAATTAAAACAATTTAATTTATGCGTGTGTGCAAGGAACAAAGATAAATTTAAGAACGTGATAAATGAAATCTCTACTAAATAATCTAAAAAAATTGTAGCATATATTAAAAAATACCCTATAGTCAATCTTACCGTCGCAGAAATCCAAACGGAATTATAAAATCGCGTGTTTGCATAGCGCTTATTTGCAGTGATATTAGCGGGGCCATGCGCGAGTCAAAACATTACACAAAGTTTTTGGGAAGAGGCGGAGAAGACTAATAATCTCGAAATAATGTAAGCATAATAAATGACCGAGCATTAGCGAAGCGCTCGGCAGCCGGCTCATATTTTCGGTGGCGCTGGGTTTGACGTAACATTACTCCAAAGTGCGTTACATATTACTATCATATATATGTATTTGTATTTTCGCTCGTGTAAGCTACGCAACATATTCTTCCAACAAGTCGCTCTAATATGTTATTACATTTTGTTTCCCGCTTTCTTTGGTGGTTCCCACACTAACGAATACTTTCAACCAATCAGAAATTATAAAGATAGATTTTTGCGATCTAAATAATATACATACACACGTATACAGCTTGATCATATTATACGAAAATAACTTCTAGTAATGAAATTATCAAGAATTCAAAGATAATATTCAAGAATAAGTAAAGAAAAAATAAATAAAATAGTAAGTATATCGAGTCTTTAGTCTGACAATAATAGCTTAACTGAATTATTTGAGATAAATATTTAAAATATTTTGAACGACCACTTACATGTTTTTATAAAAATTTATTTAGAGATAAGAACTGCATTAATGTAGTGGCATCGAGTTAATTATTGCCAACCATACTTACGCACGTTTCGATGTAGCTTCTTGTGCACCCGTCACATACGGTTACCTTTAAAATTTACTTAATTGTCCATAATTAATATGCCTGTAATTAGTTAATAATTATGTGCTCTTAACGAATTATACAAGCAGGAAATTATTTCTAGGTGCGCATGTAATTATGTTAGGAATTTCTACGCCTTAATTGATTCGCGGAACTGTAGAAGCGTTCAGGGTTTATATACCATATCGCGGAATCAAGCATTAAAAATTATTGCTTGAATTGATTACTTCCGGGTTGTTACGAAACACAGATTTTCCTTGCCGTGTCCTCTATATTCTCTCTCCTTCATATTACAATTTTTCCATTTTATAAAAGGTGTCGCAAAAGTGAAATGCGTTTAATTCGAAAATGGTCGAATTTTCTCATAAATTTTTCTTCCTACCTAACTTTTTTTTGCATCACTACAATTTATTATTTCAATGCAAATTGATCAATAATTAAAATCTGATAAAAATGAAGATTCGTTTTGTCTTAACTTCAATTTACTTAAATTTTTGTTCAAGCGTTTTATATGAAAAGAATCACATACTGAATGTTCAAAGAAACAGAAGGGGAGAAAAAGTAAAAAGGATAAGGCTTTCTCGTGAAGTCGCGTTTGCATTACGCACGCGACTTCTTCGGCACGGTCGGAACGGAGGGCAGCCAAAGGAAAATAAGGATAAGGAGAAGGTGAAAGAGGAAGGGAAGGCAACGGGGCACGCAGTCAACGACTACAGAGACTATCCGAGGTGCTGGTTGACAGCAACAAATGCCTCGGTGCAGGCAAGACGGGGAGCTCGCGCCCGGGACGCCGGTTGCAGGACCGGCTTGAGATATTACCAGGCAGATGCGGTCGCGCGCTGATCAAAGAAACGCTCCTCACTGAGAGAGATTAAATGGATGCTGGTGCGCGCCGGCAACCACCGCACTGTGGCTACAAATAATAAGTCGGAGAAGAAGGAGACTGCGCACCGCTCGCGCGCGCGCGCGCGCGCGCGGCTTAGCTCGGCTTGGCTTGGTCGGGCCTTAACTCGGACTTGATGCATTCCCATCTTACGGAGCGTTGCTCCTGTTGCCGGCTCTGACTATGGTAACTCTCACCCACGTCACGTCATAACATCATTACGTTCGCGATTGGTCATGAACGAATGATTCCCGCATTATTCCAACGTCGCGCGACATGTTACGAGACAAGCCAATGTATCTCGCCGAGATGCCGGATTTCAAAGGCACGTGTAAGTCGCGAGTTCTTACTTATTCTCGCGATACCTCATCTCCTTGAGGAA
This sequence comes from Acromyrmex echinatior, assembly GCF_024713525.1. Taxonomy (NCBI): domain Eukaryota; kingdom Metazoa; phylum Arthropoda; class Insecta; order Hymenoptera; family Formicidae; genus Acromyrmex; species Acromyrmex echinatior. The sequence goes on along the minus strand of NC_141853.1, from coordinate 14,560,978 downwards.
GCTTAAGGTTACCGCGGTACATAAGGCGAATGCTTGTTCCTAGTCTAGTGCAACATGTAATCATTTTTCATGTTAAAGACATCGATTTGTTTGATATTGAGTTTGTATTAACGTTTTATTATATATATTCTTAAAATATCTCGATGTGTTTTCCAAAATGGAGTGTTTCGAGATGCGATTCTGAGATCGATTTCGCAAAAACACGTGGGCGCAGCACCGCTCTGTTATCAAATTGAAATGTGAATATGTGTGGTATTTGAGAATACCTTTGTAACCAAAGCTATATCCTCCCGCTTAAAATTCAATTAATTTGGCGGCGATGACTATCTAGTAGAATAATGAGAGTGCATCTCAACAAGTGTTATCACCGTCGGATCTCCCTGACATCCCCCTTATTTAAGAGATAACGATGGCTGTTCGCTACAGTCACTCTCCTTGAATGGTGTTGTCATTCGTCGCTTACTCCCTACCGTTGTCTGAGTTTCTAGAGGGTCTCTAGATGCCAAGTAAACTAGCCAATGAGAGACCCTCGTGATACTTCTTGCTTTCTTCCTCCTACACTGCTATTTCTCGTACCCTATGCTACGCCTCTTTCTCTTTCTCTTCCTCCCTCCCTTCCCTCCCCTCTCCTTCTCTTTTACTCGTACCACGTGCTGGATTTCTCGCGTTGAGATATGACTGCCACATTATCACCTGATTATGTTATCACTTTGCATCGCCCGTCGTTCTTTTACCGCACCGGCTGAAGGTATCGTCCATCACGGTCATAAGGGTCTGCCGCTTGTAAAGACAGATCAGAATATAATTTTTAGTATCTGAATATTAATTGCACTCTATGCTTTATTCCTTCCACTATGTTTAATCCATTCCGCTTTCGAGAACAATGCTGATTTATATATAATAATAATATCCCCATTAATTACTTGTACGTAATACGTAATACATAAATTACTACTATCCGATAAAACAATTTAAGCTTAATCAAATCAAATTGCCGTAACAGTAGAATGAAGAAAATTTCTCGTCGCTATAATATTATTCCGTCGATCTTTCGTTTTATTCGCCATTATTAAAATTCGCGAAATTTGAACGCTTTGAACGCGACGGATATCCCGGAGGTTAACGCGGAATAAGCATAGACGGTAACTGGATCCGGTATAGTGTCGAGCAGAGAGACAGTTCAGGCGTGGGCATGGGTACCGCTGCGGGACCATCAGGTCGCCCACAGCTCATCGCCGAGCGATCACATCTCATCGCCTCGCACCATCGCGGACTATTACAAACAGAGCTCCCTTTTGCACCTCGCCCTCTCGCTCCGCCGTACCCAATTTCGCCGTGCCCTCTTTCTCCCTCGCACTCTGACTTGTTCGAGTCCGTGTTTCAACCCCATCGCGATTCCACCTCCGGTCCGACGTATCACTGGCGCTCTATCAACATATCCGACCGCTTAGCACCTACTTCCCAGGAGTGCGATACCGCTCGTAACTCATTTGAATTACACATTTCCCTCAGTCCTGCGAAATAATACGTACGAGGATCTGCATCAGCCGCGAGAATGCAAATGGTATCAGCCCGCGCTGAACTGAACTGAGCGCTCTCTCGTCCCACTTGTAATCACCGATCGTGAATCCGCACAATTTTAACCGGGCCCAAGCGAGCCCGGTGATACCGGTATGTTTGGATTTGATCCGATTCCACGGAAAGTGTCGCATGATATGACAAGCTGTGATTAAGTTGTAATTGAATCTGCGTTGAATATTTTACATTGATTTTACATTCGTTCAAAATTAATACGTTAATATTATCCTTCTATCTCCTGCTTCTAGTAATGTAAATTCGACAAAGATTTAGCTGAGATAAATAAGATTTAAACATTTTCTAAATGCGTTAATTATTTAAAATTCTCTAAAGTAATATAATATTTGAAAGTAGCCAGATAAATATATGTATTTTGACTATTTTATTAAATAAAAGCTGTCTGCATAACGTGTAATTGTATATAAATTCTTTTATATATAAAGAAATTTACATAATTAGAAATATCCTTTTGACGTTACTTCACATTTATGTTACAATACGTACACCTGATAAAAGGTATGCATGTGATGTGGAATTTTCAAGAAAATTGCGCATTCGACTAACACGTTCCGCATAGTAGAAGGAGTATTGATCATTAATGTAGCAAGTAGAAGCTGGCACATTAGAGATTCTAAGAATCTACGGGGAAACTTTGTACTCCCAGGAGTATTGGTAACGTCGCTCGATCAAGAAACAGAACCGCGAAGGATATGTGAAAAGTGGTTTCTCGAGATTCTGCTGTCTACGGCTCCCTGGCGCCTCACTTTGCTAATCGTGGCCCATTAAAACGCCCTTCTTCCACTCCTGAAACCATGAGTTTACCGCGCCGCCGCTACCCCCGCAAATTTTCTCGCTTTAATCTTGGCTGTAATGTCCTAACTTTCTAAACCTCAAAGACCAAGCGAACTTTCCCGGCTCGCAATAATGGGAGAATCGGACAAGAAAGGTGCTCTCATTTCTTGCAATAGTTCACGGTTATTGGTTTCTCGCTGTATATCTAATCGTTCGGTAGTCCTCTTCTAGAATCGTAATCATTGAACTTGAAGGAGATACGATAGCGGGGTGAATCTTGCAAATATGTGGCAATTAAAATAAAGTTAACTCGTTTTCAGCGTGATATTGATAATGTTATTAATGTTATATGTAAAATATCGATATCAAGGGACCTTCCGTTTATTTCATACAGGTTTAAATTATCATCAATAAAAAACAATAGAATAACGTCTGAATTACCATTAAATTTCGTTGCCAAGATGTTCTGAGTCTTTCCAAGAATATTTAAAAACTTCGATCGTTATGACGGACATTATACGTAAAACTATCGACACAAAGTTTCTTCCTTAATTCCAAAGTTTCACATCCAAGAATTTCGGCCATCATCGAGTGGCGTTAAGACGCATAATTCGATGAAATAAAGCGAGATCGGCAACAGGAGAAGCTTACTCGCAACGAGGACCAATTTCCGACGGCAAGAATTTCCCTAATTATTATTGACCATTAAAGCGATGAGCGTTATTATTTTAACGTCCGTATCTGCCGACCGGCCCCGGCTAATTTGCCTCCGTGAAATCGATTGTGCCGCGTGCGTTTGCACGTTCATAAATAATCAGAGCATGCTTATGGGATGAAAGATCGGGCAACCATACTGACGTCAGACATTATAATAAATTCGCTCTTTCGCGGCTCTCTAACGAATATTAATTAAATGGACGTCAACTATATCAATTATATTGAACCAAACTTGATATTCATTCAATTTTATTGAATAAGACAACTAGATTTTCTATATCACACAGTTTCATGCGGCCTACAATTATGATTAAAGCACTTCTTACATGTCCTCTCTCTCCCTCTCTCTCTCTCTCTCTCTCTCTCTCTCTCTCTCTCTCTCTCTCTTTTATTTCTTCTTCACAGTAACAGTGAAAGTTACGTATAATGTAATTTGTTCGAACGTGTGGCCTTCATGGCCAAAAGTGATTAATGATCACTCTTAACGTACATTTAATCTAATATGTCGGGTTGTTAACGAACAATTCGATAAATACGCACATACAAAAGCGTCGCATATCGATCGTTATCAAGCTCTCGTGTAATTCTACGACTCTCATTAACCACCCACCGATACACAATCCCTGACATCATTTTACCAGCTACGGGACATGCTGAAACGTTTGATAGCTGTTTCACGCTATGCCCAACAGATGGCCATCGATTAGGACGTGGTCGTTTTCAACCCTCTAAGCTACATCCTCCTAACACACCATCCTCTTCTAGCCTGAGCTGTGGATTTCGATGGGATGAATTACCGACGTGACGCAAAGACGAGGAAATAAACCTCATATCCCCTTATCTAAATAAACATACTACATTACGTTCTCTGTTCTCTCATGATCGTCAGAGAGCATTTTTTTCGATCTAACTTACTCTTATATGTACATCTTCTTGGTTAGCAGTCGTTGTTTTATACATGTCACATACTTTGCGTAAATATTAAGTAATATTGCGTAATATTGCAGTATCGTAATAATACTAAATATATTAAAAATAATCTAATGTGAGACACCATAACATATCTTTTGCACAAAAACTCATTTTTTTTTCTTAATAATTAATCGTACATCATTTACATTATTTCAACATTATGATCCGTAGTATTATAATTCTACGCTAAAATTCTAACGTTTGAGTTTAAAAAATAGTTGCTATAGGATTTATTTTTAATTTTATTCGTATGCTATAAACATCACATTTAATTTGTCTGAAGGTTATTTCTAAGATAATAGGACTTCATTATGTATTCTTCAATTTTATCAAGTAATTTTTTGCGGAGAGAAAATGTGTACTTTAAAGAATATGTATCAGTTAGTACATATAAATTATAAGTAAAATACGTTTCGTTGGTATTCTATTTTGTTTTTTACGACACATATACATAAAAAGAAATATTATTTTCTCACGCATTAAATATTCAGATAATCGGTGTCGGACTGGTCTGATGGAAGAATATGACGGCGAATTTCTTTGAAGATCCACCGAAAGCCAAAGACTTTAACTCCTCCCCCAAGGCGCTAGACCGCATGATTGCCGTAATTTTGACTCATTACAATTACGCTAATGCTCAGCTATCAATTAGCGGAGGCTAAAGAGGTTCGCATTAAATATAATAGATAATATCGTCGTCGTTACGAATCGTTCGTTGGTTCGTTCGTTTGTTATGCCTGGGGTCAGCGCGGGAATGAACGATGATAGTAGCGATGATGATTGCTATGAATTAAGTTTCTACGGTAAATCTTAATAACTAAATTATATATGTTTACAAGCAGCAGATGTTCCATTTACAGTAACTAGGAAAATATTCTTTAAGTTAGTTTCTCTGAATCATTAGTTTATTAAGTATACGAATATTTACCACTTTTATAGTTATTTGATATGTTAAATTAATGTAATATATTTTATAGAATCAATTTTATATATATATATATATATATATATATATCGATTATTATTTGCATTATTCCCAGATACAACAATCCAATCCAATTCGAATAAAAATCAATCGCATATGCCGGATATGTCAATTATTTTTATTTGAAATAAATTAATAAAATAAATTGCGACAGAGTTACAGAAGGAAAGAGAAACCAATCTTTTCATTCGTAAACTAATTAAATTAATATTCAATGTTGAAACGTAAATAACAGAATTCCACGCTGCACAAGTCATTAATTCTCAGTACGTATGAATGACGGGCGAATATCAGAAGATGTTCTTTTTACCGCAGTTGGAAGATAAACGGAGAGAGGGTTCAACGTTTCAAAGCACGTGCTATAATTCCATTCGGGCGAAGATCTCGCCGAGTGTAGCAACATGTGCAGGGATGAACTTGATTTTCCTTGACTTGGCCGCATCTTTTTGCGTCTTCGCATGTGCGATCGTGCATCCTTAAATTTTATCTTCTAAGATCTGCATGGGCTTCAGCGCTTGCCACGTTGTGTCATATGTTATAAAAGTACATGTGGATCGTATCAAACAATGGATATTGTTTTCAAGATTTGAATTTTTCAATCTTATTGTAATATTGATGAACTTGTCATTTCAGATGAATACCATAGTCAATCATTTATTCCTATAAATACTTTAGATGACGTTAATTCAGGTACTAAACGTTATTCCTTTGCGTTCTATCATCGACTCATATTTTGATGATTTATTGCCTCGCATATGTGACGCAATACCCTCTCTTGAACCCATAAGTGCACGTTTAAACGATAAATCTTGGCAGTCAGGGTAGAAGGCTCTTTTCAGGTCTCCAGGTACGGTGCAGATTCGTGTCACTTGCTTATCGATACCTTCTCAAATATATTCTGTCGAATGTGATATTAAATTTATAAGAGATACGAAATTTACAATTTATTATATTTCTAATTTTGTAACATTCTTTATCTAATACCAACAGAAAAAGGAAACAAATTAGAAGAAGAATATTATTTACATTTCTTTATAATATTTAAATTATATTTAATTCATTTAACATATTTAATTTATAAGATAGTTCCTATAACGTGAAGATATTAATTTTAGTCTGATTAGTGTCTCTTAATTGCTAATTAGCGTTAAGGTAACTGTAGCGTTAAGCTAACAATCGATAATACTGCAATAAATCTATGGTTTATGATTGAGGTCAAATGTAACAGTTACATCGCTAAAATAATTGCCAAAACTATATTAATCAATAAGCTCTAAATGCTTTATGGTTTAAATAATAATTTCTTTTTAATTCTGCTAAGTATGTATATGTGTATGTATATATACATGTATATATAGAAGAAATAATATTAAAAATAAACCAATTTTATTATATAATAAATTACGTTATCAGAGTTTATTAAAGCATAATAACTACTAATAACACAATTAGCATTGCATTGTTATATAATTTTACAGTTGTTTTATATTTTATGACACATGAAATTATCATATCATTATGCACGCACACACACACACACACACACACACACACACACACACACACACACAAAATGTAAAATATTTAATTATTTCATTAAAAGATCTAATTTTCTGGTTTTAATATTGCCACAGTTATCTGGTTTTAATATTGCCTCTTATATAAATTTAATTTAGTAAATGCATATATATATGTATAATTGCTTCATGTATAGACATAAGATATACATAGGTATTTTTTATTTAATTTAATTTAAAGGTAAAACATACACGATGTCAATCACATGACATATTTTTCGTCTGGCCATTCCTGTTCGATGATGCCGCGATTTGACTTCAAGCATCCTGTGTAGGTAGGTATAGATTTTGCCGGGCAAGATTTCCAGTCAGCTCGAAGTCAGGATTGACGCCAGTCGGAGCGATTTATCAGAATAATGCACACGCCATTACCCTCGTGTCCCCACCTTAACCGAGATCTTGATTTCGCGCGAAGTTCCATGTAAGGCTACGGTTTTCTTTACTTACTTACTCCCTCGTAACTTTCAATCTACGAGCTGCAATATTATTGCAGATCGTCTCTCGCGACAAAATGTAAAAAATGTGTCTCACTTATTTAGGTGGTTTTGCTGAGATTTGTAGAGTAATGTCGCTGTCGTATTTAAGAGATTAAGATGGCGATAGAAAATACGTAACTGCCAAGATTTATGGTATTTGATTTATCCCAAGTAACTAATGTAAGAATATATTTGCGGACCGGTCATCTCACATTTTTTCGTTTCTTGTTTATATTTTTCAATCCATTGACATTTTTATAATTAATTACTCTAATCGTTATTAATTTCATCTTATAAATACTTAGCTTCGTAATTTTATATCACAATTACACATTGAAGTTTCTCTGGTTTGCGCCGGATACTTTACTGCATACGTGTTGAAATCCGAATGCTTGGAGCAGCCAAACGAATGAGGACGTTGTCATGGACATGGCTACCGTGTATTTGTTCGGTCGTTCCGTCGACCGGATCATATTAATCTACTGCTAATGAGCGGTCCTGATCAGCAGTAGAGATGCATAGGTTTTATCTCCAAAGATACAGAAAACGCCCTCATTATGAGCCAACTCGAGTGTGCCTCGTGGTCGGCTTAATATTTAACGCGTCTCGAATCGTTCCATCACTGTTGATATTTCTCCAATCCGAAGAGAAAAAGGATTAGATCGTATTTGTAAACAAGCTTCAAAAGTTAGCTATAAATTATACAAAAATTATAAATTATACGGCTTCCTGCTAATTACAAATAATTCAATCATTATTTTATTTTTAATTTATGATGAAAATTTAGATAGAGAGAAAGAGAGAGAGAGAAAATTTTCAATTAATTCTGGAAGCTTCAATTAGGCTATTTGTATCGATACACAAATTGCTTGAAAAATATATTTACTTGAAAAATATACAGCATTTTAAATTTTAAGTTTGCATAATTTTATATTAAATCGATATCTGCATGTTTTTGTATTTTAATTGGAGTTTATCTCAATAAAAGCGATGAAAATATGTCAAAGAACACATCGTAATATGGAATTATTTGTAATAGATTCCGATTAAAATTGTTAAATTATTCTCTAGATTCCTATTGTGTTTTTTAAAGAAAACAAAATAATTTTGATTAAAATCCATTCCATAATACATAGTAAAAATATTTCTTTAAATTATTTTGTATATCATTTTACGAAAAGACGCGTATTTTGTGACGGAACGAGTTGTATTATATAGCGATTGATTTCGTCAGGTCACAAAATAATTAGTAAATAATTCAGCGTTCGGTTCGTTTATTTAAATGTACACGGGAGAACCCCACATTAAAAATCCAGCGTCTAACGAGCGGTTTCATGGCCAATCCGAATCACTGGCTGATTCTTACCCCCATCCTTTCCTCTTTCGCGCGCTTCTTCGTCTCTGTGGGACTTTTACACGTGCCGTACCATTAATCGTTCGATTAAGTCGCCTGATAACTCCTTTTCGAGCTGAAATCTTGTTCGCGTACCACCAGCCGGCGTCATAATTCCCTAGCTGTAAATCCCGTGCGTTACGGCTTTAGAGAAACTGTATAGAAAAAGAACCGCTGTGTTGCTAAAGGAACTACGACCGCCTACCTGGAACATCTGAGTCACTTTTTCATGCCGCAATTTTTTTTATCTCCGCAATGCAAACGTTATTTTTGGGATGGAACAGGAATATTTAGATAACACGAAAATGTATATTTTTATAAAATTCAGAAAAAAAGTGGTGTATTTCAAACATGAACGCTCATTAAGTCTTTTAAATGCAGATCTATGAGAACTTTCTATGATTTGAAGATAGGAGGTGTGCTTCTCTCTTGTAGCGTATAGCTATTATCCGTTGCGTGCACTCCAATGATAAGTATATACGTTCGCAATCTCTCCCAAAGGGTTAATTACGCATATCTGTATACTTGAAATGAAGAAGATAAATAAAGATCTTGCGATAAAATACAAAAGCAAAGTGAAATGTAAATATATTTATGTCCTTTTTAGAAAATGATACGATTTATTATATTCAATAAATAATAATAGATACTTCTCAAACGAGATGAGCATTGTGTTTTCAATAGCTTCGTTTAACGTACAACGGATTTGAATAGAAATGTTGTCGGTTGAAAATAGTCTTTTGGAACGGAAGCAACAAATAATCGGTTGGAGGTGTGGATGTAAACTGTGCGCGACGCGTTCGTCATATATATAGGGGAAGAAAGAAATAGCAGAAGGAAGAAGACGAGAATGAATGCAAGCGAAGATCGAAAGAGACAGGAAGAGATGGAAATATTCTGGGGAGAGTGCGCTTAGGAGAGTGTATACGTGGACGCGCCCCATATAATCTCGACGATGCCTCTCTAGTCTTCTCTCCGCCTTAGATATCATCCTTGATCCGCGTCGAGGAGTCATTTTCATGCCACTATGAATGCCTGTCATTGCATTTCGGTGCACATGATTTTCATAAACGTATAATAGATTTCACGGCATAGAAAGCTTCCTTTTCATATTAAATAGATTTATAATTTACACAACACACATTTTGACAAATTTCTACAGTCAATATTTCTAAGAAATTTCAATGGGTTAAAAATGTAATATTTTTACAACATAAACAAATAAATTAAAACTTACGAAAAGAAGAGCATAAAATTACAGCACAAGATATTGTTTGTGATATTTAATAAATCACATTTACATTAACAAAAAATTTTTAGACGTTTTCTAGCCATCTTCAGTAAAATAACAAATATCAGTAAAACGCAGAATTTACATAAATCTGACATTAAATTCAGCTGTCAAAAATATAAATATGTATAAACGTATTCTTTCATCTTGTAAAAGTACATCATAAAACGTGGTTGCAGTGCCAATTATCATATTGCAAATTATGTAGAACAAGAATTTCCAGATTCTAATTTAAAAATTAAATTATCGTTAATATCTTCTAGTCAATTTTATAAGGATTAACAATTCGTTACCTGTTTTACAGACAAAATGAATCTTATGCATTTTCCTCACGCAGATGGAAATTCGTCGTGACATTGTGTATTTTATTGAAGATGGCCAGATTGTGGCCGAAACGTCTAAAAATTTTTTATTAATGTAATGATTTATTAAATATCACAAACACAATATCTTGTGCTGTGGTTTTTTTAGCTCTTCTTTTTGTAAGTTTTGATTTATAAACCACGTTTGTTACAATTATAAATAAATTAAAATTTTATTAACAAATCACATGTAATAGTTGACACAATTTTTTTAAATTTGTGTCATTCGTATCTAAAATCTTTTTTCTACTCATAATGCATTTATTAAGAATGTTATAATAATATATGAGAAGAGAAAAAAAGGAATTGAATTTTCAGAAAAAAATTTTAATTTTTTTAATAAAAAAAATTATTATGAAACATGAACTTGTGAATTTCCGTGTGCAGTTTACAATCATATATTCAAATTTACCGTCTAAAGTAAACCGTATGTTGGACATCGCCACGATTTATTACGTTGACACGTGTCTCTGTTGCATATTTTGTTCCTTTGTGGTTCCCCTCTCTTAACGGCGATTAAAATATATATTCAGGATTAGAACCGTCTAATTTCTTAAGTTTTTATATATATATATATATGTTTTTCACGTAATAGATGCATATATTTTTATGTAAGAGAACGCATGTTAATTATGAATTATTTTTTATAGAAAAAGATATATATTTTACAAACTAATTGATTTTATAAACTAATGAATTGTCTATAATTTACTTTTTCACGTATATTTATACATAATGTTGTACATATGTACATGTTTATAGTGTTTTATTCTGCTTACATGACCTTTAGAAGCCTTCTGATAAAATTCGCAAATAACGTTAATAAAAACGTTACTCATATATATATATATATATGTATATACATAATGTTTAATATAAACTTTATGAAATATTTTTTATAAAAATGAGTGCAACTTACCATTACTGCTCTATTGGCAACAGACTGAAAAGACATAAAAAACGGACGTCTAACAACCGACAGTTGAGTAATGGATTATATTCCTTCCTGATCGTAGGTATTAAAAAATGGTAAATGCTCTTAATGACGGCATTAATAATTGTATTCACCAAACCGCCAGTATTGACCTGAAGACACCCATACGTGGCACGCCCGTAGAATACCCTTGTAACGATCTGGTTCGCATTCATCTGGGCGGAGAGATCGTTTGTGAATGAGCGAACATTCAATGGCCGCACTTTTGATCTCGGCATTATTAATTATCCGCAAGTAGCTGCGAACATTCGGATCTTTTCCTGCCCATCTAAATTTCGTAAATCATCTAAATCTTCGATTTGACGGGTTCATTGGCCATCGACTGATTTTTGGTATATCCAATATTTATCTATTATTACTTCAAGAAGCTTAAAGAAGCTTCTATGTAAAATATGAATACTTTAATATATAATATATGAATCTTTGAAAGAATTTTTTTCTTCAGTCTCATTATTATTAAAATAATTTGCACGCAACGCAGCGTGTATCCGACTAGCGGATGTAGGCGTCCCAAAGATTCCAGTTTGTTCCCCGATCATCGATTCGCGCTAGATCACCGACTTGAGATCGCTCAAGGCAGTCAGAAATCGTTTGGTAGGTGACCCTTATCGCCTTATTAGAGGATGCGCTCCCTGTACTTAATACTTTACAATGGCTTATCTCTCGTACATGCGCGCCTTTATCTTGATCCGGTATCGATACGTCTCTTTCATGCCCTTCGGACCGGGCATACTTAACACAGACCGTCATTACTTAACGGAGAGTAATAAAGTTGTATTACCAATTAGCCCATCCCGTACAAGCACGCGCATGAACAGCTCGCGCCGATAGTTGGTAGCTTATCGTAGTTGCAATCGTTGCGCTGCCTCGTTTCGATCTCGCGAGGAGGATAAAATCGATGATCTGAAGGATAATCATTGTTATCTTACGAACAGAGTACTTGTTTCGAACGCAAGTACATACCGTCGTCACGATCGACAGATGAATGCAAATCGCGAACTTAGTCACCGTGAATATTATAATAAATGGCAACTGGAGCCAATTTCCTCGTTGCGCAATGATGCGCAATAATTGTACAGTGGCTAAGGATGGCCCAGCGCAAAAATCCACTGATCGCGCCGCTCAGTCGCAGTCCGAAAAAAAGAATGCGGAAGTGCAGGGCACGGGACGAAGGGACGGGCTTGACTTGTAGTTTGGCAGAGCGATTTTTATTCACAACGGGTGGTGGTAACTGAGCAACCGCGGGGGGGCGACGAAGGGAGCGAGATGGAAAGACAAACAAATGGATAAGTGTGAGTGTGTCCAGGATCGTAATTAATGGGTAGTTTGGCGGTCGGCTGGACAGCTGTCCTCTTTTTTCTACGGCGACGGACGGAACCGTATAGCCGACGGAACGTCGCAGCAACCGAAAAGTAGAGAACGAGAAAGAGAAACGCGGAAACCTCCTCACAGTCCAACTTAGACACGGCTCCAGACATGGCGGAAGGAACAAGATGGATTACCTGACACTACCGGACAAGATCAATTGAATTTCTATTTGGACGTAACCGAGCCCTCCACTAGGTACCCACTTTCCCCCTTTTCTTCTCCTACGAATATCCTCTCCGCATGAGCGTTAACGTCTAATTCTTCTTCTAGACTTTACAATTTCCCTAGGTATTTTTTTTACAAATTAAAATTAAATGATTAGAGCTGATGTCAAATATGAAATTGCTCATCAAATTTTGTTTAAGAAATATTTATTTTACACGCAAACGAATCAACGCAAGCAATTTATTTCCTTAACAATCACTAATTGTGGGCTGCTACATACACACACACACACACACACACACACATATATATATATATATATATATATATATATGTATGTATGTGTGTGTGTGTGTGTATAAAATATTATTATCGCATATGTATCGCATAAGAACATAACGATCACTCCTTCGATCTTTATAAATTTGCAACAATTTATTGATAATAAATAATATTGTATCTGTAATATACGGTTCCTTTTAGAAATGTATTTATTAACATTAACGATATATTTAAAGTAAATTATAAACAATAAACTTTTTTGCTGGAAATATGATAATGGACTTGATAATTTTCACGGTGGACCTCTTAATTTTTTATACGCGCAATAACAACATAGAGTCACGCATCCTTCTCTTGCTGTCTCTGAGTAATAATAAATGACTTCGGCAGGAACTGTCTAATTACCTTCATGGACACTGCACAGATGCACGATGCAAATACTGATAATCATGTAACTTTTTTGTCACTGGTTTTACTACGTCGGTTGAATTAAATGTTGAGTTAATTAATAAAATAAAATTGAAAAAAATTTAAAATAATTAAAAATAAAATACCTGGGGATTTGTTGTATATCTTAACTTTTAGTACATACGATTATCATTCGTGTCCTGCACATTTCTATTCTTTGAAATACTAGAGACATGGCTAATTTTATAAATATTAACGCAAATTTCGTTATCATTATAACGCAGCTCTTTTACCATATAGAAAGAAAATGTTTGATTGAATTAATTGGATTTCTGATGGAAAATGAACGATCCAGAATTCTAGTTAAGTCTACTAGATTTCTGGTTAAATCTACTGAATGTTGGTTATTTTAATTAGAATTTTAATAGATTTAACAAAAATCTTATAGATTTAACTAGAATTCTGGATCGTTTATTTTCCATCATTTTAGTTAATTCAACCAAACATTTCTTTCTATGCATCGTAAAAAAGCTGTTCAGCGATGTTATAACGATAACGAAATTTTTAAGAGTTACGAAATAGCTGATTTTTACTTTTTTCTTTTTTTTAATACAATTTTATAAATATTTTATAAATATTTTATAAATTTTTTTTTTACAATTTTATAAATATTTTCTAAAAATGTTAAATATATGTAAAAATTACTCGATAATTTTTGTACACTTGTAAATGATAAAAATTTATCCAAGACATGACCTACTTGTCGTGTAATAAATTATCGGATAATCATCGTAGTTGTTTTTTTTTAGGTTTTTAAGGATAATATTTCTTTTGTTAAAATTTTTGTTTTTTTTTTCACTGAACATTTGTTCATGTTTTACATTTGCAATGATATTTTATAATAGCTGAGGCAACTCTTACTTATATCTTCTTCGCTTTTTACTAAATAATTATTAGGTGTTGGAATTAATTCGTAGCGTTTTTAATGAAAGAATGTTATTTATTTCACATGAGCATTAAAAAATACATTAATGAAAGTACTTCCCATCACTTGTAAAACGCTACGAATTAATTCCAACACCTAATATATATAAATAAAATGACATGTTCCATTAAATTAAAAATTGAATACAAATCCAATGGACTCATCTGACTAAATAAATTAATATATACATATTTATATGTACATATATACATATTTGCACCACTAATATGGAACATAATAAACTCAAATAAAAATGATAGTAAATTGGTGTAAGATAATGACAATACAATACATATATATATATATATCGATCTGTACATACGTGCAGCCTTAACACAGTATAATGATATGACAACGTATGTCTGAATTTGTAATCGTGTCACTTTTCTATATGCGTCATTCGTCTTAGCGAATGTCATATCATTGGCGTTGTATATCGCATAGAACAAATATAAGCTTTTTTTGCAGTTAATAACCGATTATAATTATCGCGCATTCGTCGGCCAATGTAGTTTACTCTTACAAGACTATATTTTTCTCAACAATATATGACTACTACAAATAATCGGGTAATTATATCTAATGACCGCGACGAAGAAGTGTAATGATAATGAGCTACGGATAACGTCGATGGACACAAGCGGCTGGTGTCAATCGGCTGTAATCTCGATCATAAATATCAAACAGCGCGTATATACACATATAGATATAGCGTATAACCGAATGCGTGAATTGGGGTGTTAATGAGCCAACTCGGTGATGATAACTCGCTAAATGCCGGTACCGTACATGCAAACCGCTTATTTCAACCCTCAAGAACTTGCATCTGCATTTCGTACGAATGCATTCGCGGTGTCTGTATGGTAATGCCATGACTTCGGCCAACAAACCGGCAATGCATCGTTAGCCCGACTGGCTGGCAGATAAATGACGTGGTCGCCTCACATCTGACGTGAATGAAGCCACGATGGCTTACCCGCGTATACCTACATGCGTATTTACGCGCGCGTGTGCAAGTCCGTAGTCGATGTGCCCGTACAACCTACGCCATTCCACCCGGTGATCGCAATAACTATCTAATGGTACATTGAACGCCATCGTCTAGCCATCGTGCAACCTCGACTTTCCGCGTGCGAGCTTTACTCAGATCAATTAAATATTTTGTCGATCCCGCAGAATTTTAGCCCGGAGTGACTGTCCGCGCAGATTTATCGGCCTTCGTTAACGTTTGATGCCCAGTAAGCGATCTGTGTAATGATTATTGCGAGTGCGAGCATAGGTAAGTAGGTTTAATGAAATGTTTCGTCAACCTTGAAGTACTAAGTCACGGCGATCTAGATCCAGTTGATCCTACGAGCATGTCAAAATGATTTTATTTAACGAGAATAGATTTCGTGGGAAAATATCGATCAGTGATTACTATTATTCTTTAACGATCATATCCGGTCGCCGAAGCGTATGATTTATGTAATGGTTTTTCCAACACGCTTACATCATAACTTCCCTTAGGCATTTAGGTTATTTTTACATTCATTTACGCTGCAGTTTTCTAATACAAAACTTTCAACTTTGTACGATCCGGAATATTGTAAATAGTACAAAATAAAAATTTTAATGTATATTATTTTTTGCATATAATTATTCTGACATGGTCTTTTCGCGCATTAATTATTTTTTATAGAAAGAGATTATATTTTATTATTAAATTCAGATTAATTAAAAATTTTATAATACTATTTGCTTAATAATCGATACATTTATGTAGGTTTGTTATCAATGAGATAACAGACCTTTTGTAAATTTACGACATTATTATTAATAATAAAATGAAGTGTCATAATTAGATTATTATCGGTATCTTAATCGTGTGAAATTATTTTTCGGCTCAGATGGCAGTTTCTTGAATGCTTGAAGTATTTAATGTGCGTGCAAAATTTGGGAGTGGCAGTTACACACGATACGCAGCTACAAGAGAGGGTAGAAATTGTCTTCCCTAGCAGCAGAAGAATCCACTGGTTTCCGGTACACGCAAAAGTCTCATTAACTTTCGCCACCCGATATACATCCCGTTTTAAAATGGATCTACTGTTCATCGACCAGAAACAGTGAGAATAGTAACCGACCAAAGAATACATTTGTACACAATAAAGGCTAATGTGATTGCAACAATAAAAAGATGATATAAGTTTAATGTTTTGTAAGTATTAATAGATTAATAATTGATATTACAGATAAGCATTTTGAATTCAAGATCAGTTGTACCATTTATAATTGATTGGATACTGAATCTCTCTCCGGTTTTAGTTTTTTTATTTTCCGACGTATAATTTAATTTATTCTCGATATAAATTATCGATTATTAAAATTATGCTAATGTGCATGTAATAGGTTAACGTCACATATATATCAATGATCAAACGTGTGTTGCTTTAATTTACAACATTATGACGGAACATCCTACGCACGCCGCGATGAGAAACGTCGACGATTCCACGGCGGATGAGCAGCTAGCGAAGCATCGTGACGTCGGTGGACTATCATCGTATCAATGCGGCGGAGATTGACAGTCCTGGTCGTGATAAATGATATTTCCAACGTCCTACTCCCCCTGTACCCGCTCTCCTTCCTCCCTCGTACCACTGCGGATCCATCCCCGCTGAGTTCGGCTCGGCACGAGGGTGCCCCGACCGAGCAGACTGAGTAGTGAGGAGGGAAGATATTCGCGGTGAGAAGTAAGTAAACACGTTACGCAAACAAACGTTGAATCGATAATCCTTCTCTCCTTAAAAGTACACTTCATACGTGAAATTTTTAAAATATTTTAATATATCTGAAAATATTTCTTTATTGAAACGTATCGATTCTTGATTAAACAACTCCTTGGAATTCTTCGATATAAAAACGGCTCTTCGAACACCAAGCACACGCGACAGTGTGAAATTTGAAAAATTAAACGCTCCAAATTTGTCAATGCTTACTTTATGGGACATGATGACTTCCCGTTCTTTATGATGAATGATGAGTCACAAATACTTTCGAGTCGTAAACTCGAGCGATGATACCTGAGACCCTTATGGCTCTTCTGCATTTAAATGTGAGACTATAAAATTATTTTCAACGTTACAGGAAATAACGTTAGCTTAGTTTTTTGCGATGTCTGTATTAAAAGAGAAATTGATCGCTTTATAAAGTGCACTTCATGAAAAGCCTCGAGTCAAATATAGACAATATATCTATGCAATTACATATTTCAACATCTAAAGTGTGTGATTGATTTTCAATTTCCCACGAGCTGAAGTAACTATATAAGCACACATTTTGTGAAGATGCAAAATTTATTAAGTTCCTACATATAATACGGCAGAATTATTTTCTTTGTCGGAATACTTTATACATCTTTGACAAAATAATTTAACAAGGTATCAGATATAATGGAAAACCGTGTGTGAAAAGCATAGGAAACACAACAAAGCCAGGTTTCTTCTTAGATTTTTCGGTGTCCTTTGCCGACAAAGATTGGGCAATTGTTCGAAAATTTCATTCGAAAAGACACGTTCTATCCCAGCGTGTCTCAGCATGATCTAGCGACGTTTTGATAGTTATTGTTCGAAATAAATTTATTATAGGAGACATGTGTGTATAAAAAATGCAAATTTATTATTTTTACGTTCAAGGAAAAAGATTTGCAATTAGAAATATTATAGATTTAACACTAATCGAATTATTTTAACAATAACAAATAAACAAAATGCTAATGGACTCTCTATAATAAAAATTATAAAGTGTAGAAATACAGGCTATGTGGGAGCCAACTGCAGAACTTATTGCATAAAACATATTTTTCAATTGTACATAAAGAAATCTGATGTTCACTTCAACTGTTCAACTTACGTTACAACTATACATTTAACATGTTTCGAATACATGGTTGAGGTCTCTTCAGAAACCAATAGAGAGATAAGAAGATTAAGTAACGAGATTTCATTTTCTCAAAAAAAAACTTTAGTGCTAAATTATTCACAGAGCAATGAGAGCTGCTCACATGACAGTTGAAAGACTGTGTGGAGAAATTTGGGTATACAGTCATGAACAAAGTGTAATCGATGAAAATATAAAACTGTCATTTAAGTATGAAAATTGGTTCAGTCAATGTAATATTAAAAGAACTGTATAAGTAATTATTGCGTCCTTATTGTAACCGACAAACGCTGTCTCAAATTATTATATTAAAGTTTTTAAGACAAGTATATATTTAATTTTAATAAAATATTTAAGATATCAAAATAAATTATTATTTTATATTGATATATAAAACCATAGATGACATAATTGGTCGCAGAATGGCACACCGCAAATGAAATACAAATTAATCATACAATAATAGATACCGTCTGGCTTGATTTCGATATCCCCAATTTTCCCAAATGGCTACAAACGTCTTTCTCTCTCTTTCTCCCTCTCCTTTTCTCTTTCTTTCTTCCCCTCCCTTTCGTTTTTGCGAAAATTCCTTATTTCAATGGTTGCTCACATGGCGGAGAATCGGCTAGGGATTGAGCACATATGTCACCCTATGAGATGTTACACCGTTCGAACAACGCCAAACCTACGCAATCTGCTACATTAACTAATACATTAATAATGTAAATATGTTTCTCAAATATTTTATATTTTATACAGTTGTACTGGACTTAATTTTTATACGCAATATTTTTAAATGCAGCATAATATTTAGAGAATAAAGTGGGTTATACAAAATTATACAGTTTTGTATTTAGATTGTTATAAGTTTTACTATGATTGCGATGTCTCTATTTTACTTATTTAATACTTTCATACTTGTACATTGATGATTGATTATTGAAAGCATGTCAAGCATGTAAAAGTAGCAAGATGATTTGTTGAATGTTGTCATTTTTTATTTAGTTGACTTTCTTTAGTTACGGTCTTCTTTTTGAAATAGAAACTTTCAATTTATTGCCGCCCATGGTCGTAAAAATGGTTCAGTTTTGTTCTCGATTTCATCTTTACCTGCCTAACAGAGAATAACCTTATAAAGGACTACATATTGTTTCTAATACAATAGTCACAATAGTCAGTTCATAGTAGCTTGCATAAAAACGTCTAGTGAAAGTTAAGACAAGCGTGACAAACTTTTCGATGGAACTGAGGTAACATACAAAATCTGAAAATTTTACGTTATTATAAAAGAAACTTGTAAAGCATAAAAATTATTTTATTTTGCAACATTCCAAGATGCATATTATTTAGATCCTTTTATTTCTTAATAATTATAATAAGCTTAATAATTATAATAAGCATGTCATCATAAAAAAAAAACATTGTCACACATATATAATAAGATAAACTTACATAGTTGAATACGTCGATATTAAACTCACATTGAGAGCAATCAAATTGCTATCAACGTGTGATAATTATGCTATTTTAATTTTTAGAAAACGTTTTTACAACGTATACTATATTATATGTCGACGATATAACGCAAGCTAGCGAAAATAAAGTCAGTAGCCAAAATCATTAACGAAATGCTCCCAACTCGGAAACCCTCGACCCTTCCTACAAGTATCACCCGTCAATGATTATTATTTATTGCTATCATGCCAGTCGACTAACATAGAATGCATTTCACGTCCACACGCGTGAGAGTGCGGAAGCATTCTTCTAGCGTCGTTTAATTCACCGTGTACGCCTAAATTTGACTGTATACATGTGACGCGTACGTATGTGTGCGTGCATGCAGCGCGTGGATCGGCCGTTTAGAATCCCCGCCCGTAGGATTGGTCACTATTTCGAACCCAACTATCAATCACTTTTTTCGGCCGTGTTTTACTATTTATAGTTTGTCCGCAAGGCCGTCTATTATCTTCCGTTAAGGATAATTGTTTTCTTTTAATTATAGCCCTCTTTATCGTTGACGCCTTGTCCATTGTGTTTAATCAATACATCTCACTTAAACGTCTTAATGTTTCCGTTATTTTATATAATCGACGTATCATAAACATTCGACGTGTAAATATAACATTCGCTGTGTAAATATGCTTACAAATATTAACGTTAAGGAGAAAGATTATTCCGTGATTTCGTTTGACTAATACATAATATAAACAGATATTCGTGCTTCTACACTCGTGGCAATTGTTTCTAATCCTGACGACTATTTACGAATTAATAACTAAAGTGAACAAATTTCGTAGAATCGGAGAAAATTAAAAGAAAAAAAAAGAATGAGAGAAAAATATTATACAAAAACTAAAGAAAATATATATAAACTCTGTTAGTTTCATTTTCTTACGTCTGTTTTTATTTATTCTGATGAAAAAGTTAGATAAAAATTGTTTAATAACAAAAACAAACAAATTCTAAAAATCTATTTTCCGAACAATTTTGCGACTTGGAAGAAAACAAAAAAGAGGTACTATTATTATTAATAATTAATCAGTTTTGAGAAAAGAAATTTACTTCTGAGATTTTTAAGTTAAAAATGAAGATTTTAAATTATTAATGTTTCCGATATATATTTTTTTGCATTTCATAATATTTTTTGTCATTTTTGTACTTAATTTATAATATAATAATAATAACAATATATAATACGTTTAAACAATATAATGAAAATTACCGTGAGATTGTTAACGTATTACTTTTATAAATAGTTTTATATTAAATGTAAACTATTTCCCTTCTCTCAGTTGACGCTCGATTCTATGGCAAAGATGTACGTAGCACGTATTGTGTGAGGTTGAGGTCGGGTTGGAAAGAGAAGAGAGGGAACAGCATAGGTTTTGGTGTCAGTAGTGTGAATAGTGGGAGGAGACTGCAGCATCGAACAGCAGATCAAAAATCGAATGTATATATTGGGGGTGGCCTTAGCAGTGAATGAAAGAGCAGCTGACAAAGAGACAGAGCCCCCCTGCGATACCTCGGTTCAGCAAGAGGCGCCTATGGTGACTTTTGCCAAGGGTAGTGTCCCCCTCTCTCCATTCTTTCAAAGACCTCTGGTCACACATTGAAAGCTCAGGGTTTTCGATAGAACCGTAAAGTCTTCCCCTCCTCTTTCCTCCCTTCCCGTTATACCAATAACACCCCTAGAACAACCGAAAATCGAGTCTGTGTAGGATCACAGCAGTGACTCTTAACTAGTCTTACCGTATGCTTCGATTTCATGAAACGGCTAAATGTGAATTTATATGTATATACGTTTTGTGAATTTTAAGTCGTGAAGTCTTACATTCGGATTTAAGTGCAAAAATTAGACATTTTAAATAAATTTATGGCCAGTTGTTTGGCGTGCAATAATTGTAATACAGTTGTACATAACCATTTCAAATAAGAATATGTGATATAATCAAGAAACGTGTGGTAGTGTCTCGCGTAAAGTATATGTGTTCGCGATACAGACAGCGACACCGACAGACAACAGTGTCAATCATTTAAACATGAATTTGTGATAATATGAATACTTGATAATATCAATATGAATTCAAATAATGGTTCGTACTATTGCCCGACAAATATACCATTACATCAGACGTATTATCAGCAAGCATTAACGCAAGAGAACAGACCTGAAGGACACGTGTCATCATCTACCAGTTTATTAAGGGATACACTAGTACATGGCAAAAAAACAGTGACACAAAATTATGCATATTCATACACAAACGTAAATGGTATGACTTCGTCATATCAAATCACGCCAAACAATCAAATGATTTCGCATAATTCATATCAAACCTGTTCTGTAGAACATCCATCATCATCTAAAATATCGGTGATGGAGTGTGAGGAATTTTTGAACAACTTACAATTAGGAGGACAAGATCAACAACAAAAATACAATAAATATGATCAAAATTATCAAGGACACAATTATGTGCAATCACATAATTATACTTTATGTACTCCTGGACCATCCACTACTTCAGTGCAATGTGAAGACAAATCAAAGCAGCAAGTCATTTTTAATGTACAACAAGAATTGCAAATTGACAGCTATAACAGGAATAATAATAATAATAATACAAGAGAAAGAAACAAGAATATTAGAATGTCCAAGTATAACAGAGTACAAAGAGAGCCTTATTCTAACAACGTTGTAAATTATCCATGGATGTTTAAAAGGACAAATGGTTAGTTATTTTACTAATATATATTATAGATATTATAACATTTATATCATATATGTATATGAACATTACAATAGTAATCAGAGAACTGTTTAAATTTGAATGACCTCTATTCACATTTTTATCTTTTCTAAAGAGTCATGAATATTTTACAAATTACAATAGGTTTTTCTTATTTATTACATTTTTAACAAATAATTAAATCTCACTCGCAACTTTTGAAATATCCAATCATCTTTATTTAAAATTAATAAAATCGGGGCATATATAGGATGATTGGGACCAAAGCAGTAAAGATTGTCGATTGCTTTTATACAGAGCTGCATGTCAGTCCAATAAATAATTAAAAATATATGATAATATTTTTAAAAATTAGTTGAATAAATGAAATCCAATATCTCTCCATTAATTTTTAACTACATACTAAATTTATCCTTAATATATATTATTTATTAATACGAAAATTATTGATTACAGTCCAAGACAATGGAATTGAGCAGAAGCGCACGAGGCAAACCTATACGCGCACTCAAATCTTGGAACTGGAGACAGAGTTTCGTTTACATAAATATCTTGCAAAAAAACAACGTACAATGTTAGCTCAAAATATTTCTTTGACTGAGCGTCAAGTTAAAATTTGGTTTCAAAATCGACGAATGAAAGAAAAAAAATCGCCGAATACATTAAACATAATCGAAACATCACCATCGAAATTAACAGTATCAGAATCCAATACGCAGATGATAATTCACGAAACTCAAGTATTAAATCCAGCGCAACAGACACAATTACAACCTCCACAACAATTTTATGAAGAACATCAAAATTATTTTCCTAATCAAAATATATCAACAACTCATTATTTAAATAATACGCATTATTGAAATAATTCTGAAGGTAATAACTAATAATAGTCACTTTGTACAGTGATTCTGTAAATAACTTCAATTATTTTTAAATAATAGGAAAATATCAATTACTCTGGATAGAAAAATTTAGTAAAATTAATTAAATTAATAAAAAAAGTTAATAACATTGGACAATAAATAGAAATGAGTAAAAATTAATAAATTCTTACTAATTTATATGTTTATTCTTTAATAGTAATTTTCATTTTAATATTGAAACATTAATAATGATTTTTTTGTCATAAATGAGTATAGATAAAAATATTTTTTGAATGACGTAATTATTTTGCACTAAATTACAATAAACTTTGATATCAAAATTCATTGCAATTATTTGCATTTATTGTACATATATATTTCAAGAAGTATTTGCGATGAGAAGAAAATCAATATAATAATTTTTTGTAGATATACTTAGACCTACATTGGCGTTTTAAAATTAATCGAGATAGTTTTAAGAAACGAACTTATGCCAAACTGAGGACAAAGTTGGTCCTTCACGCTGGTTCGTAAAGAGAGAATGCCGCCACGGTCGAGATCGGGGCAGCTGACCTTGCAACCACTATGATTTATGGCCGAGCTAAACAACGAGCATCCTATAGCTCAGGTACACGAAAGCTTGGCCCTTCACATCGCATTTTCTCCTGAGTATTCTTTTCCTAACTTTGCATTTCGTCAGTAGATTTTGCTCACGAGTATTGCATACGTCATCCAAAAATATTTTGACGTTCAGAACAAAATTCATATACAATTTGATTAATGATAGTATCCGCATTTAGATCGCTACTAACCAGAATATCGATTACATTTTCCAAACATTTCTTTTTTTTTACTTGTCGATTGCTACAATAAATTTTATATAAGAATACATATAAATTAAAATAAATTTATAATAATTAATTATAATCCGTTTGTAACATCTTATGTTAAATGAGATCTTTCTTTATGTATATGATTGTGAAATTTAATAATAAGTGAAAACCAAGAAATGTTTAACGCAATAAGCAGAGAAAATCATATTTATTGATAAATATTGTAAAATTTTTACACGAAAATATTATTAGGCACCAACATATTTGCTTTAACCAAATATAGCCTTGATCTTTACTTATTGTGTTGCATATATTTCTATCATGTTCAAATTAATCATATAATTTTAAACAAAATGACATAGTATATGGATTTTATCTAAAATGTAATTAATATTACATTTTATATATACATATACGTAAATGTATATGTGTGTGTGTATACTATATATATATATATATATATATATATATATATATATATGTATATACTATTTTTATAAATATTTTAAGCATTATAGAGTAATGTTTAAAGTATTTCTTTTATATACAGAGTATTCAGCGTAACAATCCGCACGATTTTTCAGACACTTCCGACAGTTAAAAAAAAGATTGAAGGGTGAGTAATCATTTGTTTTATATAGGCTACATGCGATAAAAGAATTAAACATTTTTTTTTCATAAGAAAATTAAAGTCATCTTAAGTTTTTTAATATCATATAATTTTTTTCATAATATTGTAGAAGTCTTCAAGATAAATTCAAATCACTGTTGAAATATTACTTTTTTTTATTAACATTTTATTGATTTTATTACATATTTTATTAAATAAGTACATGTCTATGTATGTATGTATATATGTATGTTCTGTGTTCTAGTCAAAGATTGTAGTATTGCTGTTACAAATAATGTTACAATTTTGATATTAAGTATTAATTAAATCAATAAAAGTGACATTTCGGTAATGATTTGAATTTGTCTTGAAGATCTCTACAATATTATGGAAAAAATATTGTATGCTATTTAAAAAATTTAAGATGACTGATTGTTTATAAAAAATTTTTTTTTAATTCTTCTATCACATATTGTAACCTGTATAGAACAGATTAATATTCATCTTTTTAACTTTTTTTTTTAACTGTCGGAAGTTATCTGATAAATCATGCGGACCGTTACGGTGAACACTCTTTGTGTGCGTGTGCGTGCGTACGTGCGTGTGCGTGCGTACGTGCGTGTGCGTGCGTGTGTGTATGTGTGTGTG
The DNA here is from genome assembly GCF_024713525.1 of Acromyrmex echinatior. NCBI lineage: Eukaryota > Metazoa > Arthropoda > Insecta > Hymenoptera > Formicidae > Acromyrmex > Acromyrmex echinatior. Next base: position 14,535,508 of record NC_141853.1, on the reverse strand, counting down.
TGTAGTACTTTACCATTATTGTATAATACTTAAAATATTTATAAAAATATGTATTATATATATATATATATATATATATATATATATATATACACACATATGCATATAAAATCACTTCAAATATAATAAATACAAAATTGACATTCTTTATCCAAATAATATCACTTTACGTAAAAAAGAGAAAAGAAAATTTAAAATTGAAAAATTGCATTTGTATAAACACACACATAAATATATTTTATTAATATTAGCATTTATGCATACATGCATATTGTAAGCAATGTTAATATAATAGATATTCGGTAAACTTAGAATGTTAGAATTTAGGGGATGACTAGATAGAGTGGGGGGGAGATAGGTATGTGTGCAGCTGCGCTGTTCACATGAAACAAGATGGTTGAAAGCATAAGCGTGCGTGAACGAGTGTGCTCCTTTTACTCTTATTTTTTAATGTTTTAAGTGTTTTTTCGTGCAAGAATTTTTTCTCTTCAATTTCAACGTACAGTGTTTTCGGAAAATGGACACAAGCATTGCAAGTAAATAATATTAACGATAAATTTCCATCAGTTTTATTGATTACAAATTGATATAATGTGTAAGATTTTATTTATTTTGATCTAATTATGAAAAAAAAAGTTTTTTTAATGAACCTTTGTATCCGTGTTACGTCATAAAAATATTAATAAATTAATTTGATACAATTATATCTTCAAAAATGCAAAAAGTTTTCAAATTCTATTGATTCATTATGCAACTATTGCAAATTATGTAAAATAAATAAATAATATTATGAAAAAATAAAATAAAATTGTGATTGTAATTAAAATTGTAATCATAGCTTACATTTTATATGATAGCTTATATTTTCCGAATTAAATAAGTATTTATATTATTTTGAATAATTGTAAATTGAATTTTAAATTACCAAAAGTAGCTATTTATTTATATATTTAAATGAAATTAGAATGTCATAGAATTTTTATCTCTTTGATATTCTTTTAAGTTGTAAGTCATGCCGAATAAATTAATTTTTTAATCTTGTGAATATAGAACATAAATTATAGTCACATAAAATTGTTCAGAGTATACAATTAAATTTATAACAAAGCATTTAGAATCTTCAAAAGAATATAATACATGTTGTATTGTAGCTTAATTTATATGTTTACACTGGATGTACTTATTGTAAATACTTTTCACTTTCTTTTGTGTTTCATAATTTAAAGTGTATAAAAAGAGCTAACATAATTAATTTTATATTTATACATTTTAATTTATATTGACGTATTTGTACGATATTAAATTTTTTGTTTATAAATTTAATTTAATATTTTTAGATAATAATCTTATGTAATTATAATTTCGTATCCATACCGGGTTAAAACAAATTTATTTATTTATTATTGTATATTTTTGAGACATAATACAATTGCAAAAGTTACAAAGAATTTTTCTACTGTTGAATTATAATTCTTACTGGGTTAAAAAAGTTTAATATATTAAACGTATTTTATAACAGCTTAAAAGAATTCTAAAGAAAATTCATTAACACTCAGATATTGTTTAGAATATAAAAATATATAATTATTTTCCTTTATTTGAAATCCAATTTATAATTATTTAAAGTAATTCATATTATAATTGTGATTGATACAATATTATATCGATACTCATAAATAATATATCTTTTTAATCCATTCCGTAAAATTACATACAGTTGTATATATTGTGCCTGCAGTGTTTATTATAATATTGTAATATTGTAATTAATAAGTATGTATGTACGTTTATTGCATAATACATTATTAAGACAAAATAAAAAATGTATATTATTTATTGATTAAAGAGTATGCATATTTTGTAAAACTAAAAAATGTATAAAGATCGTATTTTTTAAATAATAATTAAGTATAAGAGAAAAATGATATAATTTTCTGTTAATATTTAGGATAAGAATTTCTGTTAACATACGCAATCTCTGTTAGCATATACAGTTGTTTATATTTATTTTTTATAATAAATGATAAATATGTGTACATATAAAAAATCAATAAATATTTATATGTGCACACAAATAATTTTTTCTTTTTTAAGTTATGTTTTCTTAAAAATTTAAATATTTTTTTTAGATACTGCATAGAGTGCATTTTCAGGCAAACAAAATCTATAAAAGAGGAGATAGGTTGTTCGCGAAATGGTCGAAGATTTAGGCGAAAACGGAAAAAGAGGGGGAAGAGGATGGAAACAGGGGGCTGAGAAAGGTTTGTATGGCAATGTGTAGGTAAACCTACATTGCAGAACGCACCCCCAGGAGGGACGGCGGCAACGAGAGTGAACCCTGAGTTTGCAGGGGTTGGACAGAGAGAACGAGGGTCGATATTGTGCTTGACAGATAGTTTCCCATAGCTCCAACAATCCATCATGGCCGGCACGCGGATACGTATTGGTTTTTGTGCAACGCGTCTTAGCTGTGAACCTCGAATTGAATATATTTTTTTCTCTGCCAATTCTCTTGCGTAAAATTTGTTTTTGCGTATTATACGGAATTTTGACATAAAATGAATATATATGTATAAAATTAAACTTTATCATAAATTTACACGTACATATATATGATTGATTTATACATTTAGATCCAGTGAGGAACTAAGAGCAAGACCAATCATATTAAAGAATTTTACAACAGTTACAAAGCTGCTTTTTCTGCTGAACGCAACTATTATCTTCATACAGATATAAGTATATTTTGTTTTAAAATATATTTATATCTATACATATATTTGTTTCTGTTTCTGAATATTGTGAGTTTCTTCTCATCTCATCTCATCTCATATGAAGATTAAAGATATGTAATTTACACTTCTATATATTAGAAAGCTACAACGAATTATGAATTCATAGCGTGTATTGACTGAAAACTACTTGTAAACCGGTTACGATACTTTGCGAAATCCAATCTTAACTTGATAGTTACAATTAATTTGACGCGATCTGTTAAATTCGTAATTGCCGAATGAATGACGGCACTGATTATAGGGCTCTCCGACGGAAAGGTTTTCCTCACTAAAGCTTCAACTCATGCGTCATGTTGATATAAATTAATGCAGTAATCATATCTCTCAACTAGAATCGCTATTAGAGAATTCTTACTATTCGACTTATTATTTATTTATGATGTCATACCATCGATTCGCAATTGCCCGAAGGTTGAACATTTATAGATGATTCGAATCATTCTTCATGTATACGATTGAAACCTAATTTCAATGATAATAATTGCTTTGGCGGAGTCATCGAACTATCGACACTGGATGGATGATAGTGCGAGGTAGATTATAGTAGTGCAAAAAGAGAGGTAGAGAGAACAGACAAACGGGTGCATAAACCATCCCGCGAATTACGGAGAGAAAGCATAACAGATACACGTGTCTTGGCGGCTCCGCTTTGCGACACATGATTCATGGGGGTCTTGATACGTTTTTTACACCTGCGACAGCTTTATTGGAAATTCTAATGGAGAGGGTCTACCATGAAGAGTGACACGAGACCTCAAGGCAATGCACCTTGGATCGACTGAAGTAGGCCGACCAGGCCTTATTTCTTGTCATAGAATCTCGTCATCATCAGGCATCAATTGCGTTAAATCGAAACACATTGACCCGCTGACACGCGCGCGCACGCTCGCAGTAAAGAGAGTAAAATCATTTCAAAAATTAAATGTGAAAACCCGAATGAAAGTTATATTAACTTTTATGTTATTTTTACAACCCGTGTTTATTGATTTTTCTGCATTTTCATAATGTAATTTGTAAAATAATCACAAATCTATAAACAAAATAATAACAATAATAAAAGCAATAATCAAAAATATGCAAAATGTTTAAAATTCAAAAATATTAAGTCGATAATTTACGATATTCATCCATGTTTATGTATCTTTTTATAATATATATTTTATAGTATATAGTTCTATTGTGTATATTTTTATTGTGCGTATAATAATTCTTATTTCTCATTCTTTCTTCCTATCTTCATAGATTTGATAAAAAAAATATATTTGTATGTATTTTTTATTAAAATATAAAAACTGAAATGCTTTGTAGATAAATATTAAAAGTGGCAGTAATAATCATAAGAGATAGTCGAGCATTAGTCATTAAGTGATAAAATAGAATTTCACTGTTTTTATCAGCCGAGTCTTTGGTTCACGATTTTTCATCAGCCACGTGAAAGAAGAGGGCTAAAGTGTAGGACAAACAGCCGACTCTGAAGTGGCGAATGCTATGGAAATAGTGGGGATACGGCAGTATACGTACACAGATGCGATGACTCAAAGTAGAAGAGATACCCAGTTTCGACTGAGCAGTGGGGCAAACGATTAAGTAGTGGGGAGAAGAAGAGGAAAGGGTAGGACGGCCGGGGGCGGGCGCGCGCCACAATTCAACGAGAACAGCCGCACTCGCCACATCTGGCGAGCAACTGCCACACTATCGGCCTATATTCAAAATTTTATTCTTCCTTCCAAATTATTAACGCCGCGAATTAAATACCGATCTACGCGATAGAAACGACGCAAATGAGAAAAGATATTACAGGGAAAATAATGGAGAAATCTAAATTTCACTTTCAATTTTATTGTAACAGCTGAAAAATTGTTGTTTTTATAAGACCTTTATGTTATTTTTTCAATAACAATAACATTTCAATAATAGATAAAAGCAAAATTTTGGAATTTGAAGAAATAAAATTTTAGAAACATAAAACTCAATAAATTAATCCACATGCGGAGAAGAGAGTACTGCGAATACATTGCAAAAATGTTAAAGAAATTTTGCATAATAATAATTTTGTAAAAAAAAACTCGTTTAAAGTCTTATCTGTGATGAGCAAAGAGAGCTCCGCCTCCTCAACCGTCCCCTCCGTCCCGTGTTACCCCGGAATGCCCCCCGTTTGACCAACTGGCTACTACGTCACACATGCTTCTGCTTAGAGCCGCCAACTCCAAAGGCTCTCCTCTCAGGCCGGCTCAGTGAGTTACGAGTTGCGTCCGGGTTCGCCGTACGAGCGATAACGGGGGCGTCAATCGAATCGCGATTGGGAGAGGATTCTACCTCGTGCACGCTCTTCCCTCCTTGTCTTTCTCGGCTACAGGCAACAGGTTTGAATTTATGGGACAATAAAGAGTGTGGTGCGTAGTGCGCGTCTCTCTCTCTCTCTCTCTCTCTCTCTCTCTCTCTCTCTCTCGCTCTCTGTTTCTCTCCTTTTCTCTTTTCTTTCCTTTACGCATTTCTTTCCCTCTAGGCCTCCCTTTCTCTCCTGTCCTTTCGTTGTGAAAAGAGGAGTGAGCGGCGAAGACTATCAAACTCTCATAAAACTGTCAACCGCGGCCACCGGGCTGACTTATGTGCGCCCCTTCCTTAGCCGCGGTTGGAGAATCACACGTTTTCAGGTTGAATCTGCGCCTCTCGCGCGACGAACGTGCGACGATCCCATCAGAAACTTGTTAACGAAAGATCAGACGTATACACATCAAGGAAAAGGATAGTCGGAAGTGAGATAGTCGTTCATACTCCGATTCACGGTTTCGCGTTGCAATATGCAAGTACAACAATTTGCACTTATAAAACGTACTTTTCTTCCATCTCCTGATCAAGAAAAGATAGGATACGTATGATGAAGCTAAAATGGATTCGCGACGGATGAAATCGACGAAGATACGATGATATTAATGGGAGAATCGTTTTCGGTCGATCAGTAAGGAACAATCGCGCCTTCGGTGTTCGTACCACCCCTTTTCTTTTTCGTCTGTCTTCAACCGCGAGACTATACAGTAGGGGGCGCGTGCGCGCGTAGCCCCCCTCGCAAAGCGGACGGAAGACTGCTTCTTGGTGACGTCGCGGCTAGAAGGCTGCAGAGGAGAACGAGAGAGCGATCGAGATACTTCTCCCCCACCAGCGGTTTCAGGGCTCCCGAATATCTCTCCATTAGCCCCCCTGACGGTGCTATCCCCTCTCCTTGACCCCTCTCTCGCCCTCTTTCTCTCTCTTACGCACACCCCTCTCATCGGTTCCTGTCACGTCGGGTAGCAGCCGGGCAACACTACCACACGACGAGCGCCAGCGGCAGAGCGGAGACTCGACGGAGACGCAAGGAACGGGGTTGAAGAATCGTACGCCGACGGAGAGACCAATCAAGGTTTGACGAACGGCAGGGATTGGTCGAGGCGCTCCTCTGACACGCAGAGAGCGCGGGCACGTGACAAGCTACCGCACACACCGGCCTTCCGTTGGATCGTGGCGAAGCCTTCAGTACGATACCAACCACCCTTCGCGCACGCAACAAGAACGGCGGCGAACTCGCGTGCGGGTACACACTCTTCACCCTTTAGCGTGAAGTCGAGCCTCTACCGCGTTGCCGTTGCCGCGATATATAAAGCCGTCTGTTAAGTGCAACACCTGTGACAACGTTCAAGCGCAATTAATCATCGCGTAAATAATTTTAATGCGCGTACATATGTGGTTACTTGGCATGTTATTTCATTGAGAAGAGACTTTACAAGGTCATCTTCAATGGGGCGCCTCGATAAGCTGTTCGTTACGCGCTACTGCACGATGGGCCCACGAGTTCTCTGTAGGTAATCGCGACTCCTGAGCTCATAAAGAAGCGGAAGACAGTTTTATAGCCCAGGCCCACGTGGCCCTCATAAACTTGACTCGCAGGTCGGTTCGAATTCAGGCTCGACCCGCCTGCCGCCAGACGTCTGCCTCTCTCTCTCTATTAGTCCTGAACCCCTCGTTCATTATCGAATCGCTTAGGGACGTGTTTCTGTCGCGTGTAACAGGTCGTGATAGCTGTGAATCGTTCGACGAACAAGGTGAAACTTGTACTCGGAGTAGCCGGTCACGTGTGTCTGTCGCGCGCGATTTTTGTCATTGCAACACGATGACAAGTTTCCATACTTAATGACGACGCGCGTTGTTCAACCGCCTCAACCGATCGAACACAACGTCAGTGTTTTCGTGAATGACGGAACATAGACGTGCACGATATTGATATAGTGACGTTGACGGCAGGTACGTGAAGGTACGTGAAGAATGAGTTCCTATCAGTTCGTCAACTCGCTCGCATCATGCTACGCGGGTCAACAGCCACAGCAACAGCCAAGACCGACCGCGAATTCGCCTGGAGAACCGATGCAGGCAGCATCGCCGGCCGGTGGCGAGTACTACAATCCAAATGCAGCCTCTACCAGCTATCCTGCACCTTGTTACTCGCCTCAACAGCATTATCCTCAGCATCCTTATGCCACACCGGCGTCGGGTATGCAGCATACAGCACCAACAGGAATGATAGACTATACTCAACTACAGCCGCAGCCTCGGCTAAATGCGACCACGACGTCACAACAACACGGTATGCACGCTCAACAGTCGCAACATCATCAGCAACCACATCATCCTCAGCAACAACTTCACGCGGATCCAACGACACCTCTTCTGCAGGGTGCTTCGGCACCCTCAGCACCGTCAACGTCCAGCTGCAAATATGCTGATTCGACATCGTCCACCAGTGTCGCATCTCCGCAAGATTTAACCACATCTACTTCGAGAAATAGCCCAACGCCCTTAGTCGCACCTGGTACAAGTAAATCCGCATCAGGATTGACTTCACCTCCTGGTAGCTCGTCAAGGTCGTCTGTGGCTGCGTCCGCTGCTTCACCACCCAGTGGTAGCTCGAGGGGCGTCGGCGAGGGAAATTCAACGCTGACAACAGCATCTTCCGCTTCGTCGCCCGCTTCCTCTACATCCAGTACCTCTAGCACGGGTAACAATTCGTCCAACAAGGGGAACACTTCTGGCACTAACCCGCCTCAAATATATCCATGGATGAAGAGGGTTCACATTGGTCAGAGTAAGTCATTTATTTTATCTATCTTTTAAATATTACCGCTAAAAATGATATGGCTTTCAAAATACATCTCCTGTTTCTTCTTTTTTTGTTTGCGAATGAAACTTGCTCTTTATTTTATTAAGTCGGTAAAAGAGGAGATTAATAACAATTACATTAATTTATATGTTATATTGTTAGGATTACAAGTGTTTAAGAGTTAAAAAAATTCTGAGTGTTTTATTTTAATAAATATATACATTTTAATAAATATATATATATATTCATCTATATTAATATATTAAATAATAGATTAAATCGTACGTCACATTTAAATTTTCACATATGACATACAATGTTTGCTCAATATATTAATATATATGAATGTATATATCTATTTTTTTTAACTTTCGAAATGTCATCTATCTATCAAAAGCGTAGAAGTGCTAAAATACACGACCTCACAAATTTATTCAATTTGATGATAACAATCTCTACTTAAACCGTTATTCGCGTTTTAAACACGTTTTACGTTCGGTAAACACAGAGATATATAAATTTTGACATCTGAAATACATCATTTGATTTAAAATGCAAATATTTGTAAATAGTTACTTTATTTTTATGTTTTAAGTGCAGCAATATATTAATTTGTACAATGAGGCTTTCCATAATGTAATTTTTGTATAAAAAGATTAGGAAAAGATTAGGACAGACAAATAATGTTCAGTAAATTTTATACAAATAGTCAGATATTCAGTATTTCTAAAGTTAAATAGATATTGCATAAGAGTAGTAGAACAACAATTAATAAATTACAGTAGCTGATGTGTTGAAATGCGCATTACGTGCATATTAATTAAATAAAAATATTATATATTATACAATATATAAGGACATATATTTTATTGTGAGATAATTACAAAATAAACATCTTTAGAGCAATGTACGAATTTTATCCACACGGACACTGCAAGAAATAATTTGTGCAAATTATTAAATTACCGAATAGCAAGATAATTATCAATAATAATTGGAAAATATTTTTATATCTCTAAAATTTTTTATGTATAATATTTTAAAGTATTTAAAAGTGATATTATTATTGCGAAATAATCAATAAATTAAATTTAACATTACTATACTGAAAAATTTAAAGCACTTTATAAAACAACTTTCTGATTATACTTCATGTACGAAAATATTTTGTATATTACCTTGTTGAGTATAATTGTCAAGCAAATATACAAACAATTGAATAAAATATAAATTAGCAATTATCAAGTGTAAAATATTACTATATCACTACACTTATCACTTGATTGAGAGAAAACAAACAAGGCATAAGACAAAGAGAAACAATAGATGATTAGTAATATATATTAAGCAGCGGAACTAGCAATTATACATTTTCGAATAAATATTCGATAACGCAACAAAACGCATCGGTCGCGTCGCCATACCCTCGTGCTCTCTCCAGGATCATCCGAGTATGTACTTTATAAAACACACGGAAATGAGCTCGCGATTTGAGATACGAACGAAAGGTAGTGAGGGGGTGCGGTCAGAACGGGTAACAGTAATTCAGCGGAGACCAAGACTAGATTCACCTGCCCCCGTGGCTCAAAGAAGATAAAACAGCCGAGCGCGCTGGTCGCGCTCACATTAGTCGCCCCGCGTGATTTACTGCGCGGCCAGTATGATTCAGTCAGCGGGGAATTTGACGAAGAATTAATGGTATTATGATATCGTGTGTAACTCTATGTATGTGCGCCCGGGCCATAAATCAGACTGCATTGTAAGGCGCGGGGGGTTGCCTTCTCCTTCTAGTTCTCTCGGGTTAGCTCGAACGAGGGCCTCAGATCGTTCGGCTCGGCCCCCAAACGGGATACGCAGCTCAGATCTTTCTTGTACAAGTTTTGGCTTCCTCTCCCAATCGTTCGCATGATGCCCGCTTGGTTAATACAGCATCCTTTTACTTCGGTTTATGTCCTTCGCACGATTATTTCGCGTACGCTTCGATTCGCGAGAAGCAAAAGATACAAGCGAATTCATCGTTTTTTTATCGGTTATAGCAATATCATATTGTAAAAACAAGGCCCTATAGGTATATATTTAGCACGATGTGTATCTTAACTACCTGAACGATTACCAATTTCCAATTTTAATGGAATTCTAACTATAATTAAACTGTGAAGCAATCCGATAGTGATGCAAATCCGATAGTGATGCATAACTTCAAGAGTGTTTACTGATGAATTATAATTACTTATAATACTGAGGATTAATGAAAATAACAGAAAAATTAATATGACAAGGAAATAAAATAGACATTTTTTAAAAGTCTGAAAAATATGATTAGGTAAATTATATGGTCGATAATGAATAAATATTATTATAAATTTTACTAACACAAGAATATAATTATTGCGTAGCTAAGAGTAACAACAAAGTTGAAATCACAAATTTTGAAATAATATATCTTGAAATAGTTATTTATTGATCAATTAGGATTGCTTTCTAATATCTTCAATTCCTTCCCTTATAAAAACAAAAATCGGAGCGTAAATCGGATGTAATGGGAGAGTAACAAAAGCGTGAACGAAACTTCTAGAAGGCGAAAATTGGAACAATGAAATGTAGACGAAGCATTTACGGTTCTGTCATATTTTGATGTTTCAATTTTCGCCTTCTAGAAGTTCCGTTTATGCTTTTGTTACTCTCCCATTACATCTGATTTACGCTCCGATTTTTATTTTCATCGGGATTTGTCTGAATTTTTAACATTTACTAACAAAATCAACTCTTTTATTTTGTACTTCGGTTGAAATGAATTTCAAGGACAATATTTCTTTCATAAAGAAAAACTTATTTTAAATTTAAAATAGATTAACGGTTGTTGTTAGACATTTGTACATTAAATAAATATGAGAGATTTATGAAAATTATTTGAATAAACATGTAGAAATCAAAACTGTAAGTAAAATAATACAACAATTACAAATGAAAATAAATAATTCATATCTACATTAAGAAGAAAATAATTGATTCGTCGAGGTTAATGCTCAACACAAGACATTCCGTTTAGACTTCGTCCAGCCGTTCCGACGCTTTTGAAGCGTCTTCTGATGCATAAACGTTTGAACACTATTTGAAAAAATAAACTGTTCATTAATAGCCAAAAGAACGAAAGAATCTGGCTTACTTGAAATAGTACATTAATGTATGATTTTACTATTTTGCTCTATGAGAAACATTTTTTTATCAGAATGTATATATAATTATTAATTTTAATACATTTATTATATTATTCTATTAGGTGTTGGAATTAATTCGTAGCGTTTTTAATGAAAGAATGTTATTTATTTCACATGAGCATTAAAAAATACATTAATAAAAGTACTTCCCATCACTTGTAAAACGCTACGAATTAATTCCAACACCTAATATAATATATAAACAAGCAATGAAACCTTAATCATATATTGCCTTTACGATAAGAATATTTTAAACACATTTTTTTCAATTAAGAGGAAAGGTACAAATTAAATTTAAAATTAAGTTTTAAATATGTATATAGTTTTAATATATGTATATACATAAATTTTAACATTAAAACATCATAAGATATAATTTATGACTTTATAAATAATTTATTTGAAGCGCTTATATATGATACTGATAATTTAAAACTTATTTTCATAATTATTGTTTACATAAATGTTAGCATAATTATTTGTGGATTATTGTACATGTAGGTCTGAAACAAAATGCAAAAGATGAAAAGATATTTTAAAATGAGATTAGGCAAGTGGAGGGCAGATTTACTTTAAAAAAGTATAATTACACACCAGTTATATAAACAAAGCTGACGTAAAAGACCTCGAGGAACAATTATACGTTTTCATTAAATCTTATCAATAAAAAATAAAACTACAATCTCTCTATTATTATAAAAGATTTATCCTCCATGTTTGCTATTTGCGCGTTAAGAAATTCTCTTCGTCACTTTAAATTATTATAATTTTCGAATATCAGAAGACACTTTTTAATAAGAATTATTTAATTTGTTGCATTTTTCACAATGTACTATACTATATTATTTTAAAAATTGTAAAAATTATCCGGAATACGACCTTGCTGCCGGCAAATCACGCAGCCAACAAGCATGTGGGTCATCTTCGGGATAAGTAGCAAGTCGGAGATAAGTCCGAGATAAGTAGCTATCATCTGACGAGCAGCAAACGTGAATAAACATGCAATCGATGCGTGAAATGGACAGTTCTGCAGTTTATTTCCGAAATATCGACCTGCGTGTATGCGAGTATGGGTACCGTAGCCCCTATTTAGATAAGCAGAAGGTCGTTTTCGTCATGGAGTCTGTAATTATGGGCCGATCATTCCGCTATAAATAAGGATGTGCGGAGCGCCGCGAGGAAAGGCACGTTTCTGTGTCCCGATTGATAGATGGCTACCAACATGATTCCCAACGTACGAATCCCCCACGCCGGAAGGGTAGACAGTCAAACCAGTGGAACTGGATCTCACTTAATGCCCTTAGCACATTTACACGTCATAAATATGTGATAGTTGGCGGAACAATCTTCTTGTCGAGGAATGGCGTCTACAAATGATTTAAATGAACCATGATATTATGTCAAGCTTTCTTGATTGCTATTTTATTCGATTAATTTGTCATAATTCTACATGCGCTAAAGTTCCATATATTTATGCTAACGAAGAAATAGAAAACGATTTTTTTGTTTATTGCATTTTACATGTTGGATTCAATATAGTGCAAATAAAATAAGTATAGTGCCTTAAGCAAATATGCACGCACATATGTATATACGTACGTATGGTTACGGCGTTCTAACAGGAGAAGGAGATACGAGGACGAGCTTCAAAGAACTGGTTTTACTAACTACATAGCATACTGCATTTTTACGCCGACGAAAATGTTTTTATCCCGAGATACTTAATCAATCCACGCCATACGTACGTTCTAAGACATTAGGGTTAGTAAAATCTAGGATTGTTCGTCATCGTCTCAAAATAATTCACAATCATATTTCTTTAGAAAATTCATATAATACGAACACACATATACATACAACATAGCATACTTTTTTTCTCGAATTTATAAATATAAAGTTGATTGTTAATTTAATAAAATAAATTAATTTTTAAAAAATGATATAAAAATAAAAATGTCATTTTTTGTTAATTAATTAATGATATACGATATGATAATGACAATTACCATAAAATATTGACGATAAAAAATTAATGATAATATTATTAAATTATTAATATTATTCGTCTCTTATACTTAAAGTATATATGCACAGCATACATACGTATGTAATGTTAAATATATTTTAAATCAACGAAATATACTCTACTTCAAAGAGTCTAATGATTCATAAAAATAATTGTCATTTTTTTTTCTTTCATGTCTCTTAATTATTGTGATGAACCAGTTGAAGCGAAATGTATTGTACAAAGAGAAGAAAGTTACCATCGTTACTGCAGTTTTGCGTATAACCGCGGGAAGAGCGCGAATCACTTATTAGGACATAAATTTTCATTGCAAGCGCCTAGTGCAAACGGGATGAGCCGATGGGGTAATGGATGTGTGCCGGGGGCGAAGTGGGCCGCCTGTTGCTGCGTGGCCCGGTCGCCACGGGGATTCTTGATCCTTATGCTCCTGCAGTCGCCCTTTCGGCCGACAAACCCTCCCCGAGGAGAAGATTCCCTCTTCTGAAAATTTACGAGCTAACGCTGAATGGCGTAGTAAAGGGCGATGCCGCCGGTACACACATTTCGTGGTTTTGTCACAACGCGTGAATCAAAAAACTACTCCGCAAAAATAACCGCAAGTATTTTGTTTTCCTTCACCGTATATCATGAGATTTTTCTAGATTTCGAGGAAACGTTTCACGCTACTTAACACGACACTGATTACATCCGCAATAACATTTGCAGAAGGGAGCGTAGAAGAAGAACGAGAGATGTAAATACTTTGAAACAATATTGAGAGAGCGAGTAAACGACTAAAAGCAATAATAATAAACCCAAATTAAATTTGTTTTTTAAATGAGATCACAGTTCTATAACTATATCTCTTTTAGATTAGATTAGATTAGATTAGATTAGATTATAACAGTGAGAGATAACTATATTAAATATAAATAGTCATATGTCTATAATTTTATGCATTTCCTATTAGGTGTTGGAATTAATTCGTAGCGTTTTACAAGTGATGGGAAGTACTTTCATTAATGTATTTTTTAATGCTCATGTGAAATAAATAACATTCTTTCATTAAAAACGCTACGAATTAATTCCAACACCTAATATATATTATTAATATCGCATTATTAATATCGCGATTACATTTCAGCACCTTCTAGAAGTTTTGCTAATGATTATTAACAACACTCCTTTCGCGACGGGCGATTATTGCAAGCCGCGGTAATGTAAGAAATCGTGCGGAAGCGTCATCGTCCGTCGCGACAACTCGATTTAGAAGATACACATAAGTTGCATGCAATGTATAATAGTCGCATATATACCACACAGCCCGAGCACGGATGTGCCAGTGATAAATAAATCACGCGAAGATCAACGATTTTGTATACTTACATCATCCTTTTAAAATGTACAGCCTAATGTGATGTAATCAAATTCTCGGCGGTTTTGCTCTGTCCGCCGCAAAACAAACTGTACTATGAAATATATCCGGCGTAAATCAGATGTAGATATTTGTCATTCGTTGCTATTAGTTAAGATACTCAGACGTCCTTTCGTTTTTATACATATAAAATTATTAACTTATAATTATTTAAATTACTAAATTCAAATAACTATAATCTTAGCTAAACAATCCTTTTTTTTTAATAGATAAACAAAGAAATTATATATATATATATAGAAATGAGGAACTTATAACTTCTTCTAAATTATTTTGTTTCATACTAATTGTAGCAACAGGATCTCATATAAATTATAATTAAAACAAATTCCAGTTCAAATTTAGATAAAAATTAGATAAATTGTTAGATATATCATTAATAATAATAAAATAATATGTTTACACTAAATATATTGCTGTTGCTGGGCACTACATAACATTATACTAGTAATTTAAATTTATATAATCGATGTAATCTTTTATATTAAAATTTGTGAAAAAATTTTGTTAACGTCTCACAATTCCTTTAAAATCGTACATAAATAATTATTAGATATTTATACCATTTCGTTAGATGTGAAATCGTCAATGTAGCTTTTTCTATTGAGATCTACCTTTTCAAGGACTAACATAAAATTTTTCCACGCGTCATTACCTTATTACTCTGATGTTTCAATCCATGAAAGTATAAATGTATATTTTGTCATGGCAAGTGCCTCGTATAGAATCACGCTCAGCACACAACTTCCCTTTTTGCTTCTGGTGCAACTATTTTGGTCCTACTCGTTCAACTCATCGAAAGTAACATGGAGAGAAAATACCTTCTACTAGAGAAGCTTTTTATAAAAGAAATTTTAGAGAAACTCTTCAAACACAAAAAAGTGGTATAACTATGCTGGTATTTGTATAGGTATATTATTTATTTAAACGAGTAATAATTATATATTGAATTCTTTCAGTAAGATGTGAAATAAAAGTAACGTATATGAAAATTTATTGCTGTTAATAAAATATTTTCAATGCATCTCCATTTTACTAAACATTTCCTCATAAGCATATAACTATTTATGAGAAAGGAATGGAATTACGACTTGATAAAGATATACAATCGCGATTTTTTTCCTCTGTTACGGTGTGAAAAAATCAGAAAAGGGTGGGCAAAGATAGATTTTGAACGGGAACAGCTTTATTCCGCGGTGATGTTCTGGGTAAAGCGTGTTTGGGTGGTATAGTGGTGCGGTCCTACGTATACTCCAGCGACTCAGGACCATAAATAAATGCTTGCGCGAGGCTTATATACTAGAGGCGTTCTGAGGGCTTGCGGCACCATTCGTGTGGGGTAACTAGGAGGAACGCCATGGACGATCAGAACGGACAGCCTCCTAAGAGGAGCAACCTAACGTAGGAACATAGGTACTGCATGATTCATAGAGGACGTGGTGTAGAGTCCCAGAAAAGGACACGTGCTTTCGATGAGATTTATCCACCCGACACGGCGAATGTTACGCGAAACGAGGGACAAATGGCGTTTGTCGCAGCTGTCGATGGATTGGATTTTATGACATTTTGGGTGGATAAAATGTTACTGCCGCGCGTAATAATCTTGTACGTGTATAGTTTGAAAAAGATAAAAAGTTATAAATACATAATTTGTTGAAACGTAGTCTAATTATACTTGCTGTTTTCACTTTATCCACGATTTTTTTACGGCACGAAATGCGTAAGAGGCTTGACGCATCATCGGAAGAAAAAAAGAAAAAAAAAAAAATTATAAATGCGCGAGCCCGTCGAATGAAAATTACGCATTTGCATTTTCTCCTAGCTCTCGATGGGAATAAATCAATTCGCATAGGTGACACGCACGAAATGTATATATGCAGACACGTACACGCGTGTATGGCTTCGCACGCCTGTGTGGTTTTGTTCGACCTTAGGCAGCTCGCATCACCGCGACGCACTGTACTCAGACACGTAGAGAGTCGCAGCTGACTGTATTGTTCCCGCTGAAGGTAAGTCATTAATTTTCTCAGCGGCAGAACGTTCTACGCGGTCCAATACATGTACGTCGCGGACACACGTGTATATATGTGTCCGAATGGCCATTCGAACATTTATGGAACGCCGATGCCTACTTCGCACGCTAATAGCGGTATATTCCTGCTCATGATTATTGTCAATTAACAGTTTAAGAGTCTCTAAAACGGGCTATTGTTGGATTCTCAGCGGAGCCATCAGAGTTCGTGAGATCAAATTGTTCTTTTATTGGTCCACATCCTAGTAGGATTGATGGAATCATCTCATCTCTTTTAATTGTTATTAATCGAAAGTTATATATGTCCTTTGATTTTGAGGAATTCGCTTTAACACTAAAATGTTTTGGAGCATTGATTATGAGAGATGATAGTATATCGCGAAAAACGCGCTAAGATGGAACAATGTGCGTGGGAGATTATCGAAAATCAGACAAGAGGAGGAACCATCGGTCCAAATGATATGCATACCCTCGAAGGAAGATAATGCATTCGGAAGGTTGTCGGTAGGTTTGAGTCGCGTGTGTCGGACCGTCGTCTGATGGATGGAGACGCGTAGCCTCTATCCCTATTCTTCCTCAATCCGAGTACTCCGGGCCCTTCGGCGTTCCTCGTCCGATATATACGCGCGCGATCACGTCTTGTGCCTCTCTTTCATTCGGTTGTATAAAGTAACCCCTCGGAGAGACGACAGTTTCTTGCGCGACTGGGCTCGTGCGCGCACACACACATACATGATACAAACGATATACACGCGCGAATTCAATCCATGAACAACGAGAGAATAGATAATATTCTCGGTTCTATCAATCCCACGGAGATGACCTAGTGTAAAAGAGGAGAAGCTAATTTTAGTCGAGTGACGGTTTAGCGAGGCACACGCTTTGCTACGAAAGATTTATCGAAAAGCGATAGGGATCAGCATACTTTCGACTGTTCTTCGCATATAATATTTAAACTGGTCGAACCTTGTGCACGCAAGTTAAACTTCGCATAGCATCTTCAGGCAACGGATACTCACTGTTTCTCATTCGGCAGGACATACCGGAGTTCAAGGTCATCAAGACTTCAAAGCACGTACCTCAATATTCTCATGGTTCATGCGCCATGTATAAAAGAGACGAAAGAAAGACTGTACTGGCTTTTGTATGCTGTCAGCGAGTACAAAGTGCAAAATGAAGGAAGGGAGGTAGACGTGCACGACGGTGGGGACGACGAGGCGTTAATTGAATTTGAGTCCGCGCGGATTATTGTGAAGCGTTTAAAGCGGCCAGAAACAAACCTATTTGCGTCAGAGAGCTTTCTCGTGGAAGATAACAAATGATCCGCGGAACGTCCGCTGCGCAAACTTCGGCATAAAAGCTTCAGCAAGGCTGCCACTCTCTTTCTCCCCTTTTCTGCATCCCCCTTCCTCCTCCATTTTCGCACCCTTCGTTCTTTCGTCACCTCGTTTCCAGCATCTCTTCTAACTGAATCCAGCCCTTGAAACCACTTGCTACTCCCATTTGAATTGAAAAGCAATAGTTTTTGAATCTATTTATAACTGTCCAATGCACACATGGATGCGTCTGGTAGAAAGCGTCGTTGACCCAATTCGAATATCGCATCTCTTTTTTTGTAAATAAATTTTCCGCTGTAAAAGAATTCTTTCGAGTTCTATCATCCGCCATTCTTCGTGACAGAACACGTCAGCTCGACCTACTTATATCGCGTGTCTATCTTTTAATTTTAGCAACGGTTATAAAATGTCACGTAAAAATAACAAACATGTGACACCCTTCATTAATGTATGGAGGAAATCCTCTGAGTTATGATTGAGCGTAACAGTTGCCAATAAAAGGATTTCCATGCTCCACACAAGTAGACTAGAAATTAATAGATTCTTTTGAAAGAGCGACTAGCTTCATGTACCTCCGAAGATTTATAACCAGCAACTTTCCGCGGTGTGGTCCGAGCGTGGTGTCAGCTGTATATCGATCGAAATAGATCCCGCGGATTCCGGTCTCTGAGCTCGATGTGACAGGTCTCAGTGTCCGAACGTTTGGTAACAGGTGGACCGTAGACACCTAGAAGCCCGATCAACTCACGATCATCTAACATCGTTCTCGGTCACCTTCCTCGTCGTGGAATGTTGGACCGTTGATTTCGCTCGAGGAAGGCCGATCTTCGGTCTGCGATTGGTCGTCAGCTGCGCAAGTACGGATAGGTCACAAATCAGCTCCGAACGGAGGCTGACTGACGGAACGCGCGGAGCCGCCTGTAGATAAATTTAAATTGTGCGTGGATTACGTCTGCTATATATCGCTAGCCTCGACGCAACGTTTCAACGAAAATTCATGAGCGCCACTGGCTATTCATCCTGGCGGTGAGCCAGACGGAGGCGTGCGTATCGGATAATCTCCTATCATTGCTCCGACATCGGTGGGCCTTACGTATGACTAAAGTCTTTAACTTGTATACAAATTAGTATACCAATCTATGTTCTAGGATAAGAATATTATGAAACAAATTATTATAAAGTCAAAATATTATAACCTTTACATTTTTTATTACAATACATTATAATACAATGTTTTGTTAAACACACATCTACTTCTTTTGTATAATACATGATTCTTATATGGAGAACAAGAGATTATTTTAAAAATAAAATTTTGCGTATAATTCATTAAAACAGATAAAATCTTCGCAAGACAATCAAAAAATTTGTACCATGATAAACATCTTGAAATTATTAAAGTTATATCAAGTTTTTAAACTATAATATGAATACAAATGATAACTTTTCTTCTTCTCGTTATTCTGAGGAATTCGTAGAATAAAAAACGAATTAAAGAGAACACTCTTCTCTGACTACAAACCTGTCATTAGTAACGTAGAACTCGGACAGAGCAGAAAACGAAGACGGGATATGCCAGCCACGCGATATCACTAGCTGAATGTCTCAGCTGAAACAGTGACAACTTTTAAGGGGACACTATCTTGTATGGTCGAACAAGAGATCTTGAAGCCTTAGACCACCTATGTTATAGAGATGCAATCGTAATTGCATAATAACCGCGGTGAACTGCTCGGGTTATTTATGAACCTCTCATTTTCTTTTGTCAATAATGCCGATGCACTGTTTGAACAGGGTGTTGAATATTATAATTTTGAACATTGTCCGTTTTATAGCAGCATTTGCATTGTAAATGGAATTATCTTATTTCTATTATGCAATTAATTTTTGTTTAAATGAAGTTCGAAGAATTTGAAAGTTTTTAAAAAGCTTTCCATTTTTTGCATGAATTTTTTCACAAAGTAACGATATGATGATTGCATAAATACTACTTCTGATCAGGTTCAATATACAATCTTGAAAAAGCAGTGGTACGTCAAAAGTTACAAGAAACATTTTTTTGAAAATTTTAGAGATTTTTTTTCAAATTCTTCTACACGCATATATAGTATTTCACTATAAAAATTTAGAGACTACAAAAAAATAAGGCATAGATAATCGAACTTGTATGTCATTAAACTCATACTTAAACATGACTCATTAACACCGTGAGCAATTGGCGTCTGATATATCCAATGGTAACGAGATTTAAAACAATTCTCGCTGTTCATTACGTCGCGAAACTTATAGATTTTTATTGGTTTCTTTGGGATTCTTAAATCGATTGTAGAGATGGAAAGAATTGATACGGCCGTACTTGAGCTCTCGTATCAGATAACCATTCAGATATATGCTGGGGGTTGAGGGTAGTACAAGAGTTCTATATATACTTTCATGGAACTTGCTCCCGACCGACATACTGAACTTATACCTATACGTGTATACAAATGCACATCGCATACCTATCTACTCGCACTCGCGGAATGCACAATACAGCGTGGTTGCGATCGCGAGATATTTTGATTTTTTTTTCTCAGCACCTAATCTACAATCTATCATGGATAGTGATGTAATATTTCTGATCTGAACAATTGGCAAAGTATTCAATATCCCATATTCTATTTTATACAAGCAAACAAATAATAAAAAACAGTACATTTCTTTATTCAAATTATATATGTGAAATAATAGTTTAGATGTTTCAAATGTAAAATTTCGAATGTAAAATGTTATTATTAATATATTTTGAACAAAATTTCTTCTGAGTATATAATCTATACTTCAATTAATACTTACTTTCTCAAAAAAGTATAATATTCCCTTTTTATATTTTTTAATTATAATTATACTTAATAATAATTGTATCCTTTTATAATTATAACAAAATATTACTAGTTTAGTATATCAATATCAATTTTTCTGATTAAATCTAATCATTATAAAAATAAAATTTTTAAATTTATGATAATCTATATACATCTTAATTTTTTTAAATATATAGCTTAATATACACATGTATATATATATATATATATATATATATATATATATATATATATACACAATTCCCAAATATTCAATAATATATTTTCAATAGTGTTTACGCTTTAATTAACAACAAATTGTTCACGTACATTTTTTTCTTCATCATGTATAGCTAAAAAAGATGTACATTTAGCGTACGTAATAAAATCTATGCATTCTGCAAGTAAACCGAAGGAGTCGTAACAAAGGAGAGCTCAAGTCAGAGTGTGTATTAAAAACTAAGATCAAAATCAGGCATACCGAGAACACGCCATGGAGTCGCGCGGGATTTTATCCCAGTCACGTGTTATTCATCCTTAACCAGCCGATCTGTCAGTCAAGCAGACAGAGCAGTCGTCAGACTGGCAGTCGGTGACACGTTTCGTACAGAGTTCGGTGCAAATACACGCGCACTCCGCGTTCTATTAAGAGCGAGGCACGAAAAGGCTAGACGACACGAGGTGACATCGAGATGGGTGACACGACATGGCCCTGCGCTTAGCCCGCCTCAGTCTTACAACGACGACAGCTATGCGCACCTCTTCGGTCCGAACATCTCTCATTGCGTGATAGACATGCTAAACGTTTTTATTTCAATCTTCATCCGTTCGTTAAAACTTGTGTGTCTCGATGAGAAACTCGAGAATCGTGTACAGAGTTAACTTAATCACCATTATGTATAATGGTTTAATTAAAAATGAACAAACTAGAAGATTCTGATTAAATCAATCAGAATTCTGATTATCTCAACAAGAATTTTCTGATTAAATTTATTAGAAAATTTTCTGATTAAATTTACTAAAATTCTGGTGTAGATTGTCGGAATTTTGATTGATATAATCAGAATCTTCTGATTTGCCCATTTTCAACCAAATATTTATGAATAACTTGTAAAAAAATCTACGTTTTACTATATTTTAGCAACGATGATTTCTCTACTGTTTGGATTAAAACATTAATTATTAGATAAAACGTTTAGGTGACCACAAAAAATAAATAACAATATATCTTTCTATATATATATATATGTATTTTTTCTTCTAGTTTATTATATAAATTTGCATATTTAAAGCGAATAATTGCGTGTAATTATTATTAATTGATAAATATAATGCATAATTATACTGCAGCAAATATTATAAGTGACACAGTGTGATTGATTGGCTAACAACATAAATAATTATCACTAACCAGATAATTTTATAAGATTTCGAAATAAATATATGTATAATGTTACTTAATCAACTTTCTACATAATTAATTACTTATTCTCTTGCTTATGCAAGTAATACGTTTATAATAATTGCATCTTGTTTTTCCGATCCAATTATTTTCCGAAGAAAGTAAAATTTTAAAATTAGGAAAGAGAATCTTCCGCATCCTCACAGATGAATTGACAAATGAATGTGCGAAGTGCTCCCATTGCATCTGTTTAAGATTCAATGTGATTACGAAATTTATTACTGAGAGATATATAACGCAAGTCATGCGTATGATTACGGAAATTCAAGTTACAATAACATATTGGCTTGTACTCCCCTCGATGCTTTAGAATTTATAGTGCGAGAATAACTACTGAGATCGCGCCAGATAGAATCTAAATGCTAATTAAACAGGTGTGCCTGACATGCGTGAAATTTAATCGGGTCAGCGATTACCGCGGTACTTTAATGCATCAAAAGATATCACTAAAAATAATAAATCACGAGTACATCAAAGATAAAATAATATTCAATAATTTAACACACAACGCGCGCATACACACACACACACACACACACAATTATATCATTGTGAGATTACTTTCATTGACTATGATTATTCCTGCGCATGTTCTTTAGGGATGATAAAAACTCCGAACCTGTTATAGACATCAAGCAAAGCGTTGTGAGCGTATCGAGATCTCTCTTGTGGTATTAGTTGGAATTAACATGGCGCGCCTAAGAAACATATTTCAATCGTATATGAGCATCGTTGAGAGCTTTCTCACTAGCCTTCACCGAGTACATTCCTTTACATATTAACGTATATTGTATGGATGGCGGCAAGATACCAATAGTACAATTTATCATCAAAAAAAATGAAGAAGCATATTTTAAAAAATATTTATTCTCTTATAATTTCATATTTTGTAATTTTATTTAATAAAGCAAAAGAAAGAGAAAGAGATATATGTGGTTATGTTGAAAAAGTTACCGGAATGCAAATATAATGTATAATGAGACAATGAAAAGAAATTAATGAATTTCGATAATGATAATTAATGAAATTAATGAATTTCGACGTATGATAATTAATTTAGTTAATGAAAAATATGAGAATTAATTAAAAAATTTAAAAAAATAAAAAATGTTTTGCAGAATTTTTTTCATTGCCAGATTATTTTTAGTTAGTGAACAGGAGTATTCTATAATAATGCGAGTGACCGAAAAAAGAAATTCCGTTTGTCTGTTACAAAACGGGTAGGTGCGCTGGATAAACGATATGCAGACCGAACGAGTCCGTGTCCAGACAACCAGAACACTATTTATTAAAAAGTCAGGCCACACGACCCAGCGACGTGTTACATCGGGAGGAAAGCGATAACACCGGACGAAGGGTCCTGTCATTAAGCCCGGTAGGAGCTTCGTTGTTCAACGCTCGCTGGTTGCCGTCCTCTGCGAAAACGCTTTTCACTCTCGTGAAAGTGCCCAGTTCGTGCTGTTCAGAGCTGTGGAACGAATCTTTAAACGTACTGTTATCAATGTTATGCGTAAACGCTCGAAATACGGGATAATCACACATGTAAAAGAGCTACTTTCGGAACACAATGGGAAATATTTATTCGTATATACGAGAACATTCTTGTTCTTGTTCTTGTTCTTTTTCTCTTCTTCTTCGACTTATCATACATTTCATTGCATTTTTTTCTCTTATACATACACAAGTGCGAGTCAGCAGAAGATTTCAATGATTTATTTATTCCGCGATTACTACTACTTCCTACTTAGTCACATCTTTTTATTTGGACTATTTTCGTCAATTTCTTCCTCTTCTGTTTCACGCTATTAATAGTTATCTATTATAGCTGTAAATGAGCCGACTCTTTAATATCCGCAATGACCCATGCTCACAATGAACCTGAAAAACATACGAACAAATGGCACCTTTGCACGCGCATAACACCTGCTAAAACAACGAACCGACGCCTAATGCGGAAGAAGGGTAGAAATTGTTAGTATAATGACTACATCGAAATATGAATGCTATACGGAAATTATACAAATATTTCTAAAAATATAAAAAAAAGATATATTACAAGATATATTTATTACCTTATCTTTTAATTTTTAGAATGATAATGTGTTTTTGTATTTGACGTAATATGCTATGGTAATTATGTTAAATTATAGATTTCCATCTTAAATTTAAAAATAATCTACATAACGATATATTATATCAAATTAAGATTGTATCAATTTAATATAATGAAGATTCATGCGGCGATTATATGATATACTGTAAGTGACATTGAGACTAAGTCAAAACTCATTTCTAATGTTGTTCGGTGCAGTCAAAGGTAATTTTTACAAGTAGAGGTGTATCGTAATAATAGCGTTGCAAAATTATTTATGACCGAGGCGTGCAAAGCAAATAGGTAAAACAGCTGCCAAGTTGACCAGTTCGCAATCTAGTAGCACTGGCGCAGGCATTAACCACAACTCGTTGAAATAATTAACGAGGTCGTCACGCGTTGCACGCGCTTGGACCTTTAGTAACATATACGCATCGCCTGTGCGCTTTTTATTCAATCTTTCGCACTTTTCCACTCGTGGTCTGTCCGCGATAAGATCCACGGTTTAAAAAAACATGATTTATCTGAAACATTACATGTGCATATCAACTTACTATTACTTCGTACATAGTCAAGTATTATTTAAAGATATTTGACACGAGCATCGTTTGCGAGGAATGAATGTAACAATTTATCTTTATCAATTTGACAATTCTTTCTACAAAGATTATATTTATTTATAAGGATGATACGTCATCTATATTTGTACACATTCTTATCATGAAATGATGAAAACTCTTGGTTTCTAGGCACGGTGAACGCGAACGGTGAGACGAAACGACAAAGGACCTCGTACACCAGGTATCAGACGCTGGAGCTGGAGAAAGAGTTTCACTTCAATCGCTATCTGACAAGGCGGCGTCGCATTGAGATCGCGCATGCTCTCTGTCTCACGGAACGTCAGATAAAGATCTGGTTCCAGAATCGGCGTATGAAGTGGAAGAAGGAGCACAAGATGGCGAGCATGAACATCGTGCCGTACCACATGTCGCCGTACGGTCACCCTTACCAGTTCGCGCCCCACCCCGGCCAGTTCGCTCACTTGGCCACATAGGACGAGTTCTCGCCCGCCGAGCTCGGAGCACACGCTGTCCGGTTCCCCGGGATGTACGGCGAGCAGAACTTCTAAAAGGCTTTTTCCGCCTTGGACCCCGCGCTACGTCACGACGCTGTCACTTGTGACTTGGCGGGGTCGAGGGGGACTTCACTTCCAGTAGGACACATGGTGCGTTCCGCTGATTCCGCAATGCCGATGGTTGGATTGTCGCCTGAGGAGAGCGAGAGATTGTCGTAACCTTCTTTCGCAGGTCAATAACGTACTTAAATTATTTACGCGTTTGTTATTGGTTTGTGCATAACATTCGGTTTAACTGTCGGAAGAAGAACTTCGTCGAGAAGCACGAAAGAGAAAAATTCTTTCCTTCCTGAAGCTGAGCCAGAAACAATCGGTTCTCGCTCGCTTTCGATCTGCGGATACGCAAGTACTGTTCACTGCACGACTTCGAAGTTGAAGAAAAGCCAAAATTTTCTGCATATATAGCGCCGTGCGCCCGATTTAATAGACTGGACGCGCTCCGAGGGGCTCTCACGCACGTGATTATTAATAATAAGATATGATGTTAACAGTGCAGATGAGAGACCACCTCAGCGGGTGAGATAAAACCGAATCTCTAGTTTAAGATGTAGAAATCAACGACTTAAGTAATTAATTTGTTAAATAACGAATTAATTATCTTGTCTTGGCTGCACACTGTTTCACGTGAAATCGGTCGACTGATTGATTAAAAATAGGATTGGAGTGATTGTGTATTTATTTATTGTTACTTCTTCTATGCGTCATTCACTTCTTTTCGGCTTTTTCTGAACGTATTCATAGAAAAAGGCTTGCAAAAGATTCAAAGTTAAAAATTTAACATTAAAAGAAACATATTTTCACGTTCAAAAAAAATCTCTGTATCATAGTTCGTGTAAGACTAATACTTAAATTATTCTTCACTGGTCTTGAAGGGAGAAGAAAATTAGAAATCCATGTTGATTGCGTATAAATTATGCAGGCTTTATGAAATATTCTTAGAAAATAAGAATTAAAATAGAATAACACCAGGATATTCGTACAGCATAATTTGCATGTGATTAAAATAGTACGATTATTGTGCTTAATACCTACAGAAATAATCGTAACTAAACAAATTTTTACATCCGTATATTTATAATATTTATAATATTATAATATTATAATATAAATAAAATTTTATATATATATATATATATATATATATACATATAATATTATAATATTTTTCATATCAAATGCCTCGATACATTTTATCTCCTCTTCATATACCTTTTTGTTTTTAATTTTCATTACGAAGCGCTAAAAGTTATTAAAAAAGTATATCCTAAAATAATAAATCTTTTTTGAAAATTAATGTATATTCGTCATACGATTTACATTCGTTTGATTCTAAAATATTATTAATGAAACGGTGGACAGCTACGACCCTGCATCCTTTTGTACATAATTTGCAGCATAATATAACCAATGTCTCCCTGGAGCAGCCACGTTGTTCCTATATTGTCGATACGTAGGGAAATCTCGCGTGGAAATTACTATTCATTTTATCTTACCGCATCAAGCATTTTATCGCGATGATTGATACATGAACAAATGAACTACTATTATTTCTCGCGCATCGACTATAGTAACTTTAATCCACATAGGAACTTATTAGTTTCCATAACCATAGTTTTAAAAAGTCCGAGCTATTAAATAAAAAAATAAAAAGGAAATGTTTCATGCGGTCGAATGAGACAAGTGACCCCGGATGCATTGTGAGTACGTCTACGTCTGACTTCGATGGTGCAATGTATGTGCATGTAGCGCTGAATATCTAACGCAAAATTGCATGCACGTGCTGCCTGATTACGCGTATTTATCGGCACAGGATATACGTAAATGTGTGGTTGAGTGTAACAAGAGAAACGTATTACCCCGTATGATTTAATAAGAAAGATTTAAGAAATAAAATTGGTATCGACTAATTAACCGGGAAGTGAGCGCAAATGTGTAAACTAATTAGCTAGTACTCGAGTAATTGATTATCTTGTGATACAACAGAGAGGAAAAGCAGTCGCTCTAATGCTTATTGAATTGTCATAACCGCGCGTAACGCGATGCAAATTCGGAAGAATACAGGGAATTTAGTATGTGTGTATGTTGTTCGAGATTCTAAGCGGTACAAGCGAGAGAAGAAACAAATAAAGAAGAGACTTTCTAGCTAGGCTAGCACATTGAATTGTACATAATTTAATTAAATATATAATGCGATATCTCTCGAACGAGACGTTATTATTGTACGAGGCGTTAACGAAAGAAGAAGACCTTCCTTTTGTCCATATAAATTGATAATTGAAGTTACATTAATATTATAAGAAACTATTCACGATTAGAAAATATTTTGCATTCATTTTTCAATTAATTTAAAATAAGTAAAATAATTTCCGAACCGTCATTTGAGAAATTGTACAAAAAATTCTTTATTTCTTACAAGAATGCTGTCAAGAAAGAACAACGTAATATTTTTTCTTCGTTATCGCCTGGTACGTTATATGGATATTTAAATAAAGCATAGTGAGCATTATTATATTATTATTAATAATATTATTATTATCATTATCATTATTGAAATTCTTGATATTATCTTTATTATTGTATTGAGAGTGAGTCTGTTGCTTATGATTTGGTCGAGTGTTAATATTGTATTTTATTTGTTTCGTTATTATTATTTTTTTGTTATTTACGCCGCGTGTCGTACAACACGTCCCGTACCTATGAATGATGTGCACAAATAATGCAAGATTTGCATTAATCTTTTACACGAGATTGCGGGATACGTAGCCGTGCTATCTCAATGCTTATCAAAAATCGATTCAGAGTTGTTCGTAGTCTGTACCCGCAGTTTGGCGAAGTAAGAGACGAAATGAAAATTGCAGATATTTACTATTTATTCGTCAGGTGCAAAGATGTGCGTTCTCTCCAAGTTAAATTAAGCTCAAGTATTACGTTCGCGTAGCGTCACTCAAATGTTATTTCATTCCATGTAATATACGTAAAATAGTCTAACTAAAAATATTTACTTATTACATCTACGTAATCTAGAGCACCGTACGTGTAAGATCCGTATAATTAAATATAATTTAAATTGTAATTATTAAATGGTATGACGTACAGAAATCATTGATGTACATTTCTTTTTTGGAACCTATAAGACCAAAAGAATTAATCATCAATTTTGATAACGCTCTCAATACAAGGTGTGTGAAAAATATTGAATATATAATTATTTTACAAATTAGTTAAATATGTTACATTATGGTAGAGAAGAACAAAGAGAAGCGGACCGACAATGTTACACATTTAGAATTACGACGCACCGCAATAATTATTATGTTTATAATTGCTGATACAATATTTTAACGCGTGCGCTTTATTGCTCAAACGTGAAACATGATAACGTTCATGTTAAAGAACTGCGGCGCGTGATGACCACGCGCGAGGTTATCTAACCGCGATACAAATTTCTCTTTAACTTAATAACACGCATTTCATTATTTTAATTAGGCAAATGCGTTGAATTAAACCGTCCGCGGAAAATTAGATTATTAGTCAAATTTTAATTAATACGGTGCTGACCTCAAATCACATTAATTATGTATAAAATTGATTAGCCTCGGGAGATTTTATCGTAAATTTAATTATCCAGCTGACATTCGTAAGTGTATATGCACGCTTGATCACGGACAGTTCACATTTTATTCAGTCTGAAAGGATTGCCGATAAGAATCGCATATCGGCAGCAGAGAGTCGCGTGTGATAAAGCAAAGTCACACCCTCAAAAACTACCGAAGCGGACAGGAGTCATATAACAAGAAAACAAGAGAAGAAACAAGTCTTAACGCAAGTCACGATCCGTCACAAGACTCACTCAAACGACTAAGATCGTCTAAGCTACCGACGATGACGACGCGTATTCGATTGGCTTCGTAGGTGCACCTTTGTTAGGGACTGCGGCAAGGTAACCGTGACTTTCGGTGTATAGTCCGTAACGGAATACTGGTATAAAGAGGCGCTATGGCGCCAGCCTACCGTAAGGTCATGACCTCTCGATTAAATCAGACTGCTCTTCTATCAGAAAGTATAAGTATATACGGACTCTCTAGAATTCTTAAGTTGAATGCACTCGTACTTCGACATCACGATAATTAACTCGCTTATACCTGCTCGTGCACATAATTGCGTACAGCAGCGAATTTAAACAATGTATTGCGTTAAAGCAATCTCGTCTTTATTTGATCAACGCTGCACTGTTTAGCACTGATAGTTTGTGTTAAGAAAATTACAAGAAAATGTAACTTTCTCGAATAAGAGAGAGAGCTATTAAGCTTTATGTGAAATGGAAAGGGGAAAGCACAGAAAAGTTTTCAGACAAGGCTCTCTCGTCAGTCTATCAGAGAAAGATCCCCACGACGAGCATCAGCTTTCGCGCGAACACCGTAGGTATATAATACCTCTCGCCTGCCGTCAGTCACTCAGTCAGTCATTGATACCACGGGGTGATTAATGAAGAGTCAAGGTTCGGGATCACAGTACCGTGTGGCGCGTAGAGGGGGACCGCGGAGCCCCGAGCACGACATCGCGAAGAATGTCGATACCACGCGGCTCCGAGAAATGAGTGCGCGTAGGTCGCCTATTGTGAAATTAAGTCTTGTTCAAGGTGTGGGATTTATCGAGCAATCATGTCGGATGTAATTCGACATAGAAACGTTTAGTAACAAAAAACGAAGTCGAAGGAAGTCGTAGAAAGAAACTTCATTGCTTATAAATTTATCATTTGCAAAAACAACCGACTTTGTCGTTGAAGGTTTTCTTTTTGCGTTGTCGATTCTGATAAATGTATTTTGACTTTTTTTTTTTTTTTTTTTTTTTTTTTAATAAGAATTCGTTTAACATCTTTATGATATATCCTCCCGTCTCAAGTTATCTATTTCAAGAAAATAGGAAAATATATCAATTGAGAAAATGATTTTAAAAATATTGTACGTCGACAGACCAAGTAAGCAGTGAGTTATCTGCGTACGGATAAGACTCCTCTTCTATGTTACTGGCTGTCTGACAAGGAGGATAGGGTACCCAGCGCAAACTTGAAACAGGCCGTTCACGTTTATCCATCTGCGCTCACGTTCGTTCGTTCCGTCTGTTTGTTCGTCCGTCCATCGATGTCCGAGTTGTCGATACTCGCCCTGTCCACAAACGGAGCAGAGCAAGACTTCAGCACTTTTACGTACGGAGTCTGAATAACAAATCTGTCCAATTCACATGTCGACATCAAAGAAGATAATATAAACACTACATCGATACATCGTCTACAAAACCTTAATGTTTTATTAATGTGGCTACCATTCCCGTCCCGTATCTACCAAGTACGTTCCATCCCATCCCCAGTTTGGAGGCGACTCAGTGGAACTTGGAAGACCTCCGCACTCGTGAGCAAGAAGAGAGCTATTCGAAGAGTGCAGAGTATCGCGCTAGTGAAACACCCTGAGCCTCGGGATCGCTGTCTTTGCGTTTTGTACGTTTTGCCTTCGCTGTCCGTTCGTGACCGCCCGAAATGTTTTGGCCGACTATCGCGCTGCGATATCAAGATTTCCATCTTGACACCTACTATATTCTCTGATATTGGCATGGCAGCAAATATAAGATAAAACGGATAAATAGTTGAGCTGTACGAACCATCGAATTTGAAAATATAATAAAGTTTTGGATTGTCGAGTTAGGAAGAATAGTAATTTTTAAGATTTTATATATATTATCGTTAATAGTACATATTGAGTTAAAATATCAATATAAGATTTCAAAAGAAAAAAATAGAAGAGTATGAATCATATATTGACTTATAAATTTTTTTAATCGAATCGACTGCTAGATTTATTGACTAAATGAGACAATTATATATATGCATTATTTTCGTACATTACTTTTTGACATTTTAAATAGCTTTTTTTTTTTTTTGAAACATCGACAAATTATTTATATAATCTGTCGTGGTCAATTCTCGATGCCCGTTGTGGTAATCCTGTAAAATATTTTGCGTTTCGGAAATCTATAGAGCATCCGGTATGGTTTTACTTGAAACAAGTAAGCAAAATATGTGTAAGCGTAGCTCCACATGTAATAGTATGCAGGAATGCAGGCAAGGTAGCGAAGACAGGGTGTAGGTGCTTGCTGTGTGCTGTGGGGAGGTGAAATCGAGAAAAAAGGAGAAAGGAGGAAGAAATGCTGAGGGAGATAGAGAGGAGTACTGATCCGCGGTTGATGTGAGAGAAGACTGAAGAGAGTCCTGAAGCTCTGAGTGACAGCCTCGCCACGTACGTGGGAGGCGAGTCCGCAACAAAGGGAAGACGATAGCCTTATGCAAATGCAACCGATATCGGACGCGTGCGCTTCTTGGCCTTTGCAAGATGAGGCCACCGGATGAGCCCGAATTTGAGATAAATCGGATTCTACAATTACTTTAGAATTGTCTATTTTAATAGATATGTAATATTACCTCCTGATTATTACTTACAATTCATATAATTTTTATTGAAATATTTACGTTAGATAATTCTATATTATTTTGCAATGTATTTTCACAAGATGGATTGATAGCATCATACTATTGGAAGTTTTCTTTATAATAAAAAGGAATTATTAAGACAAGTACCCCGTTTAAATTTTTCACAACATTAATGTTTCAATATGCTAGTATCCACGTAAGAATATTAACAAAAACAGCGTCGGACATAGTTTTCTTTAAGGTAAGAAACCGAGTTATCGGTTAAAGCACCGGCTCCCTTTAGACGTCACTTGGAATTCCAAATATCTGCGAGTTTCTACGATGTAATAACGAATGACACGGGCGGAGAACAAACGAAACGAGAAAGTCTGCCGGTGGTAAGAGAGGTTCAGAGGGTTGAGTGCGCGAGAGGAATGAGGTGGTTGTATGAAGAGCGAGGAAGGCCAGTGTGGAATGGGAAAGGCGGGGGTGGCGGGGACGCTACAACCGAGTTCCAAAGGGTCTAGCGCTTTCCGACAAGAATTAATCATCCCTGGCAGCTCTCAATGTCCCTACCTACTACTTTCTTCGCATTCCCAATTATACGCTTATCTACCAAATCCGCTTAAGAGTTGAAATATTAACAACTTTCTCGCAAACGATGTGGATTGCAATGATCACTAGTGATTAAAATATAATTAAAATTATTAAGCATTATCCCCTTGTAAAGAGAAACAATCAGACGGATAAAGTATATCACATAATGAAATTAGTAACCTTGATTAATAATTGCAAAATTATATGAATAAACTTACAATACATTTAATAAAAAGAAAGTTTCAACAATAATTTAATAAGTATGTGAAAATATTATTTCTTTAAATAAATTAAGAATCTACATATTGCATAATTCATTATTGCACCTATTTTAAAAGTTAAATTTCCTGTCTTATATTGCATATAAAATTTTGACAAATGGATTTACATATATAGAAGTACTTATTAAACTAAAAATGTATAACGTATGAAAATTGTATATATTTTAGAGACGGATTATAATAAAAAAAAAAAGAGCGAAAATAAGAAGTAAAAACTCTTCTATACACGGATGCAGGGTGGTAGTAGCAACGGAATTTACGAGATAGCTACCCCACTTCATCCCTTCATCCTACTTTCCTTGTCCTATCCTCAACAGGTGGTCGTTTTGCTCAACTTCTGTATAGTAATTTATAATTTAATTGATTTATG
Source organism: Acromyrmex echinatior (assembly GCF_024713525.1). Classification (NCBI taxonomy): domain Eukaryota; kingdom Metazoa; phylum Arthropoda; class Insecta; order Hymenoptera; family Formicidae; genus Acromyrmex; species Acromyrmex echinatior. The sequence continues at coordinate 14,502,315 of NC_141853.1, read as the reverse complement.
CTCCCGAGCATGCTTTTCGCAGTCTCGAGACACTGCTTTTGAGAAATGCATCATTTCATTCATCGACAGATATAACAGTTCCATTGAAAATTCAATTTGCCATCATATTTTGTAGATTATTGATATTCTAACATGTCTTTATATGTTTCTAAATGCTACATAAATTTTAATAACTCTGTTACAAACTTTCTATAAAATATTACAAATTCGTAATAATAATATGCAGTTATATATTTCAGACAAAATCAGTAATAAATACAACTGTTTCAACAACTTACTTTATTACAGTTATAGTTGCAATACATATTTCTCAACAGGAAAAGTTTCAAGATTTATTAGAGTGCGAATCTTCGATACATATCTTTTCTAAAACTGTTGACCCTGACATGTCAGAGGAAAACTAAGACGGATATATTCTTTTTGACATTGCTAGACCTTGAATACTTGTTAGCAAAGCTATGACAAATTTAAAAGGGTTTCTTACAAATCAATCATTTAAAAGAGTTACATGAATCTTTATTGTTAGAAAATCAATTTTTCTTGCAAAGAATAGCACATATTTGTAAATTCGAATTTGTATTCTCCGTAAATTTTCAATGATTATTCTTTTAACTACTTACGTTTATACAGAACAAATAAAATAAAAGAGTACTACATTATATATTAAAAATATATTAAAAATAATCTTTACTTTGCTTGATCTAACACAAATGGATAATAAATAATTCAAAAGAAACTTAAATTTATATAGCTTTATATAGTTTTACTTAGCATACATAGCTGATAGCATCTTTATCGATGTAACATCGGTAAATTAAAGGTGCTCACCATTCGCGACTGATCATTAGAAGATAGATATAGAACTCTAGTCAAATCATGAGCGTCTTATCGAGCTCCTAAATCGCGGCAAAGAAAACAAGACTTGCCTCAATTCAACTTACTTGATGAACTCACCGACGAGTTCATAGTTCACGTGCGACGAAGATGCAGTCGACACCTGAAAAGTTTTAAATCTTTTTATTGCTTCTTAAGAATGTCTACTTCCAGTTTCTCTTATCGTAATTTGTTTGTGTCTTATTTCCTTTATTGCTTCAAGATTAAAAACTCATTTTAGGAAAAGTAATTTTACTAAGTCGTTAATAATATCCTCTTTAAATAAGTATTAAAATTGTATTATTCGATACAAATTTTTAAAAAATTAATTAAGCTTTTTCTCAATTTTTATAACTTTATATGTTTTTAATAACGCATTTATAATAATATATTTATTATAATTAGCTACTGTTCACATGATGATTCACTATTTTTACATAAAGCAATCAAAGATAGTTATTTTAATTTTATTCAATTTAATGACCACTTTCATAGTTTTCTGTGAGAAAATAGATTGCGAGTAGCAATAAGAATTGCTTCTACAATTTTCAAACCGCGGCGGAAGGGTTCGTTCGCGTCCCTGCGCATAACGCGAATCTTGAGTGACACATCTTAACAAAAGCAGAAATATTCTTTGGTCCGGAATGGCACGGACCAAGACAGAGCCACATCGTCCGATCTTCGGGTTCTTTCTATTCTCGCGGGGGCGCTCTCGCACATCGCGTTAACCCCTCTAGCAAAACTATTACAATTCCTGGTATGGCGAAGCGCGTTTCCTTCTTTTCTAGCATCCCCATCTCGCCTCCTATCTACGCCACCTCCCTTCTTCGTTCTCGCAGTTCCCCGCAACCCATGTCCCGGCCCCTTCCTCGCCATGTTGGCATCGCGCCCGTCAAGGGAGATTTATAGCAACTCGAATTCCTCGACTACTAGTCGGCCGTAGTTGAAGGAAGAGAGGTCGAAGAGAAGCAAAGAGTGAAAGGGGGTGCACCGCGGTTCCGGAGAACCTGGAGAGCCCTCTGAGGGTATGTGGTTGGCGGCGGTGGTATTGGGTGACGTTGGGCGGCCGACGGGTGGATGGGTTTCGTAGGTTGGAGGGAAGGCACTCGTCACTCCGACGTGACGGCCGCAGAACTCGGCTGGTACTCCATCGCCTACTCACCTAACCCGCCAACATTGCTGCTTGCGCTACCTGAAACTGGTATTGGTGGTTGAAGCGTGCTAGTTTTCGCGATGCTGTTTTACGAAACGGCATAAAACATTCGGCAGAAACGATTTCATATCACGTTATCATATAACGTATTCAAACGTGTTACCGCAATTAGTTTCTATATATATATTTTTCAAACAAACAGCAATATTGTCTTTGAACATCTTTGTATCTAACCGAAATAAATCATTTTTAATAAAAATAACTGAATACTTTACGATCAGGCGGAGTGGAAATCTGATCAAAAAAAAAAAAAAAAAACCAAACGAAATAGTTTTCTCTCTTCGTGATGCGAATTGTACAGATGAAGAAAAGGGGAAGGCAGATATCAATCACACGGGTAGTGACGGGCTGAGATTTGGTAGCAGCTTCCAAACTGAGGAATAGCACTGGGAAGTTCTACCCGCAAACAACTCTGTCTATTCCATCATTATTTTTCTGAGAAGCTCGCTGTATTGATTCACAAGTTATCAATGTGTCAACACAAGCTCTCTTTCTTATGAATGTTTATTATTATCAGAATAAGATTATCAATTACTCTTGTAATGATTTAATTATAAATAATCAATTTTATAATATATGTAATTAAATGGTTTCTATAATACATTTACATGCAATTGTTACTTTATTTTAAAAGTTTATTTAAAATATATGACGAGAGAGATATTTTGTAAACCGCAATGCTCTCTCTTTTATTTTACATAAATCCACTTCTTGACTATTTCATTATACAGACCTATATATCTTCACGTTGTGAATTTAGCCGATGTCATGTTTCATAAAGAAAGAATCGTCTTTCTTTGACCAATATCAGTTACATATTTCAAAATACTGGACCCATGGGAGTTCAACGGTTAGGTAAGACAGACAGCGAGGTTGTGCGCCATAGCACCTGCAAATGCGATGTGACGTCTACACACAGTAGGTCGAGAGGAATTATTATAATACGGTCTACTGTAGATATACGCTAACCAGACGTCCGAAATGACAGAAAATCGAAATATATAATAATAAAAAAGGAATGTTTTGCTCTTTCATTTATTACTTTTATTATATATAATATAGTACGTTGTATTTGTAAATTATCTGATGCGGAAAAAATCATTATAGCTTCTCTTTAATATACATGTTATATGTGTATTTTCATATATAATATCAACTTCAATCAATTTTACAGAGTTTGAAGCCAAATTGTCAGATATCATAATTTGTTTCTGTTTCTAGAAATTATGCCATCTATGGTAAATGACTGAACAGTTTACTTCTGAAACTCTTCTAATACGTAGTCGGTAATTGTTGAAGGTTTCACTTTTAATATCGGTCCACAAATATCATAATAGTTCACAGAATGTCTGAAAGATGGCAATATAAGTTGAACGCAGCCATCATGAATCAAATTGTGTCGAAAAGAAGTGGGGGATGATGGTGACGAGAGGTGGTCCTTTGTTGGTTAAGCCTACCACTCAAAGGGTGGAGTTTGCCACACGCTACCTACTATCTGCAGTTGCAACATTGGCGTAGAACAGTAATTTTTATATAGTATTTATTAAAAATAAAAGATATATGTTTAATTTATACTTATCTCTAGTGTCTAAACATATTTTAAATGCGTAAGTGCATTTAGTTTATATTGTTTATTTATATATTTACTTCGATACATCTATATTAATATTTTATAAAAATTATTTCACATATATATTATATTTGGTACAACTTGTTATATTATTTTGTTCTTTACAAATAAAAATGCATTTAGATTACATATGTGTATTCCTATGTACTACGATATTTTAATTGCAAAATTATATAATTTATTGTCTTCATTTTAAAATAATATTATATATACATACATATAAGTATAGAAAAATTAATATAAGTAAATATATTTTTCTTTTTTTCTAAATTTATATATTTTTCTGAAAACATTTTTAAATAAGTCATGATGTAATAATTTTAAAATATATGAAAATATAAGGACACAGTAAAATTAATAAAAATAGTCAAAATCGAAACAGAATTATAAATTTTATCTTAACCTTATATTGCAAAATTAAATCATGAGTTTATTTTATTTATATACATATGTATACATATGTGTATATATATTTAATACTGATAGATTAACTTTAACATATATGCAGATCTTGTAATTTATTAATTTATATATTCTATTTTGGTAAAATTCTGTTGTATCAATGTTCAATCAATATTTCTAACATTCTATTTTACCGATATAAACTAACATAATTATAATATATTTATTAATTTAATTTATTAATTGGATCTAATTTATATAATATATATATAATAATTGAATTTAGAAATATTGTATATCAATATAAGCATAAATAATTTAATTTATATTTTGTATGTCGATAACATATCATTGTAGAAGAATTCTCCTCTAATAATGGGTAAATAATAATAATAACTAATAATATTATTATAATTTCTTACTCAACGATATAGTTGTAGTATAACTGTTGTGTTGTTATATTACATTTATATTTTTGAATTAAAAAATATAATATTTGTGTTAGTGAGTGCTTTCGACTTTTCCAACAAGAGATACAGTGTAACACAGAGTCATTACATTCTTGTTGTTGGTATATTTGTATCTCTTGTTGGAAAGCACCCACTGTTAGAATAATAGTTAGTGTGAATTGTGGATCATTTTACTAATGAACTTTTCTTGTTTATCTGCAATCAGTAACTAAACGATCTCTCTCAATTATAATTGCAAATTTTTATTTTGTCAAAACATAAGAGACTCATACTTTTGCTCAAATAAAAATGCTCAATATAATACAATAATATGTAAAGAAGATCACACAAGAAAAATTAAGAAATTTTTTTATAGAATAAATTTTTCTCATCTGAGAGAAAACAAGATTTCTCTGATCACTTAGATTTTTACTTTAATTGCTCTTTCGCCGAAACCGTGACGTTGATAAAACAAAAAAGGATAAAATCATAAGCTGTACAAAATTTTTTTTAATAAAATTTTCTTTTTTTAGTATATATAAATATATTATAATTATAACATTATAAATATGAGATATTACATGTTTCAAAATAAAATATTACAAAAATATTAACTTTAAATATTGTATATTAGATACGCAAGTGTGTGAACTACTCACATAAATTTAAAGCTGTAGTTTACGTTTTGAATAATTAAGTTGTACAAAAAATTATATAAATAGATTTGAATATTCTGAAATGCTTATTTTTGCTTTTTAAACTAAACTGGCTTTTAAAAATAAATATTATTATTTTTCAAATACTAGAAATAACACTATTAAATTAATCTGAAATATAACAAATTTTCTTATTTAAATATATAAACAGAGATTTTGTAACTTTTCCAAATAATAAGCAACAAATAATTTTATAATTTTGTAATGATAACTTTACAATTGCAATGACAATTTTACGAAATTTAATTTTACAATATTAAAAATAATTTTATAATTTTAATCATCGTTAATATTGTAACATTATCTATATAACATTATTTTATATAACATTATTTTATCGTTAATATTATTGATAATATTAATGGATATTCAGGTATGTGCCGAACTATTGTGTTCATGGTACAGTCTGACTCTCAGCGTGAAACATCCTTACCTTTTCGAAACTTATATATTATATCAACTCACAATGTACAATACAATTCAGTATCTATACCTGAAGTTAGAAAGTTTTTTGAAAACAGTTTAAGAAGAAGGCTACAAAAGTTTTTTTCTTTTATGATATAGATATAAGTAAATGTGTGTGCAAAAATTTTATTCACTAAATTTAATAACGTACGTTACTTTATAATATTCAGTATATCGTAAAATAAAAAAGAAAATATGAGTTTAAACGTATCAAATATGCTTTTTTCTTAAAAAGTTACGCAGTGTAGGATTTAGTAAAGATATAGGTAGCTCGATTTTTTACTGAATTTGATAATTTATTTCTTTTAAAAATAATTTCTTCATATATATATATATATCAGATAAGTTTATGTTTTATACAAAAAAAATTAGATCTCATTACAACATGTTAAAAATAATAAGAAAAATTACTATCTCAGAAGTGTTGCATGCTAAATAAAATTTTTAAATGATGATTTGAATATACTCTTCTAAATATTACTAAATATATATAGAATAAGACTAAATCATCTGCGAGTTAGAATACAACTACGGTTGTATCTACTTTATTTTGTCCGATACTATAGAGAGGTAGTGGTGGTAACTGTCACTGAAGACAATTTATGTTAATGACTGTTCGTAACCGAGGAGAGCCGAGGTTGCTCGACAGAACAGTCTGCAGGTCGCCGTAGCAGCGGTCGGACACGAAGCTCTTTGCTCGACTTTCGAATTCTCCCCACTCTCCATCCCTGAATTCACCACCTTGCCGCGTCCTGACTGTTCCATCCCTACGATGGCGACGCCCAGCGTCGATTCGTGCGCAATTTCATCCCTAGCTTGGAGATTCGTTCTCCTATGGACGCCTGTACGTTTATCGAATGGGAATCGTTTTGTGATTAATAGTGAATCGACATAGATTTGTGCTTTATTAAGGATACTTTTATGAGCAGTATTGGTAAGTCTTCGTTCTCATTTTTTTTTTCTATTAAAATTTATTCATTGTTATCTATGAGAGAAGTGGCATATCTAAATTTAATGACGTAATAAACTAAAAGACTGCTCGAAACTTGAGCTTAAAATCCATAAAAGGGTACAATACGTTTTGATTTTCTTACGAAAATATAATGCTGATATCGATGGATATGAAAAGATTTTGATATACGATAAATCTGTATTCTACATTCTTAATACTATCTGTTTCTCTTATTCTTAATACTATCTATCAAACGAGAATTGAAAATAGCTACACAGATGCGGAAAAATAATTTGCTTTAGCCTATAAAATTACAGGCCTTAACAATATCTTAATTATTACAATATTTATAGTAAAAATAACATATATATATATATCTTTTTAAAAAAACTGTATAAATAGAATTCTTTTATCCAACCTAAATAATCTTAATAATTCGTTTATCTGATAGATTCAAAGCATATTGTATAATTGTATAATGTATTGTATTTTTCCGTTAGATGACTTAATATCATCAAAAAATGATTCTATTTAATTAAAATAATCTAAACCAGGTCTATCCAATTTGAGCTCCGGAGCCAAAACGCAATGTCATCGACACAAAAAAATACAATGTAAGATTTCAAGGACTATAAAGTATTGATAAGCGTCATTCAGATGCGTATCAATACTTTACAATCCCCGAAATCTTACTCACATTGAATTTTTTTGCGTCGATAGCTTTGCATTTTGGCTCTGGAGCTCAAATTGGACAGGTCTGATCTAAACATTTTAAGAGAAACAAAACGGAATTATTCCGTCTTTGCTGAAACCTTAAATTCAGTCGTATGAAATTATGAAGCTATATAATGCTATAAAGCTATATAATGAAGCTAATGGTTCAGTTTCCTTTTTTACATGACATCTTTAGAATATCGTTTTGATGTATTTTAGACGAGAAAAATAGGTATCATTAGCATATCAACAGTCAGAACGAAATATACTCCAGCACGTAAAAAGCACCACCGCGGTGGCGCCGACGGTGGCGAATTTCGTGATGTCCATATAGCCTCTCGCAATCTGGCAGGATGCCGATCGATTTGCACAGTGTTCCTCACTCGCAACACGGTTCCATTTCAGTTCATTTCATAACTCGCAATGATAGCACATATGTGTATGTAATTACACAATGAAAATTATTACGAATCGGTGTAGATTTTTCATTTAAAACTACAGCCGGTCCGTGCAAAATTTACGTGTCTTATTTTCACGAATAGAAAAACTTACACAAAATTAGTATAATTACAGCTGGCCTAATCGTTTAAAAAAAAAGAACCACTTTATTTAATACATTCACGTTATTAATACATCTTGCTTGGTTTGTTTATATTTTGTGCATTATGTGTAAATGTTTGAAAGCATCTAATTAGACAACACAATGAATTACTAATTAATTACTGATTTAACTGCGATTTTTTTATATTCTATCACATTCTTACAATTAATATAGGCATAGAAAAATTCTTTGATAATTTAAGTATTAATAAATATATATTCAAGAATTTTTTCAAATATTAATATTATTAAAAGATCTGGAAAGGTATAATTCCTTTTATGTTTTCATAAATAAAATATTATCTATAGGTATTGCGTTTGAAATTTTTCACAGAATAATGTCTGCTAAATGCATACTAAATCATGAAATATATCTTCCACAGTCTCCTACAAAAGCGTGTAACATTTGAAGCGAGCATGTGGGCACACGAGAATAAGCCGGCTGTGAAACCAATCAAGGACTTACGGCGTCCACATTCCACATCTAACACCTTCCTATCTCTAAACATGTTGAGTATCTCATCGAAAAGATTTATTTTTAGAATAATAATTTATATTTTCAAACAATTTTTAAGCAAAACAGATTTATTGATTCCTTAATAATTTGTTTCGATTATTCTCTATATCTTTTACCTATTTTTTTTTAGTATGTAAGAAAAATAATTTGATTTCAAATAATAATATTTTTCGGACGTATAAAATAATACATATATATATCAAGAAAAAAAAAGAAAAAGTATGTGTGTTGTGTGTATATATGTGTGTTTATTTTGCAACCATAAAACGGCATGTGAATGAACAAGAGGTAGCGTGACACGACAAAGCGTTAAGTGATCGATGTTCGTCTTGTGAGAAGTATGGCCACCGTGATTGCTATATATTTAATAAGGATGTGCCGCTAAATATCCAAACAGCACGTGCCAGACACGTGTATCAATCTTTTATCATTGATATTATCAATTTTGTAATAATATATAATCAAATTTATATTACAGTTTTATTGATAGCAATTATGTAACTTGAAATGTGCAAATTATTTTGAAATTTCAGATAAAAATCTTTAAAAATAATGTATTAAGATTTATCGTTAATAATTTGAGAGATAAAATTACTTGATATACATACAGTATACATATAATTTTTTCCACTATAAGCCTATATTAACGTGCGCGTTCCACTCAATTTTATTTAACTCTTACAATTAGTATAATTATATTAAACCACCAGTGTGTCATAAATTAACACGTTTCCGCAAGAAATGATATCATGCTGTGCATGAGAATACAAAGTTCTGTTAATTCTTTTTACAGGGCGATCACGCAGTCAACTCTTTTCGAGTTATTATATCGATATCATTTCGGGGCATCTGTCGCATCATACGTGAATCTTTGTTATAAATATGTATGAATATAAATCTACGGCGCTTGTAGATATAAATTCAGTATACTGAGTAAAACATTTTCTTTCATTAATCATTATTAATCGTCGCACATTATCATTTTATTATAAATTATTATTTATTATAAATTATTATTATTATAAATTATTATTATTATAAATTATTATTATAAATTAAAATTCAAATATTTTAATATTTTTTAATATACGTATAAGTTGACTCATAAAAGTTATATTTGAAATTTCCTTATAGAGAACAGCTCTGCTCTCTTGACTTTTTCTTTTTTCGGTATCGAAACAGGTATCACGGTCCGTTGTAGGTAATAGGTCTCGGATAATGGCGACCTATTTGACCTTCGGTTTCGTAGCTAACCTGCTGCGTATTTCCAACTTCTTCCAAGTTTTTATCTTCGAGATTTTGTACGACTGTGCACGCTATAATAGATACTTGCTAACATTCCGGCATTATACGATAATGTTCCATATAATGATTGTTTCGTGATTGTGGTTTTATCAAAATTAATATTTTTTATAATTTTGATGTTAATATATATGTATAATATTACATTTTTATACATTAAAATATATAATATGAATCACATAACGTAATTATTAATACTGTTGTTCTTAACAACAATTTTTATTGAATACAACAGACAATCCTAATACTATTTTAATAAATTAATAAATTATTAAAATTAATTAATGTTGTTTTCTGGATTCATAGTATGATGCAGAATTAATGATGCTGCTTACATTATTGCAAGTCCGCATTAATTATGATCTTTAGTAATTACAACATTAAAAAAATTAAAATTAATTTCTTAATTAAGAATTGTTCTTATTCTTTATTTTAATTGTATCGAGTTGCTCTGATAAAGACGTATTATTGTGGGTGGATTCGCTTATTATTATAATACAAAAGCCACGTGAGTTCTTCACGGATGCTGCAAGCTCTCACGTGGATTTCATTTCAGGATCGCTTATAAAATGGTGCTGAAGGGAGAAGGAGGGTGAAGGGGAGGAAATACGAGGGGAAAAGAATGGAGTTATGGAGCGACTAGGGAAGCGAAGGGGAAGAGAAAGATGCCGGCTGGCAAGCAGATGGTTGCCCCGTTTATTGGTTTATTCGTCGGTTCAGCCATGACGTTCCGTCCGGCCATGAAACAAGCCGGAGATTCTCCTTGTGTTAGAGAATATCAAGCAACGAGGCTACAACTGCTCTTCCTATTAAAGTGCATCTGTGAGCTACTTACTCGCGTAGTAAGTATAATCGTTAGTATTAAAGTACTATAGTAAATGTAACTTAAAACTGATGGTTATATTTTTGATAACAAGCTCACTTACTATTTATTGTTTTTTTCATTTTTATTTATTTATTTTTACAACGTCTATAATCGGCAATATTATTTTTCATTAACCAATTTTTATTATCTTACAGATTTTTCACAGACACTTTGCATCATTCTTATCATGATGAATTATATATCAATAAGAAGAAAAGGTCTATAAATTTCCAATGTATATGTAAGTAATAAGAGAATCTTTAAAATTGATTCCTGTTATAAGAATATATGTTATTTTGTTTTGCCAATTGTTATATCTTAAAAGCAGCAGTGTGTTATACTGATAAATATTTCTTCACACATTATGTTTGCTGCTACTGCATATGCAATATTTTATTATATGCAATGATTATTATATATAATGATAATTTAACATGAAACTTATACGTTAATATAGCACACAATAAAGAAAAATAATGAATTGATTATATTAGTTAATTATAGATGTTCAATGTAGTAAAGTATTTTTTCTTTTAATTTATGCAACTTGTTTTATATATATTAGGTGTTGGAATTAATTCGTAGCGTTTTACAAGAGATGGGAAGTACTTTCATTAATGTATTTTTTAATGCTCATGTGAAATAAATAACATTCTTTCATTAAAAAACGCTACGAATTAATTCCAACACCTAATATATATATATATATATATATATATAAAATATTTGATTGAAGCAAAATTCATTTAATAGCGGGTTAGAAAACTTTAATATGTAGCATTTCTCTCGATACTATAATTTTTATACTGAAAAATATACGTAATTAAAGAATAATAGCAATTTGAGTGACGGAGTATGCTACAAATGTATGCTTTATATAGATGATATTCAGTAATGGCGTCCTAAGGGCGGACGAAATGCTCGGGTCGATAGAAGGTTGCTTGCGAAACTCAAATACGCTTTCGTCTTATTGCTGATGATCATCCCCACTTACAATGGGCTTATCTATGATATATCTTCAGGAATGTAATCAACATGATTCGAAATTGATTAGATCGTAAAGTAAGTATGTGCAATTTTAACCGTTTATTTAATAGATGAGAGAATTTTTGAAGAAAAATAAAAATAAATAGTTTTAGGAAAATTATAAAATATAACAGTTTCTTTTTTGCTAGGGAATTTCAGTATTCTTGTATTACGTCATATGTCGGTAAGGTCAGCCACAGAATAAAATTGTAAAGTACGAAATCATGGCATTTATAGTGACACTTTATTTATAATCTATAATACAGAAGATTAAAATAAATTTTTTAGGGATAGAGAAGGAGATGTATTTTAAAAATATTATTCAATTGTACATGCAATTTATTCAATTAAAAATTTAATTTAAATTGAAATTTAAATTGACGAAATTTCGGTAGACTGACTTGATTTATTTTATTCTATAACAGAAGTTTGTTTTTATATGACATCCGGTTAATTTACAATATAAATAATATGTTAATTGGTATATTAAAGTGATAAATTAAATATATATATATATATATATATATATATATATTTTTTTTTTTTATTACACCATGTTAAATGAAGAAATTGTATTGTACTAAATATAATAATATTATTTTCTAAAAAATAAGAAAAGAAGTAATCTGCTCGATATTGTAAACACAATAATTAATTGAGTAGATAGGTAAAAAAAACGAGCAAAGGAAAGATTTTAATTTAAATTAGTATATTATCATTTATTTACAATTAACTAATTATTTGATGTTACAAAAACCGTAGAACGTTTCGACTATACTGTTTTCATCAGCCTGATGACAATAACATGAATTTAAATTAAAACGTAATGTTTAAACGTTAAACAAGTTCTAAATTTGAAAGATATGAAATCGCAGTTAAGTACAATAATTTCGCAATATATATTGTCTATAAGAACTATTTGCTTCGTTGCGAAAAAAAAAATTATGCGAAATCAAGAGGCTTTTTATATATGTCTCGATATATATCTGTTATTAAGTTATTATAAAACAGAATTATAACACTGAATATTTAATTGCGACATGATTTTATATTTTGTATCTTTCAAATTTAGAGCTTGTCTAATGTTTAAGCATTACGTTTTAATTTAAATTCATATTATTATCATCAGGCTGATGAAGACTTAGTATAGTCAAAACGTTCCATGGTTTTTATGACATCGAATAACTAGCTAATTATGAATAAATGTGAAATAATGTACAAGTTTAAATTAAAATCTTTTCTTTGCTCATTTTTTTATCTACTCAGTTAATTGTAATATTTTTTTTTGAAATTTATAACTATTCTTTTAACATTATGTATATATATATATATATATATATATATATATATATATATGTATTAGGTGTTGGAATTAATTCGTAGCGTTTTTTAATGAAAGAATGTTATTTATTTCACATGAGCATTAAAAAATACATTAATGAAAGTACTTCCCATCACTTGTAAAACGCTACGAATTAATTCCAACACCTAATATATATATGTATATATATATATATGTGTGTATATATATATAAAACTGAGATTATTTACTTTATCTTTAAAGAAAACACAGTTTGTAAGTAGCTATGCCAGTAGCTAAGCTTCCTGTTACAAGTTGAAGGGTGCGAAATATTTTGAATAAGAGTCAGATACTTTTAAATCTCTTAATCCCGGATCAGAACCCAAAAATTAAAAAGATTGATCGGTCGATTTTACTGGAATACCTATATATATATCTTTAAGAATTCAACATCTTTCTGATATAGGAAAACTAATTTGTCTGAGTATTGTGACCAGTCTAAAATCTGGGTATAACATGTCTTTTAAACGTATTATGTCCCAATTCTTGATTTTGTGTTGTCTAAGGATTTCCTTACAATATAATCTCTTCTTAGTTCGCTCTTTTATTACATATATATATTACAATAGAATACAGCATATTTTTATTTTTCTATTTCATTTTTCCTTGTATTGATATATAATATTAAATATATATAAAATATTTATAAACATTTTATGTTTTTTCTTCAGTGTTTGCATGCGAATAACCAGCGTATACGACATGACCAAGTAACCTGGAAATGAAAGGTACATCGACACACGTATAGGAATAAAAGAAGCTATACCGCTAAGAAGACGAAGAAGAAGAAGAAGAAGAAGGAGAAGAAGAAAACCAAGGAGAACGCGACCTTGCTACATTCAGCTGTGTCATCCTTGAGCCGTTAACGCTCAGGTGGTTTCGATCCCAGGGACGAGCATCAATCATCATTGGTAGTGCAGGTGTAATGTGATCATTGTCACTGAGATAACCCAATACGATATTCACTTACGAATCGTGTCAAGTGACATAACAGAGTTTATCTATAACAGCATATCTAAATGTTAAAAGAAACGGCTACAATATTTGCTTCTTGATTATCATTTTGCGTACAATGTTAGATCTTTGAATAAGAAATATCACAAAGAATAGCTTACACGCTGCAAATATTACATGCAAATTTGCGATTATATATCCTTGTACGTTATAAATTAATTTTCATACTTAATATGAATAATATTTGTATAACTTACAAAATTACACAAAAGACAAATGAGATTATAATTAAACAATAATAAAAATTAATGTTATGTCTTTGCAAAATTTCTTAACAAAGTATAACATGAAGTATTGTATTAATAATAATACATAAGAATGGCAGTGGCAATATTAATAACAATATTAAAATAAAATGATTAATACAATATTATATAAAAATAATATTTCTTTTTCTTGTTAATTAATTAATTTTAAAAATTAAATTATAAAAAAAAATCGAATACGTAATTGATAAAAAACTTACTTTTATTTTATACTTTTACTTTCATAATTACAGGCATCTCGTGATACGTAAATTTAAAAAATTAATTTTATCTTAAAAATGAATATTGTGTCTTATATAGCTAACTACGGCCAATTTTATTAATTTAATATTTTAAATAACAATATTTTTTGGAATTTACACAGTTTGCGCAAAATCAGGCTCTATCTCGCTTTCTTGAGGAGTGACTTGGCATACCCAAGCTATTTCCATATGACTGTGCACATTGTAAATCTGTAAGCGTTAATTTGAAATTAACTATATTCTATAACTTTTCAAATGATATTCATTCTTAGAAACGCAAACCGCTAACGTAGCATAATTTTGTTGAATAAATATGTACATTTATGAACGATTGCGTTGATAGAATACATAATACATTCCTAACGGAACTAAAGCCTTTATAATAATATATGTATATATTTGTATGTTATAGACGTTGTAATAAGACCGAAGTGGATAAAATTATATAAAAATGTACTTACAATTAAAAATTTCCAAAGGTATAGCAATAGATCTTATAATTTACAAATTAATTTTGAATTAAAAACCTATTTAAACTTATTATATTTTACTTATTCTCTATTTACAGTTGAAGTATAGAAAATGATATTAATATCAAAATATTTTCAGATTCCTAAAATGGTACTTGCAGTCTACTGAAGATCACATACTGGGCGGACAAAGAAGTTAAGACCGGCACGTATATGTTAAGTATTTTTAATATATAAGAAAATAAACGCTAGATGAACAATGTGCCGTACAAGAAAGCCCAGTTAATGCTCTACATCTACCCTGTAGATCCGAATTTGTTTGATAAGAGGCGACAAATTCGGTTCTAGAGAGGTTTGTGTGGTGCATACAAAGCAACAGTGATCTTTAAATGAAAGAATATCAATCAAAATTGTACGCATAAATTAAAAAAATTATTGTTATTAAATTAGTATATATTTAAATAGATATTTAAATAGATAAATACTATTCAATTCGATAGATCCTATATAAATTTTAATATTAGTATCATTGATATATTCTCAAAATTTTTATTTATGTAACGAATATAATATATGCATACGAAATATGAGCTTTATCTCGTGGCTATAATATTCATAATATAAATTACTAAAAATTATAATTATATATTTGTGTATCAAGTTTGAATGTATGTCACGTGACTATAATTAGATATTTATAATATGTTGTAGTACATCGTACAGTTATAAGTGTCATGCACAAGTGATTTAAATTGTACGATGTACCATGCTGTACAATTAGGTCTCTAAAAATACTTTTGAAGTCATTTGAGCGTATTGTGGACTAAGTATTAATGACGAAAGAAAAATGCCAAATGTAAAAAGGAATTAATGAACATCATTATGCCCATAAACTTAGTTGCATACATATTGACGTACTGTCAATGATGAACTGCTACGTCTAGCATGACCTGTTGCACATAAGAGAGTTCACTCACATATAATATTAAACTGTATATTCTTGTCGTATCCTTTATACAGGTAGATTCAAATTCTATTTATCTATTAAATAATATCAAAATGAAATACATTATTTGTAAAGCTTAGGTTTGGTAATAAGTAATTTCACAAAGAGAGAGAACCTTGAAGATATATTATTCAAGACATTTGATGACAATTAGATGTTTTTAATAAAATATGTTTAAATAATCTTTTAATACATTATTTTTGTTATTTTTGAACAACTTTTATAATATTTTTTATATTTTTTATAATCATGTAAATAATATAATTTATAAAAATATTGTCTTTTAATGTTATTTTTGACGTACTTACATTTTGCTGATTATAGAAATACATATTATTTGAATTTAAATATTTTATCTTAAAGCAATTTAAATAAAGTCAAAACGATGAAAACAGTAACTTAAACTCAAAGTGAATCATTTTAAAGTTTTTAATACAATTTTTAATCAGGATTTGAATAAACACATATTATACATAATTTTAACTAACTCATAATTTTTTGTAATAAATATACCATGAATATTGTTTAATATTCCAATCTAAAGTACGACACGGTTTTCTTTTATATTTTTATATCACATAATTTTATCATTTTATATTTTTGCAGCAATTATTATTCATTGAATAGGCATCACATACGGATGCACGATTTCTTGAATCTTTCTGTAAAGGCTGAAGCAAATCCATTAATCTCTGATCGTGTTCATATTAAAATGACATGCCAGTCGTTACGCAACTACTCATAAGTGCTAATGAAGTGCATACACAGGTGTAATTACCAATCGAGTGGACTGCCCACTTTTCACTCGTAGTATAATCTAGTGGATAAAAAAGAGTGTTTCATAATGACATGACGAGGAAAAACGCTACTGCCTCATGTAAATCAGCGATTCCCAACTGATGGTTCTCTGCAAGTATGCATTAAAATTTTTCTAAATGCCATAGTGATTAAATTTGTGCAAATTTTTTAAATAGTAAATAGTATGTTTTTTTTCTAAACAGAAAATAATACTTTCGGTTTTTTATTGTTTGCCGTAAAAATATAAAAAAATGTTCATGATGCAAACAACGCACGCACGCACGCACGCACGCACACGCACACATACGCACACACACATACATACACACACATATTGTATAGACAAATGTACCTAAATTAATTTAAAAAAATGTGAGTACAAGTGGAAACAAAATGATTAATTAGCAGAAACAGTTAAATATGATAATATTATAAAAATATTTATATACATATAGTTTTATTTTAGAGTTTGTTATGTTTAATTTTTTATCATGTTAATATCCATATGAGTATTTATTTAGAAAAGTAAATAAAAAATATTATATGATGTATATATAAAATAAATGTAATTGTTGTTGGTAAAAGTATATAAAAATACACAAAAGTATGCAAAATGCACGGAGAATTTATATATATGTTAAGATTAATTACAGAATCATACTTAATAATTTTTCTACGAAACAAGTTTGTCATTATTTAAAACATGATAAATATTTAATTGATATGAAATATTTTTTAATATTTAATTTAATTGAAATGTGTCAATTATAATTAAAGTTAAATACACATTTATTATAATATAGCAATTATGTTAATAGTATAAGATGATTAATTTGTAATCTATCATCTATATTTTCGCAGCTTATCACAATCAATTATTTAAACTAATTTATAAATTCACACCTAATCAAGTGAGTATGTGTTTATATGTACAAAAATATGATCTTTGTAGAACTTGGTAGTTTAATGAATAGAGCATAGTAATCAATGTAATAAAATAGTTAATAACTATTAAAATTGATTTTATATTCCACGAATTCAATTATATAACAAATGTTTATAACAAATCGATTCTATTAAGAAATATTTTATTACACGTTGTTTTAATAATTTCCACTTCGGATTTAGTAATAACTTGATGTGCATGGAACTGATATGAAAGATCCAATCATGCTTACATATTTTTCACGGTGCAGGAAGCATCGATATCAGTATACTTAACTACACGCGAAGCGTACCCTGCAGCAGGAGTTATCGCTACGAACATCGGATCGCGATGTTCGCCGGACATTCACGTCACCAAACTCGCCTTTCTGGTTCGAGTGCCGGAGTCACTCGGATGGAGACAAACGGCTGCACACGGCGTAGATACGGTTGGACGCGTTTACGTACGTTTCCAGGGATCCTCGCGCGAAGTCTCGTCTCGAGTCTAAATCCACATTCGAATGTGCGAGAAAACATAGCAAGATTAATGATTTTGTGTGACACGGAGGGAGAGGGTGCGCAGACCGCCAGCCAGCCAGCCAGCCAGCTAGCCTGCCTACATGTTTGCCTGCCTGCCTGCCTGCCTGCCTACCAGCCTGATCGTTCGCCGACGGCGCGCGACGACGACGGCGACGACGGCGACGACGGCGGCGCGGCAACGGCGACAGTGACGGCGACTGCGACTGAGGCTGAGGCTGAAACTGCGGCAAGGCAGCACCGCGAGAAAACGTGAACTGCGCGGCTTTGCTACTTTTCTCATCGCACATTGTCCATATTTCTCACTCACGCGGCAGCAAGCCGCGACTTACGAAACTATTGACCCGATTCCATGGATTTCGCATCACTTTAAACGACGTTCCTCGATTGATCGGATATAGTGGACCGCAGAAGGATCAATCGGTCGGGAAAGTGAAAATATATCTTATGTGATCTGTTCTTATCTCTCGTTTGGTATGAAGGAACGATTAGTTTTTTTTATTTTGAGAAAGCATACACTGTTCTCTGCGCATACGTAATATTCAATTTCTGACGACGAGATGATCGTTTCCAGATATACTGATTAAGATAACGTGAATGCAGGAACCGTTTTCGCGTTCGCTTAAAACGTCAGATATATATCGGGAGTAATTATCAATTTAATCAACCGAAGGAAGCCAGACCTATCGATTACACGAATAAGAACAAGAAAACGGTAAAAGAAACAATATCTTCGTCGCTTTTTGCAATATGCTAATTATGTCAATTATGAGTTATATCTATCCTTCCTCGGCTTCTAACGCACGGTTATCTGATTAGTTTTCGTAAATTACATCGTTCCATATTTTCTTCGTAGTAGTGATTGATGAATTCTAGCCGATTAACATTCCAGCTTGACACGAGGCATTCATTAGCTGCCGGGATTGTGCGGCGTATAAAAATAAGAACCTTTAACTTGTTTTAGCAATAGATCGAATGCGTTTTCTCTTTGATACGATCAAGAATATTCATACTGTTTAGTAATTGCATTGTTTTACTCGACATTATTTTTTTAATACACTAAGTTAATGTTAATCCTACAACTCTCGGAATCTTGACATCGAGAAGGTGACGTGGACATATAGTAGATGTCAGATGTACTTAAGTATCTTCAAGTCGGATTTTAACGGAATCAAAACGGGGAAATATGAAAGGGGTTAAACTAAACGAGTCCTTTGCACAAACAATGCAAACGAAGGGTATTCGCCCAGATGGATTCATGTCTCTATGACTGATGAGATCTTTTCAATCACGAGGGGGTCACTTTGACGGCGCTTCAAACGTTGCATCGTCTCAGGAAATGAAAAAAAGATATTAAGTATGCATAGGCACGTTCGATATATTTCATATCAACCGTCATTTAATATTCGTTCGATTTAATATTCACACGTGAAATTACCGACAGTTATCATCCAATTGTACGCCGACTGTTCCATGTTAATATTCTGTATCACCAATTTTATTATAATCTTGTTCATGATTATCGTCGAAGCTGTCAGATTAATATAAGGTATGAGAACTCGTTCTACAAGAGAGAATTATTGACGACACGATCAATAATAAATTCGAGATAGCCCTACATCGTGAAATTACGAATGATTTGAGTGGCAGTTATTTGAACCTGATATTACAAAATTGTGAGGTTGGCACGTCCATCAATTCAAAATTGTGATCTAGAAGGTATAACGAATCTGTAGTCGATAAGGCGCGCCGTGGTGTAGGTCTAGCCTGGTAGACGTACGAAGAAGAGGAAGGTAGTCTTTGATGCCTCTGGCCTTCGGTCCAGTCGTGCATCTTGTATCGGACGCGGACAGAAAGAGGTCGGCATAGATCTGACGCCCGCGATGAGCGCCGCTGTAGTATAATATTAATGATGACTCGCTCGCCCCTTGGAAGAGGCTGTCTACTTGGTCTGTCCTGCAATGTCCTTTTTCTTCAGGCACGGATGCACTTTCTTCATAATCGGTTTATGCGCGTACTTCATCTATTAATTTGTCTGGCGCTGTGATAAACTTCCAATTTATACTGGAGATTTTTATTTTGCATATATATATTCAATGCAGTGGCGTTCCCGATTTTTATTAATTATCTCTTAACGTAACTAGTTAATCGAATCCTTCGATTATATTTTCTGCATATATCATCTGTCAAATTGTATTTCAGATGTCATTATGCGGTATACCGGCTTACTTTCTGCTCTAAGTTTCTTTTGAATTTATTGTTTTACAGAATATTTCTGTATATAATTCTATGTAATGTTTTAAAATTGTTCATAGGTAAGATTTTCGTATTACCGTACGTACATGTTTTACAAATTTTTTTCTTTAAAGTAAGATATATATGTGTACATAATCTCAAAAAATGATTTCTTTAAATAATATTTTTACGTAGTTTTTTTTATGTAAATATAATAATTAAAAAGTTTGTTATTCTCACAAAAGTTATATATATATATATCTTTTATATAGTTTTTAACAAAATTAATAGTTTATTTTTAATTTAATCACGATTAAATGATTCTTTACCAATATGGCGGAAGAACGTAGTAACTTGAAGAATACAGACAGTAAAGCATATCCCGCGGGGAAAGATGGCTGTGGCCCTGACCACCTGCTGCCTCTTTGATTCCGCCGCTAGAATCTCATTTAACCGTGTAATCCCGATGTTCATTGACGATGGATCGTCCCGTCTGCCAAGCATTGTAGGTGTACTAAAACATTATACGTTGTCTAATACATCATCGATCGAAAATAAAGAGTAGATCAGCACAATATGCGCTGTTACCAATATCGGAACATCCGGTTGGGCAAAGAAACAATCCGTATAGCATTGTACATGTAAGCGTACGTATGATTGTCATATGTAAGAAAGAAAGAAAGAAATAGCATGAGATTGTTTTTAAAACGTACTAATGTATAATTACCACAATATTTAAGATGTCATATATAGTTCTCTCTATAATTGTCATGTAACTCTTATACGCGATATATTGTTTATATATGTATAAATATTTTAGATGTATGCACCTATTCTAATTTATTAATAATATTTTTTTAACTGAGAAATATTTGAACCTATTAAGACACTTCAGAAGTAATGTAATAGATCTTGCAGAATTTCACTGTAAATTACATGTGTTATTTTGAACAACACAATGCAAAACGAGTAATATAAAACAAAAATTAAAAAATTAAAAATTAGCTTGATTAAAAAAATCTGAACTAGGCTATTTGTAAAAATACAAGCCGTTAAACATAAGTATGCGATATAGTGTTTGTCTTTATGAATATTATAGTTCAAATTTACAAACAAAATAATATATTTATGTTTAAAAATATTATTTGTTAAAATAAATAAAATTTTATAATTAAAGTTATTTGCAATTTACTTTTTAATCTATTCTTTCAATTGATATGATTATACACATATGTCACCTTGCCTTAAAAATTGGATAGTATTTTTTTAAACACAACATGCTTTTGTCTGCTTTCTTGCGTTGTTAGCAAATATAATAAAAAATGTACATAGCAAAATATAGTGAAAAGATTAAAATAATGATTAGTTAATATAACAGAACGCTTACTAATTAATAAACAAGAGATTATATCGAAATGTTCGAGATAACTATTAAGCATAGTAAATTGCATAAATCGTAGTTCTCAATTTTCGTGCAAGACAGTGATTGGGCTTTCCCGACTACCGACAATGAATAGACACTGATTGTTTGCGCCGTGTCACGATTTTAGAGTTGCATTTAATTCAATTTGTGAGTGACTTACGGTGCCTGCCCTTAGTCATCGTGCATCTCGCGCTTTATAGTCGGCTTCTTCTCTGCGTCTCCATGGAGAACCAACTATGAGTAGTGGAATAAAGTGCTTCTTACTTCGCTTAAATTGACATCGCTATCGGTACTGTGTAAGAATGAACATCATCAAATGAATAGTGTGTAAATAGCTAAGTTCTATAATATTAAACTATTACTATCTCTTACTAGTGAAACCAATAGAGTGACCAAACAGTTTAACAATTAGAGTAAATATCATTTTTATACTTTTTTTTCTTTCTTTTTTCCTTCTTCTTGACTTTCGACTACAGCTATGAAAACTTCGTCTAAATTCTAAAGCATCCTATTTGAAGTACAAATGTAAGTGTGTGAACTTCTGTTTTATAACGTCTAATAGAAATACGTCTAATAGAAATACAAAGTCTTTACTAAGACTTCATAGTGTATCATACAGATTGTACACTACAAAGTCATCCAAAATTATTCGCTTCGAGTCCAAATGATACACTTTCTTTATCTTAACATATAATAACGTAAGGTTTTATTTACGGATAGAAAATGAGCAAAAAAAAATTGGACCACCCAAAGATACATTTGCGTGTTTGTCTCTGGCATTTCTGCTATTTGTTTATAAACATAAATCGTAAGGGGATAATCAGAGGAAGTAAAAAAAAAAAAAGAATTATTGTTGAGACTTTCCTTTGGATCTCTGCCGCCGTGGAAAGGCAAATGATTGGTATCACAATAAGACGTGTCGACTGAGGATGCCGCTCATCAAGTGAATCAGCAGCAAATAGTAGCGGGCTAATAAGTGCTATTATTCCGTCGCCGTGACGGTTATACGCACGTGATACTAGGTACGTAAATACGGAAGAGGAGAGGAAGAAATGAGAAGGAGATACTGTTACGTCGATACGGACGAAAGAGAGAGAAAGTTACTGTTAGGCGCTGAACTCCCTCGTCCAGCCGCCGATGACCAAGCATATTCGCGCCCAAGTCTAGACTCGGGCAGACCGCTGGTCATGCAACAGTCCAGGTTGCCCTGAACCATGGTTGAATGGCTATCGACGCACATTGCCAGCTTTGACTGTCCAGTTTCGCTGCGCGGCATTTGGACTTTTCACCACGGAAATCAAACGTAACTAGTGTTATTAATATCTACCTACCATTATGTTCAATCAAATATTGAATTCCATTTCTAATCATGGCAGGTTCGATATACGACAAGATTCATATAAATGTCATATCGTGATGTTGGTGTGAGGTGTTACAGGTTTGATGCAATCCTATACAAGAATATGTAAGTACCAACTACCATATTATTCCGAGTACATAAATGTTAAATGATGTTAGAATCTTTTTTGTATATGGAAAATAAAAGAAAATTTGCTATGACCCTAGCGGAAAAATTTCCTTGATATTATTCCTTTGTGTTTATACTAAAACTAGCATGTGTATGGCAAGCGTTCTACGTGAGCCAGATCACTCGGTATTATCCTGACTATTCGCACAGAACCGCGTAATAGCGGAGATACGAATAGAAGGAAGGAGACGTGGAGTCGTGGTGACCATTTCTCGAGAGTTGCCTTCAGAAGAGACGAGGACGAGGAATGGAGGAGACAAGGATAGAGATCTAGATGGAAAGGAAAGAAATAAAGAAAAGAGGAAAGAAATGAAAGGCTGTCAGAGCTACGGAGAGCAAAGAGAGTAAGAGAGAGAGAGAGAGAGAGAAAGAGAGAGAAGAGCAAAGGATGCGATTGCAGAAAGGGAGCGAGAAAACGGGAAGACGAGAACGAGACGGAGGTCTAGGAGGGTATTAGCCGGTCTGAAGGGTGGATGCGAAGAAAGAGAGTTCCCTCTTTCTTATATATTTTTTCTTGTATTCTCCAGCGTTCCTTGGGAAAAGTTTGTTGTTTGAAGCAGCGCTCTGCCTCTCACCGATCATTAATCATGCCGAGTTTTGGTTTGACTAGCAGCAGCGTCGGCATGGCTCTCTCTCTCTCTCTCTCTCTCTCTCTCTCTCTCTCGTTCTCCCTCCCCTTCTCCTCCTCTTCCCCTCTTCCCCTTTTCTCTCCCTTTTACTTCTCTTACATTCTCTCTCTGTTCCTCCTTCATCTCTGTGCATTCTGCTCCCCTTTCCCCTTTCACTCCCGGTTCGTTCCTGTTACGTCGCGTTCCTTGAGCCAACCTCGAAGCTTTCTGGGGGAAAGAAAGAGGGTTGCTGGCTAAGCGGCAGTGGGGTTGGCTCGCTTCTACCCCTCATCCCAGTTCCCTAATCTGCTTCCATCCTGCTCAATCCCCTGCTGTACATCCCTTTATAGAAAGAGAGGGGCCGCTATACGAGAATATCATAGAAGGGTGCCACCATAGAAAAGGAAAACCCTCGTATTTCGTACTTTTCTTAGCCCCTTAAAAGCACTGTACGCCAACTGGGACCATTTCTTTCTGCGCTTTCTACGAAGGCTTTCTTCGTAATAATAGATTGTAAATCCCTTAATCCTATGCGGCGTTTCACGTACGCCATGTTTATCGTGACTGCCGTCGTAATATCTGTTACACTGCTACTCATCACTTGCATATCTACATGTTCAGCAAAAATGGAAGCTATTTTATAATATGGCAGGAAGGAGAGAATAGAGAGTTTTAATAAAGATTAAATACGGTTTGCAGAAACTCGAGCATTCGCGAACAAGTGAAGTTTAATTAAAAAATAAAATTCGCTTTAACCCTGAATCATATTTAGTTATCTGACACCACACGTTTGGGTGGAGATATCGAGATCGGAGGAAGAATGAGGTGAAGCCATACCTGTGGATCGGTACCTCGAAAGTTACGGGGTCCCGCTGCAGTTGATTAACGATGTGAGCGTCCAGGTCGAGGTGGGTGGCGCATGCCTTTGTGACAGCACAGCCGCTCCTCCGCTCCTCGACATCGCCACCGTTGCTATCACGGATTATTATAACTCGTACGTTTCATCTGCCTTCTTCATCGGCTGTTCGGTAGACATCGAAATGGTCACCGGTTATCGTCACGTTCGTTTATCTACGCGGTGGTTCGAGACCTAACTTTGTACTCTCCGAGAGTGAATAATAAATATGCTTGTGAGATAATTCTGTTATTATTATCAAACTATGTATATTTTTAAATGCATAGAGAATTTAATAAATTCATTACCAAGAATTTTGAGCCTAGACAGTTAAAAAATCGAATGTTTTGGAATTTCGTATTGTGGCAGCCATAGCGATTATTATATGTATATTATATGTGCCAACTATTATGAAATTATAACTAAATTTATATTATTATACATATTTATTATATGTATATATATATATATATATTTGATAAATTTTATAAACTATCTTAGCCGAATAAGGTCCGAATAAGTTAAGTAAGGCTTACTTTGAAATTTAAAACGCACTTTACCTAGCTAGAATATATATACTTAAAAGATGCACCATAGGAAGTAAATAAAAAGGAGAAAAGAATTAGAACTGACATCAACACGTTTGATTAATAGAAACTTAAATTGTGACAAAGTATATGCATGAGCCATTTTTACAGCAATTCTCTGTAAAGTTGACCAAACATTATTATTTTATAATTTATTATAATACATTATATTATTCAACTTCCTAGCTATTGAAAAATATCAAATAAATCGATTTTCTGAAATAAGTACCTATATTTTTTTAGAAACAATGAACTTTTATTAAATAAGATTTATGTAATTCTTGTTATTGCCATTGTTATCACCACATGTGTGGAGCATACGTGCTAAAGGATAATGATTTTCAATGCTGCTAATTTTTAAGAAGCATAGAAATTGGTAGAAACTTCTAAAGATTAAAAAATTAATTATAAATCAAATTAAAGATAATTATGACATTTAAAATCTTTATGAACCTCTTTTTAGAATTCAGATTTTCATAGTAATAAGATAACCATGCGAGATACCATGCGCTGCTAATATGTAATTATCTTATTTCTAAAATATTTATTTATATTATGTATTAGTAATAGTTTTCACACACATTCATATAATTTGTATTGAAAAGGATCGAAACGTTTGCATTTCAGGTCAGAATAAATAATAAAATTTTGCGTTAATCACGTTAGTTTTTTATTGACAATTTTTTTCTCCTTTTTTATTAGATTTATCTTCAGAGCCATATTTATCTCTTTATTTATAACATTTAAAAGTAGAGTCAGTCCTAAGGAATTTTCTTTTTATGATTAATAAATTTTAAAATTAATTTAGAAAGACAATGTTTATATATAGTTTCTTTATTATTTTTAATTTATATATATATATATTTTTTTTATTGGGTCTTATATTCACATACATGTAATTCAAATGTCAAAGTTTAAAAATTTTTTTTTCATTTACAAATGTTCTATGTAGAAGATATATTTTATTTTTTTGAATAAGTGAAATAAAGATTTTATTCTCATTTAGTTTCAATATCCTCATAAATAGAATTAAAAAAGAATAAAATAAATGAAGTGAGCCTTATTCGATTCATGTATCTTATAAAATTATGTATATTAATAAAATAATATATCTTATATAAAATTATATTCACTAATACTATACAGATAACTAATATTAGCGTTCCATGTTATCAACACGTTTGTAACGAATAATTCATGGTAACAATGAGGAATAGCGTTAATTAATATATATTAAATATATTAAAAATTTTATTTTATAAATTAATATTGCATATTTTCTTTAAAAAATTAAATATTGTATTTAGTAGGAAAATAAGCATGGTAAGTGTGTGTAATGATGTTATTATATATATAATCAAAGTTTATATTTATCAGTATGTTTTATCAGATAAAAATTTCTATTAATAAAAATTAAATCAATTATACTTACTTAAATTTTTGCAAGCCGATAACTAGTTTTATTTGATAAAACAGACATTGTATTTATTATAAATAACATAATTTAATTTAAACAATAAAATTAAATTATATAAAACTGATTATTACATTATAAATCTTATCTTACAACGTTACGTTACAAACATGGTGGTCCATCACTGAAAACAACCAGACGGAATCCATTTTGCGAAATGAGTTGGGTCCAGCAAGAGAAGAGAAAAGAAGGAAGGCGGGTAAAAAGGATAAGGGTCGATCTGACGAGGGTACCTACCCTATATTGGCAGGCGTGGCTGCGGGCTGCAGGGTGCAAGAGGGTTTTGAGGGATCGCTGATTGGTTCTCTCCAGCGGGATCGACTGTGAGAGAGAACACGAAACCTCGTGAACATGGGATCTATGGGGCTAAAATGTCGAAGGAGACGGAAGCGTATGACTTTTTCTCTCTCTTATGCATTTAAAAAAGGAGTACACAATTTCCTTATTCACATAGCCCTAAAGGGAAGCCCTTTTTAATAAAATGTACGTTTATGCGAACGCTCTTGTGAGGGGATAATGCCCGTAATACGATTTTCTTCGATCCGATATTCTATAAGTTGTCTCTCTCTCACTCTCACTCACTCTCTCTCTCTCTCTCTCTCTCTCTCTCTCTCTCTCTCTCTCCCCTCTCTCTCTCTCCCCGCATATTTTGCTTATATTAAATATAGATTAAATAATGTATGTACACATTTTTGATTTATATAATTCCGTTTCTTATATTTTATAATTTGTTGAAGTTAATATTACTTGTGCAATTTTAAAAACTTTTCATGTTTTTGACGTATTCTGTCGTGTATTCTCTCGAAATATCCTTTTTTGATAAAAAAAATCAAAATATTTTTTTGTAATAAAAACTTAAACAAAATATAAATGCTCAATATTGTCCCATAAAAGCTTCGGTATAAAATACAAACAAATTTAATGATTAATTAAGTTAAAATACCAATTATAGTCAAATATGAATAATTTTAAGCAAGAACCGAAATTTTTAGAAGAATGTTATAAGATAACGAGAAAAAATATTTTCTTGTATTATATTTATTTTATATCTCGTTTTTTTTTATTATTATAATGAAAGAAGGATAAGAATAGGAAAAGAAGAGCGATAGTAAATGTTCGTTTTTGATAATGTCATTTGGTGTCGAGTCTGCGAGTGAACTTGGGTATGAGGGACACCGAAGTTTTCTGGGTGACGGTGGCTGGAGAGTGACTGGCGCGATTGCAAGCCTCTAGATAGGTGATTGATTCACTTTGAATGATTAAAGATTGCCGAAAAAGGGCAGAAAAGTGGGGGCTAGCATAGCATTCGATAGACTCATCAAACTTTCAGGGAAAATATTAAAGTTTTCTCTAAATAAAGTAAAGTGAATAAAACGTAATTATTCATTCCAAGAAATTGAATTTCTGGATTAAGCAATTTTGTATTTTTTTAGATTATATGCCAGGCTCTCGTTTCAAAAAATATTATATATAAAATTTATATAACATACTCTCTAAATCTTGTGGAATGAAATCTTACTCGAAGAGACTCTGAAAATTTAACCTGTCTTGAAAAAAATGAAAATACGGCCACTCTTGTTCAAGAATGACAGATATTCTTTTTAGAGTAAGATTTACTCTTTTGAAATAGAAGATTCACTCCAAAGAAGTGAAACCTCAATCCTCAATTTTTTTGGAATGTATACTAGGGTAGATGGAATCTCATTCCAGAAAAAGAATTGAGATTTCACTCCTTCGAAGTGAATCTCATTCCAAAAGAGTAAATCTCACTTTAAAAAACGAATGAAAATCTGTCACTCTTAAACAAGAGTAGCCGTATTTTCATTCTTTTTTCAAGACAGACTAAATTTTCAGTCTCTTCGTGTGAGATTTCACTCCACGAGATTTAGAGAATATATATATATATATATATATATATATATATATATATATATATATATATATACCAATACTTAAATCGTACTTATAGGTATTTTTTATTACATTTCCTTTAAAAGTATATAGAATTTATGAATGAAAATAATTAAAAGTATAAGATTAATGAAAGAAATGATTAACTAATTCGTAATAATTAATTAATATCTAATTTTAATAATTTATTAAAGAAAGTGAAATTTTTTTATAATTATTAAATAACAATAATGAAAAGACAATAATGACATCAAAATAGAATTGGCTTAAATATATTTTTGCACTTGACATTTATATTGATCAATTATTAATTATTATTATCAGTTATCAGTTTTAGCTTGTGATGGCTTAAGATGGATTTTGTAAAAATATCAATTTAATCTTTACAATAGTCTCAAATATATGTATATACAATGAATGTAAAATATTTTACAATAAATCTTCTTTTATGAAAATAAAAAAATTTATGATAAAATTGGATGATCGCGTTGTTATCAGATACATAAGTTAATTGAAAATGTACCTGATTTTTTAAAACGCCACTGACGTCCATAAAACAAGATATAGACTATTATATTTTTGTCTATGTTACTCATTTCTTATGTATTTTATATTATTGTCATTAAATATTGCCTATATTAACTAATAATATAAAATATTGACGAGATATGATTTAGGTGACCAATACGCATTCGACAACTCTCCCCTATATGTATATCGTTTTATATTTTCCAAACATTATTTTTATTATATCGTGAAGCAAATCTGTTACATTACACAATGAAAACAATTAGACTAATAAGATATTACAAAATAAATTTATTATTTTAACAATACAATTTTTTAAATATTAAAAAAATTGTTTTATCTTCTTTTAAATAAGCGTATGAAAAATATATGTTCCTTAGATTTGTATTTTTAATGTAATTAAATATGTCTCCTATATTAATCTTCAACAACATGTTAAAAATAAATTTAACCGATTTAAAAAATCTTGCCAATAAAAAGAAAAAATTTAAATCGACATTTAATAAAGATTACACAGCTTTTAAACAGACTTTGAAATTCTACTTCTTCAAAAAAAAGGTTCTTTTCTAGAAAAAGATTAAATAAAAGAAAAAGTGTTCAACGTTTAGATAATCTTTGTCATAGGAACTATCATAAAATAAAAAACTATTTATAATGAATATTTAGTTATTATTGTATAATGTGTAATATTATGTAGGGCAGCTAACATTCCACCATGAAATCAAAGGATTCGGCATTCTTTGTAGTCAAAAGGTTAAATAGTTGATTTATTACTGTGCGAAATACTTTCTTCTTTCTTTTCGTACAAAGAAAAATGTCATTCTAAAAGTACAAAAATTGTAGAGATAGATTGATGTTTTGTAAGCAAAAGAAAGAAATCGTTAAGAAAATTTTGCCTTGTTAGAATGAAAAATTGTTCGAAACGAAAATGTTGACGAAAATGCGAAACATATGCGTTGTCATAACATAGTATTTCAAAATCAGAATTTTTTTAGAGATTGTGAAATATATGTACAAAATCTAAATTTGGATTCAATATTTTTTAATAAACAGATATTCATTAGAGTGCAAATTTTAACATTAAATATTTTAAATTATGTTTTCAAATAAACTTTGTTAAAAGTAGTTAAGATTAAAATATAATTTGCAAAATAAAATGCTGGATCTTCTTACTTCTTTATTTATCTCATAATTAAAATTTTTTAATCTTTATTTAATATTAAATCATTTCGTACTTTATTAAAATAACAGCTTATACAACTTATTTTCTTATTTTCTAATATCTGTGA
This sequence comes from Acromyrmex echinatior, assembly GCF_024713525.1. NCBI lineage: Eukaryota > Metazoa > Arthropoda > Insecta > Hymenoptera > Formicidae > Acromyrmex > Acromyrmex echinatior. Next base: position 14,471,496 of record NC_141853.1, on the reverse strand, counting down.
TCGGAGCAATAAATATTCGATGATCTTTGGACACGATATGTGACAATAATAAATACAAGATGTGCGATAATATCAATCAATATAACAAAGAACTTAATTGTAAAAATAATACGCATTGCAATAAACTCGCTGAATATCAAGGTTCATTGATCGAGTGTATATAAGAATGTAGGTACGCTATCGATTGACACATTGCATCAGGAATGGTAAGATTGCGAAGCGCACAATCGGGTTGTTGAAAATTTTCTTATGCAGTTAGGAAGCGAAGTTGAGGTAAGATAAAGGTCGATAGGAGTATCAAAAGGGGAATGAAAGATAGCGGTACTGCTTACGGAGGGTTATTGTGCGTCCATCGGTTACGGCTCATCAGCTGCTGTAACTCCTATCTTCGCCTCTCGTAAGAAAGATCGAAGGTCCCAAGGCGCCAACTTCATCCTATTCCGCTTTTGTCGTATTTTTTGGCATTTTTCACACTGATCGACTATTCTATCCTACTTTGCCTAGCTTTCGTGATTTGTCATGAATCTTTAAATTACTACTAAATAGCACATAAATAGCATATCTCGGGCCTTTGACATGAGCAGCGACAGGCAGTCTCTTGAGACTTGTTTGGAAGGATAATCTCCTGATTTCTAAACTATGAAAGCCTTTGGGACACAATGCATAGAATTTAAACTGACTCAGTTTTGAACAGTAAAATATCTAACAAAAATGTAGTATTACTATCGCACTACTATTACGTAAATCCGCAAACACTGTGCGCTGCCTGTATGTAGGAAATTGACGTCACGATTATCAATATCTATTTTTAAACAGTCTAACGCATGACTATATGTGCATATCACGTATGTGACTTACCTGCGAAAGGATCACGGTTTAATTCGAAACCATTAATGTGAGGCGAATCGATTGCAATTCTCTAAGGCCCATACGCGCGCTGGAATTTTTGAAAAATGAGATGCTCTCCTCGTCTCAAAAGTGTTCCTAAAACGCTTGAAAAAATGCCGACAATACAAATCCATTAATCTTAGCCTCGCGCTGCCGTGTGCTCTTTCTTCGTCTCCCGTTCTCGAAACCTTCGTGCCTTCGGGACATCCCTTTGCACTTACCTTCTGCAACAACACTTTTCCAGAGTGCTGTTTCTTCGTTTTCAGAAAAGCAAGACCCACAAATGCATGTATTTGAAAAAAATTCACAATAAGTATTGGCTTTGAAATTAAATTTGCTAAAGAATGCATAAAAATATTGTATTATGATTTGTGCAAATACATATTGATCTTTTCTTATTAGAAATAAAAAATTAAAGTTACGATTTTATCACACAACAATACAATTTTTAATTTTAACTCCTTTCAATACCCAATTAAAATAATTCTAACGTAAGTATTCTTATATAATACTTTAGATATCTATAAAATGAAATTTTTTGTTTCTTTATTTGATTTTAATGTCATAAAGATTTGGCTTTATATATGTCATAAAGTTATTTTTTTATAGAAGATTCTAATGACACTTTGCAATATAAGAAAATGTTATGATTAATTATTCTTTCAAATTGTCAATTATTAAAAATAGCACAACATAATGAGAAGCAAATAAAATCAAAATGAGTTTAATTTAATATTACCATTTATTTAATACTTATTTATTAATTGCACACATGTAGTTAATAAATTATTTAATATTTACAAGATATAATATTATAAAGATACATATTTATTCGTACATAATAAACCAAATAAAAATGTATTCTTACTGATACTGCTTGCATTAATATCTTGAACAATGTCTTTAATATTATAAGTGTGAATATATTTAAGAATAAGAGCATTTGTTGTATACTTATTATATTTGTGGATTCATGTTCTTGTTTCTAATACACATATTTAATGTTTATGTACAAAGCCATCTATTATAATAGCTTTAAGTTTGTTTGCAATACGTTAGAATAATGAAATTAATCGACAAAAATTATGATAAAAATATATTAACAAATCGTATATTATTTTACGCAGATTTTGTTAATTCTTCTTAATTTCTTTTTTAGATATAACAGACTCGTTTATTTATAGTAAAAGAAATATTCAATAACAAAAATTTTATAAAGTTCTTGTAATTTGAAAATTATCTAAAATTTTTTACATTTTTTTCATTACAAAAGGATCCTTTATATATTTCGTTGGCATTCATGATTTATTCTAAGGTTATTGTAGTCAATGATATTGAAATGCCCTTTATTCAAAGGATCTGTCAAAGCATGCTACTCGTCAAAGTCCCAGACCACAGACCGTTTGAAAACAATTAGCAGAGAGACAGATTCTAGGTCATCATCTGCCAATCATCAGAAAACCTGACCTATTCTTTCCGAACAATACCAAAACATTTACAGTGTGCAAACTGCTTTTGAAACGGAAGATCGAGGGTGTCGTATGGTAATTACCAGGGTCATGGGTGGCAAACGACCTTAACCTCCTTACCTCCTTCTTTCTTTCTGCTTCAGGCAGTAATCAACATCCTGTAGAACGTGTAAATGTGTTCGCGTAAATGCCGTCTCTTCGGCAAGCAATGCTGCTGCTGTTGCAAATAAAAACAGCTGACAATGCTAAGACTATATACATTCATCACCGTTTATAATATCGTGTATGATATATTTAAAAATTCAGTAATTTTCGATTTTTTGATCAGCATAAAATTCAAGAACAATTAGAATAAATATATAATTATGTAATTACATGTAAATGTGTATAAAACAAGGTAAAAAAACTTATGTCGCATTAATTATTGCTGTTAGTATAATAATGATGGATCTACATCTTATTATTGCAATTAGAAATATAAGCATCGTTTTTAAAAACTTAAGCACAGTTTTAATGCTTTCAGTAGTTTCAGCTACGCCTGTGCAAACCACACATTCCGTATGTCCTCGCGTTAGTTGACCCCGGATTTGTTTGAGGAAGAGTGTCAAGATTGTCAAGAGGGATTGGCGCTAACGACGCTTCGAATTGCAAAAGTAACGAGCCACTTTTGCATCTCTTCACGCGTTGTCGACATAAACGGCTACAGGCACTTTTTTATTTTCCGCTATCTTTTCAAGGAAGCTGGAAAAGTGCGTTGTATATGCAAATTGCTTTCAAGCGGCGATGTCAGGTGGTAATTGTACGAGGTTACAGATCGAAGGTCGCGTTAACATCTTTACTGCAATGCCCAGTCGATAATTATCGCGCTTCTAGTGACTCTTCATCTTCTCCTGTAAGTGGGGCTACTGTTGGCCAAGAAATGACTTACAGCTGACACTTTCACTCACATGCTGCTTCAGACATCGAACTTGGGGTATTCGTCCAGTTGCCTGATGAAAGATGTCATGTTCATTGCCATCAACGTGACTTTGCGTCAATGCCGCTCGTCGAGCTATTGTCGCTTCGCGTGATACTTTTTACATTTTTTATAGAAATATTTTTTTAACAAATTATTTTTTTGACCATAAATTGCGGTTTATAAATAATCATCTAAAAATTTTGTAATTATATTTTCTCTGTTAAAAAAACTTATATAAAACTTATAAAAACGCATTCATATTTCAACAGAAAAGATGATACACTATGATTATTTCTCATAACTCTCTCTCTTTTTGATAAAATAATTGACTTTTTATTTATATTTTTCTTTTCATATTGGAAAAAATTGCAAAATATTTGTGCACATTTTTATATTGTCTAATCGAGCATACGTAAAAAAAGAAACAGTTTTGAAAGACATTCGGAAGGCATCTAAGGCATCAGATGTATACTGGATGTCCCCAAGGGAATATGGACCCCTTTTCATGTCGGCAAGCTCGAGATCGTGACTCAGCAGCGAAAGCGAATCTCCAGAGACTCATGTTTCTCACCTTGGACAGATCCGCTGCCAACACCTTGAGTTCGAACGAATGCGAAAAACATTCACATTTTCTAAATTTCAAAATTTGAAATGCTATGCGTAAGATGTATCGCGCATGATTTTCCCCAAAAGATCTATCGATCATCATAGAATTATATTGATCCGCAAATATTTTGAACGTACTTTGAATTTAGAACGAATCATTGATCGATAATTCCCCGAAGAATGTAACAAAGATTAAATTATGATTTCTTCGAAGACTAACTTATTCTACAATTTTGAAGTGAAACAACAATTATTACATTATTCATCAATGCATTCATGTATCGTGTTTCCTATAAACTACTTATTGTAACTGTAGAAATGAAACTTCAACAATTATATATATTTTTTTTAATCATATCAATTTCCCTCAAAATATCTCGTCTGCAGTTTTCTGCCTTTGGTAGAGATGATTAATCAGTTGGACCTCGCTAAAAATAATCCCGGAAACGCAAATTCGCGCAGCTTCAATATCAGAGACGATGCTCCTCTTTCATAAGCGATCAACAAGTTGAATATAACTGAAACGCCGTTAATAAAGCGATGAAAATGATAAATCGCAACGGTTCCACCCCCGTCCGAGCACCGTATTGCGTTATTAAAACTTTACTAATGGGCAATAATAAGCACCAGCCTTGGCCAAGATTGATATTAAATCGTAAACTGTTTCGTCCTCATTTATCATTATCATGATGCAAGTCCGTTGAACTCTTTAAATCTTGAATCCACGAAGAATTCTTGCCAAGCGGGTTTTTATAAAGAGAGAGGGGGAGAGGGGGGAAAAAGAGAGAGAGAGAGAGAGAGAAGAATATGTGTTATAGTTTAAAATCAATTATTTAAAAAGCGCATTTTTGTCATTGTAATGTTTACTCCGACTCCAAAATATTTAAATGTAACACTACCGAATAACTTCAACAAACAGATTTTCCTCAATTACAAATATATTGTTTAAAAATTCATTAATATTAAAGATATTTGATACATCTCTAAAATGTCAATATAATTTCTCATAAACATAATTCGTTTTGGACGTCAAAACATCGACAATCCTTTGGTAGACAACAAAATTCATGAAGTGATATGACAGACCCACGTGTGTGATCTCACGATAATCGTCACTTGGATGATCACACATTCGTCCGGTAGCCGAAAGGACTCGTCGTTGACGAAGCAGGCCCTCTTCGAGGATAGCCGTGGGTGTAAAGGGGGTGTCATGCCGGCAGACTGGGAAAAGTGATTGATCGTGTTTCGCCGGAAGACAAGAGCAGAAGACTCGGAGCAGAACCGGAGGAAAGGAGCGAGACGACGAAAGTAGAGATGGCGTAAGATGGCGGTGGATGAGGAAAGAGAGAAGGACAGCAGTTCCCGAGCGTCGTCGGTGATAAAGACGAGGAGGTTGTGTCGCAAAACGAGAAGACAACCCCCTCTAGCCTTCTCTACGTCATTCAGCGGCCCCTTCAACCCTCTGGACTCTTCCAGATTCCACTCAAAGCTCCGCTCTCCTGCTTGGAGCGACATGAAGTGGCCATAAGAAAAATAGAAATAAGCCGTGGCGTATCCGGGTAAACGAAGAACTAACTCAAGAGAGAAAGACAGATCTCGTAAAAACGCGCGATGCGTTTTCAGCCTTCCTGAAAATGTTCAATCCTAAATTATTTCTATCTTCTCTATTTGGCGCGTATCTGACATTAATTAAAGGACTTTCGACAATAAAAAATTGTTTTTTTCGGTCAAAAGTATGAATTTTAAACTAAAATTTACGTAATCCATACGAAATATTGGCCTTACGTCGCTTTTGTTCTACAATACCGTTCTACAATATACTGTTATTTCCTGATTCGTTTATACAGTACACAGTCAACGTAGCTTAAATTTACCGTGCTGTATTGTCGTACCAAGGCAAAACACAGTGAGTATGCTCTTTGTGTAATGACTCGGCGTTTTATATTCTCTATGCCACGCAGCTGATCGCGAGTAGACGTACTTGACCGAGTACGCCGAGACACCAATGTATTAATATGAGCAGAATGTAATCGAATGGCAGATCTATTACTATTAATTTAGCCAATTTAATCTCGTCTTACGTAACATATCACTTGAGTGTTAATTAATTATAAAATTAAAGATGGCTAATTTAACAATAGCATATATCCATTTATCCTTTACTCATTTCTCCTCGTTTCGTAATAATTAGTATAAAAATGTATTTATTTTTACTTAAAATATAGATACAGAAAATATATTTAACTTGTGTGTATGAATATATCAATTAATATTGATAAATATATTTTATTAATAGCAACTTCAGATATTAAATTACATCCACTTAATAGGGAAGAGACTTAATAGAGATCAATTAACGTTCAGTTTTCATATAATATTGGCAAATGGAGCTGTAATGGGCGATTATGGTAACACCTGCTGGTCACGACAAGTAGTTGTGAATTAGTATCACGATTGTCCTCGCAACTCGATATTCGATATCAACAGCATTAACGTTCATTGCCACCGTTTCTCTTAGCATTAACTCTGGCTATAAGATGAATTCAGAAGCATGGAGGCGGGTTAGGGGAATATGTAGGAGTGACTGCACGGTTATATAGGTACCCTCGAGTATGCCCCATAAGGGCACAAGATCCACTGTTTCCGTGGCAGGGGTTGGTCTCATGCTGTCGCGGAGTGGGGATGATTCTAGAGAAGACGCATGACGAGAAAGAGGGGACACGGCTCTCCGCATCGGCTCAAAACCAACCGGCGCGAACGGAGCTGGAGGGAGTTGGAAGCAAACCAGAGTTGCCAGACGAGTTTCTGCTGACGCGCGACGAGCTCACTTTCAGGGCTTTCCGTCGAAACTTTACGTCTGACTAAATCTTATATTTACAGTAGAAATCATTAACTGTTTGAAATATAGTAGTGAAGTGTAATTCGAAGGTAACATATTCGTTTATTTAAAAAAAAAAAAAAATGATTCGTATGGAAACGCTTGACTCATCAGAGTTGTTTGCAGAAAAGTCAGCTTGATACTCACATTAGGCTGATAATGTGAATAAGAAGTGAAAGTTTATGTAAAAGTGTAGTGTATTATATTAAGAAGCAAGACACTTGGAGACAGTGTATAAAAATTAATAAACTACAAGTGTGTCTACGGATTCCCCGATGACAATCGTGAAATAGCGAAGTAAAGCAAGAAGTTGCTGCACCTGCCGCAGTGGTTCTCGCGGCGCCACTCACGTGTTGCATGCGTGCCGTGGTTATCCATCATGGTCGCGGACTAGAAGCAGCTCCGATTGGTCGGTTTTGTGGTCACGTGGTATGGTAATTGGGCTCCGGTGGGCGGGAAGGAGCGAACGAGGTCGTGGAGGATCGCGAAAGTGGCGGAAGGAGAGGAGAGAATAAGCAGCTGTCCACCGGGAGTCCTGTGCTCGTTGTGGCCCCGCTCTTTCCATTTCTTTTCTCTTTTCTCCCTCTCTTTCTTTCTCTCTTTTCCTCCTTTCGAGAAAACGTCACCCCTTTTCGCAGGAGAGACGGTGAGGTGTGGACGATGGACCATAGCGCAGTGCCGTGCAGTGTAAGCTTGAGAATGAATATTATATGAACTCGAAATGGTGTGCCGTATCAAAGAATTGATGCAGATAGCAAGATAAAAGAAAAGAATCAAGAAGTGCGGTTGTTTAAAATTCATTTGGACTATCGTGAGTGCGTGTTTTTCACAAGAAAGTACTCAAGAACATGAATTCCTTTCTTCCATCCGCCGGTGGATACCATCACCATCAGCATCAACAACAAGCTGGAAATCATCATCTAGCCACTACTTCCTCGTTGGTCGATCCAAAGTTTCCTCCCAACGAGGAGTACAGTCAGAGTAATTATATACCTTCGACCGGAGCAGACTTCTTTTCAGGCGGTAGCGGTGGTCATCATTTAAGCCATCCGCAATCTCAACTACAGTACGGCTATCATCAACATCATCATCAAGCGGCGTCAACTCCTTACGGGGCTTCCTCTGCGGTACAATTAAACGGAGGATATGCAGGATACGGCGGATATTATGGGCCTCATCATCCTCATCACCAAGTGCATGCGGTTCATCACGCTAGTTTACATTCTCATCATCACGCGGTTGGTGCTTTAGCGATGCCGCCGGAAGCTCAACAACCACCGCTCACATGTCCGTCGTCAATACAAAGTCAACAGCAGCAACAGCAGCAGCAACAACCATCTGTACCGACGTCAACTATCCTTGGATCCACGCCTCTATCACCATCTATAATGCAGAATCATGTGCAGCAACAGCCGGATGCCCTTCAGCATCACCAGCATGAAAATAATGCCTGCAGTCCAGCCGGTTCGGGTCAGTTGCACCGAGACAATTCACCTGATCTTCAAACGCAACAATCGTTGTCTCAGCAATCTCAACATATACAGAGCGGCCAACAACAAACGCCGCCGCAGCAACAACAACACCATGTAGAAGACAGCTCGGATGCGGATGACATAGAAGATGGTCAGATGGAGGGTTCACCGGGAATGATGGAGGAAGAAGAAGAAGACGAAGAGAATAGAGATCGTACAATTTATCCGTGGATGAAAAAAATTCATGTTGCAGGCGTCGGTGAGTTTATATGAATTTACAGTTATGTTTGTTATTCCCACCAGTGGAATATACCTTGTAATTGTTGTTTGATACAGTAATATTGAAATTTATTTTGTTTTCGTCACTTATATCGTAATATTACATTTTTTTTATCTTTATCCTTCCATTTTATTTATTTTAAAGATCTTTTTATATCCATTTTCAATTTGGAAACCACTGTTTATATTTATCAGTTTATTTATTTAATAAGTATAAACGCACATAATTTAATTAGTAAAGTACAATTTTATATAATCTTAGTTTTGCGCTACGATTAATAAATGTTATCAATATTTTCATTTTGGGTTATATCGTGAAGGAAGCGTAATTAACCGTTTACAGAAATATATCCGACGGCTTGAAGAGATATCTTATGTACTCAATAATCTTAAATGTATAAAGTCTATTATCATAATATTATGGTAAAATAAATGTCATAGGACAAATTTATATTCCTCTCCAAATGTATACATTTTCCGATATTAATTTATTTAAAAAGATATAATAATTTATTTCAATAGCATTCTCTTTCTTACAAAGAATACGTTGTAGCGCCTCGTTCATGAAATGATACACCTACTAATAAAAAATACATTTAATACTTGAAAGTATATTTGTGATACAAGACGCTGCCGCGTTTTCTGTTTAATGTTTTTTTTTTTTCATTTTAATTCTCTCACAAAAATTATTGTTCTTTCTTAACGAAATGAAAAGCAAAAATTTGAACTAATTAACTAGTTGAACTAATGTTTACTATTTCCTATTTTATTATTCTTATTTGTCAATATTGTTACAAAATAAAACAGCAATAAGAATGTGAAGGAACGCTGGTACAGAAACGATTTGAAAACTTATTTTCTGAACACATAAAAGACCTGCCGATCTATTTATATATTTAGGTATACATTATATTATGTGTTTACAAGGTGACGAGCTTTAGAACGGTCCTGAAGAGTTATGGGCTGAAATTTATCCATCCTAGCACCTTGCAATCACCTGTGTGAGGTTGTAACGGCACCTCGTTTTATAGGTGAATTCAGTTACGCCTAATATATCTTCATCTTTCGCACAGTAGCGAACGTATACTACAATAATGGGACGTCCACAGCACACAATTCAGTGTTGCGGACAAAAAATAAATTTCGAAATTCGACATAGAGATTCTGCCATGTTTTAAGTAGACATTCATCATTGTGCAAGGTTGCTAACGCTCAAGACTTGAAACAGATGCCGGTGATGGTATAGCGCTCCTAGTTGTTGTAATTAAGGCAATTAGCGCGAATGTAGTTCTTCTTTCATAATTAATCAGACAACTACTTCCAGAATTAATATACGCGTGCTTCCTATCTTCATAAAAATAGAAAGATATTTTGAGCGTAACCACAACACACAGGTATATTAATTAATGTTTCACAAATTACTGAGCAATGCCTCTATAAGTATACCTGTAACGCATTCATTTCTTCAAAGTTTGTCGTTTTTTTTACATTATGCTAAACTAGAAACTATTTCAGCAGGTAGAAAGAAGTTCTCATTAAAGAATTTCCAAAGATAGTTTTTGCAACGTAATGTCCCTTCAGAATTAGATTGGCCTTGCCGCCACAAAAATTTCTATTCTGTGGAAAATGCTGTTCATTCCAGCTTGCAAGTATTTCTTTTGAATCCATTGCATATGATACAATAGAAAATAAAATTTTATACCACACAGGAGAGATTGAATACCATAATTTATGCTTCCAAGTAAAATTGTTTACAACAAAAACTTGTTATCTCTATTATTAACACTAAAAATTAATGTACAAAAAAATAGCGTTTTATTCAAATTAATTTTATAATAACAAAACAAAAGAGCGATATTATTTGAATGTGATTTTACTTTTAATATTCTTTAAGGATGTGTTAGACATACAATTCCTGCAAAGAAAATTAAATTTGGAAGTAAAGTTTTAATATTTACACTTCAAATAAACTATATACTATATGTGAAAATTATGTGAATAAGATTAAATTTTTGTTTAATAACACATTTTTGTAGTTTATTTATTTTATTTTTATTGTTAAAAATTAAAATTTTTTAAATGATTAAAAAATTTATATTTTTCTTTTATAAGTATTCAAAATCTTTAAATATTCAAAATAATTTATGCAAAGTTTTGTTGTGATTCACTGATAAATTACAAAGATATAGAACACATAAATATCTTGATTATTTACTGAACAACTAGTTCATCTCAATGTAATTCTACGTAAATAATCTTGAATATATGTACTTATATTAAAAAATTGAGATTTTTATCATTTATTTTGTAATATATTTCCATATATTTTTATTTGAGCACAGATTTAAAAAATACGACTATTTATTAAAATGACTTATGATCCAGATAGTAAACTGTCACCAAATTTGTCGTATTATTTTTAAATGTGATTTAGAATAATCTGTAATTTTTTATAATTTTGTTATCGTTTTGAAAATATGTCTAAAACATCCTTAGCATTTAATATTATTCTAAAAAAAATTTCACATGCGATAGTTTACAATGTATGATAAAAATAAATATCTCTAAAAAAATTTATTTTAGTAAAAACATCTCAAGGAATATTTTGGATTATCTCAAGGAATATTATTTATAATTTACCAATAATATGCATCTGTATACAATAATTATATAAAGGTTACAATAAATATTTTATAAAATTTATTAACTAATACGTATATAGCAATACAAACAGAGAATATATTTTAATTATTGCATAAAAAATAGAACAGAGAGATATATTTAGCAAGACTAAAAAATAGTCTTTAATACTTTTAATGAAAAAGTTTGATTTACGAAGATGTATGATATAAAATGGTTTTAACAGTTGTAATTGTGAAATTAAGATGTTCCGTTAAACATACGGTATTATAAGTTACACTTATCGTAATGTTAGGAATCGCGCAATTTAATATTTGAAATCTCTGGACTTTGGTATGCTCGTCCGTCGGGCTGTCAGAGACTGCAATCTCTCCCCTTTGGTTGTCGAAGTATGGTCGCCGGACGTCGGAGTTAAAAGGGGCCTCCACGAGACCGACGGTCAGCTCGGAATGGAATGTCTGCACGGATTCTAGACTGAACTTGTTCCCATGTTTCCTCTATCGAACTGAACAGACCACCACGGATTGCTACTAGCGTGACTCACAAATATTAACATCAACGTGCCACAGCAGGATGTTTTTATTTTCAATCTACTTATTCAGTCGTTTGTAGTGTTTCAATCATATCTGATTATTTTCTAAAATACTTGGAACATTTCGTGATTATTAATATTCATTTCTGTATATGCGCGTTAAATATTTTATAGAGATTTCCGTAGAAATTGCATGATGATGAATTCCATATTTCAAATAGGTCTTTAAAAAATTTAACGGACTTGACGAATAAGATTATCAAATTATTGAAGCTAGCTTTCAAGCTAGTTTGCAAAGAATAATCAAAGAATATTGTTTCTATATTTCTTTAGATGATGCTTAGCGGGATCAATGCATGTGTACGCTTGGCACTTTTTATCCTCGTGAATTTGCATACGCGTATTCTACCTTCACAACTCAACCGACATATCTCATGGATTGATCAGATTACAAAAGTCACTTCAACCGACTTTGATGCTATTCAAAACGGCCATGACGAATGGTCATATGCTATAAAAATGTTATTTGCGTATAATATCTCTCTAGACATCAACGTAAAGAATATTTTATAATTGAAGTAGTAATCTATAAAGTACAACGAATTGTTTTCCTTTTATTGTTAAAATAGCGTATGACTCGAGTCCATAAACGAATCATTTTTCATGTTATTTGCATCTTGTACTACATTTTAACAACTTGAGAAAAAAGATTTGTGTATGTGTGTGTGTATGTGTGTATGAGCATTCTGAATTAATCCATTCTTTATAAAAGTTATTGCTGGAATTTTACGAATTATATACATATATCTATATGCCTAATGAAAATTATAAAAACTTTAGTGCATGTAACAACAATACAATTAATAATGTTCAATAAAATTGTTTAAAGATTTATTTATATATCGTTGGATTATTAATAAAAATCTTAGAAGTGGGAATATTAAGAAAAAAAAGAATAGTTGATTTCAGACATGAAAAAAATTAATTTTGTACGAAAAAACTGAGCAATGAAATTTCTTATATGCAGAATATATACTATTTTTCAAAGCTTCGAAGCTACAAATATTATTAATACCATAATACTGTTTACAATAATGAATATAATTATATAAAGTATATAATATGAAATTTAGAGGATTCCGTGTTGAAAATTGTTCTCGAATGAGTTAGTTTAGCTTATAATACAGAACAAACCTTTGCTTTTATTATATAGTATGATAGCTTTGATACACTTGATAACTAAAAAATCTATTATTGAGCCTTACGTCCATGACATTTTTTATTCACCATATTATAAGCTACATTATGTATGAAAGCTATGATGTAAGTCACCCGTAACCGACGATTTTTGTTTGTGTGTATTATATATTTGTTAAATAAATGTATTTTATAATGATTAAATAATAAAACTTATTGTTATAAAGAAGAAAACCTAATATACCAATAACATACATCATAACTTCATATGTATCCTTGCATAATATATATCAGAATTTATTGTATAATTACGTATTAATTCTTTTTATAGCCAAAACATCAAACAGCTTGAACGGACATTCTAACGTGGGTTACCAATTACTCATGCGGAATTAAACTGATATGTATATAATAATAATAAGTTAATCAAAAACATTAAAATTGAATAATTAAAGTGTAAAGTAAACTTTATTAGAAATTAAATTAAAAATAATGTTGTATTATATTTATTTATAATTTTGAGAGTTCATGAAAAGTTATTTATCAATCACTTGTAATGCAAAGATTTAGAATTATTAATATATTAAAATCTGTTTTAACTTCTTAAATTATTTAAAGAATGAACAAATAGAAATTTATTGGAAGAAATTTATTATATAAATCCTTGGAGCATTTTATACAATGTATATAAAATATAAAGAGCATCGCGTAATACATGAATTATATTTCAAGAATAAATCTTTTATGAATTAGATATTCATTTTATAGCAAAAATATTAAGATGCTGATAGCTTTTTAGTATTACAAGCGATTAAAAATAAAGAACTTTGCATTAAAAAAAACTTTAAGTATATAAATAAACTGTACTCCTTAATTAATTTTATACAACTCTCTAAATCTCATGGAGAGACTCTAAAATCTCTTGAAGAGACTGAAAATTTAGTCTGTCTTGAAAAAAGAGTGAAAAGATTGGCAGATTTCACTCCTTCGCAGTGAATCTCATTCCAAAAGAGTAAACATTTTAAAAAGAGTGAAAACTGCACTTTTAAACAAGAATGGCCGTATTTTCACTATTTTTTTAAAACAAGCTAAATTTTTAATTTCTTTGAGTGAGATTTCACTCCATGAGATTTAGAGAGAATGTTTATTTTAGAAAAGTTTTAAATCGCTGTGATATTTAATATCTATTATAGTATGAAATATTAGACATTAAATATTTGGAAGGAAACGTTTGGGTCGGTATTTGTAGTTGATTCTTATATTTAAGACCACATTATGTTTTAAGAACTCAAAATTTTGGCCAAAAGGTCAATCGAATTTTTTAATAGGGTCTTTTATGTGTAGAATTTGAAAGATAACATGTCAGTAATCAAAGAATTCATATCAGTTTTTTATAATTGATTTCTTACACTCACTATAGGATACAAAATTCGTCGCTCTGGGAGATTCGCTTGTTTATTTTTTCTCGCCATATCATTTAGTGAAAATTTGGTAATTACAAAATACGTTAAGGAATTAATATTTATTTACAAAGCTTTTACACATTCTTGTTGCAGGTATTTACTATACTATTGTATAAAAAATTAGTAATCAAAAACTTATACAAGCAGAGAAATTAAATAATACACAACGTTGGTACAAAATGTCAAATCGCGTAATAATAAAATAATAATTAACCTACAAAAAAATTACTTGATTTCCCTCACATGACATTTTGTAAAATGTTTCTTTGTGATCAGTTTTATTCTTATATCAGTTTTATTATTATAAAATCTAGTTGTCACAGCTAGCTGCCGGTTAAATAGTTATTATTTATTCTTTTTAGGCATGCATTATTTTAAATACGAAAAATTATTCGAAATCTGGCTAGAAGAACACAATAAGGATTACATTGTAAATCAATATATTATTAGTACATATGTATAAATATATTAAATTGTTCGTTGAAATCTATTATTACAAAATTTAGTTGGTTAATTCATTTTTAATAACACATACGATGTGAAAGTGCTTTAATTTTCTAAATATTAAAAAATGTAAATATAAAAAATATTTTTCATTATTAGAATATATTATTTATAAATTTTAGTGAGAATATAAAAAAATGTTAAATTTTGGCCAAAATCTCGAGCTGTTAAATCATAGTAAACCATCCTGAGTACCTATAGCCTTTGTCATAGAGCTATATTAGTACACGTATTTTTAAAATGTTACTTAAAACAATCTTATAATAAGAACAAACTATAAATATATAAATATATAAATATATAAATCCTAGTTAAGTTTTTTCAAGAAAGAAGGACTATATAATACTTTATTCAAAGCATCTATATAGTATAGTTATTTTTAAATTTTGATTTTTTCGGATTAACTATTATTATTAAAGTAAATTTCATGTGTTAAAATATAACCTGCATAGTTACTTGTATAGAATATCTCTCATTAGGTTAAGAAGAAAGTAGTATCTCCAGAATTGAGCC
Organism: Acromyrmex echinatior; assembly: GCF_024713525.1. NCBI lineage: Eukaryota > Metazoa > Arthropoda > Insecta > Hymenoptera > Formicidae > Acromyrmex > Acromyrmex echinatior. Next base: position 14,456,097 of record NC_141853.1, on the reverse strand, counting down.
GGATTTGCCGTTATTTATAATCTTATTAGTATTAACATATTTCAATCTCTGTTTCCTTGCAGCAAACGGCTCATACCAACCTGGAATGGAGCCAAAACGACAGAGAACAGCCTACACGAGGCATCAGATACTCGAATTGGAAAAGGAATTTCACTACAATAGGTACCTGACAAGACGACGACGGATCGAGATCGCTCATACCTTGGTCCTGTCGGAGCGACAGATCAAAATCTGGTTTCAGAATCGCCGTATGAAATGGAAGAAGGACCATAAGTTACCGAATACGAAGAATGTACGCAGAAAAAATGCGAATGGCCAAGCGTCATCAGCAGCAGCTAAACCGGCAAAGACTTCAGCGACGCGGGCAAAGTCCGGCACTGGTAACAACAATAGTCAAAGGAAAAACAACAATTCACCTTCCAGTGGTATGGAGAACAGTTTAGACTCAAACATCGGTCATGATATGAGCGAAGTTCATGGGGTCAGCTCTAATATTCCTCATCCCGTTGGTGTGGTTCATCCGAGCTTTCAAGGTCATCCTCATTCTCTGGCTCATCTCCAAGCACAGCTGAGTCATCATCACGTGGGTGGAATGATGGACGGTCCGACGGGAGGACCGTTGGGACACATAAGTTCCGGAAGTATCAGTCCTCTCGCTCCGGCTACTAGCCCTCCCGGATTGTCGCAAGTATCAGCTCCTGTACCGCCATCGACGATAAAATCCGACTATGGACTCACAGCTCTGTAACATCAATTTAGTGAGGTATATTCAACGATATAACTTTTTCAATACCATTTAACGACTGCTCTCCATGGATAATTCCACTATTTGACTGGATATTTATTGTAAATTAGATGAACGTAGTTTGAGTTTTTCTCATTGCAGTATGAATAAGGAGAGTAGTCTCAAAACGTGAGCTAAGACTTCATAGTCTTCAAAAAAAAGCAGTATTATTATTTTTTTTTTTTTTACGTACGTGAATATGTCAAGTGTCTGCAACTACAATCCATTAACTACACTATAAAACGCTAGATCTAAAATTATTTAGCTATTTCTTAAATCTATTGTACGTAAAAATGTTCTCTAATTTGTAAAGTTGTGAAAGCCAAGTCTGAAAAATTAATCCTAGATAAACATAAAGAATAGAAAGGAACATATAATTCTGTAGTCAACAAAAATAATGTCTCGAAAAATAAAACTAAAGAACCGTCAGGCTATCAGATAATTAATAATAAATCACTTATTATTAATAGCTCATGAATATAATAAAGAATCTGTTTATATCAAAACAATACAAAATTTTATTTTTGCTATAAAATATTTTCTACTATATACATGGCTAAATTTACATGCTTTTGATTTTAAGTATTGATTATTGAATTGAATTATTTTAATTAAACAATTTAATAATAATGCTATAACACACCATCCTCTATTATCATAATAACATTTGTTTAATCAAGTTATTATCAAATTTTTTATATTATTGCAAATTCCAATCAATGATGAAATTTGAGCATGATATTACGCGTTTCAGGTTTCAAATTGAATAATAACGTATTTACAGTAGATGATATATATATACCTTATTGCATAAAGTTTAGTGTATTAACATATTTGGAATATTGCGTTTAAATATTTATGCATCCTAAATTAATAGAAATTCTAAAACTTTTTCTATTATTTAAAATAATAAGGGATATATATATATATATATCCCTTATTTATTCCTTAAATTTATAAGTTTCACAAATTTGTATACGATTGTCAAACTGTTAAACAAACTGTTAAACAAACTCTTGACGCATGAATATCTATACCATCCAAATATGTCTAATTTTATGTGATAACATACATATATGGTTTCTACTGTTTAATATAATAAAAAAATTGTGCATATGTATTATGCGTAATATATGTAATATAAACATCTGACAGATTAGAACTTTACATTTGGCAAATAAAAGTACATATGTGTGCAAATAAAATCAAATGAAAGCAGAATTCCTTAAATTATAATGTAGTTTTTTTATTGCAATTGGTTAATTGTAATAAAAAAATTATAAACGCCTTTCTATTACTTTCTTTATGTTTTCAAATAACTGGATATTCCTTATATTCCTCTTATCAAAACTTATAATTCAAAATATAATTAGTCATCTCTCTATCATTTGCATAATATCAATATCTATAATAAAAAGGAATTTATACCTTGTGAAATGTGAATTGTATATACTCAATTTTATGTATATATTAGTGTAAAGAGAGTTTTATTATATATACAACAATTGAAATAGTGTTCATATTTCGTACATTGACGTATATTATTGCATATGTTGATACTAATATTTTACATTATAGAAAATTCGATTTTTAAAAATTTAATCATTATGATTGCAGAATATTTATTAGTAATAGAAAGCAACAAATTTTATAGTAATACACAAGTGTAATTGTTATGTATGTCATGTCATATTCATTCTGAGAAAAATTGTCATGTATCTTTAAATGCCGGAAACAAAATATTTTAAAAAAACCTCTTTAAATATTTAAAAAAAATAATGCAAGTTAATTAGAACTTACTTGAATTATACTTGAACACATCTTTCTGTAATGGAACATTGTAAATAATTCAAAATGAATAGTATATATATATATATATATATATTTTTACCGAAAGCAAACGAGGAATGACCAATAATAATTAGGACGCAATTGCACCTATCGGTGAATAAAACGAGAGTTGTACTATTAAGCGAGTAGTAATCAAACAATTAATGCACAGAACCGCTGTGACGATATACCAAAACAATATTATTAGGTATAAGAAACAGAGTTATAAACGTTAAGATGCATTAATTCTAAAAATCGAATTAGTGTAACTAGTGAAAGAATATAAGAAATAAGTGTATGAGTTTCGATTGTTCTATAAGTGTGACATTATACCCTCTTTGCTATTACTATTAATTGTATATAGCATGTACGATAAGGACATCATTGGGCACACTTCAATGCTTATGTTTATATTGATCATAAGGATCGATAAACTATACAACTGTCAAGTAAATAAATGAATAAATAAATGTTTCGTAATTTACAATAACGTTATGTTTCCAAATCATATTCCCACCCTTATTTAACCTTGTCTCTCAACTATTTTTATGCAATGGTTTTTTTTATGTATTCGTATGACAGTTTCCTGCTTTAATGTTTTTCATAATTTTTTTACACTATTTATTATTCTGTCAGGAAACACCGTTAATCAGTTAAAATTAGTGCTACTTGTTATCTTAAGTTTTGACATTATCTTTTCCTCAAGTGCATTCGCATTCAGTTGTATATATGTATAATATATACGTTTCCATTCTAACTTCGATAAGGCTAAGAACTGAGAGTAATATTACGCATAAAACCGGTTTAAAAAATAAATAAATTTGACAATATAATAAATATTTTTGTCATAAGGTTATATAAAATGACATTGTATTTAACATTAAAATAGTCTAGGGATATTAATAATCATATGTTCTAAATAATTTAGAACGTGTTAATAGATAAACAAAGGCTTTATTTTAAATTAATAATTCAATTAATATAAATATCTTATTTTTTCGCTAAATTAATTTTTATGTTATAGCATTGTTTATGAATGGTTAAAATATTTATTAACTTGTATTATTATAATATTTTCACTATATACATATAATTTATTATATTTTCTACAACTGTAACAGTGACGATTTCAAGAAAACTAGCAACATTATTTGTGACAATAGTCGGAAGTACTTAGATACACTTTGTGACTTTAATAAAAAAATAAGCAGTTCTGAATGCATACGCTATCATAACTTACAAGTATTATAGAAGATATTATGGTGTATACCATAAGTATATATTTACTATTTTCTTGAACCCCCTCTTGTCCCCATGTAATCGTGTGGGCGCCCATGCGTGCGACGTTGCCGTAGTAGCGCATGCGCATGCACGAGCATGTGCGTGATTGCCGCAGCCCGGGGCAAGGGATACCTCGCAGCAGCTCGAAAAGAAGGGTGGCACCCGGAAAGCGAATGGGGGGCCGCCTGTGCAGTCCTGCCTCCGCCCATGCCACGAACATCCCGGCCAACTGCCTAGATATGTTGCTACCAACCGGGTTCCAAAGTCAGACATATTATGGCGTGAATCAAGGTCGCTACTCATGTATAACACACACACACACACACACACACACACACATGCGCGCCATTAAAAAAATTTTGGTATCTGTATACATATATTTTATCACATTACTTGTTACATTCAACTCCCTTTATTTATTAACCAATGTCAATTTCATTTTCCATAAGATTCTAACGATAAGAAGCATGTAATTTTGTTTATTGCTCGTAACTAGGTAATTTTATTGTTGATTTTATTTTGTTAATGAAAATATCTTCCATTTTTTTAGATACAGATATACAGGGTGTCCCAAAATTCGCGCATTCGGAGTACAGGACATAATACTTTATGTTAAAACAAACAACTTTTTCCTTTTGCAAAATTGCGTCTGACAAGTATTGTAGTTTTTGCAGGAGAGCAGGTTGAAGTTATATGAGTAAACGCAAAAATTATTTATTGAATGTAATTTTACTACAGGAAAAAGTTATTCGTTTTATTACAAAAAACAACTTTTTCCTTTAATAAAATTGCGTTCGATAAGTAGTTTTTGCAGGAGAGCAGGTTGAAGTTAACAAATAAGCGCAAAAATTATTTATCGGATGCAATTTTGCTAAAGAAAAAAATTATTTGTTTTAGCATAAAGTATCATATTCTGTAATCCGAATGCGCGAATTTTAAGACACCCTGTATATGAGGTAAAAGAAAGTAATAACAAAAAAAAATATATCAAAATAGTTATAATTTCATAAATTGATCTTTTATAAGTATACATATATTATAGATTATCGATAGATTATCTATACATATACATGTAACACTTCTATTTTTTAGTTTTAAAAATTATTAATTGTAATATCAATAGTGACTAATGATGATTTAAAGAAATGATTTTTTTTTTATTGATGTTTTTACTTTAATCTAATTAAAATTGCAAAGTTTGCTTTAATAATTATCGGCGGCCTTTGAATTTGTGAAATTTTCAGTTAGCGAAGACTACATTGTTAAATCTATAGTATCAAACCTAATTTAAATCGCCACTGTTACTGTTACGTAATATATTGTTATTTTATATTAAAACAATGATTAAATTTGACTCTATATAATGTTAATTTGGTGCTATATGTCAAACTGATTTCATAATACTATAATATTATAATTTAGATTTAACAGTGTATAAATAGGTAAGTATTACATGCAGAAAGTTATGTCAATAAAAAAGAATAGAGGTATTATTTTTTAATAATTTTATTTATTAACAATTTTGAATTAATTAGTTTATTACAATTTATATACACAGTTCTAAATTAATTAATTACATTTTATAATTGATTTATATGTAGTTTTACAATTGAGTTTATAAAGTCTATCAAAATTAGTGTTAGAATTTATAACACTTATTTATTTTTTTATTAAAATTTTAAAATTTTATAATTGATTTAGGATAAAATATTAGGAAATATGTACGACTATTTATTTATTTTTTTTTTTTAACATTAATCTGAAAAGTCTAATCTAAAATTTTGTTAACAAGATATTATTTAAAGTTTAGTAAACAGATGAGATAAAATTCAAAATAATTAATGAGTGTGATACTATCCGTATATTTATTTTAATGAATTGAAGTTCGTAATTGTTATCTTTGCTGCACAGAGAGAAAAAGTATTTTTGTAAATTCATGATTCTAATTGCAAATTAAAAAATTTGGTTAAAAAATTATGGTTAATACTACTTTAATCTTATTTAGTAATAATAACTTTATATGTATAGTTCTCTTAAATATGGAAAAATTATACTATAAATTATGATAATCTGAATTATTAATATAGTAAAATGTTAAGACATGAATAGAAAAAATATTTTTATGTAATAAATACAATTGTCATTATATTGAATACAACTATTTACTATTTACATGGTAATAATAACTAAGAAACATAATAAGGAGAAATTTGGTAAGGAAGAACACACTAAATGCATTATAATTGTAATGATCATATTTTAATGTTGAAGTAGCTATAATATGTATGATTAAAATAATTATAAATTTGTAGTATATCCAAAAAGATGACTATAAATTATAGTTAAATTATTTTAGCACTTGCAACCATTTTTTTCTCTTAGTGTGCGTGTACACATAATAGCTACGTTCTGGCATCAATCTTGTAAAAAAATATTTTTTAATATATATATAATACGAAAAATATAATTTGAAATATGTGCGATATGACTTAATTCTAATACGTATATTCTATCCAACACAAGACGATGCGATTAATAGCAAGTTTCCAAGCGAGTAGAAGGAAGGAAGTACACAAGAGCCACTAATTGCAAGATCTATGTACTGTTGTCTGCTTGCTATCCGAATAGATAAACCATAGATTTTGATGTTAAACACCTTCGCTAACTTCTGTAAGATATGGATTAGTTGGAAATTATTGTAGACATTTTGGTCAGTCAATTGTTTCAAAGTGGAGCGAGATATAATACAAAATTGATTACAGGTATGTTTATATTAGCGTAACAGTCACTTGAGAGATAAAGACAGAGAAAGAAGAAAAAGGGGAAAAAAAAGAAAAAATACTATTATAATAAAATATTATTCTATATATTTACTCATATAAATTTTTAAAAAGGCAAATATTATGATAAATTTAAATAAATTGATATATTAATGTCTTTTGAAAAAAAATTTTTGTACAACAGTATTCTATATGCATTTATAAATACGTTCACAGTTCTTTAAAATAGAAACTATTAATTAAATTTTTGTTAAATATACACTAGAGTATATCAATTAAGAATAAGTAATTTACTTAAATAAAAATATTTTTTAAATGATCAGTTACAATCTTTAAGTCAATAAGGTTAAATTTCTTCAAATACCACTTTAGCAATTATTTATTCAAATCATTCAGTAGAAGAAGAATTAATAAGAGGAAGGCAATAATTGTTGGTTAAATTTATGTTACAAATAATTGTTTGGCTAACGATACGTAGAGATACAATGATTGTTGTCAAAACTTATTTACGGTAAAACATTACCTATTAATAATTATGTTTTGTTCTTTCCTTTTTTCAAAGAATCTATCCATTTTCCTTTATTAGGGGCTATCATTTCTCTGTACATAAATACTTAACTATGCATTTCCGAACCTTCTTTTCGTTCTGTGTCATTACACCTACGCGTCACGTTCCATTTTCGTTTTCTTAAGACAAATGACGCATACATGCTGGTCATTTCGTCTATATCCGCATCACAATCGCTTCGATCTACAACTTGTACAGTGCTGAAGTGGGTGGTCGTTGAATTGCTCGTTTAGCGAATGCAGAGACAGACAACGAGAAGTTCACGCGCGAGTCGTGTCATATCTCTTATTATCGTCAAAGACTTAACTGTAGCGCGACCACACACTCTGCATCCAACAATTTCAACTAAAATCAAATATTTAATTCAGAATTACGTTCAAATCACTATTGTCCGTGTCCGAAAATTTCAAAAATGATGCAAGATAGATCTGGTGTGAACGGTCCCCATCAGATGTAATTGGAGGGGATTAACGAGTCACGACTCCATTTATCAGCCACCGTAATTACAAAGCATCTCTGCCTCCCACCTCCCTCTCTCTCTCTCTCTCAACAACCTACCCTTGCCCTTTTGCGCGTTCGCCGCATCGCTTTCCATTCGGTGCTCTTTCCGCTGACTGACTGACATCCCCCAAAGACAGTTTCACATCTCAAATACACATTCGCCTGTAACTAAAGATAACAGGCATCACCGTGTCATCGAAGGGAACCGACACGAAATTAGATTTAAATTCAACGCATAGACGTAGCGCGGAAATATCTTTGCGCGCTATTAATTGTCGCTTCCGTTGAATGTAGATCACAAACGAATAAAGATAAATTCAAAAGAGATGAATGGGGGAGTGTTACTTCGATTTTGAGAGACCAGATAATGAATCAGCTGCCATAACACGCAGCACAGTAGCGGTCTGACGACACGCGCCAGTGATCGAACGAAAGGCTCCAAAAGCTGACATGGGCGGCCACGTCCATCTCTAGAATTAATTAAAACCATCGGTCCGAAAGGGACATGTATTTTTATCTATGGCTAGTCTCGGTGACGTGATCTACCTCCGAGTAGCAGGATATAAAGGGAAAAAGTCTGCTGTTACTGTCATCACGTTCCGCTGCAGATAATCTTCCATGCCAGCCCCAGTTCACAATGTCATATATCTCATACTGTTAATTTCGTTACATGACGCCTCATGAATATTACTAAGATACTTACAATTAGGAGCGATGTAAACAGCATTAACGCATAAACATACATAATCATTATCGGAGCGTAAGTTAAGGTTTCTTTAAACTTTGAATTAAAACACGAATTCATTTTTAATTCAAGCGATGTTTAAATATAAAATATAAATAGGTATATACACGTTATATATCGATCAAATGATTACCAAAAAGAATGATTTTGGTGAAGTATATCTAAAAATTTAGCTAGATACAACTCTGCGAATAATTTTATTGGATTATCAAAATAATTATGTAGGATATTTAACTGATTACTAGAATGTCAAAATTTTTTACAGCTTTGTTCATCATATTTAAGTTTCTTACATAATTATTTCCTACATAATTATCTAATCAAACTATATTTAGATTTATATCTACCTAAATTCTTAGATACTTTACCAAAATCATTTTCTATGTGTATATTTTTTTATTTCAATGACTGCTTTGTTATTTTCTAGAAGAAATGACATATTTTTACCTCTCTCTTGATAACGCTACCTGAAGGTTACGTACTAACAACAAGCACCACGAAGTGCTACTATTACGAGAAGCCGTCGACGGTACCTGTCGCTAGTCGCTGCCTCTGTATAGAAAAGGAAAAATTGAAAAAGAGAGAAAGAGAGACGAACAGAGAGGGGGAAGAGAAATAGAGAATGAGAACGACAGACTGGGCGGCGCAAAGGCTTCGACTCGCAAGCCGCACGTTCATTAATCTTGATCGGATCAGTCGAGATAGCGGCGAGCTGTTTCGGAAACCCTCTCCTACCACCCCTTCTCATCAAGTCCCCTAGTACCATCGCCTCCACCTTCTCCTTCACCTCTTCCTCCCCCGTCCTCTGTGTCCCTCAGCTCCTTTTTCTTCTGCTTCTCAAACTCTTTCCTGCAGGACCCTACCTTTAGATCGGTTCACCCGAAAGTTAAGAGCGAAGAAACCCTTGGAACGGATCGACAGTGCGCCACGTCGAGAACGCCTGACGGTTTTAATTCCAGTCCACACACTGACCAATTTCTTTCATCCGAATCTCTAAACATAAATTCTCAGAACTATAGGATTAGATTCTTAGTCTACAAACACAGATTTGAAATTAATTAATTGTATAGACAAAGTCTCTACCATTATATATTTTAAAATTTACTTTATTTACTAGTGCAGTTTATAAAATTAATTTTTTTTTATATATATATAATGAGTTTCTGATGATTCTTAATCATTTTGATTGATTTAAATAAAATAGTAACACAAAAAATCTTACAAATGGTTTAACACTTTACTATTTAAATATATATATCTATATTTAATCTAAATTTATATAACTTAAATTTGTTTATAAATATTTTGATATTATACTTTTAATATTAAACTTATACTTAGATTTAGGAAAATATTAAAATATTTTATTGTGACTATTTATAAAATGTTGACAATGCTTAGTAATTTAATTCCGAAAAAATTGAATACTAATTTTCCTACTTCTCTTTCATTTTCTACTTATAATTCATTAAAATTCTTTTTGCTCTCGTGAAAACGTGATGGATCTTGTTTTCAATTTAGTAGAGCCCCAACTGCGACTACCCATAATGCTCCGCACGATCTACTCACGGAATAGCAATGAGCTTCCCATCCTGGTTGACAGCGAACTATGAATTGCGATGGTGATCAAAAAATTTGTGCATGGAAATCGATTATATATCACAAAAATATTAAATAATTTTTATTGTCAAATAAATAAATTACATTTATTTATATAACATTGATGCTTTGCTATTTTCATTTCATGTTTTCCAGAATTAGGCATAGAAATAATAATCAACTTTTAAAAACAATTATATAGTTCAACGATGTTTTATTGTATATAACAAATTAAACTGTGTGACAACTGATAAGTGACCGCTGATATTATTGCCTTAGTCCGCTATAAGCATCCCTCTTCAACACTAGCCGAATTGGGTATTAACGCCCTTCATGTAATTAATCCCATAATCCTATATACGTGTTCTGTGTTTCGTAGACAGGAAAAGAGAGAGAGAGAACGACGTTTACTGATATTTTTATATTTTTATTGGAATAATATAGAAGAAAAAATGTGCAGTAATATTACAGTAACAGTATATGTTTAAAGTAATATAAAGTATTGACTTCTTTGTGCGATATAAATATATGTATATCTACTTGTAGAAATTAGTTGCCAATTTTTCGTAGAAATAATAAAAGTTTGATTAGATTTTCTAAATTAATATTTATCTTTCTGCGAAATTAAATTCCTTCGTCAATCATGCTTGTTAATAAATGATTCAGGGTCACTGAAATCGACTTACGAAGTTGTTGGAAAAAGAAACGCCGCGTATTTTGTGACACGCAGAGAATCGCCATTTCGAGGTTCTATTCACAGCTGCTCTTTTTTCATCCCACTCGTCTTGATCTTTTGTGGCAGCCTGTTTGAAGTACAATGCTTCAACAATACAGTCACGAGTTACAATTATTCACGCTGAGCCGAAATGAAGTTGTTAAAAAAAATACCTCAATTAACCAATAAGTATATATTATCTGGCATAAAAATTTAATAGAAAAAGAAAAGGAGAAAGAAGGGAAGGAGGAAAAGAAAAGGAGAATTATGAAGTATTTCTAATATCCTCCAATCTTATACAATAATATCTTATTACATTTTAATACAGAATATAACATATTGATTAATTTTATAAATATATTTTTATATATATTTTATAAGTTTCTATTTTTTTATAATTAAATTATAGTTAAAAACTGTAAAGATTAAAAACGCAATCTAATATTTATAATGTATTGACTTAAATTATAGAAATATTTGGAAATAAGAAAAGAACGAAATTTAGTAGAAAGAAGTTTTTATAGAAATTAATAGTGCATTTTACCATGACGAATTTCGGAAACGGCCGATACGGTATAATTCTCACGAGTCGTTTCTCGATAAGAATTTCGCACCCCTCGATACAATTAAGAACGGTTCCAAGATCCGCCCCAAACTATTTCGTTCGGCATGCAGGAATAGCTTGTGTTACTCATATGTGGGATTGAACGGCATTAAAGCAAAGGGAGGATCAATGTCCTTCCAAACATGTCCTACCATTTTGTTTTCCATTTTCTGTGCCTACGATGACTGCTAAAGAAAGACAGCCAAAAGAAGATAATTTTATTTTACCTCAAATTAATTCTTAAATTATTATAGTAATCATAATCTTTAATTTCATCTTTTTTTTTAAAAATATATTTAGATAATATTATCTACTAGAAATCAAATAGACTTTATTTTAACTTTAAAGAACAATGCAAATGATGTAAATGAATTCTTTCTGAGCAAATAATCAACTAAGTTTAAATTGGGAGGTTCTTGTTACCTGGATCGATTCCCCTTAAATTGTCAATTTTATCTTGTTATCCGGATAACGAACGAGTCCGTAAACAGAGCCTGATAGACGCTTAAAACAAACCCTTAATTGAATTCACACTTAGTCACTCTGCTTCGCTTACGAAAGAGCAAAGTCATCCGACACAGATTTTTTTCTGCCTTCTGCACCCCTTGTTTTGAATAACCTACTGCATCGCTATTACTTGAGTGAAATACGAAGTAAAATTAAAAGTCAAATTGCTTCCTCACATTGTGAAAATAGCTCTTTTCCTTCGACCTCCCCTTCTCCTCTACTTATCTTATATGTTATTTAACACTTAAAAATTTCAAGTAACAAAATATTTACGCATATTAATTGTCTATTTTCTAATTTTTATATTATATCTTTTAAATTAAATCTTATATATATATTTTTTTACCTTAAAAAAATAATATATCTCTTAGATCAATCTGATTCTTTATAAAAATTTTATATATTAGTTTAACATATATATTAATTTTATATATTAGTTTAACGATTATTTTTTAAATATTTTTACGTTTTAGTAAAAAAATAACATTTTGTATCGAAAAAAATCTATTTATATTTTACTATTAATCAATTTTACTATTTAGACATTATAATTAGCATCTAAAAATAATTCTATTTTTTAAATTAGATGATGGTAATATTTTGAAAATGTATATCTTTAAAAATAACAATTAAATAGCGAAGTTCTTAAATATTTTTAAGATATCCGGAATTGTCTCTACATTTCAAATATGGTTTTAGAAAATATAACATATTTTAGATACAAATATCCATTATATAGTGATTTTATAATTTTTTAAGAAACTTTGTATATATTTTTAAATACTATAATAATATTTTTCTCATATATGTATAATATTTTAAGAGAATGCATGCTTAAATCGTTATCTTGCACTTCAAATTTCGGCGTTTTCGTCTCTCTGCATGCATCTACCGACAAATTTTGCATTATATTTGTATTAAACACAAATGTATACATTATGTTTTCTTAAATATAATTTCTTACAACTGTACAGTTACACTATTTAATTTTGACGTGCTAAACAAAAATGCCCGTATTATACCGTCTTACGTATGCAGCATTCTAAGTCTTATCGTACTCGCTATTCCGCGCCTTCGTAGCCAAGTCGTTACATTATTCATGTTTAATATCATCAAGTATTTCATCCCCCTGACTAAAAGCAACCAGCCAGCCACCACCGGTGGCGGCGCTAATATTGCCAGGAGGGATGGACTCTGATGGACGGACAGCAACGATAACACCTTTTGCACGGCATGTAAAGGAAGCTTTTTTCAAAGGCGGCCCTCGAAATATATTTAAACCTTTCTTTCTCGGTATAAATTATTCTTTATTTTACCATCGGATTTTCGTACTCTGGCTCTATTTTAAGCAATTACGAAATTTTATAATTACGTAACAACAGTAATTCCATTACATTTCTATTACATTAATTCTATTACAAGTTTTTTAAATGTCTGTAACAATTTAATCAAATAAAATAAATACTAAACTATATAAGTATCTCAAAGTTCTTAAGCGATAGACTTCATTCATAGAGTATGCTCGCAAAAATAATTATATTTTTCAGAATAAAAAATAATCCTCTAAAATATATTATAGAAGTAACATGATTAACATGTATTATATTTATAATACTTTCTTAAAATATAGAAATTCTGAATATCGAATTTAATTTGATTTGCGCGAAACTGTTACAGTTTTTACAAAACCAATGCCCATATTTTCTTTAACCCTTCATGGTCACATCTTCTAAGAATTTTATGTTGATCATTTTGCTCACACAGAGGGCAAAATGATCCCAACATTTTAACTGATTGCCATATTTATAACTTTTGTTTCTTAAAATTATAAAACCAAACATACTTTAAATATTGTAGAATATGGAAATGCAGTGGTTTTTTAAAGTTTTTAATTTTAACATATTTTAAAAAATCACGAAGACTGACGTCCATGGAACAATATCCGGCTTTTAGGCGCAAAAAGTGTTTCGAACCTCGAAGAAATGGCACTTTAAATCTCATTTTAAAAAAACTCACACTTTTCCTCTAAACTTCCAGTGACCACAAAGAATTAAAATCATAAATGAGAGAAAAAAAAGAAGGCACTGTTTCGTTTTAACCTGCACCTTAGCGTAAAAAATAAAAATATTATAAAGAAGTACAAAAACAATAAGAAATGTACATCATTGTCAAAAGCAAACATCATAAGAGCCGCGGGCGTGTATAATACACATGGGAAGAAGCAAAAGCTTTTAATCCCGGTCGCGTCAAACAAAATGCGGAAATAGAGTCGAGGGGGTATGGGCACGTCGGTAACGTGGCACGTCGTCAGCGTCCCGACGTCGCCGGGGAACGAGTCGCCATCCTCCGCGTCCCATCAGACTCGCTCCCGTTCCAATTCTGCAGTCTATGGCCCCGGCGACCACTATATCCACTATCTCCCTCTTTTCCGCGCTATTCACTCGTTGCCCCGTGCAGGGACCGACGGTGGTGGTTCGGCATCATCCAACCCTGAACCGAACTCGCCGACAATACGCCGGAAATTTCACCGAACCGTTCGCACACCCGCACACCCACCCTGCCAGCGGAGCTGACAACGGGCGCCGCTGATTTCCGCGGGGAGCAAGGTCTGATTGTGCGCTGGTTAACATCGGGATGCCCCATCGAGATACACGCAATTGGATACTATTATCGATTGCAACCTGATTCGCGATCGATATCGTACCATCCTGATTCGTCGATTAATTTTACATAAATGAACATTGCAAACTATAATTGTAGGTACGTAAACACTGGAAAAATATTTAAAAGAGATTGAGAGCCATTATCTGTATTAAAAATATCTTTCATTCCCTAAAAGAGATTCATAGTTAACTCAATTTTATACAGAAAATAGATAAAAATCTAACACAATTTCTTTTATTATTGATAATTGTCTAAATCTAAGAGGTTTAATATGTATAAACATGATATGCTCGCAAATTACTAAACCATGATAAGCTGAATAAATTAAATTGTAAAGTAGATTTTTGCGCTTTAAAATTAAAATGTTATTGTAGTCGATCATTATAGTGGCTAATTATTGGCCAAAATCACAAAGAGCAAATAGTTAGGAATATTTCGCTAAATATAACAAAAGTCAAGAATCAAGTCACTTCCGGTTAATATTACTTTTTAATGAACGCATATGACGAAGATATTAATTGATATTTTTATACAGTTTCTTCGGCATAAAGAGCATTTATTTTTATTCCGATTAATGATATAAGAATTTTATAGAAAGCGTGAATCATTGTATTTTAAAATAAAGATGTACCCAAAGTAAATTGGCAGGAAGTACATCGACAGATTCAAAGTCATCCTAGATCGATGAGAGATTGACTGATTTCTTTGTCGACTCTTGCGATATTCTCATTTTCCTGTAAGATTCTTTCGTGGACATCTTTATTTCATGCGAACGGTTCATGTGTACGGTTGAAAATTGAACGATTCTTTCAAATAAAGATCATTTATGTGTAATGACATATGTAGAACGAAAACAAAATACATATATTCTAAATTTAGAATTTACTGTAATAATTAGAATTAGTAATTTAGAAATCAAATGAATATTTTAGTTTCATGAAATTTTGTGATGAGTTTATTATCAATCGTTCTCTCTTGAATATCAATAAAAGGCCAATTGATTGTTCATGGATGGCTCTATTGCATGCTTATACATATTACCTCAAAAACTTTTAGAAATAACTGATTGTGAAACTAGGTTAGGTTAAGCCGTATCATGCGACTTAACATCAAATAATCAGCAATGCTCGTGGTGTGGTTCCCACCGGTGAAAGAAGAAAGGAAGAAGAAAGTTACCAAGAAGAATCCAATCGCAGACTCGGTATTGTGCTCGGGCGGTTGCAGCGGCCACAGCAGCAATGCCGCCGGCATCACCAGGGGTTGCTGAAAGAGAGAAGAGCAGGAGAGTGACGGTCACGAAGAAAGAGGCGGAAAAGAGGAGAAAGAGAGAGCGAGAGAAAGACATGGGGAAACAGAGAGGTAGAATGACGAAGGGAGAGGACGGGAGAAAAGAGAGAGAAAGAGAAAGCGAGAGCGCGAGAGAGAGAGAGAGAGAGAGAGAGAAAAGAGGAGTGCGCTGCATGGCTCTCCGTTGCGATCATTAATCACGTGCTCGTGTCACGGCTAGCACCACGCCGCCAGGGGTACCTTACTAAGGGTATACGGCAGTAGTATGAGGCTACTAAGGGGAGGGCCAGGATGCTCCCGCTCTTCTGATCACGTTGAAGACCGAGAGCAGCCAGCCTTCGCGGACGACACGGAGACAGGACGATTACCATTATCGTCGCCCGCAAGAACCGAGCGCGTGAATAATATTGCACGAGGCATTATCACGCTCACGTGAACGACGAATATAATACTGAGATTATTCTTAGATATTTAATTAAACTTTATTAGGTTGAGAAAGAACAATTCTATAGAATATAATTGTATGTAGAAAGAAAAAGATTAGCAAAAAGAACTAAAATGTTAGAGTGTAGTTAGAATATTTTTATGTGTAAAGTGTTATATGTGTGTATATTAATTTATTGGCTGTATTTCAATATTTACTGTATAATACTGGTAATATACGGTATATGTACATATGCAACATATGTATGTATGTGCACTACAAATTTTCGGCACTAACAAATATCGAAGCTTTATACTATAAATAATAAATATAAAAGTAGAATCTCATGTATATAACTTGTTTCGTTCCAAATCTTAAGTATTTATAACGGAAAATAAGAAAATTAGTACGCATCACGATTTCCGACTCGACTTCTCCCGCTATTTTAGTCGCATCAAAGCACTGTCGGTCTAGGCATTGTTTCGCTCTTAACCCTTTATCCAACCCTTCGTCTAACAGAAGACGATCATAAATAAGTCAGTGGCATGCCATCATACTCCTGTTGTAGAAAGATTTATTCGAACGTACAGGTACTTTGTAAATTTCCATGACGGGAATGAAAGTTAATGGACGTATTCTTCTTTCTTATAAGCATTCGTAGGAAAAATGTCATTGTCATTTTTCTGTTGGTAGTTATCAGTTGCAATAATTATAAGTCCTTGAGAAAGATATTGTTCAAGATCTATGCTAAATTTATGTATGAAACATTATCTTTCGTATTCGTATAAATAAAAAAATACGTGAGTAATTCTTTTAAATAAAGTTTATGCTAATTTTTATTCGCGATAATGTTGTGTATAATACTGTAATAATATTGTGTGTAAAAATGAAAAAAATTTCGATCTTCTCACTGATGGAAATTTTCGATAATGGGATAAAACTAAATAATCATTGCCTTCGGCATTATGCATGGAACAGGGCAACGGGCGTTTGCCATGGTGAAGGATGAGCATGCGTGATTCCAGCCCAACTCCTAATTACTTGGAGATAAATATCACTCGGCGCTTGCGAATAGCGTGCTCCTGCAGAGCCGTCTGAAAGATCGTCAGTCAAACCGGTGAGCTACGCCTGGATGTTATCGCGAGCTGTAGTAATCTTTAATTATACTGATTTTGGGTTATAGACGCATTTAAAACTAAGAGTAATTTAACTTGATTTTTCTCACACTAACTAACATTGATATTAATGTCTTGATGGTGCAAGTGCAATAAATGCATTTTGTGATATCATGTTATTTTCATGTAGAGTTACGTAGAAACTGTATTTTTAATTTAAAATTAGTGCATTGAAAATTATTTAATTTATTCTAATTATTTAATTTATTCTATAAATAATGGTTGGAAATAGCGTTTACAAGTTTTTTAAATAAAAATATAGGTATGTGAATATTATATAACAATTAATTGTTAATGAGATTACATTATAAGATTTAAGTATTTTGCAAGTACGTTTAATAAAAGAATTGTTCTTTATTCAATCTTACAAATTAAATAAAAACAACTTAAACGTACATTTATTATTAAAACAATAATTTAGTTGATTTGGACATCTGATTGAGGTTGATTAAGAGGAATTATCTTTTTTTACTGTAAGAATTCAAAAATATTTCTACTTGATAGTAGTATCAACGTATAAGGTATTGTTCTCCTAATTAAATTAATAGTTAGAGTAAGCTCCAGCATATAACATTAATCCTCGTGGTATTAGTAACACGTTGAAGACTTGAGCCGAGATCCCGGAGAGAAAGAGGCATATAGAGAGAAGCTAAGAGAAAGGAAGAGAAGAGAAAGGAAGAGAAGAGAGAGAGAAGAGGAGAGAGAGAGAGAGAGAGAGAGAGAGAGCACTGAGAGACTAGAGGACGACGACACTAAGAGTTCAAGCCACGTTAAGGTTTCAGGATAGCAGGATATTACCTTCAGAATAGTAGACCAACCGGAAGGAGATGAGAAGTAGAGCATAGCTGAGGATATTGGAAGAGGCACTTTAAAGTGTCCAAGAAGGGAAGATTGTATCCCTTCCCCTTCTCTCTCTCTTTTCTTGTTCATCTTTTTTTCTTCCTCCCTTTTCTGTCTTTCTCTTTCTACGTCTCATTTACTTTTTCCTACTCTTCTCTCACTTTCTAATGTTTCTATTTATTTATCATCCTTTTATCCAGCCTTCTTATTTAAAACTCTCCTACTTTAATCTGCAGATTTAAAATAAATGGATGTCATGAATTATTCTGAATGCTGACAGTTTGAAATAAAATCATGCTAAGTTACCAATGTGTCACTAAAGCATAGTAATCTTTCCTTCATCGATCTTTATCGTCTTATAATTATTGGGGTTTTAAAAAATTCCGCAACAGATTTAAGTTTGATATAGGTCGAGCAACATAGTAAAGTAGCATGTATTTATAATGCAATCTAACGCGAATGATTTTTTAGACAACTATGTTAGCATGCAACCCGGTAGTACCAGGAGAACGCCGGATATTACGACAGCTGATGGGGACAGAGCTTGTGGAACGATCAATAATATAATACCACGTCGCCCCAGGTACCACCATGCTATCACACCATCAAACATCGTGCTTCCCATACATCGAGATCTGCTTGCCTTTAGCCTTTTCATCCCCACGCATGCTGTTGCACGCTCTTTTTTTAGGATTCATGCGAATCTGCGGATCTATGTATTGATCAGAGCCACAAAAAATTCTTCCTGCGACCTAAACGAATAAATAAAAAAAGAAACAACTTTGTTATTTTCGAAGCGAAACATATATCACGTAGGAGAGATAAATTTGTACTGCATTATTATAAGTATATTATCTAGCGTTAATTTTTTAGTATCGCAAATTTGAAAATATGTACATATGTAATAAAACGAATTTATTAGGCAAAAGAGATTAAACATTTATTTAACAAAGTTTATGCGGTACGATTGATTTCATTAATTTTTCTTCATTATTTCTTTATAATAGATTATAATAATATAAATAATTTTAATAGATTATAATAATATAAATAATTTTTATAACATCGAAGAGAGATCAACATATCGAAACAAATATTTGCATAATACTAAATTAATAAATAATTAAATTTTTAATCTCGTATGTTATTATAATCTATATGTATAATATCATTGTTTTATATAATAGATATATCATTTTATATAATATAACTATGTAATATATTATATAATACACTTTATTTTTCAATTGTTATCTTTATTTCATACAATTCTTGCTAGGCAAACAAAACATATAATCAAACTATTCTGCAAATTCTTAGAAAATCACAATTTATGCATTACAAAAACAAGTCTGGCGTCATTCAATAATCATGCGGATTAACTCAGAGCTGAAAGATTACTGTTTTATAATAATAAATCTTATTATTCGTAGAGATTATCGATTTTTATTTATATCTACATTTATATTTACATACTAAAATTTTTTGCTTTTGATAATATTATAAGATATGTTTGAATGGTTTTATGCACTTTGCTTTTCAATTTTTTGCTTTTTATAACATATTAATTTTATCCATCCGAAAGTAACGGGGAATATAAATATTTAAATAAAAATAATTTTGATATAAAAGAGATACAGAAATTTTTTTATTAAAAATTATAAAGCTTTTTTAAAAATTTCTCTTAATTCACAACGATACATATATTATTATACCAAAAAATGTTGCTGCTACATTCTCCAGACGCTCTAGACATTTTAGTGACATCTAACGAACACGCGACAACGACGAAGAGGAAGTAAGGAGTAAATAAAATCACACGTATAACCTATAAAAATTGCTACATAATTATTTTTTATTTAAAATATGTGACAAAATATACATATTGGATTAATATTTCTAGCTTTATATCTTGTAAATTATTTTATAACTGAAAATCACAAAAATTAAATATTTTTCCTTACAAATTTATATATTCACTAATATAGATGTCTATACTAGAAAGGTCGAGAAGAAGATTTCTGTCTTATCATCGCATATGCGTCTTTATATCGTACCTGAAATTTCCGATAGAGTGAGTCGGTTAAACATGCAGCATTCTTTCCTCGTTTATTTACTGAAATTATAATATGTAAATGCCAAAAATATATAAATAATAATTTAATATTAATAATAATCTAATCTAAAAAGTAATATTACAAATATATGTATTAAATATATAAATAATTATATTTTTATTAAATTTTTTAAAAACATTCTGTTTTCTAATTTAATAATATACATATACATAAAAGAAATATATCAATTACATGTCTATTAGGTAATGTATACATTACATTTGTTATTAGCATGTTTTATATTATATTTAATAACATTTAATTAATACTTTTTTTATAAAATTGATTATTTTTTTATTTCTTTTAATAGAAATCCTTCTTTTCTTAAATTGTAGAAGTTAAGATTGTGGTAATAGCACAAAATAACGAGTTTGTAGGAAAAATAAACACAGGAAATAAAATGAGTACTCTAAATTTTTGGAAGTGAAATTTTACTCCAAAAAAAGTGATAGTTTTGCGCGAGTGATAGATTGCGCGACTCCGGCAAAATAAATTTCATTTCACTCCTTCAAGAAGCGAATTTTTTAAAACATCAACTTTAATGATTAATATCTCGTTTCGCGAGGCAGAGCAAAGTTTTCTCTGTCATATTCATTTGTTTTATGCGAAAACTCATTAAATGAGTCTAATTTCGTCAAGATTGAATATAAGAGGGCTAAACTAACATTTACTTTCAATCTTTGTTTTCGAAGAGTGAAATTACTTCTCAGAGATTGAAAATTGACTCTCGCTTGGAGTGATTTTTCACTCTCGAAAAGTGATTCTTCACTCTCTAAAAGTGAAAATTTCTCACTCCTGCTGGACTGGCGCAACTATCACTCTTCGAGAGTGAAATTTTACTGTTAAAAATTTAGAGTGATAAGTAGCGTATTTATTTTTCATAAATAATACAATAATTTTTTGCATAATGGTACATAGCAAGAACAGTCAATTAAAAACTGTTAGACAATTACCAAATTATTAAAATGTTTAAATATTGTTAAAAACTGTTGTGTATATTTTTTAAAATATTTATTTTGTTAAATATGAATTATTGTAAACAAAATTTTATAGAATTAGTTAACATTATAATATATTAATAATATAAATTTTTTAACATATTAACATCTTTCTAATAGAATGTCTGATTGAGCATCAAATTATTGCTTGTCAATTTAATTCGTGATATTACTATAGGGTGTTTCTGAAATAACACCCATTAATCATACAGTGCTACTCCTAATAAAAAAAATTAAGTCGAAAAGTCTTCTACCATTTAGCAATTTTCGCAATATTTTTTTTTAATTATGAGCAAAATGTCTAAAATCGACATGTAAGACTTTAAGGAATCTTTAAGAAACATCTTCAAACCATTTCACAAAGAATACAGAAAAATAAAATATCTTAATCTTAAAATTGTCTTATACATCGATTTTATTTGTTTATTCGGCAATATTTAGAAATAAATTCGTTAAATAATCTCGTTAACTATTGCGAAAATTGCAAAATAATAGAGAACTTTTCGACTCAGTTTTTTATTAGGAATAACACTATACGATTAGTGAGTATTATTTTAGAAACACCCTGTAGTAATTTAATTGATCAATTCACACAGTGTACAGTTCGAATGATTACAAATATGATACATATACATTATTATACTTATATAGTAATTCAGATAGAATTATTTAAACATTAAAGATCTAGCTTTAATCGTTATGATCATTATTTCTATTTCTTATTGTTAAATTTTCAATGGTCCAGTAAAATTCTTATTGTTAATATATTAATATTTTAATATTGACGGAGAGAAAGAGAGAAAAAGAGAGAGAGCAAGATGATATATAACATGTCACACAAAAGTAAATTAGAATTTTTATGATTTTCATCTATATATAATTGTAACGTTTATGATAAATCTAATTAGATTTTATAAAATATCTAATAAAACTGTAATAATCATTATGTAATAAATGTATTTTTATTTTACACTTATAGTTTTGAAATAGTAATAAAACCGATATCCCAATTATTCTGCAAATTCTTTTGGAGAATCATTATTTATGCATTATATTATATAAACGAGTATGTGGCGGCATTCATCACAATCGCTAGAGTCGCGTGGCATGTCATCCGTAAGATACCTGTAGAGTCGAGCTTCTGATATTTACATTCTACAAAAGCCCGGATCTACAGGGTAGATCACGAATGTGCCTATTCTTTGCAATCTTCCTTTGTCATTTCCACATAGTAGTAATCTGCAACAAAATTTTCAATTTAATATATCCACTCTTACTACTTCAATCATATTTATGTCTAAAAATATTTTGCGTAGTTTTGTTTTAAATATGATTAATATAATCGTGCCTTTTGATATTCTGAAACTAATATGATAATTAGAGTAATATTTTATCTATTTAAATTATATAATAATTTTTGATTATAGCAGCAAAAAACGGAAAAATGGACTCTCAAATAAATTAGATTCGACATGAAGTTCAAATAACGGACATGACAATTTAAAACTGCGGCAGATTAAAAGTTCAGCTCTATCCGCATCAGTGTACGTGACGCCGGAAAACCTCCGTTGAAACAGGACGTGACCCGGCATGCATATCCGGGGTACAGTTAAAAGGAAGTCGTGAATGATAATAACGCCTACCTGACATGATTACCTTCCCTCGATTTTAATACTTGATTTAGCACATTATATTGTACTTCGATCATCTATGTATCATGAACATTAGAATTATTGAAATCTTTCATTTTTTTTCATATTTTTTTATAATGTAGTATAGATATTAAAAGTACTTGTTATTTAAAATACTCACGTGCCACATCGCGCTTCGTTATTATTTTGTATTTATATGAATATCATGAGGGCCAATGTGCTTGATATCCTCTTTGCATAATATTAATGTAAACAAAATATTTATATTTATAGCATGTTAATGTTAATAGTAATTATTTCAATTATATCAATTATTTCATGTGTATTGGCGTTATGAATTCGATATGGAGACACAGAGGAAAGGTGGAGAATACGCATAGTTCTAGAATTGAAAATGTAATTTGCAAAAGGAATTGAGATACAATTTAATAATGACAAGATAGGTAAGATAATGAAGAACAATTTGACTAACTAATATAAACTACTCTTGTTGTTACATAAGTATTTCTATTGACAATATTATAATTATACAAATATAAATATGCGTTATATCATAATAAATGTGGATGCAACAATGCGAGGTACTAACCACTTATCCATCAAAGCCAATATACAAAAAAGTGGTAATTAGACGACATATTCATGAAAGAAAGTCATCATTACAAGTGCGAAAAGACATGCCAGTAGAAATCATGCTTGAAATACAAATAGAAGGCAAATAGAACTACATGTATATAAATATACGTTTGTATATACATATACACATCCTTGTTCATATATACGATACTTGTTTACAATCAATGTATCTTGCATACAATAAAAAGTTTAGAATAAGAACGATCATGCGAAAATATAATTTTCGGAGATATTCGTGCGCAAAAATAATATCTCTCTTTGGACTGTAACAATTAAACCATCACAACGCAATATGTTAATTATAAACATACATCGATATAACACAGTGAAAAAATGATACAAAACATATTTCTATGAATAAACGAACTCACATTCATGCACATTTAATACACATTCAGCACGCTCGCTCTTGACAGAACTGTATTAAATAATTGTTATTAACAAACTGTACAAATTCGTGCGTGAAGAAGAAAGACACTTGAATCGCTCGAAAAACACTAAGAGTTCCCGCAGTTTGACGTTATTTCACGTTTGATTCATCCTCGAGGTCATCCGAGGTCGATTTGAGTTTGTCACTAGAGTCTCGCGTGCCAATCAAGTTTGTCAGGCGTTTCAAGATGACGAGATTCTGATGGAACCAGGTTTTCTTTAAGATTTGCAAGGGCACACAGGGCAAAAGAACAGGCCAACGCCCCTCTAACCAAACGCTGTATACCGCCGACTGTCCTTTACGACTCGGATACAGAAGATATTCGGCGACAAGCGAATCCTCGAGTTGCGGGGCGTCTCTCCCACGGCTGCCCGGGTGAAGCCAGGGGCTTTCTCCGGATTCTGCGATGATTGGACCGCACGCACCCTCACTCCGACACAGGGGATGCCATGGCACAGGGCCGTAAGTTTGCATGGTGCCTTTGCAACTCGATACATTGCAATTTTGATTTTTAGCAACATTTATCAATTCTATTAGTACTAATAGTAGAAATATTAAAATCATTTATCGAATTATATTTTTATAATCGAATTTTTATACATTACTCTCTCTTTTTTATTTTCTTCTTTTTAATTTGTTAGCTTTTGTTAACACATTGCAGCGGTTTTATTTTGTAAAACTGTATTATATTCGAAAAGAAATACATTGCTCATTTTTGTCTTTTTGTTAAAAATAAAAATAATATTATGCTAGCAAGTTATATCACGAGCAAATGAAACTTTATTCGAATATGACACATCGTTTATTCTTTGCGTATTTATTATTTCTGTGTGCACAATCAACAAGTAACTGTAGTATATCAATTACATAATTGGAAGTTTTAGAAAGTTAAATTTTTTCTTGGATGTATTATAAAATTATTAAAGATATTTGTAATTTTTAGAATATAGAGAATATAGAGAATTGTTACATCAAGTGTTATAGATGCATTAATTATTGTTAGCTAATAAGATTCAATCTCACACACACGTATTCATCTGAACATATCTGCCAAAAATAGTCGAAATTTTATACGTAACAATCTGTCTTGCATGCCAATCAATAAAGCTTTTCTATATCACAATATATTCTTGAATAATAAAATTTAAATAAATTTTGTAACTAGATTAAGAACTATTGACGCGAACTGAAAAAAGATAATTCCACAAATGCATATCTGAGATATGATATATTTATTATATTTTTATAATAATTATGTCTTTTACTTAAGTAAAGTTATCGATATGATCAAGTAAATTTCTCTATAGATAATATCTAGATATTTCTTACAATGTTAATTTATGTTTAAAAAAAATTTTATTTATCTTTTTACGAAAATTATCTTATTTTATTTGAAATAAAGCACGACTATCGATATTGATTTATACAAATAGTAGTCATCAGACGAATATTTATACGAATGGATAGCATTAAATGTTTCTTAGTTCGCATTGCAAAACGACAAAAATTATGAACACTCCCTGATAAGTTTATCAACGTTGGATGGGACCGATTGCTCAGCCGTCCCTGCGCTCGTTGACGTTCGGTTCGAGTCGTATAGTCTCGGCCCGGAGTTCCTGTCAACCACCCCGCTAGAGAAAGAGAGATGCAAAACCTAGGGGCCACCCTTCGTCTCATCATCTTTTCGCGCTCATAGCTGGGCATATCTGGTCTGAGCCAGGCCTGGTCTCCTCTCCTCTGCTTCTCGAGGAATCGCCTGGAAAAGGTCCCTTTACCTCGGCCCCTTTCCGCTCCCCACGAGTACCAAAGTCTCCCAATGACGTAGCTTCCGTTCCTTCTCCGTTCTAGAGCGACGTATTGATCGTCTCTCTGCTCCTGAAGCTGCGGAGGCTGACACGAGAGGGAAACGAGAAGAGTGGAGAGAGAGAGAGAGAGAGAGAGAGAGAGAGAGAGAGAGAGAGAGAGAGAGAGAGAACGTGTCTATGTCGGAGGGTGAGGGTTGTGCCGTAGAGCGTGCCTCCATCGGCGCTTAGCGACGGAAGGAGACAGAAGAGTTAGCCGTGTGTGTATGTATAACGGATAGAAAAAGTTAAGTAGAAGGAGAAAAGACACGCAGCTTGCGAGAGGGATGCTTAAAACGACGAAGGAGTCGAATCACGATAAGATAGAAGAATCAAGCAGATAGTCGTTGTACGCCTTTTTTCATCAAAAATATCGCCAGGATAAAGGGATGAAAATAATGAAGCGCAGAATATAAAAGATAAGCAACGAACGATAAAGAAATAGCATAAAATATTTGGTTGTCTGTGATACAAATACCGAAAACAGTTCATAGAGATATAAACTGAAATTGAAAAATATAACTTGAGATCCACCAATTAAGAGATCAATCAAATATTTACCGAGAACAGAGGAACAATAAAATGAAGAAAGCAATATTGTCCAATATGTTTTATTTAAAAATGATGATGCGCAATTTTCTTTGCGTGGCACATATTAAAAGTCTTCCATTTTTTTGCACGGTGTTAAATAAATTAAAAATAGACAAAGAAATGAAGAGTAAACAACATTGTTGCATGCTACATGCTAGAGAATTCAAATTCAACAAAATAGGATTAGAGATCTAACTCGATAAATCGCAGCCATACTGTTTGTCTCTTCATAACATTGGCCCCACATCATATACCACTCAACCATCTTTCTACCTGTCATTCTCAACTCACACGCAATATGTCTTCCTAAAGTTTGCTTACGTCTCATCATTGTGTAAAGTTGCGAATGTAGATGAATCTCTGACACCGATATGAGGATCTCTGTCTCCTGATCATTTTCGGAACTTTGAGCAGGTCTTCGTCAAACCAATCAGCTTACACTTCGTAGAGACTGACTAGACATCTGCACAGAGATTAATCATTAAATGCGTGGCTTAAATCGTGCATAACATAGTGGTTAATTAATAATACCTTTCAGTATCCATCACAGAAACTTATTCTATACATAATTATAGGAAGCAATCGAAATAATAATTTTTATTAAGTTTTTAATACTCGCGTTACATGTATATATATATATATTTTTTTTTTAAATAATAATTAAATGTAAGTTGAGAATATCCCAAAATATATTTGGCCATCGAGCAGCGCGTCGACGTTCCCAGACACCGTTTACAGGCAAACCGTAATGTAGTTCACGCAGTGTACGTATTTATTGATTAATTCACTAGAGGTCATTGCCATAAAAGACCGCTAAGCCTAGCGCGACAACAGAGAAGTAACATATTGACAGATAAAATTTAATAAAGATCAGTTTTCTAAAAAAATACAGCGCAATATTTTAATTATAGTATAAAATATATACGTATTTTGTATAGATATATAGTTACTCTCTTACTTTTATAATTATAACTGAAACAGTGTTATACAAAATAAACTATTAAACAAAATTTTAAACAACGCAATATACAAATTTTTATACTGATTTGTTAGAATTATAACATTATTAGAATTGTAACATAGGCACTCAACTGTCTCTAAGCAAATATTAAAAAATTAAAAGTATTATCTCTCTCTAAAAAACATGTACCTCTTACGAGATTTGTTGTTTCGCAACTGTATCCCAATCGTACCGCACTTGTACGTTCACGAAGAAGTGTTGGTCTTCGACTGGCATCATGTATCGTATCGTGGAATGTTTCAGAAGGAATGGACGTCCAAGAGGCATGCTTGGAATAATAATCTAGTCGATAGCCAGTCGATTTCCTTTTCTGTTCTTCTGCATGGCAACCAATTCGTATTCGCAACTCGCAACAAATTTGAATCTGAAATTGAAGTTACCATAAAAGAATCGACAACGCTTTATTCTGTGTAAATCAAATTGCTCTATGTTACTTAAACAATTTGATAGGACAAGTAGGTAACTGAGTTTTAATTGTGTAAAAATTATTTAAAATGTTTCATATAATAATCAGTTCCTGTTCTTAAAAAATATAATATTAATCTATTTTTGTATATGCGGATATATAACTTTAATTACAAATATATATAAAGTTATACAGATACAATATAACTTGATTTCAAAATTATAATTGTTTTGAGATTAAATTGCTAATTTACGGAAAAGTTTAGCAAATTTAGTAGTAGATAGATTTTTTGCAGAATGAATAGAAGCTCGCGTAATTAAAAGCTTAAACAATTAAGCTAATGTTATTGAGATGAATTTGAATTGAGATGGGCGGGTTAAGGACTGTAACAAGGAACTGCAATACCGCCCACTATGTTGAAATTTAGATTCCTCTTGTTTTTGTCTTAAAAAAATGTTTTTATTGCAACTACTTAAATTGCGCTAATAGAAATTTACGAAGCACATTTACATTTACGAAGCTCGTTTAAAAATATTGTACAAATATCTCGTCCACCGTAATGTTTTCAAAAATATGAAAGAAAAATATGGAATTAAAATTTATTAATTTTTTTAATTACAAGTTTAAATTTTGTAGTATTTTTATTGTCCCGGATGTTATCTTGCCATATTTATTTAGTTATAAAAAATTGTACGAAATTCGTGATATGCCTTGTTATTATAATATATACTAATGTGCTAAAGTGAAAGAAAGTTTTTAAAATTCCATTATTTATAATAATTAGGTATTAATTAAAATAAAGTATTTTTAACATAAATAAAGCGTGAAATGTTCATAAAATTTATAAAAAAGAATTTGCTTCTTTGCAGTTTGCCAAATAAATAGTAATTCAATGTAGCCATATCTTACATTTGCTTTAGCATCAAAAATAAAATAGTTAATCAGCATTTTCTTTTTCCGCGTCCAAGAAAGTGTTGTATGTTGCATTAATGAATCCATAAATCATAAAGGATAAAGAAGAATGGTAGAAGGTCGGAATCTGAGTGACGTCCGTCCAGAAAACTCGTTGCCGTTGTGATCCTGCCCATTCGTGAAGATCCATGAAGAGGTAACTTGAAAGGCCAAGGGATCGGGAAACGAAGGAGGTTCTGCTTCTTCTGTAGGACGTTGACGCAGCTCCCGTGGGGCACTTTTGCGGATGAAGACCACCCTATCTCATACTTGACGTAGTAAGAGACGTTTTGCTTTGCCCTCTTATTTTCTTCTGCGCTTTTCGTCTTTTTTTTTTATTCTTTTATCTCTTCTCCGATTCTTCTCAGATTCTCCTTTGTGTTTCCCACATTAATGTAATACCTATATAGTAACAAACAACAAACATCGCATAAAATCCATCATCCAGTCAGATAATATATATTAGTTTTTATGTTTATTTTCTGTTGATACTAAAGTGCTTTGCCGTCATTCTAGAGTTTTTCTTAAATTAATAAAAAGGAATGTGGACAGTAATATTAAACTATAAAACATCATAACGAAGTTTAGAAGGCGCGAGAGATTCCGCAAAAGGCGATCATTTGTCAAAGTGAAGTGGATGCGAACGTGAACATGTTATCGCGGCTTTACCGAGGTAATCTATCGCGCGTCTCCTACAAGAAAGAGATTTTTAGGAGAACGAGAATGTCATGAGGCAGTAAGAAGTTGCGAGAGATTAAACGTAACAACATAACTTTAAAATTATATGACAAGTGTATATCATATTTTTATATATTAGTACGAATTATTTTATGACATTTAGACAAAAATATATTGTAACAATAATTTTTGTACACACATAAGAACATTGAGAATTCTTGCCAAGTCGACTTAGTCCAAATACTCATAACGTGAATGAACACGTGGTTGCGCCATTTTAATTAAAAAGATATGTTTTCGAGGAAGTGTATGTGTGTATATGTGTATGTGTGCGTATATATATTGCGACTTGTGGAGCTACCTATCCATGTATATAGGCATAGGCGGAGACGAGGGGTTGGCAGGCAGTCCAAAGCATTGAAGGGGGTTGGATCGTGATGGCAGGTGGTGGCGAGGGAAGAGGAAGTTGCGATTCCATCTGCCAGCCTGTCATTCTGATACTACGTACAATGTCGGCAGTTGGCGGAGACGATCAATACATTGCAATCTATATAAAATGGCTGCAGTATTTGGAGCGCCGTGCATAAAACGTTTACCTTCGTGGAGACGAGAAATGAATATCGCATGCATACGATAATACGACAAGGTACACAAGTATCCACTGTAAATTTCATAGAAATAATTTCTCTTTATTATCATGTATCTATGAAAATTATAATATTTATTCTCCGAAAAAGCGCATTTTAAACGTATTCTAAACACACAATTTTATATTTTAATATAGAAATAAATTATTCAATTATTTTTTTATAAAGTGATCGCAAAATTTAATAGAAAAATCATAGATAAAAAGACAATTGGTTTTTGTATAATCAACATATGTTATATCATGACAGGAGTAAGAAAATAAAATATATGAATGAGCAACATGCAACATACGTGTACACATATAATTTTTACTATTAAATTACACTAAAAGATGTGTTTTTTATATATAAAATGATTGCAATTTGATAAATAAATTATAGATTATACAATTCATAAAAAATAACACATAATCACACACTATAAAAATAACCGTACATTGATTTGTTTCACCAAAAATTTAATCATTTCATAAGTTAAAAAAGAAAGAATAATTCATTATATTAAAATAAAATACTTATTAAACGTAGCGAATTATAGTTATCCATATAAATAATAATGGTTAAAAAATATTCGATAAAACATTAGTGAAACTTCAAAATTAGTCTTATAATATTATATTAAAAGTATAATGAACATTTTTTAATATTCTGTAAAAAAAGGAAAGCATTTATTTGAAAAATAATTTCCTAAAATAAAAGGATATTTTATTGCTCTACAAATATAAATTATTATGTACTGTTTCTTTTTATAAATACATTAAACAAAACAGGTAATATAATTAAGTAACACCTTAAATTTAATGAAAAATCTATAGAAAGAAGAAATAATTCTCTCAGACATCTCTTTTAATGTTTTATATATATGTTATATCAAAAATTTTTTGTTTAATATATGAAAGTAATATATAGTGTGTATTTGATTTTTATTATTAAATTATTATCTAAATAAAAATTTATTTTTTTAATTAAAATTACAACAATATTTCATGTTTCTTAGAATTACAAATCCAAAAATTAATAATAAAAAAGAAACGTTGTAATATTTCTTATGTTATGAAGTGTAAAAATACAATACATTTAGTGATGAATTTTAAATATATTAAGAACTTTAAAATTGCTTTAAAATATAAAAATGACTATTATAAAAGATTTTGACAATTATGACAAATTATTACAATATAGACAAATAAATATCTATCAAATTTTTTTCCTTCTAAAATACAAAATATTTTATTTTATAAATTTAGTTCTACTTATTCAAAATATAATTCGTCTGATCTTATTTAGTAGAAAAAAAAGTTTTTTTTTCGCAGTATAATTATTAAATTGTTCTACCACAGTGAGACTGTAATATAGTATAGAAGAAAAGCACTATAAATTGCTGCAGCAGCGTCATCTCTTGCATACACTTTGATACTATTTCATAAAGATCACCGATAGGTAGCAGCACTTATGTGTTTCGCCTCTTTTTAAAGAATTAAAATTAATTGTTATAAAAAATTTAAAGAAAAATCCATTCTTTTGCTTTTTCACTCACTCTCTTGCTAATTTTTCAATACACTATTTTAAATAACAATTTAAAAAAGTAAAATATATGGAATAATAATGTTTATTTTATACTACAAAATTTACTGCTGTTCCAAAAATTCTTCCAAAATGCAAATTAAAAATTTCTGTTTAAATATATTTATATATACCTTTTCACTTTTATGATAAATATGTTTTATTACAAAATTAATTCATGTTATTTCTCACGCATCCTCTTATACGATAACACTCATATTATATCACCATATATTTATATAAATATGCACAAAAGTACGCGCACCAAACACGTTATTATTTTTCAATCACTAATTTGTTACGGTTATGCATCCCAGGGTTGGTGTATCACATCAAACTCAATACAGTCGAGTCATTGCGCATAGAAGTAACACGTGATTACAATTAATTGCTTCGGCCAATAAAAATTCGCGGTAAAGCAGGAAAAAGGAAAGAAAGAAGTATACATTTCTCAGCGCGAGACGTAGACCGGCGCAGCGGTACGACTGTACAAGAGGCAGGCCAAAGCGAAACTAACTCAGATTACGTGCAATAAAGGAGATCATTTTGAATCTGTGCCGCTAAAATTTATGACCTCCCACCAGGAGAATTCAGGCCGTTAGTGCTGCGTAGTAAAAACTGGCTATTAATTTTACGTTAGTTGTGCGGCAAGCAAGCGTTTCTTGCAATTTCTATTTTCTATAAGTTCAGAAAAGTAATTTATATCTTTATCTTAGATAATTATGACACTAATTAGTTGCCATGTGAACACTTAAGTTATTTGATCAATGATAAACAATAATTATTGTTAGTTATTTTCAATCAATCGTAATAAAGATTTATAAAGATACTATACTATAATATGTGTTTTCAAAAGACAAAATTTCAATCTTTCACTTTCTACAGTTTTTAGAAGTAGAAAAATCGTATATAGTCAAATTTTTACAAATAAAAAGAAAATCATGCTTTAACTTAAATATATACTTCTATACCTGATTTTTTTCAGCAGATCTTCATTCTAAGATTTCGTCACGAAAGCAGGTATAGTCCTCTTCGCGGTGCGTTCCAGGTGATGTTGACCGTTCGCCGATCAGCGATGTTATGGTGCAAGCAAACGCCGAGGGGTAGTATTGCGGGGGAATGATTTATGACTTTGGGGACCAGGTAGGGCGCCATTCAGCACCAGGCTCGTTCTCTTCTTCCGCCACCTCTCCGACGCTCCCTCTCTTATCCCGGTGACTTGCGATGTCAATGCGTTTTCAGTTGGCCTATTTGCGCAATAGGCATAAGACGAATTTCACGTTCCTCGCGGATGAAACTGTGATTAAAGTAAAACGCGCCAAACTTTTCCTGAGCTTTTGTGTGGTGCAGAGCAGTTCGTAAATCGATTGTCCGTAACTGATTTCTGTAATTATGGAGAAACTACTATCAAGTAAGTATTGCTATTCTACAATATCTCGTAATAGATTTAATTATTTTATATTCTCGGTATATATAAATGTTTTACAGTTAAAATGAGTTCTTATGAGTGTACTAAATATTTGTCAAAGAAATTTAAAAAATATTTTTGAAATACTGATGTATTAATATTTTGATTAAAATATTATGTAACAATGTTTAAACAACATAACAGAATGTATGAATACGGATTGATGAAGATAAGTTTTGTGTATAGCTTAATCATTTTTCAAGTCGAATTTCAATTTATTTTGATGAAGAAATAAATTATATTTACAAAGTGATAAATTATAATATTTGTGCAACAACTATAAAAAGTTGATGTTCGCGTAGATGATACAATACATAACGTATCGTGAGACAAAACGGAGATCTCTTCAACAAAGATATCGAATTCGATTGGCGATGGTGTGAGAGGTTCATCCGCGGGTATTCGGGTAAAACGACAACCGGATATCGCGTTTCTGTAGCGAAGGACGGGCAGGAAATTATCCCGCGGAAAGCTGCGACGGCACAGCACGCACAGTCTGCAATATCCAGGTACACGCGTTGTAATTGATGTAACTTAATTTGTAACACGCGGCATGCGAGATGTTAGTCGTGCTAGCTCTGAGAAGTTAAAAAGAGAATGAAGGAATGCTCGCGCTGGTAGCTTGTATAAGTACCGCGCGCATGCACAGGCTAGGCTTTACGCGCGAGCAACGCAATGGAATAATGGTCAGCCCTATGGGCAACTTTTTCACTTTGCATGTAATAACTGGCGAAGGGCCGGCAAGAGTGAAGAAGGGGAAGCGAGAGAGGCGAAATGCCTCCTATGCGCGCGGAGGAGCAGTTTAATAAAATCTCGTTGGCCTAATGACGAGAGAGCAGAGCTCCGGTAGTCGTCGGGCGAGACAGGGGCGACGATGGGGAACGAGGGATGGACGGAGACGGTAGCAGACCGTCCTGATGGTAGCTTGGTAAGAGAAGGGTGAGAGGGAAAGAGGCAGCCTGGCGGTGAGAAATAAGAGGGGTTGGGACGAAAGAGAGATATCGCCCGTGTCGCATGCGATGCTGCTGTGTAGCTGATGTCTTCGGCCGAAGCTTCGTAACCGGCTGTTTTTATGCAAAGATGCTCATCAGCGCTTTGATCTTTACCGACGAGATAGATATAAGCTTGTAATTTCGGATGTACGACGATATATATGAAGCGAGATTGCAATAAACGCAAGAAAACGCAAGGGAATGCGTCAAAAATGAAAATTCTTGAAAAATTTCTTGAATAAATCTGTACGTTATATACATTGCACTAATAGTTCAACTTTTACTAATTGAACGCAGCAACATGTATACTCTTGTGTCGAATTTTTTAATTGCATTATTATATTATTCTTGTTATTTTTTTTATTAAATCGATTAATATCGAGTGTGATACTTGTAACATTCTATACATTTATTGCATTATTATTTGCTTGAATGTTAATTCAAATATTGAAAAATAATCGTTGTGTTGTTATTGAATTTTTATTTTTCGAAAACTTTCTGATGCTTCATCATTCGTCTTTTCTCTACGCTCGTTGCCCCATTTCCATGATTTTTCTTAACGATTTAAAAGAAAAATTTCAACATCGTATGTCGACCCGGTACGTTGCACTGAAATTGTTAGGGAAACGAAAAAAGCTGGAGGGAAAAGAGGGAAAAGACAGACGCGGAGTCAAGGCACAGCAGCAGCTACCCCGAACGATCATCAATCATCAAGAGCGAGACAATCGAATAGTGCAGCCAACCGGTGAACAGCTGTCGCTTCGGTGGGCTCTAACCGTACACGTTACACGTTGCTACTGCAATTTCACAAAAAAAAGGGCAAAAGACATTGTAGAAAATCAATTGCATAAATAGTATTGTTATTATACACTTAAAATATAAATAAAAATTCATTTCTGATGAGTTATTTATAAAATAAATACAGAACATAGCAGACATCCGTTATAATGCAATCAAAAATATGAAGGAAATATAAAAATAAATGTGTGTTAAGATTATTTATTATTTAGTTCATTTTTAAAAATAGCAACGTATTAAATAATAGAAACATATAACGAAAGTCGGGCTGTGAAAAACAATATAGTTGTATGAAAAATTAAAAACTCACTCATTTTACCTTTCAATCTTTTATAATTTATTTTCCGGTATGCTTCATACGTCGAGCATTATATATCTCAACGAGCTCGATCCTCCTCGCATCGCATCACATCATATCAGAACGCTACCATCACATGCCGACATCCTCCCTACGTGTTCCTATATTGCCTGCTACGTTTCATAAATAACTCTCATATTGCAAAAAGTACAATTTCAATATTAGAACCGATGGGCATGCCAATATTGCTCGTTGTATGATAGATAGACGAGCTATATTGTCTTTATAAAAAGCTAGTCGTTTCTTTGAAAAATATGTACTGAATATAGCTTTAAGGAATATTTATTCGAAATAGAGTGAGTATCGAGCTGTATTCATTTACGTGTCTTGTATATTAAAAGTTAAGGTTTTATTGTAAGATTTTTACATGTGTGTTAAAATAAGTTTTATTTACACACATTTTGTGATAAAACAAAAAGTTTTCATTTATCTTTTAAAAAGTGTCACTGTTGTAGACACATTGCTCTCTTATACTTATTGAAATATACTTGCTATTTTATTGTACAGTAAAATTCAATATATTGTTAACTTTAAATGTAAGAGAAGAAATATTTCTATAAAGTAAATAATTATTTAGATAAATTTAGTAAAAAAGTTTAGTACTCAAATAATTTGAAAATATAAGAAACAAGATACAGAAAGTCCTATATTCTATATATATCTATATGGGTATCTTTTAATTGATGCAATCAATATTTATTCGAAAAATCTTTCAGTTATAGAATCAATAATATTAATTTATACTAAATAGAAAACTTTGAATTTATAAAATTTGAATAAACTGAACAAATTTGCTAAATCTAACGTTAGTAAGGTAGTTTACTGCAGAGAGAAGTTTCATTTACCGACACAAGAAACGTTGTCTTAAAGTACATTTATAGACGATAGATGGAACTGAGAAAAATATTTTTTCACAGCTACTTTTCCAAGTAAGAGCATTTTTTCAATTATAATTATACGTATAATGTTAAATTGTGCTAATTGTACTAAATTATTATGTAATTGTATTATTCATGTATGAATGTGGATCTATAGAACCTAAATCTCACATTTTCTCTAGCTATTTAATTTATTCATGTAATTAATCTGCAAATGCAAATTAATTAGCTTTTGATAATCCGCTGATTATTTATACGAAACAATTAATCGATGCATTATCCCAGAATTACAACTCTAAATGCATGCACATATATATATATATATATATATATATATATATACATACAATATATATATATATTTATATTTATATATACATATTTTAAAGAATATTGGACTTAAATATAAAATTTCCATCGAGTATATTAGTAACAAATTTTATTTATTTTTTAGTGTTTGCGCAATCGTATCTATAATTTAACATTACAATTTAGGAATAAAATATTATAATGTTAAACTTGAAATTATTTAATTTAAAGTTCTATTTAAAGCTTTTTTTATTTATAGGTTAAAATTCTTCTTAATTTATATTTTCTTAATTTATTTTTTATTTAAATTAATGTTTTATTTTAATTCCTCTTTCCTACGCGAATAGAATAATCATAAAATTTTAATATATTGTAAAACATTTAACCTTTTTAATTATTAAAGAATGTATCTTATTACATTATTTAATAATTAAAAATCTTTATAATTAATACATAATTAAAAGTGTTTTTATTAATGCACAATTTTATTGCAATCACACATTTAGCGATACTTTTTACACTAATAGTTTGCAGTAGGGAAAAACCACCGCTTTAGGGTTGATATCTCCTTAACACGATTATCAGCGAAGGCGTAGACATAGCCAGTCAAAAGTAGCAAGCAGAGACGGGAGGGTTGTCACCCTTGTCTCTCTCTGAACAGCGTGAGATGCCAGCCATCTTGAATGATATATGGCGCCGGTTACGAGGTCGACTGAGCGGCGATCACTCAACGCTAAGCTCCGCGGCTTTTGGGGACATACGTCGTCGAGCCTCCTGTTCTGTCCATTCCCTTCTGGCTTTCTATCCCCGTTGCGATTTACACTAATTATTATTAGAGATACAAACTTTTCTCTTTTATGATAATATATGCTTAAATGTAATAACAGATTGTTTAAATTGTTCCCCAATTTAAAATAAATTTTTCTTTAAATTAAGATATCAACAATTTTTTAATTAGCAACTAAAAATAATTTACAAATGAGAAATTTTGTAATTAAAAAAATAACTAGGAGAAAATGATTTATTTAAATATTATAATTAATTTCCTTTTATATGTAATTTTCTAATTATATTATACATATTATATATACCTTATTTCAATAAACTAATATCTTATTTTAATAACTGATACATATATAATACATGCATGCGCAAAACAAATGTTAAATAAATTACTAAATTTTTAATGAAATTATAATATATAATAAAGCGAATAAATAATTCGAAAATCTATTATTCATTCTTTGAACTGAAAAAGCTTTCTATCAATCTTAATCGCTTATAACATAGAAGAAATACTACTATTTTAATATCTTTATTAAAGAAAAATCAATTATTTTTAAATTAATAAAAGTTAAATTCTGTGTATGCGTACACACACATATACACATACACACACACACACACAGAGGATGTATCCGAAATAACGACCACTAATCATATATTGCTTCTTAATAAAAAAAACTGACAATGAATCAAAAACTTTAATGTTTCACAATTTTCGCAATATTTTTTTTTGTTATTCATTGAATTGCTCAATGAACAAAAATGTCTAAAGTCGACAACTTTAAGATATCTTTA
Organism: Acromyrmex echinatior; assembly: GCF_024713525.1. Lineage (NCBI taxonomy): Eukaryota > Metazoa > Arthropoda > Insecta > Hymenoptera > Formicidae > Acromyrmex > Acromyrmex echinatior. Next base: position 14,417,878 of record NC_141853.1, on the reverse strand, counting down.
AGATATCTTTAAGAATTCTTTAAAAACATCTTTCAAATATTCACAAAAAACACTGAAAAATATCTTAAAATTGTCTTATACATTGATTTTATTCATTTATTTGGCAATCTTTAGAAATTAATATCTCGTTAACTATTGCAAAAATTGCAAAATAATAAAGGACTTGTCGACTCAATTTTTTTATTAGGAATATCACTATATGATTGTGGGCGTTATTTCAGAAACATTCCGTATATAAATGTGTATGTATAATATAGTGTTTGTAATATATTTATAATGTTACATGAGAGAATTAAATAAATAATAATTTTGAGCTTCAGTGATATAATATACAATTAAATTTATAGAATAGAAATCTATTTATTAACTGAATCTATTATTAACTGAAATAATTCTAATTCATTAATTGAAATTTAAACAATTTTTGACATTTTCAAAATTATTACAAGCATCGGTGTGTCCGTGACGAAAAACGATCACTGTTTCCATATGACGGGCCGTCAATGACAGTGATCCGTAATCAATAACCGCATCAAGCTTACACACATTGTTCCACACGTTCCTCTTAAATCCCGAGCTATTCCGCGCTTCCTCCTTTTACCGTTATAACCCCCTATCTGCGCATTTAATATGCAATACCCCATTTACCCCATTGAATACCCCACTGAATCCACTCGAGGGAGCCTTGCGACCCACATTTCAACCCATTCCACTTATCAACTTTTGCGTAAAATTCTTAATCCGGAGAACTAAAGAGCACAAGATATATGTATATGTGTGTTTAGAGTCAGTTTAGAATGTAATTTAAATATATTCTTTTACATAAAATTTTCAAAGAAATCTAAAGTTATAAATATAGAAAAAAAACTTGCTTGTAAAAAAAAATCTTGCAAAGCAGTCTAATAGTAATCATTATAGTAGAGCGAACATTCATTGATTACGAATAGATGAAGAAGAAAATGATAGTGAAACGAATTATACAAACCATTGCAATTAATTAGCCTTAATACAAATTATGCCAAGAATTGCAATTATAAGCGATCGTTGGTCGACGCTTCAATGGATCTGGAGGAAAGGAGAAATCTTTAAGAAAAGAGCAAGAGAAAGAGCAGGTCATGGGAAATGCTGGAAGCAGTTTGCGGGTAACGCAAAGAGAGAGAGAGAGAGAGAGAGAGAGAGAGGAGTGAGAGTAAACGGGACGGCGGGAGAGAACGAAGGCGGGAAAGCGAACGAAGGATGAGTCCGGTTGCCGTTGGCGCGGAAGAAAAGAGAGTCACGAGATGCTGGGTAGGTTTGTGGGACCCGCAGGAGAGTCGCGGGGCCGAATTGCGGTAGAAGCTGGGACGAGGAGCCGGTGGACAAAGCGAGGGTAGTGGAAAGGAGAACGTTGGGGGTGCAATTGGGGTGGTGGTGGTGGTGGTGGTGGTGGTGATGGTGGTGGTGGTGGTTTGCGCCGGAACGGAAAAGGGAAGCCGGGCGGGTAGTTGGAACACCGGAGGATCGGAAAAGAGAGAGAAAGAGGGCTCGAGGGTGAAGGGAGAGGTAGAGGGAAGCCGGCACGCGGATCCTCCCGAAGCACCGCACAATCCCGGGGGCCGCTTTAAATGAGTCAGCGTTTTTATGCCCCGCGATGTTGTCAAAGTGCAAACAGCGCCCGATAATATATCATCCGTTACGCAAGCAACTCCCCGCGCTACCCTTGTACATACACTTGCAACACGTCTGAAGGAAAGCATGCCGTAGGCATTATGGTAGGTGTCCCCGTTGACCACATATCTTCTAACGGGTAAGGTCTGTATAACTTTGTAATATTATCATCATGATGATAATTGTTCCAAAATTTTAAGATTCTTGATTGATACATGTGGACAATGTCATGCAGTTCTCTCAAATTAGATGTATAAAACGTGCAGTTACAAAATTGTATACTTATGAATATTATACATTGGAATTTATATAATAACAGTCATAAAAAATTGTGAATATCGCACTGACGATGTACACAACAACCATAGTAAGTTCGTTCCATTAAAATACAACACAAGTTGGCTGTGAAGAAAGACGGGGGGCTACTGATTTTATATTCAGCAAAGTTTTATTATAAGATTGCTAACTTTTTACTTAAACCGGGGACATCAAATAGGCAACAGAAAAGAAATAGCAAAAAGGAAACGACATACAATAGACTGAAGAAAAAAATAGTACAAAATAATGAGCAGTATAATATTTAAAATATAAAAATTAAAGAAACTATAAAAATTTAATGAAATTCCTTTTCTGAGAATATTTTAAATTAAAAAAACCCTGTTAAAAGATATATAAGAAAGAATACATAAAAATGTGTAAAAGATATATAAGAAATTTAATTAAAGTAAACTTGGAAGAAACAACAATAATTGGATAAGAGAAAAGAGAAGAAGTGATGGGCAAAAGAGAAATGATGGGAAGATCTACATTTTGGTGAGGGTGGCTATGACGGGAGACGTCAACCAAGTTGATAGGGTTGCTTTTCCCACCAAAGTATGGTATGGGAAGAGGTATTCAACTCCGAAAGTCAAAATAACTTCGTAAACTTTAACCTCCAGAGTATAAAAGTGCTATGCCTTTTCTATCTGCTCGCGCGAATCTCGGCATCCGCCTTGAAGTTGACAGCTCTTCGGAGTCTGGCCGAGGTACTGCCGATAAAAACACGTCATATCCACCGGTGGTTCTTGCGCGAAACCAAGTCCCCAATCCCCGGTAAAAACGATTTTCGACTCATTTTGTCGAATATCGCCGTCTTCTTCGGTGTCCGCGACCACGATATCTCAATATGATCGAGATCACTTTTCGCATAAATGTATTAGTTATTGAAATTAAATGTATATTTAAAAGTAAATAATTAGGACATGCAAACAGAAAATCTGATAATTAAATTTATTATTTTCTTTTTAAGTTCTCAAAAATATTTATCTTATGTATTATACATACTAGTATCCTTTAAAAAAATATTTTAATGTATAATAATTGTAGAATTTATATATATATGTATATATAAATTCTTTAATTATTAAATATTAAATATATGACAAAACATATATTACATGTTGTATTGCAATTTAACATGGCATCTCAAAGAATTGTGCAAGATGTATTCAGAGGGCACAAAAGTGCGCGAAAATAGAATGTTCCCATGCCCGATGTGCGTTCCCGAGAAAAGATTCCTTCTGAGGAAAGACATAATGTGGCCTCTTCAAGGATATACCATCCCGCGACGCCATTCGTCGTGTAACATATGCTTTTATCTAAATTAAACAGTGTCGGCGCGATTTTCATTTCCTGCCCTGAAGCCGCTGATGTTATCCGCAGGATAGCGCGTCGCGAGAGCGTTGCTAAGGGTCGGGAAAGGTTTACCCTCCTACTTCAACCGAGCCCCCCTTCCCAACCCACTGTCCCCTCATCATCCTTCCTGTCCTCCATCGCCTTACTCACCCGTCTCTGTATACGTATGCACGTTGTCTACTATCTCCCCATATTCTAACCAAGCCCTTCATACCCGCTTCTCCTTCTTCCTGATGTCAGCTCGCTCGTTCTTGCGGTTGAAATATCTTGCTCCGTTCGCCATCTCTGTTGTTCTCTATATCAGTGCGCATCCCGATATCTTGAAGATTATAGTCGCATGCATGATGTGCGACAATTATTTATTAATGTATGTAAATTTGAAAAATATAAGAAAAACTGCATGTAGGCAATGGCTATTAAAGTATAATATTAAGTATTAAGTATATCTGTATTATGCAATAATATACTGGATATATGTTAAATGCATTTATTTCTGTTTAAAGGAATATTAAGAAACAAGCTTCTTCGCATGTTTAATTGTATCTTCATATCTTGTTTATTAGAAAGGATATATTTTATGAATTCTCAATTATTCATGAGTTACAGCACGGATATCAAAGCATGAGACAATTTTCGGAGGTGAAACGAAGAAGGTGCGGACGCGTGATCCCATCCAAAAAGTTTGCAATCAACATTGCAAGAAAAGAATGAAAGAAGCAACGAGAGGATGCTCTCTCTTTTTTTTTCTCCTATGGTATTACTCACTCCTACAACTCACTCCCATCCTCCTTCTACAGCCGTTGGTCGTCTTTTTCTATCGCGGCGATCTTTGTCTACGGAACAAGCAGGCGTAGAAAAAGAGGACGTTCAGACGACGCAGAGGAAGCTTCGGTGAGGGGTAGATGTGGCCGAGAGTCGGAGGATGTTCGTCCTTGGGGTGGGCAAGGAAGGTTGGAAAACCGGTGGCGCGGATCTGCAGACAGCTCTCCGGCGCGGATAGCGAATGGCTGATTCTGTGAAGAGAGAAAAGGAAAAGAAAAGGAAAGCGGGAAAAGGAGAGGAGCGCAGAGAAAAGAGACGCGAAACGGACAAAAAGACAATATAAAATCTCGCGGTAGTGAAAGGGGAGGAGAAATACCGGAGAAGAGTCCAGGGATAGATGGACAGGATGACGCTGATCAATCTCCCAGTTTCGTATCTCGAAGTCTGGACCCCAAACCGATCCGCGTTTTTCCTTCTCTTCGCCAACGCTATTTCATAACATAAGTTCGAAAGAAAAGTCTGTCTATGAAGTCAAAAATTATCGCGCATCGATATATGGATGCGTTGTTTGAAAATCTTGGATGATATAAAATACGTATATCCTGAGGATACAAATATATAAACAAACCAATAAATTATTTAAGTTATGAAATTGAATGTTCTTTGATTATTCGATATCATTTTTCAGAAATTTTTCGAAATTTTCAACAATTTTGATTCAGATAATGAGACAGTTCATTTATATTTTGATTTAAGTTAATGAGACAGTCCATTCATATTTTTTCACAAGTCAAACTTTTGCAATTAAGATCCCAGTGTTAACAAGAATAACTTGTTTAATTTATGAGCTATTTACTGGTAAAAGCGAAAACTTTGTACAATAAATTCGTATACTGAATGGAACTATACTCCATCTATTTTAATCCGATTTTCGTCACTGATTAATCTTCAGTCATAAATCCCAATAGGACCGTTTAATCGAAATATCACGCCTTTACTGTTTGGGCTTTTGAAACGCTCAGCAGGTGTAGCGGCTTCCTTGTGGGTAGATGAGTTTCCCGCTGGGCGACCCTTGACAGTACTTTCCTGTCAGCGTTGCTGATTCTCATATATTTTCGAATATTCGATTAAGTAATTAATAACAAGTAATTTTTTTCGAATTATACAATTATAATATAGAATACAACATAGAACACGTACATTAAATAATGTTGTTAATCTAAAATAAATATTTTAATTGTTATTTAAACAAAAAATATTATGATAAATAATTTTTTATTCTTACTAAAGTAAGATAACAAAAATAAAAACAAACAGATAAATTCTCAAAAATATTTTAACCTTCTCCTAGTCGACATCAACTATTAATAACATCTATGTTATAATTTTGCATTCAGCAATATAAATTTAATATAATACATAGAGTTATATAACAGTCACATTGTTAAGTGCGAAATTATAACATAGATGTTATGTTATTTTTAGTTGATGTCGACTGGGCTGTTGGCAATAAATCTGCTTTCAAAGATAATTATAGCAAGATTTCTTCATTAGCAGCTTCTATTTTATCTCAATTAGAAAGGATTAATAAATTTTATTTTAAAGAAAAAACTTATTACTACGTATTATCTTTTAATTAGAGATGTCTTCACAAATTACTGAAACATACATCATTACATGAATGATGTCCTTTTACTGTCTTCTTTTATCTCAAATAAATTGCATAGTTTAAAGTTTTAAAATAATTGCCTTCGTTCTTTATAATTGCTATAAAAAACTAATCTTTATAGTTAATCTATAGTTAATCTTCTTATTAAAAGTATTAAATATATTTTTCCATAAATTAGTTCATCTACTTTGCAACAATTACGAACTTTCTATTTTAGTGACTGAAAAAAAAAGAAAAAGAGAAAACATAATCAGAACGGCCTATATTAATGCACAATTAACAACGTTGGAAAATGATATTCTGCACTAAACATTATTGCAGTTAGCAAAATTCAACGTATGTATTCAAATATTGAAAATGATTTAATGATTTGACTTGATTTTAATTAAGAAACAGGTCAAAGTATGGTTCCGAGATTATCAAATAAAATATAAAAAAAAGATGATTAATTTGTTTAATTTTAAACAAATCAAACAAATTGACCATTTCCGAAAACATGCAGCAATCCAGCAACGCGCGACAGCTTTGGACAGCTCTGTTGAAGCGAGTACCAACAACTCGACATTGCTGATTTCACTGGTCTGAATAAAATTTGGAAATATTTAAACAATTTATATTCTAGCAGCACAAAACAACAATCAATACAAAATATTAGGTGTTGGAATTAATTCGTAGCGTTTTTTAATGAAAGAATGTTATTTATTTCACATGAGCATTAAAAAATACATTAATGAAAGTACTTCCCATCACTTGTAAAACGCTACGAATTAATTCCAACACCTAATAATTTTTTAGAATTATAAGATACATGGAAAATATAGAATAAGATATAGAATTTTACAGAGTTAATAAAAAATATATTTAAAATTTTTTTTCTTCGTAATTTTTTCCTATGCCTCCATCATATTTATTACTTAAAACGACAAATTCAGACAAAATCTTTTATATTTATAATATAATATTATGGTCGAAATATGTGTGTAATACAATTATTACAATATATGTTTATATAAATAAATATAGAAAATTATACATAGGAATATAATAAATTATTAGATAAAAATTTATTCATTATATAAATACATAATGAATAGATCTTCCTAATATATTTGTATTTTGAGAAGGGTGAGACGCGCAGGAGGATGATACGAGAACGAAGTGTGGAATAACGCGGGGGAGGTGGCCCTCTCGGCATAAGGGTGGTCGCAAACAGAATGGAGGGGCGCTCTCTCACAGTGGAAGGAAGCAAGGGTATGGGGTTGGGTTTCAACCATGATTTCCATTCGCCAGCCATCCATCTTGTTTGAGACTGGAAACTGACAGATAGACGCGGATCCGAGTGCTGGTGACGTGGCAAGTCTTGCATGTTGTGTGTGTATATGTATGTGTATGTATGTGTGTATGTATGTATGTGTGTGTGTGTGTGTGTGTGTCTGCGTGTGTGTGTGTGTCTGCGTGCCCCTGAGTGTGAGTACGCTATGTGAAGCTTTGCGTGCCTTTAAACTTCGCGTTCGTGTGAAAAATTCGTTTCCAGCGACACTCGTACAACAAAATTGCTTTTATATCTCACCCTCAATATAATACATAACATAAGGCATAGGGAAATTATGAAAAACATTTTTCTTAAAAATTTTCTATTCTCCTAATTAGTAGTGCTACATTCTTTTACAGTGCAAGAAGAAACGAATTGTAGGAGAACCAACCAATGACTCCGCTTGCTCAAAGCTATAATTTTGAAGAATCTATAATAAAGTATACATAAAGATTAATATTTTTGAGGCTTTCACGGGTAATTTCTAGTACCATATATGGTTGTTTCTCGCTCTAATAAAACTATAATGTTCACGTTGGCAGTCTAACAATGGATCTAGATACAAAGATAACTCACAAAACGAATGAACAGAATTACAATGTACAGATTTTTAAAATTTCTAAATTTTGTTTTATCATTCTGCGATGATACCCCATTGCCTTTAATGCGCATCCTAGATACATACAAGTATCTCTCTTACGTATATGTGTGTATTCTTTCTCGTAGCTCTTAGGAAATCACTGAGAGAGTTCACAAACTTTTGCACTGTGGCCTCTAGTAGAAGATCGCGCTGCGATTTTCTCGATCGAAACGTCTTTGTAAACGTACGTACTCATGTACGGATGAACGCGACTACGCTTGCGTAAACGATAGTGAGGTATGAGTACATGTATACTTACATAAGGTAGCTTTCACCCCGATCGCCTGTTTCTACCAATAAATACAATGGACTGCGAAATGCCCGTGGATCTACAGCGGGATCTATGAGCATTTGAATCTGAATCGGACGTTTTTCGCCGTTCGGATTTACTGCGAATGCGATTCCAAGAGATTCCACTTTTATTCCAGATGAATAATGGATGGATAATATCGAAACAGGACGGCCTATTATCGGAAGACGGAACGTAAAGCTTCTAGAATTTTTTAAGTAGCACCACACTCTTCTTTCTCTTCTACGTCATTGTAACAATATTAATAATATTATTTTCTTTCTCCCTTTTTTGTTCATAATTAATAATATTAATTATGAATTGAAAAGGGAGAGGAAAAAAAGGAGAGGAAAAAGATAAGTATATATACAATACTATTTAAGCAGAGTAATAATGTTATCTTATAATTTATTTCCATGTATTCCTATGAAATATTTCTGAGAAATGTTTTTCTTAAATTCATATGACGCTTTTGATATAATAAACATGTATGAATTATCTGCATTCAAATCATGCATAAAATAATTCTTAAAGCGATCTAATGATAAACTTCTCCTATTCATTTTGGAATATTGTGTTATATAAACAATCAATGTTATAAACTTCAAAATTTATCGAACGAATATTTAATATTCCTTAGGTGTGAGACAAGATTCAAGTTTCCTTTGATTAAAACGTAAAAATATATCTATAAACATATATGTATATATATACATATATATATATATATATATATATATATATACTTGTATATATACATATATGTTTATAGATATATTTTATTATATATATATACATATATGTATATTGAATGGACAAAACGAAAGAATGAATAAAGATCAGAGAAAAGAAAGAGAGAAAAGAAAAAAAGAAAACAGAGGGGTAAGCCCGGAGGGTTGCCGTTGCCAGCACGTAAAGCGCAACTTGGTGTGCTGTGGAAGTGAGGAGAAACTGTGAGAAGGGAAAGGGAGGGGTCGGTTTGCTCGTGCACGCAAGTGATATTAGGTAGAAACGCATGAACTTTGATATATTCGTGAGGTAGTAGGAAGAGAGGATGAAGGAAGGAGAGACGAGGGAAGAAGTAGTCAAAGCGTGGAGAAGGTGAACGGCGGACGAGCATGGCGGCACAAGGCGCCATATCGCGGCAAGTATCCAAACCATACGTGACCTGCAACTTTCTGGTAGCATCTTTTTTTCAGAAGAAATCATTTCCAGCAAATGCTCGTCTTTTTACAATTTTAAGACAAATTCGATACACGACGAATCAGTTTGACGTTAAACGTCGCGGTTAATGAAATCTTGATAGAGAGTTTTTGAAATAACGTGAATCCAGATACGATGAACGCTAAAGTCACGTTATGCTTTTCTTAAGTAGTTGTTAAGAAAAAGATAATCTGACCTTAGCGTTTACCACATTTGGATAAACGGAATTGCAAAAAAACTTCCTATTATTCGATCGTTTTGCACCATCGAAGAGATTAAATATATCAAAATCCTTTTTTATCAAAAATTATATATTCATGCTTCATTAATACTTTTGAAGAAAGATTTTCAAAAAAGAGTACCTATCTAATACTTTATCTAGTAAATAAGCATAATCGCATTGTAATACTTTATAACAATTTCTATAACTATTTAACTAATGGATGTTCAAGATATTATTCATATATAATGTTTGCTACGTTAAATCAATTTCGCAATTCTCAAATGTACAGGTCAATGCGCGATGCATCCATGCAGCGCAACGTCGCGAAAACGGCGCGAGAATTCGAGAGATTGTGGTTGGAGGTGATGGCGGTGGCGGAGGAGGCGGCGGAAGGCGGAAAACAACGGAAAATAAAGCAGCGGAAGAATCGCGTCGCAGGAAAAAGAATGAGGGCGCTGTCAGCTGGTGGAAATTATTCTGATTATGCTAATTCCGGTTCTGTTCCACTCCTTTACCCAGGCGTCCCCCAGCCCCATCGCCTCCCTGCTGCTGTCTGCGCCATCTTTCATAGGTGATATTTATAATACAGGGGTTCCCGAGCAGTTTCAAACTCTTTTCGGCCCCCCTCTGCCCCTGTCCTACGCGCCCCACTACTATTTGGCTTTCCATCGAGCTCTCATCCTGGATTCTCACCCTTCCGTACTCTTTCGCTCACCATCCCGCCCCACCCCACCATCCTCACGTACTCTTTCGATAAATTTATTCATATTCCACTCAAAATCCGTCAGCCTTAAGTCGGTCACGTTACTTTTCACTGTGCACTTAAGTTAACTGCAGTCAATTTTCTCAATGTGGGGATACATTCTCGGATTCGGATTCGAAGTTTCACGAGATTGTGTTTTCGCTTACCGCGGTATAAAAATACAGAATGACTGATTGTTTCGGTAGTTTCTTGGGAACCTGCCGGATATATTCGCAGAGATTCTACACAATACACAAATTCCACACACCGTTTGTCACGCGTAATTCATGTTAGGTGCAATGTGATCTTCTACATGTAAAATTCATATTTATTTTTTATTATATACCTATATATATATATATATATATATATATATATATATAAAATATTTTTTTTACTCTCCTCTCTTTCTGTGTATTTTACAATTATCGATTAAAGAATCGACATATTTAACCTTGATACGAAATCTACGAATGCACGTGCTCGTAATCTTCTTCAAGGTAGTAAGTTTTCCTTTTTAATTAAAGGTGCTTTCTATTCATGCCGCAGACCGCCACGCCCGCCGCAAAAGTTACGGTACGTTATTTCGTACTTCACGAAAAACGTTATTCGCGCAAAGCGGTCTGTGGGTAGTTTCGGTGGCGGGCCGAACTGCTCATCGATTTTAGATAATTACCTTATACATACTAAATATTGTATATAGGGTGATTCACTTGAATTGCTCGTTCACATATCAACTCTCTTCTTACCTTAGAATCTTTGAACGAAAGTCAAAGAGTCGTTTTGTTTAAGAAAACTATTATAATAAAACTATATTTTAATAAAAACAATCTTTTATTGTTTCTTTTTTTAAAGCAACTAAGGTATTAATTTTAATTTTTGACATATTTTACATATAATCATATATCTTTTTTTTATAAAACTTAATATTTCTTCTTATTTTGCATACATAAAAATATTTTTATATTAAGATGCTAGTTATCGGTATGAAGTTATATATACATGGAACCATCTTACATTGTATGCTTTTCAAATCTGTACGAAAAATTTGATTAGAGTTTTTTCTTTATAAAAAACAAGTTTTTATATTATTCTATCAAGACCGTATTTTACGTTAAATAATGAAATCGTAAATATAAAATATTTATTGATTGACTAGACCGACTATATCGCGACTTGCTTCATCCAGACTGAGCAAACGCGTCTCTGCAAATACGGCCTAATGCATGAAGAGCGAAATGTTTGCCCTGCATAAATCATTATGACTGCGACTCGTATTACTTTATTTGAAACGTCGATTCCACTTGAAGTTTAAAGACATATATTAGTTAATCTAGATATTTAAATAAAATTAAGTATAATATGCATATGTAATCATGCTTTCAATTTCAATTTTTTATTTAATACAAGAAATTTGAAAATTAAAATTTGAAATTTGAAAAATGTAAAAACACGTAATATATATCATCATATGTAATATATAATCTTAGATTATTTGTTACATTTTCCATAGACATAATAAAAGATATAATTGATAGTATATATTATAGGACATGTGTTACAATTTAAATACGAGAAATAAAAGAGAATATGAAAAATACCCTGTCAAATATAAAATAAGATGCTTTTATACTTTTATTGATGGAACGTATTTATTTCATAAAATACTAAAATGACTTTATCTAAAACAGACAATAGTAAATATATATTATGACAAATTTTCTTTTGTTTATGGCTTTGTAAAAGTTCAGACTTTATCTTTATTATCATTAATAATAAATTTTCATTATAATTTTCATTATAAAGGTACAAAGATAAATATTTATTGATTAAAAATATTGCGCTTGTATACATTTATTAGCATTGAGAGATATTTAAAAATGGAAGTGTGAAAGCAGTTAACACTATAGAAATGCTAGAGGACACTTGAATCAGTCAAAACTATAATTTTTACAGTGTAACAAATTACTCCACGAAAACTATACAAGGACATGAGGCATCGAATAATAGAAAGCAGGGACTCTTGTCAGGTGGATCATTCATAAGCTTCGTAGGTGGGCACGATAAACGTCAACTTTAATTAATCACTCAACTGTATTACTTCCCATTTAAGATCGTATCCCACGTTCCTCGCCCGAAGAAGCATCCCGTTCCCCTTTTCGACTACTCGACGCGGCAATAGGTATTCGTAGACATTCACCGGATAAATCGTAAGCAGCGTACTTTGCTTGAGACATATATACAAAAGAGGAGCACGAAAGCAAAGCCATGGGCACCTTTACAGACAGGCTTCGTATAAACATGTCAGTCTAGCGAAGCTCGTCTTCGAGAAACCGGCCCGCGTTCATCCATCACTTCTTGGTCGTCCTCTTGGCCCTCCTAGACTACGGCCTTCACTCCTTACATGTGATTCACCGTGAAAATTTTTATTATCAATGTAGCAAATCTTTGAACACAACATATGCAAATTTCTTACTTTACTTTTTACAATTCTTTGAATACTATGAATATATCTAATAATAAGATGCAAAATATAATTACAAAGTATAATTTGATTAATACATATAATTTCAATATTATTTTAAATTCTCACATACAGCAACAAATATTATATTAGAATATTATGCAAAATATATAAAAATAGTAATAAGAATAGATAATAATAGTAATAATAATAATGATATATATATATATATATATATATATATATATATACTAATTAATTCCTATCAATATTGCGTCACAAATTCAACAAATTACACATTCGTATAGGGCACATACGCGACGATCATGCGTGCGGCGTCCTTTTTCCCTAAATTTTTTTTTTAACGAGCAACAGCTTGCGCAACATAGCGCGCCGATTTCCACGTACCGCTTCATACGCGATTGAAGGGCGTTTCGGCAAAATTCAGGGAAATATATGAACCAGGCACGTTTCATCTCCATCGCCTCCGATCGTAACTCAGGCAACGAACGACTTTTTCTCATCTCCACGTCGCGCGGTAGCTCGACGGTGGTGGGCGAAACCGCGCGGCGCACTGAAAAAAGACGGTAGAAGAAAGCGGCAAGGAATACGAAGCGTAAAGGAATAAAAAAGAACGATAGAACCGCAACGTGGAAAGCAAAAGGATACGTAAATGGCAGCATGCAATGTGTGTACCTGGCTGAAGTTCTGCGGCTGCGGAGAATGACGTAGGAAAATGAAGAAGGAGAAGGACGACGAGAGGTACAGAAGGGATAAGAAGCCCTTTCGTGACGTATGGCATGTCGTCATGGAGCGTCACTTAGAGTGGTGGATGAGAAAGTATCCCATGAGCTAGAAAGAGGAGGGGAGAGAGAGAGAGGGGCGAGGGGGGGAGAGAGACTGATAAAGAGAGAAGGAGAGAGTGAGACGTCGACATGTCAGGATTCTAAGGCCGCTGAGACCTGTCTGCGCCGGTGACGCCGCATTGTTGCCAGGGAAATCAGACGAAAAGACGCGATAACTAACCGCATAATAAATGAAGTGTTCACGGGGGTGTGCATCGCGCTTGGTATGCTGATATCGGGGGATAATCGTCCCTTTCCGTCTTCTTCCTCAGAGCTATCCTCACGGCAGCTTACATCAACAATGGAAATATCCCGAGACGGCGACCAGAATATTTTTCAGGATATTTATCAAAATATTTTTTGTTACATATATGTCATATGCTAATTTTCGTAAATTTATTCTTACAAAGAAATAATGAGCGAATTATAGCAAATTACAGTAAATATCTGTAAAGATAAGTAAATAAAATAATAATAGATTTAAAAAAAGATCTTTATATATTGTATAATTAGGAATAAATTGATAGCTTCTTTTATCACTTAATTATTATTAATATTACAATTGATGTTCTTCGAAAGAAAATATAGTTTATCAGAAACTCGTTCGATACGTAGTGGGTGGTGCATTATTCGATATATACCACTTCGCAAAACATCACCTCATCATCATCGTCAACTTTGGGTAAGGATACCACCCATCTGATGAGCACACCGACTGCTAATTCACTGATAAGAAACACGCGAAGACTTCACTACCCCATCACACCGTCTTCTCATCGGCTCAATACTTATTGGTTCGTATCTCGGCCGACGCGCAAAGTCTGATATCTAAAAAAACCGGAATTACTGTCATCTCGCCCACCCCTCATTATTGAGCGTACAAAAGTGTAATCTGATGCTAAATACAGAGATTTGCATTGTCTTGTAAAATTCAGAATAAATTGTACAAATAAACGTTTTATTTTTACATGCTTAAATAATAATTAAATAATAATTAAATAAAATTTACTTTAAAATTGTCTCATGCAAAAATTTAATTATAATAATTTGTTTACACATTGCATAATATACACTTAATGGAATATAGATATATGTATATATAATATACACATACATATATATATATATCCATATATTTTTATTTAATGCATATTTAATATTTAACATGTCTTCTCGTTTTATTATATAAAAAACGAGAAAAAAGAATCACTAGAAACATAACTGAAGCACAATCTCAAGATCAAAATAAGATTTTACGAGGCTAGAGAGAGAAAAAGAGAGGAACCACGAGAGTAAAGGAAAGGTGAAGGCGGGTGTAAAAGTGAAGAGGCTTGTCAGTATGATGTGAAGGTAGGTGAGACGAGAGTGTAGCAGACAAGGGAGGGGAATGGTGCCTCGATGGGGGGTAAGGACGATAAGGCGCGGTGAGTAATGAGCAATGCCGCGAGTGATATCAGCGTGCGAGAACGAGATACTTCTCGCCGCGCTTTAAGAAGTTAGGGGTGCGAGCAGCGAGAGAAAAAAAAGACGAGAGAGGGAGAGAGAAAGAGAGAAAGCCCTACAAATCAAGTTTTATACCGAGAAAAAAAGTTCATTATTGGTTCGCCGTAAAAAGCTGCGGCTGAAGATTCTGTCGTGGGGTAAAAGAGACCCTTTCGGCATGGAAGGGTGGAGAACGGAAGCTTCCGCAGGGTAAGGTCGAATATGAAGTAAATGCGAGGAATGGGGAACGCCTTAAGCATTCTCATCAATTTCTCTCATCGTCTCTGATAACGGATGTGGCAAGTAGTATGTTGATAGCTATCAAGACAAACAATATCTTTGGTGACATGGAACATTTAAAACGTTTCTGTGTTTCTACTTCTATTTTAAAGTCGAATTATTTTTTTTTTATTTAAAATTAATTTATTAAAAAAGATTTTTACGGTCTAAATTATACTAAATAATTAAATATCTGCCTAATTACGAAGCTTGTCTTATTTAAATAAAAATTTTATTTCATTTATGAGGATAATTTATAATCAAAATCTTCTTCAAGAAGAATTTCTTTAAATCGCGAATATCTTTATCTATATAAATACATTAAATAAAAAGTTGTTAAAATAATTGACGTTTGCGTAAAACATTAATTTAATGCATTACATAGATTATAATTACTGATAAGGAGCAACCACGCTTAAAAATGCTCTCAGCACCGTCCACCGCATCGGCTCCCTCGACGCGTGCTGCAGCCTCTGTAAATCCAACCGGTGTCGTTTCCACATCCTGTTTCACTGTTTTCCACCAAATAATTTCAGCTTCATTCTTCATTTAGCTTGGCACAAACTGCCGCAAACAACCGGCCCTCCCCCGCGCGAAACGAAGGCTCACCCAAGTCGCCCGCGCCGCACAGCTGCATTTATATTAAAATACTAAGAAAAACTTCCACCTACCCCCGACCCATTCCCGAGCCCGTCCTACCGACGGTAGAATCGTTAATTTTCTGCTTCCATTCGCTTCCCGTAAATCCCCGCTACCCCGCCAGAGAAAATAATACGCGGAGGAAACGTTGACCATTATTTTCAGAGTTCACAACGCGTTCATTAAAATTATGATTTGAATCCGTGACATAGTGGTTCATAAAGGGCGGGGATAGCAGTAAGGCGTCGACAGTTGAAGAATCTGATTAAAATGTTTAGATTGCGATGATTTCACAATAATTGCATTACTTTCCGGCTGCGTTTTTATACATATGTTAGGCATATCTATTGAACTGTTATAGTTAAACGTAACATTAACGTATCTGCTAAATTTAGTTTTGTTTTAATAAATAATAAATAATTTTTTGTTAATTTATAATAAATAAAAATGTAATCAAATAAAATTACACTTAGAGTTTTGAACTCATAAAAATCGAGGGATAAATTATAAATTATAAATTATTAATAGAGTGTGATGTTTAAGACCGAGTTTATAATGGATAGTATAATATAAGAATAGTGAGAATCGAATTTATAAATGTTCATTATCATCTGATAAGTTAAATGAATAGAGTTCCATAAGAAGAATATAATGAGAAATTTGCTTTCGACGTCTCCCCTGTCCTCACCTTTTCTCGCAAGAAAACTGTACTCACTTCTGTGTGGTCATCATACGCGATGAAACGAAGTTTTCGTGAGATCAACCAAGCGGATGGATCATTAAGGAACATACACGTAAAAGAGTTCTTACTGGACAAGCGAATAAAAAAAAACGTTATACTTTTTGCCATACTCGTGATGTAGAATCATTCTAAATATACATATTTATTCCGCACGTATATACATATATAAAGTATATGAATAACGATATAAACGGTATTATATAATAAGAATGTCTCGTGTAGCTATTCAAAGTATCTCTACAGGTACGTTATTTATTTATTTTTTTTTCATTATTATTATCATCCCATTAAAGTTCAGTCATTAAAGTCAGACATCCTATTATCCGGCTATTTCCGCAACGCTCCGTACAACCGGGGCGGTAAACCGACAACTTTAGAAGAGGTACGTAGCATGAACAGGGGCACGCTACATTATGTTCCATTATCTCACGTTCACTTTTTCAAAAAGGAGAGAAATGTCAGAACGCATAAAATTAGAATGCACACAGTGTCACAGTGGAATTAAAACTCTCTCGTCTTTTACACGCGTATCAAGCCAACTGCCATCTCTCGCTTCCGTTTTTTCTTCTCTATCGTCTCTCCTCGGAACCTCTTCACCTGATCAACTGGACATTCGTACATTCCTAACCGTGATCCACCTACACACTGCCCTCAAGCTTACCTGCCGCTGTAGTTAACCAACGACAAAAGACGTGACAAAGGAAACGCGTCTTTAAAAAGACAACAAGATGTGATAAATGATCCTCGTGAGAGGACGTCCCAAGTCTGCAAACCTGATTCACAATTTTAAAGAAGGAAAATCAACGTGGTTATCGAACTCATTTCTAGATACGCCTGAAGAAATTTTGTAATCATTGCTACTATCAATCTAAATTAACCTGACTACTATAATACTTTGTGAAAAGTTAAAATTGAGAAAATATCAGCGCGCACAAACATATACACGCATATACATATACATAGAAAAAGATAAAGAGGAAGGGAATAGATTAATCTATATAATTCCTAGCAGATATACGAAGAAACTATTATTTTCCCGCACTACCATACCCAGCGTTTTAAAGACATTGAACAAAACATTAAACTACACCAATTTGAACAAGTATGACTGGTATAGTAGTATGTAAGTAGTTAACGTAATTATAAGGTATATGCATGGTTGAAGAACGTGCAAGACTCCGCGGAGGAAGAGTGATGATGCTACATGCCTGTTGCTCGCTTCTCTGAGATCTCCGACGCATGGTTGCTAGCCAGTGGAGTATCCTGGGACCACGAACAGTCCAGGAACCTGTAATGGGAGGAGCCGTGGATTCTCTTCAAACGGCGGATCACAGCCTGTGCACTTGACTAATCGAACGTCAAACGCTAATAAGCAACCACCGATTGCCGGGGCAATTTCATTCGGCGAGGCGAAAGCAGCTTTGCCACGGTTGCCCATCGCCTGTTCTTCCTATACGCTTTTTCCTCTTCCATCTTCTCTTTTCGCGTAGAACTTACAAGTGACTTCAGATCAGACTTTTGCTCGCGTTGAATTTCGCGGTATTTAGCATCGAATCGCGATCCGATCGTTTTATAATATAAATTTTTTTAAATACTGTACAATTGAAAGACTAAAAAGTATGATTATTGTATTAACTCTAAAAAATACAGAAATGAATAAAGCACAATTATGCATTTTAAATAAAAATATCTTTTAATCAATATGCTTGTTTTTGTACAAATAAATAAGTATACGTATATTCTGTATAAAATAATATATTATAGATTTTTTTATAAAAGAGGGATGTCCGTTACAACGATCAAGTACAATAATTTTCAGAATAAAATAAGAAGATGAGAATTTATTGACCTACACGTGTTCAGTGCCGTGTTAAAAGATAAGAATTCGTTCCACTAAGTGAAGTTAAGAGAAAAGAAGGAAACTTTGTTAATGTATATCGCGAAGTGGAACAATCACTGTTCATACATAAAGCTGCAATTAAAACGCTAATTATTGTGCTGTATACGCCACGATGCACTTCATGCGAGTGTTCTGGTCACCTATTTCACATTACTATCTTTTTACTTTGTTTAATTGTATCGGCTTATTACTCTTAATATTTTAAAACTTTTAAAAACAGATGTATGATAAATCATATAAAATAAAAGAGATAACAGAATGTAAAGAAGAAATAAATACATATAAAGATATGTAACAGAATTTGGCAAAATTAAATAAATATAATTGATAATCTAAAATAAATATTATGCGATACCTAATATATCAAATAATTTTAATTGCTTATAAAAACAGATGCATTTTATGTGATGATTTGAAATGTTGATTCACTGAAAGAACAATGGAATATATATAATATCACTGCAAATCTAAATTTACTAGATACAATTGACTCAATTGTTAGTTATATCGTACGAAAGAGAGAAGGCAAACTTTACAGACATAGAAACCTATCATTCCCAGCATCATAGAGAACAAGCTATTATACTGTTCATTTTTTACTGAATTCATTGTGTCACCGCCGCCATTATTATTTATAATTGCGTAATAGGTACGGAAGATATGGAGAAGAGAGTTCTATCGGCGCGGAGAATTACAAAAGGCCGAATCAACTAAAGAGTCTCGCATTTGCAAGTAGATTATCATTCTGAGAAGTGTCGGAACTTCCTTCTGCTCCGAAAACAACTGGGCAACGTCTTTGTGCTTGACGTTTGACAAATAAGAAACAGGGTCCAGCCGTATCATTACCCATCCTTCGCGGTGGATTCGACTTCGCTTCAGAGCCCGGGCATCCTCAAAAACTCCTTCGGCGATCTAATAACGTCGAGGACGCACCGCCTCATTAGTCAAGTCCAAGCTCCTCACCCTCGGGCTCACCCTATTACAGGCGCTTGCATGTAACCGTTGCCACGTCACAAGCCAACCTGGATACCCTGCCTATGAAAATGCTTCCTTCTCCATCTCGCCGAAACTGACACGAAGGCCTTCACCTTTCTCTTTTTTTGCGCGAGTGATCGATCGTCGATATGGATGCTGACAAAATCAGGATTAGATACATCTCACGAAAATCCTCAATAATAGTAGAGAAACATATGCGAAAATATATTCAATTGTCGATGTATTGTACGAAGCATTGATGTTGTAGTTTAAAATAAAAATTTGCGGAGAGTAAACAATTACATCAATCACACAATCAGCATATACACAATGTATATTATGTGGATATAACTTTTTAACTTTTCGTTATTTGTTAATTTTTTTATTTTTATATAATAATATTAATCTATATAAATATATACTACACTGTATACTTAAAAAATAAAAATTTAAAAAACAAAGCAATTCAAGAAGTGTTCAATACATTTTATGCTTTGTACGTAATTAATACAGTTATACAATAAATATAAAAAAATTTAATTTTCTTGTGCAAAATAAAAGATAAACATAGCGTGTTAAAAAAAACATTCAGCATTTACCTATATGGTAAACAGTACACATACTGAGTAAAAAAGTTTTAGTGAACATAGATCGAAAGTTTAATTGTTTCTAGATATAAACAATTTTGTATGTTAGTCTTATAATTGACTTATTGTCTCTTCTATGTGTTGCACGATGTAAAAAGAGAGAACTTGAGATAAGTAGCACTGATAGCCTATTTGAGAGAATTACAGCTTCAATGAGATGATCTTCCAGAATGCCTACCGTAATGACTGCTTGATGTCAACTTACTAATTTCCGGTGAAATTTTTCATTATAGAGTGTATATGGAAATTGAATCAGAACATTCAGAAAGCGGTTTGTAAACATTGAGGTAAATCTTCATGTCGCATACGACGTAGAAGTCAGTAATGATATTAACATACAAAATTATTTATATCTTATTGTTAGAAACAGTTAAGTTTTCGACTTATATTCGTTAACGCTTTTTTACTCAGTATGGTGTGTATCGTCACATAAATGCTGAATAGTTCTTTTAAGACCCTATAAATTTTTTTGTACATAAATACAATTAATTATAAATATAAATAGAAAATAAATAATTTATACACATATTAATAATTGCTTCGTTTTGTTGAATTCATTATTAACTGTTTGTCTCGAATATATCGTCCCAATTTAATTATCAAATGTGTGTAATTTGGGTGTAATATGGGATGTATGTTCACACGGAAGTTCGTTGACGTAGCGTGTCACCCACGATGGTAAAAATCAAATAAGTGGTAATCAACGCGTGTCAGTCGGACGGATTGCGAGTCCAGAAGAGCCAAACACGGATCATCTCCTCTTTCGCTTCGCTCTCAATCTAGAAACAGAAAGCGCCGTGCGACCTCGCCGGAGAAGGCCCGCCATAGGTGATGGATGGGTCTCGCCTCTAACAGTTTTGTCTATACATGCCCTCGCGCCGTTTCCCCAATTAAACAATTGCATTCACATCCATTCACCCCGTGAGATCGCGACCGGTCTCTCCCTTCCTCCTCCCCCTCACCACGGTCGCCATTTCTTCGTTCCTCTGTCATTCATTGTCCTCGTACGTTTCTCTCACCGCGCCGTTCGTATCGAAGCATTAGACGTACAACGGTCTCGTCACCGGAAGATTTCGCCTCGAAGCAATTTACGATCAAATTGCTCGCTGCAAGCTCACCACGTAGCTCAGCGAGCGAGCTGCAAAACGGCGGATACGTGATGTCTGATCAGAAGTAATTGCGCTTGGCGCGCGGAAGGTATACCCGATGATTTGCATGCATTCGCGATGCCAGCTCTAAGGCAATTTTTCGTTCTTTCCTAGTATGGCTACTACGTTTCCCATTTAGTAAAATGATTGCGCATCCATGACAACGAACACCATTCTGTCCCGGTATTAAACGATCATATTGTATTTATCAAATGTCTCTTAAGAGCTTATTAAATATCTTAAAAAATGTTTAAGATATTTAACAAAAATTATCTGTTTCAGTGCACTGTTTGCAGTGCACTGACATCTAAAATATCCTCAAAGTTTCAAATGTTTTGAACGTTCTGCAAAATATTTCTCAGTTTCTTATACCATTTGAGAGTTTACCGAGATATCTAACGGACGCTATAATAATGCACGTGGAAGGAAAGGCTTGCTGAATGTAAAGCACGACGGCATATAATCCGTAATCATAATTCAACGTAGCGTCGCGTCGCCGGTTTTGCGACCAATGACTGTCGGTGGTTCGTCACGTCTCCCCGTCCATCTCCTGAAATCACGGCTCTCGGCCGGAATTTTATGTAAAATCCGATGCGCCTGTTAGTTTATGCGGGCAGCATACATTGGCGGTGGTCCCACGAACGTGCCCTACGTACCAAGCCCCACTCTTTCTCTCCCTTTTTCTTTTGTTTCTTCCCTTCCTCCTCTACCTCCTCCTTCAACGACCCCAACGTCGATTCGAATCGTCCTCGATATTTCGGTACGATCGCTCACGGCGATACCGAGATTTAACGACCCCGCCAAAAGGGAAAAAAAACGGATATAAAAGATCGGCAGAATCTTTTTTTATTTTCCGCAACGCGGGGGAGGAGGGAGACGTAATGGATGGAATTGAAATTAGAAATTTTTGAGTGCCGTTCATTTTTCTCGCTTACGACGACCGTACGATTGATCACGAGAACGTCGCGGCGCGAGAGGAATTGCAATAATGTGTCTCATAGCCGGATCAGCACGGCGGATTCAATAGGGTTCGTGTGTGTACCCGGTACCGGCACGCGAAATGGAAGATACGGAAATGTCAAGGAAGAAGAAAGACGCATTACAGGCAAAGGGCAGCAGACTGTTCGCTGACGTTTGACATCGCCGGCGGCCTCGGCCGGCGTTTCTCTCGCTGTCTGTCTCTTTTACGAAGCACCGTTGAAAAATGATTCTCCCCATAGCTGCCCTAGCTAAAAGCACAAAAATATTTTTTCGCCTGCTGAATGAAAGATACGCCTCTCGGTTGGCGAACGTAAAATATGCCGCGGATTCTCTTGTTCTTATGTTCGTGAATAATTTATTTCTTTGACAAATAAATACTTTATGTAATGTTCAATAAATTCTTCAATAAATCATTCAACAAATAAATTATCATTTTTCAATAAATTATCAAAAATATCAGAGCTCTCATTACAGAAAAAAAAAATTTAAACAAAATTAAAATATAGCACGTTACAAAATATTCAAATTAATGTAAAAATTTAACGCGTTTCTTATTAACTTTAATGAAACTTGCCATAACTTCCGTGAATATGCATGTCCAATTCTTTTAACCGCAGCGTGACCACTGAGCACGTGGTATCCAAGTTTGGGGCTGAAATTTGTTCCGCTTACGAACGCGTATACTAGCTTTCCGGACAGAATCCTAAATTCTATCCAGAATGCAAAATTATTGCATTTTCAGGACACGACATGTCTAAGAATAAAAGAAATCTTGTAAACATCATGTGAAATTCATCGACAATATCACTAAAAGAGACTTTAAACAAATAAATATTAATATTGTAAATATAAAAGATATAATCAATATTACAAAAGATATAAACAATATTAAAAATTATAAAAAGTAATCTGTTATATATATAGTACACGGCATATAAATTCCACAATCGAAAACATTTCTTTATGAGCACACAATGAGTATTAACAATCAGTTGAAAACATTCATTCATTAAAATATTCAATGAATTTTTTTTCCTTTTAATTAAAAAAAAAACAATCTTAAACAAATGTTATACTTCATTTAACTTGAATGAGTTCTATTTACATTAAAGTACCTATTATCAATCATTATATCAATGGGATCATCATCTATAAAATTCATTCGAAAGAAACAGACGTCATTTACGCTAGAAACAAAGAAATCAATTAAAATATACTTACATAGAAATGCGGAAGTATGGAAAAGTTTCGTTAAGGAAGTAAATGAGTCTCGCGACTAGCCTGAATGCGAGAAGGTCGGAGGTTGCAGATTGCTAGGGTTGTGTCAGTGCACCAAGAGAGGAAGGGTAGCGAAGGGACGAAGCAGCCACGGGCCGTGGATACGCAGGGAGGTCCTAAAGGGCGAAAGGACCGTCCGACGCAGTATTTCTTGTCCGCTCTGCGCTATATGCTCCCTGGTCAAACGTTGTGTCGCCTTTGGTATTTATCGGGCAAGTTCTCACCTCAAGCTCATTTGTCTTCTCGCCGCGGGGAGTTGTCCAGGAGGGGTTCGGCCAAGAGGTGAACCTGTGACGGCACACGGCCAAAGGAGTAGGGGTGGATGAGAAGGAAAGGGAGGAGGAAAGAGATCGTTTTGGAGCTCTCCGTAGAGCTACCAAAAGCTCGCCAACCGCGCTCTCACGGTGGCCGATTCAACTTCGCGTCGCTATTCACTTTATAGAGCTTAGGTTTAAAGGACGTAAGCGCCGCGCCGACACAAAAGTTATCGAACATGGATAAGCATTTAAAGCGGCATTATGGAGCAACTTTGAAAACACAGCTGAAGATAGTTCGTCGATTTATATTTCTATATTACGTTATCGCTTTCGAACATGTTATTGACATGTAGGTGAATGCGATCAAGTATGCGATAGAAGATTGCAACGATCAAGCAACGTCTCAGCTTTTATTCATTTCGATTTATAACAATTTAAAATTGAACGTTGACACAACGAAAAGAAGCTTGACAGGTACCAGGAACGCACCGAGCACGAGCTATTTTTCTACGGATTTGGTAATAGAAGGTATATGTGTATATAATGTACAGTGCAGTTTGCGAAGAAAAAAGATTGCGTAGCACGGCTCGGCGTTATTAATGACACGTTCTCCGGCCGCATAATATTCATTACCACAAATAGTTGATTATGTACGTTGGCTCATATTTTACGAGTGGCCGACAAAGGACGTTGCTACGCTGCGAGGCCATGACGAATTAATCTACTGATTAAAGCAATCCCCCTGACACCAACGGGCGCTACCACGCATTTAATACGTCACCGAGAATCAAATTTCGACCGCCCTTTACGGCTCGTCTTCTTTTTGTAACCATCTGCATCGCTCACTTTGTGAGATCTGGAAATTTCTCGTCAAAGATCATGCTCGTCATACACGCACGGCGTGAGCTACCATTTGCACTAACATTCTATGTTATTGAATTAGAGTCGTTAAATGTTTTTACGTTGATGTAATTAATTATAGAGACAGTTCACTACCAATTTCTAGGAATTTGATAACAGATACATTGCTTGCACGTATGTAATGTGCGGGTCTGTTTTACATCTCAAATTAATTTCTTATGAAAAGATAAGTAATAGTTAATTTCTTATGAAAAGATAAGCAATATAAGATTTTATGAGTGTATGTGTGTATGTGTATGATAAAAATGTTTATATCTTATTATTTATATTATTATTATTTATATATTATTATCGAGAAACCATAAAAAATTGATTTTCAAATTTGTTCCAAAGTAATGTTTATGATAATGTGTACTTCAAACATATTTCTAACGAAGAAGACGCGTATTATTAAGACACGGCATAGGATAACTTATTAGGATACACGTAACAGATTCTGTCAATGTTTATAGGCAGCGATATACCATCCATCACCATTTTTCAGTGTATCTGCGATCATCCATCACCAACACTCCGGAATCCTGGGGTGGGCCTGACGCGAGCTGCCCTTTCGGGCTAACAACTTGTTTCTGTTGACACTATCGAATGAGTTACCACTTTCGGATGGTTTTTGTTGACACTATCAAACGCTTTACAGTTTACGAACAATTATGCGTGATTTATCACCGCATACGCGCCAATTCGATGTTATCCTTCCAACATCCACGTAGTTTGCTTGGTGTTATACGATTTTTATGGAAATTCGCGACCGGCAAACACAGATGGCGGACCATAATAATCAACCTGAATCCTTCAATTAAATCTCATTTCGTAATCAAGGCTTTCTACGTTACACATGGTATGATAGCAAACTATCACGCTCGTGTAGATCTGGAGATTGGACTTCGAAACAGACGAAATTTCCTTCTGGCGGTTACAAGTGCTGTCCCTATAACTTTGCAATGAGAAACGACGTACACGCGAAGGCGTACTTAGCATCACGAATTGATATCGAAGCCGGACGGGTCACGTGACCTGAAACATCAAAAGATCTCTATGCACAAGGTATAAGTGTATACTATAAGGGCGGACTCTGAAAGCCGATTGGTCGACGTGACGATCGACATAGCGTGTCACGTGGAACGCCTACGAGTCACGCAAATCTTCTTTGTTCTCCAATTGAATCTCAAATCTCCAAGTTTGCTTAACGCAAGAAAAAACTACCTAACTGCCTAACATTTTTTTTAAATTGAATCAATCTATGACAATCTATGAAAAAATTTATCAGCATAAACGAAGAATTTTAGAACATTATAGAAGACATAATATAGCATATATTACATAGAAAAATAGAAAGAGCAATCAATCGCGTAAGGTATTTTTTCTCTCTTTTTACTATTATCTTTAATTATTTTAAAATGTAATCTTCAAAAATATCCTTTTCATATTTAATAAAAAAAATATCAGGATACACACACTATAATTTATGATTATATGTAACCTTTCTATCCAACTTAACTGCCTAATTAATAATCAGTATCGTGATCAAAGATACTACCTCATTTTTCATTAGTTGAGAATTAGTAGTAGAACAAAACAATAAAGCCCGATCTACATAAAACGCAGGATGCAGTTCGCAAGTCTGAAATATATTTCAGATTGTAATAAGTTACAGACCGCAATACGTAGAACGCAGGACGCGAAAGTTGAAGTTCACCCAACTGCCTGCATTCTGCGTTCTGCTTCCTGCAACCTATTATAATTAAAATACGTTAGGTTAGTTTCTAGTTTTGCGATCTGCGACCCGCGTTCTGCGTTATGTAAATCAGGTTTTAGTGGCAGCACTTGTTATAAACGACGGTCTAATAACACTAAATACGCCTATTTACAAAATAATTCCGTAACGATACATACTTAATTACGTAGCGACCAGAACTTACCTCACAAACATATAAACGCAAACACACGTGTAAGCATGTTAGTGCACGATAGATTGAAAAATGACAAAATAAAGAAAGTATTAAAAGTATCTTGTCTCATTCAAGTAGATTAGAGAACAAATAATATTGTCAGTAAATATATTCCATACAGCACAGGGAATTTGCAACAATATTGCTACAACATGCAATATTGCTGCAATGTTGCAGTATTGCTACAACTTTTATGCTACAAGGATATATTACAATTATTGTATATTATATACGTATTAGATTTCTAAATTTTATCATAACTATATCGTTAATAATATAAAATTATTGCTATTATTGTTTACGTCATCTTGATTTTATGTACATATATACATATATGCACAAAATCATAAATAAATATCGATAAAATCCAAAAAATAAATGCATGTATTTATAAAACATTCTTTAAAGATGTGATTTAATAGACAAATACATTCTCTAAAAATATTTGTATATCTTTTTCATCTACATGTTTTTATGAAACTCTAGATCGACTGTGGAAATCTTGCGGAAAGATCTGATATGAAACTTTAATGTAGCAAAGGTAGGACACAATTGCTGCAGGTGACCATTCTTATAATTATCGTTACTGCATCTGCTTTCATATTTACCGAGGATCGCGTGTATCCTTTTGAATGCATCATCCCAGTGCATCATTATTTTCTGAACGATTATCATCACAGTGAATATCTTTATTTCATACTCATAAAATTGCCGAGTGACATTACGCTTACGGCATAATCCAAACTGGCTTTCGTGACACAAATCTTCCTTTATATATTTATTTCTCATATATATATTTAATAAATGGATGTTTTTAAAATCGACATACATTTGTTGTCAAATTATATAATCTAAGGATAAAAATTTATAATCCAGTTATTATTACATCAGTCACTGCTTGATTACTCTCTACATGTATATTCGATTTATTTACTGAGTGTAAATAAATAGGTTTCAAATATTCGAGAAACATATTTCCATTGAGACCAAGTATTTAAAGAAGTTTATATGAATATCGATTTATTGAAACGCTTAGCTTTGAGATAGAAATTTTATAAACATATTGATATAAACATTTTTAAATATTTGATCAATTGGAATACATCTCTAGAATATTTGAGAACTTATTCATAACGTTTAATAGAATTAAATAAAATATAAACGTATTAAAAATTATACTTATAAATTCATTCATCTAAATATTCTTTTACATTTTAATTTAATTATATATAATATACACAGTTTATATATAAAGTATGGTTTTCCTAAATTTGATTTCTTAATTTAAATACAATCGATGAAGAGTCAACAATTATAAATAATTATAAAATAATATATACGAAGCTACAAATATATTATAGATCTTATTGCTATATCAATTTTACTTCGATCATTTCTTAAAAATTTGTCGGCGACATTGTACGATAGCGGTTTCCGCGACAATCCTTATCCGAGTGGTTAATAGAATAGTGAGCTCGTAGTCGCGACTGCGTCTTCGAGAAGTTAAGCGGACCGCCTCGGGCTGTTCCGTCGCGGCTTTCCGTCCCCGTTTTGCGGCATTCGAATTGCAAATACCAGAATGTTTGCATGTTGTTGTCACCGCATCGGTACCCGGAGGGGAAAAGGTAGAATGCTGCGACGGCGGTGGCGGTTGGAAGCGATGGCGGCGCGAGGAGGAGGAAGAACTCCTCAAGAGGAAATGGAGAGGAACCGACTCAAGTCTCAGATAAAGACGAATAAAAATAGGCGAGCAAGCGAAGAGATAGAGGGTGCAGGATGGAGACAGCGTTTCCTGCCTGGGGAACATTAGCGCCCTCAATACTCCCCCGCCCCCGTTGCTCAGACCGTCCAACCACCTACGTTGGGAAAGGGGCCACATTCCCCTGCCCAACTATTCACCTCTCTCGTCCATATGACAGACATTGTGAGAAAGAATCAAGCAAACATCGCTGAAGGCGTTCATGTAGCATGCGTGTATAGTCTCCCTCGATCAAATAATTCAATGCATGTCCGATTTGCCAACCAGCATATATATCAGTTACTTCAATAAAGTATTATTAGCAATTTGTTTGTATTATTTAAATTTGAAAAAATTAAATTTAATTAAATTTAAAAAAATAAACTTTATCTTCAAAATAAAGAATATGTTATTTTATTTAAATATGCATTTTCAAGTCTATATCAATATTGTAATCTTCGTTAGCCTTCAGCATACATATCTTGGAAATCGGATGCTACGTTCTGACGTAAGATTCATAAGATATTTATATTAGTGTTATGAGACTTGTTATCTCTTTGAAAATATATTTTCCTTTCATACCACCCGCTTGTATCGCAAGTCTTGATCTCGTATCATAGCGAAAAAAATGTCAAGATAACGATCAGTTTGTCATAATGTAGGCGCTAACAACGTGGCCTTGAGCTAAAGCAGCTGATAGACATCGGCTAAGAAAATAAGAAGGTATAAAATTCCATTTCACTAAGTTTTCCCAGTTCAATTCAACTAGCTTCAGTTCAGTTTGACCTTCAATTCAATTTCTACGAACTACGGAGGATATCGCGTCATGTTTAAACACCGTAAGACCATTGGAGAACAAGAGAATCATCACGCGATAGGAGAAGCAACCGAGCGGATTCGCAGACCTGTCGTGATTTCGCGATCATCATACGCGATGATTGCGCGCGAGGATGCTGGGAGGTAAATGTTGGGATCCGACTGTCCCTATTATAGAAGCCATTTCGTTGGCTCCGGACATGGTGGATGGCGCATTACGATAATACAACCTAATAATAGAGTGCCGAGAGAGAGGTAGGAACCTGTGGGACGCCGATTGGCCGCCTCGGGCATCGTAATTGCGGCTGCCCGATGATTATTGGTGGCAGAGGGAGCTCGATCACGATCGAGAGTCCGGTGCGTCTCCAGATCGTCGACTGGCTGAGACCTTCGGGATACTCGATCGCTTCTCCTGCCCTCCCGCTTGTATCTTTCTCGACGGCTCTCATCGACTAAACACACCCATTACACTGAAAATGCGACTTTGATGATTGGGTGCGCGGTATCTAAAGCGAGCACGGTTCTCTTTTAAATGTGCGGGTTTCCTCAAGATGTCGGGTGTTCTATAGATTTTGTTTTTTAATTCAGCTGCTGATCGCTACTTATACGAGCCAAGGTAGTTAGTGTTGCTCTCTTTAATTTTTACCGAATAGTTGTACAACATGCACGATTGGCCAATCTTGTTCTTTTAAACGAGGTAGAATTAAATAAAACCATCGAAGATCATTAAAGAATTTCCCATTTTACTTGGAACTATTATCTTTAAGTGTTAAATACATGTGGTATGTTATATAACAAAGTAAGTTAATTATACATAAATTAAATATAAAGATGTTGTGTAAAAGAAGATGAAATATACTAACCTAACGTTTTTCTGACGTGACGCAATTGTTGTAGATCGCTAATGAGAAGTGCTCCGAGATGCATTCTAATGAATCTAAGTAGGTCTTTTGTGTTATATTACTTACACAGAGGGTAAGTCACCATACGGTCGCTTTGTTTCCATTTGTCGTCCGTGAGACGACTTCTACTTTTATTACGGGTCGCGCAAGCATGTGCGGTACGGTGGTCAACATGCAATTAATTTCAATTATAAAAATATTATTGTCCTTTTTACAGCGCTGGCAGGTGCTTTGTGGTCAAAGGTTAGCTTTTGTTATGGGAATCTTACGGTTATAATTTCTGTGTATCTTTAAAAACCATTATGATTTCACTAATTACCTTGGTACGGGTCAGTACTATTCATCTTACATAAAAAAATATTGTTTTCTATGTTTGCTTAATTTTTCTTTTCTTTATTCTATTTCATCTAATTTATTATTAGAAAAAAATATCAAAAAATTAATTCCATATATGATTTTTACTGTTTCAATGACAGAAATTATGGCAATGATTTTAAGAAATTACGGATTTTATTATTACATCTAACCGCTTACGTGGTTAGAAAATCACAGTTGGAAAGGAATACTTGCGGGCGCTTGCCGCGAATATTATTCAAAATTAGCGGGGCAGCGAAAGTCGGAAGTCCCAATTTCGCGAGCGAAGACAGCAAGCCCTGCCTGCGCTTTCTCATCGTCATTACTTCGTAAGCTCTCGCGTAGCCGGCAAGCTCGCCCTCGCACAAAAGAGCGAGAAACTTAATTAGGATTCTTTTATGATTCGATTTAACCGATCACCGGTCTTGTAAAGCCGGCAGCCTCACGCGCAGAAACGTCTGACGTGAAATTTCGCACAATGTACGCGCAAAGTATTATTGACTATTAGCAAACAGACAATGGTGTGCCTTTTTTCCACCTACCGGGCGTGATCATATATTCCAACGTTATATGGTAAATCGAATAAAGCGCATCAGAGAGACGTAATTTACAAATAGGGCTTCTTTCTTGACAAATTGCATCGAAGCCCGCGGTTATGTTACCCGATGAGAATGCGGTATCATTTAACCTACAGACTACGGGAGCCTTAAAACAACGAAAAAGAGCTATTGAGCTATTGGAAGCTCGGGAGCTATTTAAATCTGTTGAATGGCTCGTGGAAGCAGAGCAACCTTCTCTTTCAGCACAGGGATTCGGCAACAAAGGCGGAGGTTTTACTTTTAAATTTAGTACACGGCCGAGATCCCTCCCCGGCACCCGTCTTCATCCCTGCTGCCTTTCGGTAAATAAAATAGGGATTTAGTTCCATCTTGACTTGAGTTTATTCCGTAGTCGCTCTTGAGAGAGTGAGGACGACGGGATAAATCAGCCGCCGAAAATGTCGCGTGTAATTATTCGAATGCGATTAACATGGATGTAATTAAGATTAAACTATAACGAGATAAAATCAAAGATAACTGCTAATAATATTTTTTTTTTGTAAGAGAGTAGCTTCATGTTTATAAAAATCAAATACATTGCCTTGCAAGTATTTTGTAATAATATATGATTAAAATAAAAAGAGGAGGGATGCAGAGGACAGAATTTCGTGCAACAAGCAACAGCGTTTCAACGAGAATTTCGTAGAAAGGTGCACAACTTTCGGAAGTGTGCTGGATTGCTCGTGGCACAAATTACCTCTTTAACGGAGGGCTACCTACTTCTCTCCGAGGATCCGGTTCAGGGAGGAAAGATGGAGTGGTCCCAAGAGGAAGAAGGGAAAGGGAGAACCGTTGGAAAAGAAAGACCACGTACGACGTGGTGTCGGACTCTGGCCAGGCGTCACGACGTCCTACTGTCTTCTCGAAGACAGTCTGCTACGAGGCGGTCCAAGTGACAAATAGATGTACGTCGTGACCGCACGATTTACTCCTCTTGCCGAAGGATAAAAGGTTTCTGACAAAATTTCGCAGCGATAGCGGATCTTACCATTACGATCCTATTGTTTCTTTGTATTAATCAATCATTATAGTTCTTCGTAAAACCATTACATTCTTTTAACACATTTAGATCTTTCACGTCCTCGTGTGAATCTTATATCATTCGTAATTAATTTTTTTTAGACTTCTATATTTACTCTCGTTCGTCTCTAACAACTGTTTCTAATTTTCCATATTTCTCTTTCAACACCTTTCCTCTCTCGATAAGTTTGACGTTCTTTTCTCCCTTTTAACACTAGCATGAAGGAACGGCGTCTTCTTCCGGAACTCCTGCCGGTATCTTCCCGCCTACCACCGGCCTCACTTCCTCGTACCCACTCTCATTATCTCGAGGAAATTAAATATGTCATCTGATTCTTAAAGTTAATTGAACTTTCGGTGAATGCTCAACCAATTTTTAATTCATTAATGTAATGCACTGAGAACATGCCAAGAGCGTAATAAGCAAAAAGTTTTGAATACACGATAGACTAAGATAAGCCGGTTTAATCTTATTTAAATCCAGCATCCAATATAATATTGTTATTGATACATTCAATAATTACATAAGATAGCAAATATAAATTTCAAATTCAAAGAATATTTATTTCATATATTTTGTATAAAAGATATAATGGATATGGACATTTTTGTTTATCTCTACCAATTAATTATAAGTATTCAGCAATGTAATTATAAATTATAATTTTTAATATTTTGTATGAACATATAAATAAATCGTTTTATTATGTTTTAATTAAATTCCTGTCTCTCATTGCATAAAATACCGTCTGAAGAAAGTTTTACATATGTAGATATACATGTATCTAGAACATTATATAGTATATGTATATAAAATAGCATAATTGAAATATAAGAGCAATGTTATATCTAGGGATTATACATTTCCAGTTAAAAAATAAATGGATATGTGATCTAAACAGATAACGATCTCGAAGGGTAAAACACATCGTCCATCGCACATGCACATGAAGGAGATTCATGCTGCGTGCTCTGGATGCCTAGTCACGAATGTGCAAGTCATCAAGTTCCATAAGGGGATGATGAGACGCCTAAAGTTAGAACACTGTAGGTGTTTGCGAATAATATGATACACCTAACGGCAGATACAGAGCATGATTGCGTGAATCTGCTCTCTGATCGATTGGAGAAATGCTTTATTTCTTTTACTTCGTATATTATTCTCAGAAGAGAAGTTAATTTTATTTTCCTTTATCTTCCAATAAAACAAGCAATCAAATGCGCGATTTATCACGGTTATCGAAATTTGTTTATATATGACGATTATATCGTCAGATTACAGTACAATCAGGCGAGAACTTGCATATGTAGGTAGGTCAGAAAGCGATTCGCCTAATTCCAAGGATTGCCCATATTTTGTCAGGCCATTACCGGAAAGCCTAAATGTACCTAATTGTGTAGTTAATAGTGTAGGATTCTCTCTCTCTCTCTCTCTCTCTCTCTCTCTCTCTCTCTCTCTCGCACGTGCGCACGTCTCCGTTACGTGTTATGTACTTTATTAAACAATTAATTTGAAATTTGTTGTCTTTCTTCTCTTTTTTTTTTTTTTTAATAGATTTCAGTGCTGCGGCATTATCTTGAATTTTTCTAAATTCTGCTCGAATCCTTACAATAGCAATCTTTTACAAACATAGATATCTGAATCTCTACTACTAAGTAAATATTTTAAGATTGTTGCAAAAATAAGCAGTCAAATGCGCGATTTATCACGGTTTTATCGAAATTTATTTATATGTGACGATTATACCATCAGATTATGTATGAAATAAATATTCTTTAAATTAATTTTTTATATATATTTGTCTGACCAATTTTTTATAAAATTAATATTATCTCTTTAATATTTCTCAGAGTAAATAAAAAAGAAAATATTTAAATAATATTTAAAATACTTTTATAACAATATTTACTCAATCATATTTGCTGAATAGTTACTGTAAGTTTTTTAATTGATTAGAACTAGACACATATGTATGTAATTTATTTCATAAATAGATGTTATAATTCATATTGAAATTGAAATAATTTTCTTTATTTCATAATATTATTTATGATCACAATGTCATTATAATACTTTACGGAAAAGTAATAGATAAATGTTGAGTAGCCGCAATTAATTATGCTCGATCATCGTCGGACATACAGTCCCATTCGGAAAACCCGCGTCGACCTAATCGCTGCCAATTTATTTAATCGAATAAAGAAGGGCTTACGCTGGAGATCCGAAATTCCTGGTGTGCGACATGGTATTCGCATTACGAAAGGCCGGGTCTGGCTTTCTGACCACCCGAGTAGCAAGTGTGTGCAGAGGTTACAGTTAAGGTGGCCTGTTAGAAGCGAAAGGGTTGGCGGAACTCATTCGGGGACGAGTGGAATATGAGAGACCGACAAGGGTCAAACAAAAGCGTTGTGCTTTTACCCGATAGGCTACCACTGTATTTTCAAATGCGTATACGCGTTATACTTCCTACCTACTTTGCTTATTTTACATACATATTACATACACGTACATACGACTTTTATTAAACCCGCGGTCATAATTTCCTCTGCTACAGAAGATGTCATCTAATCAAGATTGTAGTGAACGATAGAAATATTTAATTCTGGAAAAACTGTCCGTATTAATAAAAGTAGTTTTGCGTAGTCCACTTCGATTTGAATACTTGGAAGTAAACGTGTATGGTCAGGTGGTTGCGAGAAAAGAGGGATACGAAAACGTGGAGAAGGTCCTCCGGACGTGCGGCATGTCGGTGCAGAGAAAGAGAAGGTTTACGAGAAATGCGGCCACCGCAACACACGCGGTGGCCGAGACCAAACCAAACCAAAGATTAATGTACTACACTTACTGGGGCAATTTGCGCCAAGTGTCGGCTGTAGAACTGTGTATACCTCGAGTTGTGGAGGTAGATTTGTTCCACGAGCACTCGCGGGGAGATCCCTCGCTCTCTCTTCCTATCCCCAAAGAATAACTCGAAAGGAAAGTTTCGAATCCACCATGGGAAAAATAAAGGAGAATGATATAATTCATATGATATCTTTTAAATTTCAATCTAACAAACGCAGCTCGCTTATTGACATCACTAGCGTTTACTAAATTATACATATATAATTTATGTATAATAATATATATAATTTAGTAAATGCTGTTTATGTTAATAACTACGTTTATTATATTAAATTTTAAACAATGTTTATATCTTTTAAATATAATTTTATTTTATTATATAATATTTTATATGTATATAATTTTATATATAATATTAGGTGTTGGAATTAATTCGTAGCGTTTTACAAGTGATGGGAAGTACTTTCATTAATGTATTTTTTAATGCTCATGTGAAATAAATAACATTCTTTCATTAAAAACGCTACGAATTAATTCCAACACCTAATATATATGATAAGAATAATAAATAAAGACATATAAAATGTGAAGGCTATAGAAGTCAATGCTGGTTATAAATATGTGTGATCTCTAAAAAATATTTACACCAATATAAAACAATATAAAAATTGAAACGTTTCAATTCATCATTGAGTCTAAAACTAATAAAATTTTTTTGCCAGTAACCGAATTGAGGAAGTCATCCGACACGATTCGTTAATTAATATGTCCGAACAAATGAATAATTGCTGCCGCGGAAGCTTCAAGTTCTGTCGACGTGCCACGTGGGTGCCAAGATATAAGCAAATTAAATATGCATAATTAAAACGAAATAGCGACGGGAGAAACGTCGCTCGTGCGGTTCTAGCTCGAATCAGAGGGAAGAGGACTTAAGGCAAGGAACATTCTCGTAGCAACATCTGGCCGCTATGAAGTATAAAGAGGCATGCGATATCATCCGCAGTGAATGCTTAATTAAAACCTCAGACTCCTCAGCCACGGAGTTACCCTTAGTCGCGCGCTAATCGCAAGAACCACCGTTGCTGTTCAACACGAACCAGCTCACCTTTTCATATATATCCTTGTGATAACAATCCCTTGCTTCTCAGATTCGCCTTACGAATGATTTTCATCCCTGCTGATTGTTTAACAATTACATCTGCTTCCATCACACAGTTTTAATTATTATCATCAGACTATTATTGACTATTATTGATTTAAATCTATACTACTTACAAGTAATTAAATGGGTTTCATCTTTAAATCTTATTTAAAAGAAAATTGGAAGTCTATCTGAGTAATAAAATTGTTTAAATTGTGCATGGATCATTTTAATTAAAAACTTGATCTTTACTCAAAACTTTCTTCGTATTAAGCTAAGCAATAATTTTTAATCGATCCTCAAAGAAACGTGATAAGCGACAAGAAAGGTGAATTTAAGAAGCGGTAGTGAAAGTAGGCGCTCTATAGCATTTCCGGTGGCATACTAGCTACCCAGCGGGACGAGAGAAAATTTCACTTGGAGTCTAACGAGTTCGCTTTTACCCCAGACGACGAAGAAGAAAAAAGTTGGAAGGGTCGAAGTGGGGAAAGGAGTTTTAGGTACGAAAAGCGAGGCTCTCCTTTCCAGTGAAGCAAGGACGGCAAAGACCCGTCTCAGTGATCCGGTGAGATTGACAGGTCGAGCCCTACTCGTGGACTCGTGCCGGTTGCTATGCTAAGATGGCGATGAAAGATGATTTACTTTTAATGGTAGAAAACGTTACTTTCCGTACGCTCATTTCATTTGCTTAGTACTGCAACTCGTTGAAAGAAAGACCATGACCTAGTATAAATATTAAGTAATCCTTTCTCAAATCTCTTATTATAAAATATTATTCTAGCTGAATTTTCGTTCAAATTATAATGGTAAATTATGATAGAATCGTCTAATTATGCCACTTGATATATAGTACTATTATTAAGTTGTTGTAATGACGAATATATTAAATAATGACAATTATTGCAAAGATGCAGGTACGCATTTTTCGTACACCCTATAGCACGTATATCACGCGTCGTCACAGGAAAGACAGCAACGTCAATATATATGCAAACGCCGATATAACGATCTATCGGTACGTAAATATATAAAGGGCGAGGACGAGCGTGGGAGAAAAAGCGATGGCACAAGAGAAAAGGAAAAAAATGAGCGAGAGACGCGCGCACGGAATAAAAGAGAAAGAGAGAGAGAGAGAGAGAAAACTCTCCAAGCTTAATATAAAACTTCATTTCGCAATCGGCAGCAGCCGGAGGAAATACGAAGATCCGACACGCAGAAATTCCGCGGTCGTCACAAAAAGGGTGAGCTCGAAAGAATCTTATTTTTCTAGCATTAAGCTTTTCGCGGTGCGCAAAATTATTTCAAATATAACTTATTATTCCCAACAAAATATTGCAGCGCAACGTAATGCTGCTTTAAGATGGAAAAGATTTCGATGACAATTTTTGAAACGCTGCAGAGAGCAGAGCGGCGAATTATTTTGAGATTAATAAAACGAACGTAGAGATTCAAACGGTGAAAATTATCGCTGCGCAGTTCTCCGAAAGAATCCGTTATCGGGGAAACTCCACCTTACACGGGAAAGAGAGAAAATAAAGAATCGCCGAAGAAAGATAGCGCTAGTCGCTTTTATCACGCGAAGCGCTGCAACTGTGTCGATCTGAAGAACGCGCGCACCCCTTTCTTCCCCCGTTCGCTCTTTTCTCGAACTTTTCGTTCGTATATTTCGGGCCTTTCTTCCTATATGTTTTCGGAGTGCGCTTGAAAGAAGGGGTCGGGCTGCCGAACATCGGAGCGAGGCGCGCGCGATGAAACTTTTAATAAATGGCAGAGTCGATATGAAGTATAGGACTTTGACATATCGTGTGTCTGTAATGTATAGTTAAATCTGGTGGCAGATGTGGAGGGTGTTCTCCGTTCTCTCGTCTCTCTCCGTTACCCTCCCGCTTAGTCGCCCTCTTCACCTCCTCTCTAGCCATCCGCGCCCGCTTCGCGCTCTGAAACGGTTGACACCCTTATCCCTCTCCCACCCCTCCAGAAATTTCCTTCTAATCCACTGACGCAATTGAATAAATTATTAATACGATTACCATGCACACAAAATACAATATTTAAAATACATTTCGTCCTACTGATAAATAATCTTTTCTAAACGTTTTTATAATTTTTAATATATATCTAATTTCATTAGGCTGTCATAATAATTTTTTAAAAATTCTCGTTGCAGGCTCAAATGAAATTAATCTATAATGTGTGTAATAAACCTATATGAGCCAGCGAGATGTACAGGTACAAATGATATTTTATTTTAAATGTAAATGAGTATTTGTAGAAATGTTATTTATTAATATTATTAGTATAATTATTTTTATTATTTCCGTTACTTTTAAACATTTATTTTAAGTCTTGGGCTTCATCAAATTAAAATTTATATAAAGTTAAAAAAGAGTAGTGTGCGAATATAAAAACGTTCGCAAGTTTTATCCTTGTCACTCTAGTGCAACGTGAGGTACATATAAATGTACGTTTAACTGTTGCAACATGTAGAACACGATGAATGTGATCGTTTCATGCTGAAAGGGATCGATTATAGCGCAAGTAAACGACTTGCTATATACGGATCACTCGATGAGGGTAGTGGCACAAATTTTTTCTTCGATAGCAACAGTGAACTTTTCAATCAAACTGCCTGTCTAAATGAAAGCTCCTCCACAAAGCGGATCAGGGTAATCTGTCATCAAAACTGCTCCACAGCGAACCGTCGCGATGCCAGTCGACGCGCCCCTAGCAATTCTGACCGTTGCAATAACGACACGGGTGCATTCGATCCATGAACCTACCCAGTACCAAATTTGCTTTTGAAGAAGCATTCTGTACATCATATTTGCATGATATAAATATGTATACAAATATAACAATTTACATTCCAATAACATACATGGATTAATTATGAGTGGATAGTTAAAATTTTTCTTGTATCACGCGTTTACACCCCTAATAGCACACTTTATTCAAAGGACGTTCTGGTGAACGTTCTTAGGAGATAGAGATATTCTCTGAATGTTCTTTGAAACGTCCCTTGGAAATTTGTGTTATGAGAGACATTTCCTGTCTCTAAATAATAAGTAAATGAATAAACGAGACCAACATAAAAAGAAAAGTAACCGCACCACATTTCAGATATAATAGAATCACTAGCAAATCATCAGCAATTACAATGAAACCAACGCTTAGTCAACATTACGCCTGTCAATTGTTGGCAATGGTTCTGTCAATCAGTACTGGGCCATCACTGGCAAATGACTGACTGATAAGTGACGGCCAAAGTTCTGTCAGCTAGTACTAGATTATCACTGCAGACAAATGACTGGCTAAAATGACTGGATCAGTATCGTCTGCCAGTATTGGGCCCAACTTATCATCTATTTGACCAGTACTGCGCCAGCACTTGAACTATGACAGTCAGTACTGGCCTAGTACTAGACCAATTAAACTCTTCATGGGATATATTTGTAACAAAAGTAAAATATCTTAATGGATAATCGTATATGATCTATAAATATACGATTAGTCACAAAGATATTTTGCTTTACAATTACAAATCACAACTTTGAACTATTCCGAAAGAATAATACCCGACTCAGACATTCTATTCTAAAAAAACCTATCCAAAGACTATTTCTTTTCTCGAAAGAATAACATTCGACCAAAAAAACTATACTATTATTATTACACGACAAATACAAAAGAGAAAAAAAAGCATTGTTGGACGAGACCCAAGGCAAAATGGAACGTATCGAGAATAAATAATTTGACAAATTATTTTTAACGTTTCCGGTCTTTATGCGGAACTTGACAATGAATTCGCAGTATCAT
This sequence comes from Acromyrmex echinatior, assembly GCF_024713525.1. Taxonomy (NCBI): domain Eukaryota; kingdom Metazoa; phylum Arthropoda; class Insecta; order Hymenoptera; family Formicidae; genus Acromyrmex; species Acromyrmex echinatior. Next base: position 14,377,979 of record NC_141853.1, on the reverse strand, counting down.
TCGTGGGTTAATAAAAGTTAAAGACTATCGTACCTTGATTCGAAGGCTCATCCAAGGAAGGTGGAGGACCGCGTGGCCGAGCACGTGAGAAGATTCCCCACCACTCGGCAGGATACCGAACGACGCGCTCGCGCGTACCGCCCACAGTACGCCGGGTTGCGCCGGGTAACCGTGGCCGCCCAAACGGGCCTCGTGCTCGTCCGCACGAGAGTCGCCCGCTTGCACTCTCACGGCACGGACCTGGTCGTCGTACCCTCCTGGCTGTGTGCCCTCCGAGCCCTCCAAGGCCACCGTCGCCACGACAGGCCAGCCCGCCTACGTCGGCGGAGGGCTGTGCCTCACCGCTCGCGTTACCGCTCCACGATTGGTCGCTCCATTCCGACGAGCGAAGTCACGTGATCGGGCCGCCGCCACATTAAAGGACGACTTCCACCTCGATGCCAAAGTGGACTCCCAGCCGCCCCCTCCCGGAACGAGGAAAGAGACAGCAGTAACAACAGAGACACCGGGAACACCAGAGAGGCGAAAAAGATCGTGGAAATTTCGGTCCTGGCGACTGGAGACAGCCGTCTCTTTCTACGGGACGTCCTTCGCCTCTTCTGCCGCACCTTCTCGCTTGGCAGGTACCTCCACCACGGACTTGTCGGACCCCCACCTTCCCTCGACTACTATCTCTACATCCTCTCACTCCTTCGTCACTTAGCAAGTATACCGCGATCGGTGACTGGCTTGGTGTACCCTAGCCCGCTTGTCTGGGTTTCGGCCGATCGGCAACAGCAGTCGTGGTACGCGCGATTCGGCACGGCGTTCTCCGTCGATCGGTCGGACTATCGATCAACCCGTCGCGACTACGTGTGACAGTGGTGATCTGTGCTTGGTTGTATTGAGATGGCAGATCTATGAATTGGATCTGTTGTCTGAGCTATGTCGACCTCGAGTAAGCAGTGTCATGTTCGTAGCGTGGTTCAAAAATTTGCTTCTCGTTGACGAGAATCAGATTAAATATCATGAGACACACAAATTATTCCAGTTAGTCTATAAAAGAAGATGAATACGGATATACAGTTTATGATAATGATGATAATATATCATAGTGAGTATTACAGTGTGTAATGAAAATGTACTAAACAATTGTAATTAACCAATTGCTGATCGATGTACCTCTTGGCATAAACCATAACGCAAGTAAGTAAATAAGTGTAATCGAGGAAAAACGACGCTTCGCATGAAAAATTCGCATGAAAATTAACTGATTTTGTGTTATTAAAGTAAAGAATGAATAAAGTTTTGTATCATACGCATATTAATGACAATATATGAAAGAAATGATAATAATAATAAGTTATAGGCTATACAAGCACATATATGCTTTTCTTTAGCCTTCTTAAAAACAAATTTAACTTAATGAATTTTCACTATTAATGACAATGCGATATTTTAATATAAAAATGCGTAATAGATAAATATACATACATTTTGAAAGTTGAAGAATAAACGAAACTCTTAGTGAGACATTTATCGAGTGAATTTAAGTGCATAGGGTGTTTTTCAAAGGCTACACTACGTTTTGAAATTACATCAAAAAAGGACATTGTGAAAAAGGGATTAGTCAATATCCCACGGTCAACAATTAATTACGTCATTCTCTGATTACTACATTCATCAGAAGAGACATACTACAAGTCCGTATTATCCCATGCGTAGCAAGCAACAAACGTTGGTACATCCCGAAGAAGATCTGCGCCAACCGCAATTGTCCAGCTCTCGCAATCTGCAGCTCGGCAATCATCTTCAGAATTTGGTCCACGCGAATAAAGAGCTATCGACCGTGAAGACGAGGCCGACGACACCCGTCCTGGCGAACGACGGAGGGGGCGGCTTCTGGCTGGCCACGGTGGCCACGGGGGCAAGTACCCCAGCCGGGCTGCCCCCGCACGGAACTCATCATCCAGCCATGGATCCAACATGTGGATCTGCCGAAACCGGCTTCATCAATAGCCAGCCCTCCATGGCTGAATTTATGACGGCATTGCCACAATTAGCTGGGGATAGTAGCCTAGCACACTCACCGGGGACCGGTGGTTCCATCAGTCCTGGTGCTCATCATCCCGCGTATCATACCATGATGGATCCCCATGGTGTCGCTGACCCCTCGGGTGTCAACGTTCCGGAGTATCCCTGGATGAAGGAAAAGAAAACTACTAGGAAAAGTAATCAGCAAGGTAAGTCACCAAATTATTTAAACAATAGTAAGAAAATTAACCCAGAAATGTTTAAATACCAATAAGCGAATAAGATCATATTCGATCAAGCAAACAAATATAGCCTTTTTCGCTTATTTGTACTCAAAACTGTGTAGCTTCATAAATCATCACATTACTGTTGGCAAAAGAAATAGTTTTAGGAAAATTAAAACTTTAAAAAGCAAATAAAAAACGGAAATCTTTCAATTATCAGCACTATGAAGACAACGCGTTATAATTATAATATTATAATATATTCATCGAAAAATTACCATACTTTGCATCAATTATTTTACTTATTATTCATTAACAATAATTAATAATTAATAATTTTAAAACTAAGTATTTATTTAATCTTTATAATAATTTTAATTGTAAAAGATAAATAAAAGATGAATTGATCGACATTATAAATTTCATTGTTGTTTAAAAATATATTACTTAAAAATATATTACTTAAAAATTATGTTCATTATATAACTATATTTAAAAATCTTAGGAAGTCGAGAGAAATAGATTTTTTTTCTGATCTTTATTAGATCTATATTAAGCAAACATAATAATGAAATTTGTCAAAAAAGTATAATGACAAACGTGAATGTCAATTAACATAACCATTAGGATTCGGTATGCCATTTACAACATTAGGAGTCTATTGGCTCTTCACCGCTACATTGTGGTTCACCGTGGGGTGCCTATCCGACGGCTAATAACAGTTTCAAGCCTTTCGTTTCCTACTAGAGATGTGGCACATCTGGAGCACATAACAATACCACAGTTTTCTAGACATTTACAAATATTTAGATAGCAAATAATGATATACTGTCATTTGAACAAAATGACTGAACATATGGCATTCAGATGTGGAAAAATTTTCGAAAACAGAAAGTCAACATAGCTTCTGAACAGAATAATGCTTTTTAATTTGCACAATTCGTGCATTTGTAATTTACAATGTATTGTATAATTTACATTAAATTTTATTTAAAATTAATGCGTCATATGTCAAAAAATACGTTCTATATATTTCGTTTACGTATTACATTTATTATTATATTTAATATACATGAAAACACATAATGAAATCCTATTTCTATATAAAAATAAACGTATCGTGAATCAACTTCGCTATGTTACGTCGGAAAGATATCTGCAGCAATTATTTTTCCAACAACTTGTTGGTTATTGCGAAGCTAATCGAGGACCAGCCAATAAATTTACGGAGAGATTCACGATACAAATTTATTGGTCTCCGATAGCCTTACAATAGCTAACAAGTTGTTTGGAAAAGGAGTGATCCGCACACATATTTTCCCGATTTAGCATAATGAAATTAATTTGCAAGACCTTTAATTACTTATACTTTTATTACATGCAATAAGTAATAATAAACGGAATATGTAAACTATATCTTTTTAATGTGCATTAATTTACACGTTGAATTACATGATGCCACGCGTCATTGAAGCTCATATAATAATGGATAACGATACAATCCGAATAAGGGTTGACTAACTTTATGGGCCACTAGGGTCACCGTTCGGCAACGTCCGGGACCCTACAAACGTCTTGATCTATTTATCTATCCCCGTTTCTCTCTTTCTCACATCGATCTTGCGTCTACAACGGCGATTTAACGTCGTGCCGACTCCAAAACGTGGTCGGTCCGTCCGCAGGACACGTCGGAAGATTAAGTGTTTGGCACGGAGGTTAACCAGCCGCTGGCCAGGCGGTAACACGCGGAATCATCTGTAAATTGAGCCCAGGACTAGCGGGAGAGAGCGTCGGGACGGCCATAACTCACATGGGGTGCCGCCACCGACGCCTCGTACACGTCGGCTCTTTGCTTTCAACTACCGTGTTATCCCTTATCGCGCGCTGCCTCGGTCATCTCTTTGTGATTTGCGAGCCTATATATAATAATCGTGCATCTCTTTATAATTATACTTCTGACAATGAGAGCGTACAAAAATTGCATATCTATTAAAATTTGAATCTAATTTTCTAAATATATAATTAAAAAAAAAATTACTTCTTGCGATATTAAAATATAAATGCTACAATAATATTAATAAAAACTTTATATTAGACTTATTTTTCAGCTTTTGATTGAATTTATCTTATTTTGTTTAAAAATACATTTCTTTTTTGTTTGAATCATATCTAAATTTCCATGAATTACAGCCAACACAGAAATTAAACTCATTATCTCATTATTACGATTTTAACTGTCGAACCCTCATTAATGAATTTCTATCCAAGACGGCGCTATCTCCGTTATGAGGATGGTGTGTCCTACGAAACCTTAAGTAACATCTCGTCTTTTCGTATGTGTCACCATGCTGCTCGTATTAAATTTCAATCTGTTACATCTACGTGCCCTCCAGCTGAGATGTTTTAGTTCGGGAACGCCGCGGATGGGACGATGAAGGAGAACGTGGTCTGATTAGTTGAGTTATTTGCCAGGAGAAGAGGCGCGACCGACGTTCCATGCTTCGTCGGTAATTCTTGCTGGATACCTTTTCTACAAAAAAGCCACGAATCTACGAGTGTTTTTCCCGACGCCTTGTTCCAGGCGTCTCATCAGTCACGTCGGTGGGTGCCAAAGCGGCGTCAACCCAGCAGACTCCTCCAAGACGCCGATGTGTCAATTAATCCCTGCATCCCTCGGGATAGGACTAGGCTAGAAGCTGGATTATCATCATCCTCACGCCACTATCTTCCGTCCTTCGTCTTACACCCTCCTGCGGGACGGCCATTTTCGTGACCGAACTGCTTCTTACTAAACTACGTCGGGTTGCGTTTCCGTCATTAATTAATATAGCGGTGATACTTGATGTCGCTAATAGTCTAGCGGTGATACTTGATGTTCGCAAAATTATTAAATAAAATTACGACGTAGTTTTAGACTTGTACAAACGGAGTGAAAATAACGGGAGTGAAATATAAGAGTGGATTTTCTAAAAGCCTATGGCGAGACACAAATATCGGTAAGCGGAGAGAAACTGAGGGAAAGGAGGGCATAAAGACTCGATAACGAAAGAAGGGTGGAAGCGAATTGACTATACTTGGCGATTCCATGATATAGGTGATTGAGCGAGCGGGGCTTTACCCTTCGGGAAAGAGCGCAGTACGAAAAGAACGGAGCATCTAATTTAAAGATTCATTGGCAAGTAAATCCTCACTGAATTAGAGATAACTCTCCTAGAAAATCCCAACTGCTATGATATTCCACAATCCACTGTCTCTAACATTGCTCACGGAAAAGAAAAGAGTCTTACAACAATATTTATAAAAATAAATTCAATGTATAATAAAATACATCAAAAATAATCTTTTTTATATTCGCTGATATAAATGATAAATCTGCGCTAATCACGTTCTCCCGATTAAAAGTACTGTTCATAATATATTATAAATAAAAATCATTTTTTACTATTAACTTATTGTTAATCGTTATTAAATCACTGGTGACATAGGTATAAACAAATTTTATATTACTTCTAAATTTACTAAATTTACTTAAAAAAAAACTCGGCAGATTAAAGGTTATACGGTACGCAACGTTTGATATATGCTTACAAATACATATTACAGTCGCTACCATTCAAACAGCGAGGAGTGTTAACAACCGTTGTGCGAGATGATTGCAAATATTCGATGCGGAGTCCGTTCAATCTGGCAAGACGAATTATAGAAAGGAAGAAACGTAGTTCTCATACGTTCTCATACATACAATCTTCCCAACTTGCACATTGGCGCAAAACATCTGGAAGAATAACGCCGCATAAAATATTCCAGATTATCCCCCAAACCGTCTAAGTATGACGCTCCACAGCTGCAACAGAGGGTTACAGTAGCAAGATGCGGGTGGCTCACCCGTTTGCACAAAGCTCAAATAATAAACACGGTATAACAAATTGATAATCTGAAACCCCATAATCGTACGCATGTTTCGGCCCGGAATCTGTAGCCCGGCACTAAAAGAAGTTTCCACGCTCGTTGTTACGCCAAATGGAGCGCTATAAAAGCGTGGGGTTCGTATCGTTGTACTTCTCTCTGTCTTTCTCTCTCTTTCTCTCGCTTTCTCCTTTTTTATTATCGTTCCTTCTTGTTCCAAATAAAATTGTAAATTGTTATAATGTTTTAGAATGATAAGAGATTTTTACGTTATTTAATATGACGGGATAAATAAATTATTAATCTTCTTGTCTTCTTTTGTGGAGAAGATAATATAATATAATATAATGCAAATATATATCTACGTATGTATATGTAATACATGATCAGGAACATAATACGAACCAATTGGTGATATTCGACGATGTTCCATAAAGAAAGTGAAACAACCGCGATTTTCTGCGACAATAATAATTTTATGCAAATGTTCGAAGGTGAAGCTCTCTAGAATGGCGATGATATTGTCAGATAGACATCTCTCGCCATGCTTTTCGTATATTCCCCTTTCTAGCAGGGAATAAAAGACGTTTGAGGGTTCCTATATCTGTTATTCTACTCGTAAAAGGAAAGGAGGTGTAAAAATTTAAAAAAAGCGATAACATATGCCAGAGGGTCAACTATAAATCGTAAAAATAAATATTTATATTACCATTAAAAAAATCTTATTTCTCATTAAATGAATCAGTGACGTTGTTAATAACCATTCTAATTATTTGTGCTAACTCTGTGTACAACACAAAAAATTATATTAACATTTTTTAGTCACGTTAACTAAAAGTAAAATCTGCTTTCACTAAATTTCTCTGATTTGTGTAATATTTTACATTCTTTCTAACATAAATAATCCTCTCACTTGTCTGCTTCGCAATATTTTTATATTACATACATAATTTTGTATTTTATACATAAAAAATTTGTATATAAATGATTTTTTTTTATATAAATGCAATTATTTAGACGAGATATAGAAATTTGTTTACAGAAATAACCAAAATGTCTAATTTATTTAAAAACGTAATTTAAAATTACGTAACGCGAGTACATTGATCTCTCACGATCTGTATTTAAAGAATCCTGACTGCCAGTAATAAATTGCCAAACTGTTTATAAACCGTTTAAGCATTAACATGGGATGGGAGTGAGAATCTGAAAGGAACTTCAGCCGTAAAGTAAAGGGAGAGACGATGAGAGTTATGATGGATGGAGAGGTGGACAGGTCACGAATATCACATGACAATAAAAAAAAATTGTTATCTATTTTTTCAATATCTTTTATGTTTTGAAATTTTGATATATATATAATTTTAGAAACTTTGCACAGTGATATGACTAAGATTTTCGCATTTTAAGAAAACAGTTCAACCTAATGCCTCTTAGGCATAGTGCAAACAAGATATGCCTTTAACGTGATAGATTATCTACAGCCGTAACTTTCGCGAACCATTAGATATTTCCTATTGTAAATCCGTAGATCTAGAGATAGGTGACTCGGCAGGGCAGTTGCCATATTCTTTTTGTCACTGCATCCCGGAAGATCTCGCCCCCGCTCACGCTTTATATTAAAAATGAACTGTCGCTTCCACTGACGACATGGACGGGTATTTGACTGTACTACCGCTTTTATTTGATAAATCGCGGCGCGACCTCCTCTCTCGGTCATCTGAATTTCTAATGCATTATTTTTCCCGGTCGGAACCATCCGCCTGGCTACGTCGAGTCGCGAGGGTGAATCGCGCCACGCCAGACAGGGATGTCGGGTGGCTGAAAGAGCGATTAAGGATAAAGCAGTGGAAAAGCGACCGAAGAAATAACGGTCTGATCCGAGCGAGCTCGGAAACTCCTGACTTTTAGTTATCACGATGATTACCATTAACTTTTATCGTAATTTGAGTATCACGTAATCGCCAAGAGAAAGTTGGATTATTTCGAGCAATCGCTTGGCACGCTTCACGTCTGATTAGAGTTTTGCCAACCTTCTTTTGCTAGAAAAATGAGGATCAACAAGTTTGCAATGATTTTAACGTTTCATAACAGGTAATATACTGTCTTCAATGTTACCTGTCATAGACAGGTTCTTGTAGATTTCCTGCGGTCCACTCGGATTTCGCTGTAAACTTTCTAAACGATTAATCAAACTATAAAATTAGAAAAAAATATTTTAGATATCTTATCAATACGTAATGTCGAGTGAGATACAAATATAAATTTAATATCGTCATTTCAAAGCACGTGTATAAAATAATTTGGATTTGAAAATTGTTCTACCTCCTTCCTATCTGTTAACCCCCTCTTCTTCCTGGAGTGGATCAACCAAAACCTGTTGCCTGTAATGGGCCTCACAGAGCGATAAAAAGTTTTCAACTCTACAGGAGCAAAAGCCTACATTTCTTCTTCGCCGACAGTTTAGCTTCATAATGCAAAGTCGCGAGTCATTCGGTGATCAAAGTGCCGCTCTCTCTCTCTTTCTTTCTGTTGGGTGAGTGGGTACGCTTTCAAAAGCTATTCTGACGTTTCTTTGAGTCGCCATCAGATGTAACATCAGGACATTGACACAAGGAAGCACCGTTTTGCAAGACAAGAGACGGTAGGACCACAGCGAGCGAGGTGATACGACATGTCCTTTTGATTCGCCTCAACGATGGAGAATTGCATCCTTTGGGTGAGCAAACTGCGTTTGAATTGCTGGAGGATCAGACCTCAATTTATAATTTTGCGATTTTAATTTAAGTTTGTCGACAATTCAATGTAAAAGAAACAGAAAACAAATTTTGATTTTTTTTATGTAAGTCAGATGCTCGTTACTTTTGCGAATTTGCTTATAATAACCTATTAAATTAAAAAGACTATTTTATTGTACCACGAAATGGACCACATTTTACATTTTTTTCTCGTTGTGTATTATTGGACTCTTAACAGATTTACTAAGAATTTTCTTATGACTTTGTTAATTTTTGATTTTGATGAAAAATGACTCGCAGCGTATTACACAGAAAGAAGAAATTTTATGTTAAGGAATTGTAAGAATATTGTAAGATTATGTACGAATTTTTAATTTAGAACGATATTTATATTATTGTAAGATTGCATTGAAAATGACTCGATTGGAGTTGAAACGTTTGTTTTATTTTATTTTATTTTAATTGTTTTGTATTAGTTTTGCTTATTTAAATTATAATTCTTTTATACGTTATTGGTTCTTTGCCCTTCTTTTATACTACCTTTTGTTTATAAGTACAGAGCCTTTTTTATTACTTTTAATTTGATTTTTTTAATGGTAAAAAAACAACTTTTATATCGCGCGCGAGAATTATTTATAAACATTCGACGAATTCACGCAATTTTTAATACAAGGACTGCATTAAATCTACAAATTACCATAAACGCGGTTTGTCCGAGATCTTTTTTTGTTAAATATTGCCAGTCTACAGACAAATACCGTATTAACGCAGATTTAAAATTAACTTGACAATTTTACGTGGACGTTTACAACCAGTGTGGACTATAAGTACTTTAGGGTACATTAGCTCCGAAAGCAATGGAGAGCTCACCCTACCTTATCTTCTTTTCTTTCGTGAAGACAACGCACGGTTACGCTAGGGTGGACGCTGTAGGTCTAACGGAAAGAGAGAACAGTAGAAAGAGAGTGGGTGGCAAAGGGGAAATCGTCGACAGAAAGGAGTGGGACTGTCTAGAGTAATTAGCTAGCCAGACCAAGCCAATATCGCGCTGAAAGATTTTCAACTCCCCGACGTCAACTTGGAACCGTCGCGACGGGAAAATCCGGCTCGAGCCACTCTGTTTATAAAATGTCAGGACGTCAATAAAAAGTCATGCTACGTGAAGCATAGATAATATCAGGGGAAAGAGAAAGAGAGAGAGAGAGAGAGAGAGAGAGAGAGAGAGAGAAAGTGAATGGAAAATTCCATAAGTTTATTAACAACTTAATTGTACAAAAAATTTCTATTAGATATTTCCGATTTCCTGTGTCGTTTTAAATAACTGTATACAAAAGTCTTATACGAAGAATCCCAAGTGACCTTCTTCTGTAATATTTTTGAGAAAAGTTATTTTCTTCTTGAGAAGAGAAACATGCGTATCGCGATCTCTAACTTTCTTACACAATTCAGTCGATTTAAATATGTGAGTATAGAAATGTTTGTGAATTATTCCTTGTATCTGTTTTATATATTATCATATGTTCTTGTTATATATTAGAAAAATCAACTTTTTTATTGCAATAGAACCATTTCAATTCTAATATACAATACATATCAAAATCACATCACTATGCTATCAATTATTATTTAATATTATATTTAATAAACTACTGTTTCTTTGTGTGCATTCCTATATATCATCTTTAGTCTTTATTTGAATATATATAATGTTACTATGAAATTAAAAATCTACATAATGACACAATCTTATGTCTTTGTTGTTCTACAGTTAAACAGTTTAAGACGAATTATTTAAATGAAGATGTGTTGCGATTGCATTTTTCTGTTAATAAACGAGCTGACGATCGAACGTCTCCGCTCGGCTGTTCCTTTATGTCTGTATTTTCTTCACGGAGTGGCCGAATAGAATCCTTAGGCATGGCAAAATAATGGAAAGAACAATTCCGGAATTGGATGTTAGTGCTCAGGTTCAATCGATTGTCAGGATGACAGTCCAAGCATGACTCGCGAATTCGTAGGAAACCTCCCGCGCGAAACTCTGTACACGCTGGACGTGGCTGACCAGCCGGCCGACTGACGGACGGCTGACTGCCTTTCTGATTGATGATCGCTACTGGACTCTCTCCGCCGCCATGCATACCCTACCAACACATCCTCCTCCGTTCTTCACGGGCATCCACCATCCCCCGAGCGTAGCGCGAGTGCCAGCCTTCACCCTCTCCGTTCGCTGGACGCGTCGACTCATTCCCAGAATCGCACCTCTACCCTAATCTTTTTACATTGCTCGAATAACACCTTGTTCTCGAGCCAACTCACTCAGAAATGCAAAATTTAAATTGTGACTTGATATTATTAATACATTGATAAACATATCTGAAATAGCAGATAAATATCACTTAAATTTAAAAATATATATGTGAAAATTATTATTTAAACAATAATTTTTTTTTTTTTTTGTTAAATTCATTATTATATCGATTTTTTGTGCAGCATACTTAAAAAAAATACAGAGATCTTATTATAACCTTTAATTGAGAATAAAATATGTATATGCTGTGCGTATGTGTGTGGGTATATGTTACGTACATATGTATATATTAAAATTAAAGAATATGCTATTTTCTTTATTGATTATTTGCACGAAGAGATATTTTTACGTAAAAATGTACCAATTATTACCATGCCAATAGTAATTAATATTTTCTTATATATTATAGTTTAATATAAAAATGATAAAAAAAGCCAATCAATCGATATCTAAAAAATTATAAATATATATAAAATCAAGGGCTAACGAGTCAATCGCTGGTTTTTATAATTAAAAACTTTTAATAATAAATTCAGATATAATTCATAACAAACGTTTCTACCTATTATTAAATCGTTATCGATGGGAACTATCGCAAATCTTCAAAATTGTCAATACAAGTTAGAAGTCAATATATAAAATCGATCTTTTTTAAATAGATGATTTCGCAAACAAAGTAAAAAAATATATTACATTAAAAATATCTACGTAGTAAGTGAAATACTATGCAAATTTATATATCCATAGTTATCATCACGCAATAATTTACAAAAAGAAATAAAGGATATTCCAAAAGATAAACCGGAAATATGTGGTTTGAGCGTGACAAAGCACGCCCATACTATTTAATTCTTAATCGAGTAGAATTCGCGTATGGATGACCCGACACGACCAGCGAAGAAGCAGTTACAAGTGAATGGATCCACCCTCATACCCCGCAGCGCCCCACCACCATGTAGCCCATCGCCCACTTCCTTTCATTGGGAGCAATATTTCTTTTCACGAGTCCCCTCGCAGGGCCTTTATCTAACAAGGAGCAAATCATTTCCCTATTATTTGCTCGCTATCGCACTCTCGCTCTTCCAGACTTCCTCTTCTGGATTCGTTTTACTCGACCGAGTATTCGGGCTCTTTATCCCCTCTTTCTTCCACTTGTCGTTGCGTTTTTCTTGTCACTATATTTCTTGGAGACCATCCAAACCTTTCCATTGCGGTGCTTTTACTCTACTCAGTACTTATTTTAGAGCTTTATTTCATATATCTTCGTTTTGCTTTGTCTCCGCTTCGTATATTCACATTAATTTAAAGAATATTACTAATAAGAAATAAGAATTAAAGGCCCGTAATAGTCGAAGCTGGATCTTTGATTCTTAAATAATTCAATGTGATTTTATATGTATATACAATATATGTACATACATATATTATATTTGTAATCATTTTGAACTGCGCGCCGAAATTTTATCGGACTTAAAAACGCAGCTAAACTACTGAAATAATATCACAATTAAATTTTTATGCTCAATAGATATTTATTAAGGAAATCTTAATATGCTAGATTTTTAGATATATATGCATGAACATAAAATTCACATTGAATTATTTAAACATAAAAAATTCAACTTCAATTATGGACCTTTAATTCCTATTTCTTGGTTGTGTTCTCATAAGTATAATAAGATTCTTATTGTTTAAAAAATGTTATAATATTCCATTTTTATCTTAATGTTTATGTATTGAACTATCTCTGGATATACTATATTAAAATAAAATAAACCTTATGTTTTATCGTATTTATATAAAACTTCCTTCATTTCAACGAAACTGAATAAAGGAGGTTGGAACAAAGCTTGAAATTCTACTGATCAATCTCGAGAAGATAACTTTCCGTTCGCGGCATTTCTCCCTCGACAGAAGTTTTCTCTCGTAAAGTTTTTCTTTTCCTTTTCCTAAACACAGATTCAACAGCAATTCTTTTTTACAAATCTTCAAATTATGTTGTACAATATCATTTAATATTCTGTAAATGTGCCTACACATATTTCCCGAGTTATTACCGTGTAATTATAAATTATTTTATTCAAAAATGTTAATGTTTGTGATAATAATATAATATAATAATATAATAAGTGTACAAAACTTAATTTATAATCTCACTTTTGCGATAGAGGAAGAATTCAATCGTAATGAAGTTCCTACACGCCCTACGGAAAGTACACGAAGCTTGTAAGAGAGAATTGATCTCACGATGGTGTTTGAGTCAGTCTAAAGGGGTGGCCAGTGGTCGGTTTAAACAATTATCACGAGGGTTGACCACGTGCACGAGTCGACACGGGTGGTAAATTATTACACACGGGGTTGCTTAGGACGTACTGGACTCTCTAGAGCTCCAGAGTTCAGACTACATTAGCATTATCGCTAAAGATCAAAATCTCTTAAAAGTCACTTTCTAATAAAAGAAATATTATATATAATACTTTTAAATATATATCATTAGATGAAAATAAAATAAAACATAAAATTGTATTAAATATTAGAAAACTTTTTTTACCATTTTTTATTAAAAACAGGATACAACAATCGCTTAAAGTATTATTGAGAGTAACTATTGTATACTTTTTATTTCACACAATTAATATTTATTATTTATTTATATACGGATATGCAATAATAGCAAATTTTGTGATCTTTTATCAATATTGTGTAAAATAATGTGAAATACATTATTTTATATGAAATCTTTATACGTGTAGAGAATTGATTCCAATACAAGTACTACATGTTACTATTCATCCGCTATGTTACTGAATTGCGCTGCATAAGAATCGCACGGGAAGGAGTTGTGCTCGTAAATCCAGTCGCGCTAGAGAAAACTTGTATATCTCCGTTCTCCGAGATGAAGGGTGAGACACAGGGCGAGTGTCCTTTATAGCATTGTTAACAACTAATGTATGCGGCTCGGATCTCCAAAACCCTCTCGCATTTAACATTCTTTAACATTATTATACACATGGCGCCCGTCTGAGTACTCTCCATGTATCCATCCTCCCCCTCTCCGTCACCCTTTATCCCAAGACCGACCCTTCGTGCCCTCCGGGACCGATTTTTGTCAGTTTTATTTAACTGCAACCACTGAATCCCTTTTCCATCCTTTCCTGCTTTCTTTCTGTTCTCGCACCCTTTATATCTTCGAGACGAGAAGCTTTCTCTTTCTCTTTTTTAAGATGCCAGGCACGTTTTAGGACTTACGATCAGCGCCGTAATTTCGACGAACAAGTGGCGCTTACTACTTTCTGATGCGACTTTAGGAGCGCACAACGAGAGACACTTGGAAATAATATATCCTATAAATAATCTAGCTGACGTAATGGACTCTAAAATCTGAATATAGTCAATAATAATTTGAAAAGTTGTTTCATGTCTTGGATAATTTTATTCTGCATGGAATTAGAAAATATATACTGTGATTCGTATTTACACCTTATTTTTATCAATAAATTCGCATATTTATTTCTTATTTATAAATACGCACATTAATTAAAAGTGAAGTATAAATATAGATTTATGCATATTTTTATTACAAAATCTATAGAGAAAAAAATTAAATGGATAAAGAAATCAGACCGTTAGTAGTCGCACGTTCTCGTAATCATTGTTACTATTCTCGCCGATTAATTAATCGCCATGTTCAGCGGAAATTGATAATTAAAACTGCTTTCGAAACGGTTCTTTTGGCGTTTCGCTGTAAGTCAATCATGTGATTTTGTAATTACCTGAAATGCTGGTGTACAGTATAACGAACGTTCTTAAGAAATTCATGTAATTAATAACCCACTCGTCTCATGATAAAACGAAGAAAAAAATCAGAAAAGGAAACCTTGCGTTGCCGCTGGGTCGAGACTAATTAAAGGTAACTCGTAATATTAGTTAATTTATTGCTGGCTGCGTATAAACGTCACTTCCTATTGGCCGCGCGGACGGCCTGATGCATGTTTAGAACCAAACTTCTCTTTCGGTAGACGTTTTTCTCGGCTAATTCGAATAATCGGCAAGATTTCTGTTCATTCGTTATGTCAGACGTAATAACTCATAGTAACGCGATTAATGAAACGTGTCTCTAAGTTTAGTTTTGCTTCTACATACACGGCAGGCAGGAACTGAATTTCGACAAATTACGTTACGCATTATTTTTACGCATAAAAAGTACATACCAGAACTATATTTCATGCTATGCATTATGCTTCATAATTTTCTCTTTTTAATATTTTCGTCATTTATAATGTGATTATAATTTTAATTTTACCTCTTATAATATAATATACAATGCAGTGTAAAATTATTAATTTTTTTTATATATCAGTGTATTAATACGTTGTATATTAGATATATTAATTTTTTTACGAGATGAGTTTTCCATTAGAATTTATTTCATAAAAATTAATATTATTTAAAGAGGTTTTTATGTAGCTCATACTTAATTAAGAAAAGTAATGTTTAATTAGTATAGATGATGGCCAAATATGCCTATAAACACACATATGCGAACTTAGCAAAGAAAACGGCGTGCACAAATTGCTCATGGTTATCGACCATATACTTCTCTTTTCAAACGAGTCGACCCAGCTGACAGACGCCTAATTACTGCGATATTGATCCGTCGAAACTCGAAACATCGCGTACGATTCTTCATTCTCTCAAACACGACTACGCGTAGAATATCGTCCCCAATGTTAGCCAATGTAATAATATCATGTTAATATTTAGGCTCGTTTACCTACGTAATAATACATAATACATATTTAATAAAACTTGATATTCAATATCCGAAATTATTTGATCTATCAAATTATTAATGTTACATAATAAATATAAGAATATATATGAAAATATGCGAAAATTTAAAGTATAATGCATACTTAGTTGAAAATTATTAATACATTATAAAAAAGTACAATTTACATTTTATTGTAATAATAAGGTAACTGAGTCTTATATGGTTTACCAAAGGTATACGATTTTTTTTCAATTTTTTTACTGAGTTTAAAATTGAAAATTGATCAGATTAAAAAAAGGAAATATTTCTGAACATTAAAAAAAAGACATTTCGAATAATTACAAGGGTGCTATAAAAATTTTAAGAAAAAGTAGCATTTAGGTCATATTTGATACATATGGTCTAACTATATGTTTTTCTCTTTTTTATAAAAAATATTAGAGAAATAAAAAATAAATTAATCTAATGTTATTTTTATAAGATTATAAGTTTATTTCTTTATTAATATATTTACTTTTTAATATGTAAGAACAAACAAACAATACACAAACAAGAACTATTTTTCAAACAATTTATTTATCTTATTTACTTATTTACTTACTTCCACAATGATTAGCAAATAATTAGAAGTCATAGTCAAGAATAACAAAAGTACCTAATGAAAAATAACCGATGTATGTACACTCAGTATGTCTAGGTTGGCAATATTGGTTTTATCTTACAAAGAGTTTCCTCTCTTTGTTTTTAAACAAAATGTTGTAACAAAAATATAACCGAAATATAATGTTGTAAAATATAAATACACAGCTACAATAATATAAACTATGAAAATTAACAACTATCTCTTGACAGTCATAAAAAGCAATTACTTATCTACGAAATATTACATCATACTACAGCATTCTGCATTTTGCTTCACTGACAATAACGAAATGAACAAACTAAGCAATAAATTGATCGAGTCAAACGGACAGCCTGCACGACTTATTAGTGCTATCTGTAGAATTCACCGTGTAATTATCCATCAAACAGCGAGTAGGTCACATATTGGATATTACAGCATATAAACTTAGAGTCCGGTTATGTTAACACATAATAATTAGCGATGTCTAATATAGAAAGATATATTACTGGAACGTAGAAAACTTTTATGATCCCTTATCTGTATAAAATTCCATTCTTAAATATACTATAATTAAATGTTTTGGCATGTTACGATTCTATCGTTCATCGATGAGCTAAAACGTTGGCCTGAAGCATTGCCTTAGCAATGGATCACGATATGACGATAACTCGCAAATTCTTTGGCACCTCTGATGAGCTGACCACTTTAAATATGTAAAAAGTATTTTTCGATAATGTTCAACAATGATATTTCAGAAGATAACAAAGAAAAAGATATAGGTATTCAAAACGACACAACAACACACAGTAATAAAAACAAAATGCTAAACAAGACAAAGTAGGACAGAACAGAACTTTCTGGATATGAAATTGCCATTGTCACATAACGAGGAAATGTTTTTAAAGTATTCGGTCAGAATATCAAGAAGATACAAAATTTACGAGGGTTGGGTTGCAGAAGATGAAAGAAGTAGAGGGGCTCTTATTTTCTCGCGACGGTTTACATGGACGTTGGGGTAAGCCGCGAAGGATTTAAAATTTGTAAAGATTAAAATAAACTTTTTATCCGGCTGCGACTTCTCGGTCCCAGAGGAGAAGGTGGAGGAAGAGGGGTTGGAGACGACGGCAGTAGACAAGAAGCTTGCTCCGGGACAAGAAGCTCAGAAGAGCTCGGAAAAAGGCGGTCGTAACGCGAATGGAGGATGTAATGAGAATCTCTCAACTCGAACCATAATTCAAAAAATTGTTGAAGGATTCTACGTTCTGTGCCGCAAATTGTCGTGAAATTAGTTTCGAATTTGTTCCTTGGGAGGAGTACGGCACTTGCGATAGAAGTGCTTTAAATATTTATGAGAGCGGAACTAAAATACATAAAATTGTTATTAATATCGATTTTATAACTGTTTGCACACACGCTTGAGAAATATATATAAATTGAGTATACTTGATCCAAGATTTTAATATATTTAAACCCCGGGCTTAATCCAGGATAACGTCCATATGTAATTCTAATTTATTTTTACCCCCAATTTGCCTATGTGGTGAAACAAGAGGAAATTGATCCGGGAAAATCAGGAACCGTTATGTATTTTGATCATCATTGGATTATTTTAATCACATTAGTGTTCGAACATCGGGGCACACCGACATCTCGTTACGAAAAGGTGCGCTCACAAAATCAATCTCGCGTCTAATGGAAAGATGGCTTTTCATCCCCCCTGGAGACCACTCCCGTTTCACATACCGAGCACCCTATATCTTAAGTATTACTGTTATTTTTCGGTCGTTTTTTTTTTCGATGTAATACTATATTTTTTGATGAAACCTTTTCTAAAGTATATTATTTTAACAATTGTATTTAACATATATAACTAAGTATTTTTTTGCATAGAGATTTTTAGGGTAAACATTCTTTTTTAATTTTTTCCTAGATATCATAATTTTTTCTTGAAACATTTAAAATGTCGCGTCATTATCGCAACACACTACAAATTGCTAAACATTGACATTCAATCTGCGAAAAAAAAAATAATAATATGCGCTAGAAATTGACTTCCTTTGTTACATAAGCCGTTATTTAAATAATGTTGCGCTAGTAATTATAAAGAAAAAAATATGTAAAAAGGCAAAATATTCAAGCGTATACATTCCAAGAATATGCGGCAATCACAGAATTAGTTCCAACCAATTGCAGATCACGGAACAAAAACACCAATTGAATTGTTTGTTAGGTAACTTATATGAACCTTGTTGCGTAATTATTTCGTATATGTTGTATGTCGTCGCTAAGCAGAGAGTTGTTAAAAACGGAAAATTTCTTCACTTACAGTTACATAATTATTTGCAAAATAAATATCTTATACAATATTGTTATAAACAATATAGCATGTTCTGAACTACAGATGATTGATAATATTGCGATCGACATCAGCTTCCAAGAACTCGTCAATACTAAATAGTCGTCACGAAATCTCGTGAGTTTTTATATTACGAAATAACATTTAATGCTATCACATAGTGAACCCAGAAATATCATTAATCAAAGATCATATCCCTTCAATTATGACTCATGCTACCGCAACTTTTGCGAACATTTTTGAACGAGCTAGGGCAGGCTTACATCTTTAGGTACACTTGTATGTATGTATAATCTTTTATCGCGTAGATCAACATGAGATGCGAAACTGCCGCGTTCGCCAGTCGTGCACGAAGAAGTCGAATGTGCCTCGTCGTACCACCCCAATGATTGCAGGTTGCATCGGCAACGCCTTCTGACGTATCCAGCCAGTCTGAACCACGCATATGTACGTTTTGCCTTTCTTTCACCACGGGAGAGATCCCTGCGTCCAATTTTCTTGCACGAAGGGCCGCTCGCCGTCTCGCCCACCATAATCACAGGTTGGCGAACCTGTGCACGTCCAATATGGCCGCCGCGGTGGTTGGTGCGGAGCACCAACGTTGCCGTGTCTTCGGCAGCACCAAGCCAGAGTACGGCGACGGCGACGGCTCGCGATGTTGCCAACAACTTTTTTCGAACACGCAAATCTTCTCGTGCCGCTTTTATATCTTTTTCCTACCATCACTGTTCTTCCGTTCTTGTATTTCTATCCTTTTTCATGCTTCCTCTCCCCCTCTTTCCTTCTTCTTTTTGTCTATTCTACATGCTAGCTAGCTCGGCGACTCCTCTCTTTTTCCGTCATTACAACAAGATAACTATATAAAAAGTTATGCTAATATCTGAAGTGCTATTATGCCAGACAAAAACCAAGTCAGAAAGATGTGGACATACAATGATACAATCATGAGTCAAAGCAAACAAAGACTTCGTGATAATAAATATTGTATGATTATATTGTTCTTTATTAAAATTAACGCTAAATTATGATTAAAAGAATGCATAGTGCAGTATTTTGCATTACTCTTCTTTAGGGTGCCTCTACATAATTCGCAAATCGCAAAACGTAGTTCGAGAAACACATGAAAACCAATTCCATGCAATGAAAAAACAAACGCAAATATTTATTCTGCATTTGTATTTACAAACTACGTTTTGCGATTTGCGAATTATGTAGAAGCACTTTGCTTTTTGGGGAAAAGAAATATAATATTTATATAATCCTAAATAAATATAATAGACCCTATTTCGCTATTTTACATATGTTATACCAGCTCACATCAATATTTTGACTGTCACACTGGAAAATAAAAGCTTTAAATTTAAATATGGCTCAATTTGATTGGTAATATCAATGTTCTAAATTGTCGCATAATAGTACAATGCTAGAATCAATTCCTCTGAACAACAACCCTATCAGCAAGTGAGGTAGCCACTTGAACGTAGCGATGGGGTTCCAGCCAAACTGGAACAGGAAGGTACGAAATATTTTGCGGCCGTGGTCGGTGGTCGGCCGCAGTTCTTGTTTTGCTCACTGTTAATTGATTATAGCTCGTATCCAACGCAGAGGCCGCAACCCCCGACAGCCCACCAAAACCAAAGCAGCCAAGAGCCCTTCCTGCCAGCCATTCCACTTGGACTCCCTTCATTCTGTTCCCGTGCGTTTAGTTTTGTTCGTTGCCCCTCACCCATACCCGTCCTACGTCTTGCTGTAAATCTGTAATGAGCCACAGTTTATGCCGATTCCACCTTCTAGTCTTCCCTCGCTTATCCGCCACAAATTACCCAATGGCGCATTAAATACCTACTTTATTCTTACGCGATGAATAATTCTTCCATCGCTTCAAACAAGCGTAGAACATTATAATGTAAATTTTTTTGTATTAATACTATTTCCAATGCCAATTTGATTTGAAGTAGAAAATGGAAAATTGAAAATTGATTTTTCAATTTGTAAATATTTGTAAAATCCAATAAAAAATAAATTCAATAAAATATAAAATTTTATTTTATAATATATGCTGTTTATACATAAATATTATTGATAAAAGAATTTTATTGAAGCAATACATTCGATATAAATTTTAAATTAAACAAATTATTTTACCACCATAAAATTGTGAGACGGTCGAAAATTAATATTACATTTAATAAGATGTTATATAATTACGGTTTTTTAAAGCAGATCATTCCCTAGAATACAGATTTGCAATGTTCAGCGAGCTTAAAACGCTGGAAGGCATCCGAAACGATCAAAAAGTTATCGATCACGGTAACCTTCCACGCTGACCGCCGTCTACCTGTTTCGGACACGTCAAAGCACGGACATGGAGCCGGCTGTCTTCTCGTTTGTTTCAAATTCTCGTCACTCATTTTTCATACGTTTACGCTGCCGACGCCGACGCCGTCGCGCCGCCGCAGGTTCCTCTCGATACTAAAAGAATGAGAGAAAGAGAAAAAGAGCGAGAAGGAAGACGAAGGAAAGAATGGGGAAAGATGGAGAAGAGTGAAAAGAGAGGAGAGGAAGAAGTTGAGAACGGAACGAAGAGGGGTAATCGTTCTCTTCTCCACGCTGTTCGAAATAGTGGTTCTTTCCGCCCTTTGTTCTTCCTCGCAAGTTTTCTTCCTTCAGACGCGGGAGGAAACAAAAGACAAATTACAGAGACGCCCGTCATGTGACCCTTCCCACCTGTCTATAAACGACCTGGTCCAGTCCAGAGAAAACGAGAGCACACCGAAGGCGGAAAATCTGTGATCCGGACGACTTGGTCGCATGTGTAAACTACTTCTCGATTGAAGATCTACTTTTTCCTTTTACCTTTGATAATCGTATTTTGCTAGAACATATTTCTTTATCGCTCGTTATCGTTCAATGAGGATGTCTACGAATTAATCATAAGTGTAATGGAGTAATGCAAAAATTAAGGAAGAAGCGGAGAGCGTGAGAATTTTATCAGCTGTTCGTAAATATTCGAGTGTAATAAAGACGAAAAAAATGAAAGAGACTCGAGCAAATGGAAAGCAAAATTGAATAATTGCATTATTTTCTACAGTTATTGTTTTTATGACAAAAAATAGTTTTTTTTTTTAAGTCAGAGCAATAGAAATAGCAATAAAAGCTACCAATATTGTTTATTTTATAAACAGCATTAATAGCTTTTATTACTATTGTTTTTTTATTACTATTGTTTTTAAAGATAAATGTAAAAAAAACATTGTACAAAAATTGAAATATTAAAAATATTATTCCATATAAAAATTATGTACCTTTGATATAAAAGTAATATCTATTATATTAAATAATAAAAAATGATTACAATTGATATCTATAATTTAATTATCTACAACTAAAACCTAATCTCAAATAAAAAAAATTGGAATATTGGAACTAGAAATATAGTACGCGAGAATATAAAAAACAATATACAATAATAAGCGGAACGTTAATAAAATGCTATTGTTTCGGAAATGTTGTTAAGCTTTGTTTCATCAAAGCTTGCGTTGAGATTAACACATGCTTTTAAAAAAAGTGATAGAAAAACATGGCATAACTTGCGAAGTTATGTTTCATCAAAAGGTTACATTTTAGAGTGTAAACTCATACCAACTTCCTCTTACTGATGAGAACGCGCGAAGCGACGGTTGTCAGTTTTGTCACGGACATCAGCATCTGTTTCAACGACGATTGACGAACTATTACATAAATTACATTATAACAAAGCTGTTATTTTAATATCATTTTTCACATTTTTCCTTTAACTTCCTTATTATTTCACTATTTTTTCATTAAAACAGAAAAATAGAACGTATTGTGTAAATTACAAAATAAAATTATGACTAAATCGTAGAAAGAATGACTTGTTAATTATTTATTATTAATTACAATTATTCTGTAATATTTAGTAATTGCTAATATTTTGTAATACTTTATGATATTTAATTTTTTATCCTGCAATAATTTTTTACATTGTTGGTAATAATTAGAAAAA
Organism: Acromyrmex echinatior; assembly: GCF_024713525.1. Classification (NCBI taxonomy): domain Eukaryota; kingdom Metazoa; phylum Arthropoda; class Insecta; order Hymenoptera; family Formicidae; genus Acromyrmex; species Acromyrmex echinatior. The sequence continues at coordinate 14,355,008 of NC_141853.1, read as the reverse complement.
ACATAGAATTAACTTTTAAATAATTAAGAACATTGATGCTCAAATTTGAATAAAACCTACAGTAACAAAAAACATAATAAGTCTTGTGTAAAATATTTATGGCTATAAATTTATTTTACATAGCTGTGTAGCAACCGGATGAACCCATAGACAAACCTAACAGCGTGATATACGAAAATACAGATTCTATTTTCGTACTCTATCTTTCTCACCTCGCACACGATCCTGTCAGGTCACGCTCTTCATTTTGACTATGCCTTGACAGTTCGTCATCCTCTACATCATCTCGCAAGAACAAGAAGCTTGCTAGCAATGTCGACATTTTCGTCCGGAAAAAGTCGTTGTCGTTACAAAGCAGTAACGCTTGTCACTAAGTTAAATTAGCAAAGAGTGGTGTGACATGGTTATTTTACTTATAAATACTAGCAACAATATTTGATTATTATCAACAAGATATCTAACATTCTATAAAATCTCTGTGCACAAAAAGTACTGTATAATCTGAAGACTTATTTGTGTCTATTAATACTTAAGTATAAGATACAAATAATTTTTTTGTAATAATTTAAAATATTATAAAAATATTTATACAAGCTCTTTAAAAAGATATTCTACCTCTTGTTATATTATATATATATATATTTTTTTTTATTTAGTAAACGGTTTAATTTATTATATCAGGTAGTTATTTGCCATCCAAATATTGCTCCGTATTCATCCCCGGATTGAATTAAACTCCTGAAACGATTGAACAGATACAGGGCGTGGAGTGGAGTTTGATCGACAGTTTCGTCCAACCAATCGCAAGACCGAAATGCTGATGAGGCCCACGTCAATCATGCGATACTTTCATCTCGCCACCATCGCCCTCACCCTATGGAAACTCCACGTGCAGGATTTGCTAGGTTCAAAGCTTACTACATCTTCAGTCTACACCTTTCTCCCTCATCCCTGAGTGTCTTTTCTCTTTTCCATTCTTCCTCTCCCTTTCTGACCGTCTCTATCACGTACCCTCTCCGATCTTCTCCAATCGCTATACCTTCCTCTTTTTACCTTTCGTTTTCTCCACGTCTCTTTTCTTCTATCTCGTTCGATTATTCTCTTTCTCTTTCTTCTTTAACCCCTGACGACTCATCCTACTGTCGAACCACCCCTCAGCCACCCTACATCCGCTCGCACGCTATGGGGTAGTTTAGCATCTCGGCCCTACGAAACGAACCATCCTCTCCCTCGCTGCCCCCTTTACTCCAAACTGCGTCACGCCGTATCGGTTTTTTCTTCTCTCATGATACGGCGATGCGTAAAAAAGTGTAACATCCCTGATTTTTGATAAAAAAAAAAGTATCTTGACATCCAGGTGGTCAGTATCATCGATAGAATAAAATACAATATTAGCATAAAATATTTGTTTTGTATTGTTGATGTCCGCCAATGTGTTTCTTGCACTTTTAAATGATAGACAGAAAATCCAAAATAGTCAGAAAGTAATATATTGGAAAAAGTTTTTCTAAACGTTCAAAATATACGTTGCTCCTAGAGAATTTGCCAAGACACGTCTTGTTAAACAACACAAGCTCGGCAAGCCATCAAGTTTGATTGAAATATTACTCCTCGGGGCATGCAGCGAATTCTGTAATTACGATAGGCGGCTATTAATAATTGTTTACAGTTGGGTGGAAATTACTCTTACGCCACATGCCTCAACAAAGTACCGTGAGATACTTGGTCGCTACTTTCTAGACCAAATCTGCTCGAATAAACCGTGATATGCTTCCTTATACCATCCCTTCGTCTCCTCCCTCTCATGTTTTCACGTCCTCTCGATCCTGTGTGGCATTCCACTTGTTATCGCGGAACAAGTTTCTTATCCGATAACAATTAGGAGGTGTTTCACATCGACACGGAATAGTGCTGGTGGGAAACTTGCCCAAAAGTTTCTAAGGAGCCCAGTAACTCGCCGGAACAACACCAGAATGGTCCTTTTCGCCACGCGGGAATCTTCGCTTATGCATTGTTAAGGATGTCGTGTCGTCATCCCTTCCTCCTTTCTCCCTATCTCTCTCTCTTCCTCTCTATAGTCTAGGTTGCTTAAATGATCATTAATTAGGATACCATTTACTTCCAATAACAGACAAAAAGAGAGCATCGCTGCGATAAAGACAAAGCGAGTATCGGAGCGCGAAAACTTCATCGTGCTGCAAGAAATAAAATCGAAAATTAAAATGAATGATTTGCATAACGAGTTTCTTGATAAAATCTTTATGATATTTGTAAAAATATCTAAATACATGATATCTTACCCTCAATGCAAGAATAAATTATCACAGATATAATTGAATTGATCTTACATTAAAGAAAATCCACGTTATGATATTTCGAATTTATTGTTATTTGTAAAAATTGAAAAGAGGATTCTTGTTTTACAGAGAACGGTCTACCAAGAAGATTACGAACAGCTTATACAAATACGCAACTTCTCGAGCTAGAAAAAGAGTTTCATTTCAATAAATATCTTTGTCGACCGCGAAGGATAGAGATCGCAGCTTCATTGGATCTTACGGAAAGACAGGTAATAACTTTAATTAAGTAATATTATAATAATCATTACATCATTTCTCCATTTTTAATACGTTACAATTATTTTAAAATATTTTTATGTTGGCTTTATTTAAAAGTGTTACAAAAAACATCTTTCTTTTTTTTGCACGATCGTTGATGCATTATATCCATCGTCTATATTTAATAATTAAAACGTAAATCATTATATAAATATCGCTATCTTCCTCTCAGGTAAAAGTTTGGTTTCAAAATCGACGAATGAAACACAAGCGGCAAACACTTAGCAAGGAAGACGGAGACGAGAAGGATGGTTCCACTTCGGACGGCATGGAAAAGCCTAAGAGTGACAAAATGTTATCAGTTGATAACGATGAAAAGAAGAGTTGTCATAACTGTGATATTTCGGGTGTGGGCGATGTCGGAAGCACTCTTACTGGCGACGTTACCGATTTAGGTTCTTCCGGTCGAAGAAACAGTAACAACAATAACACTCCTGGTGCTACTAACAACAATAACAACAACAACAGTAACCCAGGCTTTAACACGAATAGCAACGGTGCCAGCAGCGTCGGTAGTACTAACAGTGTGTCCAGCTCGTTCGAAAAGATGATAGTGGACGACGATTCGAGGTCGCAGGATGGAAGTGAAGTGACATCGCCGAGCGTGACGAAAAAATTGTCAGGTGAAGTGAGAGTGAAGGTTGAGAGTGGTCACAAAAGTCCGAACACAGCGAAGCAACAACAGATCTCAGTGAGCAAGAAATCGCCATCGGCCAGCACGAAGGACATGTGTTCGGTGACAAGCAACGGTGTGCTATTAGCTATGCCGGACTCGACGGTCAGTACGCCGGTACTACCGGGTCAGAATTCCACGAGGAGCCTAACTCCGTCCTCGACACCCGGTACTCCCGTTTCCGTCCAACTTCAACAAGGTAGCCCCCTCGGTATCCAGCAAGCGGCTCACACAGCTTACATGCAGAGACCGCGAAGCTCACCGTCCTCCACGACGTCCTTGCCAGGCCCAATGTTGCACGCCCCTACAAATCCGGGAACGATGTCGCCGCACGGTGGCCGAAACATCTCGAACAGCCAGCAAGCACATTTCCAACAGCAAGGCGTATATCAGCCCACGCCGACCATCGATTATCGAAACGGTGTACCCGCCAATAGACAAAGTATACCCACGGCGTCGCAACAGACCCAGTCGCAAAATAGTTACTGCACCAGAGATTCGTATCAACAACCAAGAATCTCTTATCCAAGCGAGGTGAATTCTCTATACGTTAGACAAAATCAAGCGGTGGGTTCGAGAATAGCGCATCACGTGAGAGCAACGGGCACAGCGTCGAGATCAATGTACGGCGCCAACATGCAGTTTCATCAGCAACAGTTGCAGTACGGTAGTACCGGAGAGTATAACGGATATCCTCAAGCTGGACCACCTTATCACGCTTATCACAGAGGTATGCAAGGTACCAATGCGTACAATTCCGGTCAGGGATACTCGGCGACGCAGAACGAACAGAGTACCGACGGCTACATGACGCCTGGAAATTACGGTTATTCAACCGGCAGCAATTATCATGCAACCGGCGAGAATCTAGCGACACACGGACACGCTGCTGTATCCGCGCAAACCGGACAGCATTATTTCAATGATATCCAACAACAACAACAACACCCACAACAACATACCGCCGAGGGCTACGTCACGCATCAGCCGCCAATGCACCCAAGTTCCGGCGACTACCGACCCGGGAACAAGTGTCATCCGGGCGCGTATTATGAGCAGACCGCCGGTCAGCTGCACGTTCATCAGGGAGGCGAGGCCTCCAGCATCCCAAATAGTTACGTATCGTCGCCCGATCCGTTTCCGGCGCCCGGAATGACGACAACCGCGACGGCGATCGCAGCTGCTACCGCAGCAGTTATTACGCCACCCGGAAGCGCCGGCCAGGCTGACGGTAACAACGAATCTTATGGCAATTATGGGAATTTCTACGGCGAGCCGGTACACACCGCCGCGGCGCCGCCGCCATCCGCCGACAACAGCAATAGCTCGTCCGATTTCAACTTCCTCAGCAATCTAGCGAACGACTTCGCGCCCGAATATTACCAGCTCAGCTGAGTCCACGAGACCGAGAATCCTTGCCAGCTGGATTGGGGAGACGAGCAATGTCTACTCAACGCTTTATATTGAAGCTAACACATCTACGTGATTTGTATATACTTCAACATTTCGTAATTTAACTTTGCGCGTAAATGGAAATAGTGTAAAAATAAAATGGGGACAAAAAATACTATTAACGGTGCGTGTGTCTATATAAATAGATCTATATAAATAAATCTATTATCCGACCTAAGTTGTCGAATATCCTCTAGTTTGAAGTGACTGTTCCCGTGAGTTGTGTCGAAATTACTTTCAAGACTGGCTGCATTCAATCAAGACACTTGGACTGATTTATGGAATGGTTGTACATAATAAAACCTGAAATATTTAAATTAACTTCAATAACTGCAAGCATATCTGAAGTAATAATCTGGATTACCAGAAAAATTGTTGACTGTTTTAAAATGCAAGCCAATCAGCCGATATCATTATGCATCCGAGTGTAATATCAATTTCAATGTTACTTTCCATGGACAATATGTAATTGTACCAATTTACATTCCAAACATTAAAGGATGTTTCGGAAATATACAACAGTAACAACGAGTGCAATGGTTGTGTTAATTTTTAATTGGAATGATGTTAACAGAGAATTCCGGTATTTCACAGAATTTTTTAAACTGTGTGTTACAAAGTGACATTTATATCACCATCTTTTGCGAAACACGCTTAATCGCAGAAGATGAAAAGTGATTTGTGAGTGATATTAGACTGATATACACGAGCTGTGGTTTACAAATGAAGAATGTTGTAAATATATCAAAGATTTACCGTTACGGAAATTCGATGGAATTTCAATTCAACGGTCCAATTCTCGTGAAAGGAAACACGAGGTGTAAGTGCAATCTTCTTGGCGCAAACGGTCTCTATATTAGTGCATCGTTAGAGTGTTCGAAAACTAGATTGTATAGATAACTGAAGCCATGTTCCTTTTGTTTTCATTAACTTAAGTCACCTGCACAAAGTATATATTTTGATTGGAACATTTACCTTATTTGATAATCTCGAACAAGAATCTGACGAAGTTTTCAAATTACACATCCCACAAATGTTTCATTTTCACGTGATAGTCAATGAGATAACAGATTATATTTGATTTAAAACGATAAAATGAGGCCTGAGACTGTAGGTGCATGTGAGCAATAATTAACAATGAAACTATGTACATATATATCATACGAAGAATAGATTAATGGAACACAAATGAATAAGAAAATCGCATTTATACACAGTCATGATTATTATATCGAATATACAACTTCTGAAAAGTGAAATAGGTACAATCCGTTAGTTTTAATTAAACGCAGGAAATAGATGTCTCTCTCTCTCTCTCTCTCTCTCTCTCTCTCTCTCTCTCTCTCTTTCTCTTATAAAAAGAAATTAATGTCCTCCAATTGAATATGGAGAATAGTTAAAAATCAGTTATTTGACCACTATTGCGGAAAGAGACAAATGCACTTGTAAAAATGTTGCGCTATTCGTTTTGAGAAAAAATGAAACAAGCTTTAAAATTAATTCGAATTGATATGATTATTATTCTGTGTCGTGGATAATGTCATTTAAATAAAAATGAACGTTGAGCAATACTTTGAATGGTAATCCACACTTTCTATGGGAAATGTATTTATTATGAGCTCACTATATAGTATAAATATTGGTTGCATTATCATTTTTTCACAAATTTTCGCATTTTTTTTCAAACGCTCTACTAACTAGCGCTACTTTAAGTGAACCAAATAAATTATTGTCTCACAGTAGGTAATATAAAAATAAATGTAGATAGGGACATAATTTTAATTTTCACCTCGCGACAACATATTTAATACGCAGCTCTTTTTGTATAAAACATTAGATGCCGTCATTGTTCATATAAAGACTTTCATGTACATATGCGCGTACGATAACCGTATATATTGTTTATTCATTCTGACTACATAATTGTGTTGCAAGTGAGCCCTCAACACGGTAAACGAAGTTGTCACACATGTACATTCACTCACCGATACATTTGACAAATACAGATCATAGTGAAAAGTAATGAGAGTGTTTTTATTTTCTCTAATAAGTCATTTCTTTTTTGCTATTTTAGTCACTTAATTAAAAAGTGCTAACGTGAACCATGTGAAGTATGAAAACATCGTATAAGTCAACGAATGATATGAAAAATCATAATTTTAACGAACGGAGTGACCATGAACGGGGGCGTAAATTTTGATCGTAGATGGCGCGATTTGCTCATGCCGACGATGAAAGTGACGATGATAGATGACCCAAAATATCGGAGCAATCGAACTGAAATATTATTCTTAGCAGCATCCTTACACCATGTCAACTTCATATCCTATTCAGAGATTAACGCGTCATTTGTTATACTAGAGAAATTTCTTCACGCGTAAATTGATTTATCATACTCGTATAAAACTAAAGAAAAAAATAAACATTAATTTATTAAGTCTCATCCCGTGATAAAAAAAATCATATTATCAGAAAAGAATTTATTATTGTTAGAGTAGCGAAAAAATAATAGTGTCATAATAATTGTGAGAATCGTGAATTGCGACGTTTTGTACAAAATCACAACTTTGACGAAAGAAACTCAAATCGAGAGCCTCGCGCGTTGGTAGGACGGACGGCTGTGTCAGTGAAGAGACTGACAATGATGGATGACTACGCGTGATGCGTGTGAGTCAAGCCCATACGACGCCATAGCTCCGAGCTCATATGTGACCTCCGGTTCGAGCGAACCGAACTGTTGCTATCGTTGCATCTGTGCAGAACACCCTCCCGAAACACGATCCCCGATCAACGATCCTCCCCACATCGGCTAATTTCTCCAAGCTATTAACTTTTTCTCCGGCCAACGAGACCTTATGAAGAAAAAAAAAAATAAGAGTCGGAAGACTAGAAAATTGCGTTTTGCAACCTCCATTCCGTTTTATTTTTTTTTGTGCGCCACTTCCGATTTTCGGATACATAGTATTTCGCAATGCACGGTGTAGTATGACGTAACAATTTGGTAAACATCGAACTATTTATCGTCGTCGTATAGAACATCTCAATAAAATTTACATTCAAACATTTCTACAATATAATTTTATCATCGATTATGCGGTGATATCGTGGTCATATCGAGGGTGGATTTTGAAGCTGCAGGGTCAAGGGTTACCAGCCCCGAGTCGTGCGATGCTTGCCCTTTCAGCCCAACCGTCGCGACCATAAATCTTACGATCGTCAAGGGACGACTCATTCACGCCACTTTGCTTTCCATTCGATATCCGCTGAGCAGAAAACGCATGGATTTCTACGACTTTCACCTTGATCATTCAGAGTACACGATACTGTTCGAACTACGTAAAACGCACTTTTGTAACGGCGCTCGGCTATGATTCGTTAATTTTCGCAATATTGTTTTGTGAATATTTAATTTAAGTCACAAATATTCCTCGATTAAAAGTGATTTATTAACGCATCGTACACGCGCAGATTTCCAGAATTACCGCAATTGATTTCATTTAATCGATTCGTGCTATATTCTTGAGACAAAGAACGTAAATCGAAAGAAAAGCAGCAAGATACGAGTGGAAAGCAGCAAGATACGAGTAGCCGGCACAACGATTCTTATTTTCTTTTTCTTCCGGGGTGCACGAGAGAGAAATGTCGTTAACGCTTAAATGTTAATAAATGTAGATAGGGAATAGGGGGTCCTGTATATCAGACAGGTAGACGCTCACCTGAGCGCCCGGTGACTAAGTGAAGAAGGTAAGAAAGTGCTGCAACGCTGGCGGCTGCTTTTGAGGCTTGGTTTGTCATGGTTCGCATGATAGATGGAGGAAGCGGGAGCTTCGGTTCTCCAGTGTATATATATATGTGTGTGTGTGTGTGTGTGTGTGTGTGTGTATGGTGTTGAGTTTTAACCACGGAGACACCTTACGATCATCCCGTCCGTTAACTCGTTCGCCTACCGCAAATAGAATCTTACACGCCTTGCGTGTTTCTATTGCCGCCAATGAAGAAACTGTGAAATTTATTTCCGACCGATTCCTCTGATTCTAATGTCTTCCTCGCGAATTAAAAGTTAATAATAAGCTTCTAATCTAACTTTCCACGTAAACCGCAATTTTGGTCCATCAGAAAAGACGAAAACAGATTTCCATGAGAAGCCTTCTCATTCGCGACGTTACTCATAGTTAGCAATAATTCTACGATGACTACGATATGACGATATATGACGAGAAGGTCACAATGTGCGAAGGTCTTTTATTGCATTACAGTTGAAGATATGCGCCGTATCTTGAAGAATAATGAAACCTGCAGCGAGGAAATTAATAAACGTAAGTAGTAAACGTTAGTAAAAGTTGCTGAGTAAGTCGAATATAACTTCTTGTACATTAGCGCGACCTTATAACTGTTCTCATTATGTTTTCCATTATTACTACCGAGTAATTTTAATATTGAGTTTAGTAATACATAAAATATAATATTAATTAAATATTTTCAATTTCATGTAAATAGACTTACACGCTTCTTAAATATTAAATAATTTTCGAATTAATTATTGATTTTCGTTTTATTAAGCTAAACTTAAAAATGTGTAATTTGATATTTTAAATGATATGAAAGTTATTGCATAAGTTTATTGCAGGAAAAATATTTTGAATGAAAATTGTTTAGTTAAATTAAGAAATATATATTGTAGGAAGCAATCTCTCTCTCTCTCTCTCTCTCTCTCTCTCTCTCTCTCTCAATATCGACATTTTGATGTTTTGAAAAAGACACTACGAACATATGCGATAATTGCTGTGACGAATTGACTCACATCACGCCACAGAGAGAAATCAAATTATAATAATTACATCAGACCTGAACATGACATAATTCAATTAACTTTATTAATTGCGCTACGTATGACGTAATGTCAAATTTAGATTTTACAATATCTGATTTTTAGTAACACAAATAACTTCCTTGAGTGAAACAAGACAACATTCTAACATTTAGCAACAAAAATAATGTTTAGATTAATCACAATCGATGAACATACAATCTTCCCAACCGACAGACTTATGTCTCAGGATGAGACGACAAATCAGTCGCGAGCAAATGCCGCGTACGCGTGTAACGGAGCAGAACGGCCCTATAAAATGACTAATGATGTAAGGTGGGTGTAAAGTGAAGCGGCTATTGATTCGTAGACGCATAAATGACACGTCTATCGGCTACCGAGGCCACCAGTCATGCTGAGGTTTCAACTCTTAGCATGGTGAACCCCCAAATCTCCTCACTCAACGACCCGGTAGCTATAGAGACGATGATAAACGGTCCATAGTAGCTGTGGAAGCTGCGGTTTACAATTACCTAGTAATATCTTCTTGCTTCCAAACCGCATAAGAAGGAAGAGAGAGTGATATTAGCAATCCGTTAATTTTTAATCAACAGCAGTATTATTGCAATAAGAGATCCAACTGCGAAATACCTATCGCATGTGTCACGACTATGTTAGATGTTAAAAGACAGGTTAATCGAACAAATTATTAGAATAATGACGATGCCTCTATGAATTATTAATAAGCAAATATGAATAGCGAATTGCGTCGACTGTCACGTCATGATCATTAATTCTTTCAATACATATACGAGATAATTAAATAAAATTTAATTCCGCGAAAGACCAAGAGTAAAAGAAAAAAAAGAAATGAATGACGCGTAATGATAGAAAAGGTGTTTACTTCTGGTTTGACGTGGAATCCAATCAACGTCTCCATTGCGACTTGACCTTACGAGAATTGGGTCGAGGATCCACTTGGAAGATTAATGTTTAGTCTGATTAGTCTCAGGATCTCTCCGAGACCGGCACCTTCAACCATTAACCGATTCGTGATCTTTGTTCATCGCTTGCGAAGCAATTACAAAATCAAAATTCCTATTCCTCTTTTTATATTTTATCCTATATAAATTTACTATTACAGATATATTAATTATTAGCAATAATATTATTGAATCAAACGTAATATGCAATCATTTTACAAATTTCATAAGAATAAAATGTAAAAGTTTAAAAATATTAAAGAAAAATATATCAAAATAACTTATTAAATAATATATTTTCGTGTATTTTTGTTATAAAATATGGTATATACAATATGCACACTTATGATATTAGATTTTAAAATTGCAGTGACAATAAAATAATTACATAATCAATATTTTAGACAAAGTCTAAATTTAACAAAATTTTAAAATTTATTTTTAATTTATTTAAAATTTATTTATAAATATGTATTATTTATATTAATTTATTCAGTAGAGAGATTATATCAAAATTTTTCAAAAAAAATGCAAATAACGTATAACTCTATCGAGATGAAATTGCTTGTTACATGTTGCTTCCGCCGTTTATCAGTTACAATGCGTAGGGTTTGTTTATGTATGTTAACATGGCGTCGGCTTGTCTCCCTACCGCCCATAGGTTTGATTTATAGGCGGAGCATCTGACAGTAGACACCACCCCTAGACGGAAACAACAGCTGTTTCATGCGGTGTGCCGAGAAACTCAACTAGGTTTATGACATCTATGTGACATAAAACAAACAAATTTTTCTTCCTATAATATCGCATGTTGGATAATTCGCCATAAATTAAAAATCGATTTTCTGTATTGCTATTTGTAGATACACATATATTTATCATCTGCAAGTAACTCGATTTTATATGCCGACCGAAAGTAAAGAAGAAATTTACTTTATCATATTTGGATAAAATAAAATATCATAGGTAATATATTATAGGTATCAATAATTTTTTATTATATTGTATACATATATTTATTTTATTATATTATATACTCAGATAACATCGCATGCCAGCACGTTTATTGTGCTTAACATTTCATGCAGTTGAAATGCAGTCACTGTGTCATCCTGTGTCGATAAAGCAGATAATGCTACATGGCGCTATCACAGTGTGCAATTTGAAACCTAAACATGATGTCAGCACGTATAATATATTGGGTCATCTAAAAAGTCTCCGCGGTTTTTTGTCACTAGATGGTATTGATGATCAACACTATCTAGTGACAAAAATCGCGGATATTTTTTAGATGACCCAATATTATACGCTGTATATTATCTTCCTTTATCGTCGACCCTTAATATTAAAATTGGCTATCGCTATAATATTTTTACATAACAACTGGAAAATAAAATTTCGCACATGTTATCGTTGTGATGTACATATACAGTCGAAATTAATATAACTACAGGGTGGGCCATCTATTGGTACGTTTTTAAAAATGCGATCAAATGAGCATACATTGATATTTTTTATTAATTTTTTTTTTGTTGTGAAGCTAAAAGTATCCGCGTCAAGAATGAAAAACGATTTCGTTCATGTGGCTCCCTCTACTGGCCTTACAGTATGCCATTCGGTCACCCCAATTATTAATGACATTTTGGACTACCTCGGCGCCAATTTCACTCAAAACAGTCGTAATATAATGTCATCCACTAACATCCCTTTCTCACGAACTTTCCTCACCAATTTGCGTATAGCTCCTTCGGTGGGTGCTCTATCACGACCCATATTTCTTTTCAAAATTCGTACAGTTTCGGCGACACAGCACTGACTTTGAAAATAAGTTTTTAAAATTTCAAAACGCTCTTCAAGAGAAAACATGTTGTTTCGTGCCGCGGACGGTATGACTAATAAACTGTCAAAATTTCGGGTCTGTAGCTCGTTCGGTGTTGCCATACAACGAAATTCAAAAACGTACCAATAGATGGCCCACCCTGTATATTGAAATTAATATAACGAGATATGCTGTCACTGTGCTTATCAGATGCGGAATCAGCTGAACATTTGCACAGAGACAGCAGTCATTGTACGCGTGCGTGCATTATACGGCATAGTAAAAACATTTTCTTATCTGGATATCTATAATATAATTATCTTTTTGTTTTATAAAAACAAAAAGATTAATACCAAATATCAAAGATTATCACAATATTATTAAGTGTCTTATCTTTGCCTCCAATTTTCATCGCAAGAGATTACAGTTTCCTATATATACATTCTACAGTAATTTAACTTTATCAACGTATTTCATCATATATTGATAAAATAATTATTATCTTTTCAAATTTACTTTTGTGGATAAATTAATGTTTATATTTACATTGTTTTCTATAAGTATGAGTAAATTACATTTCATATTTAATAAAGTATAATATATAACCCCATTAATTAAATATATAAATATATCATTTTACGAAAACATAGAAAACTTTATCTGTGATATAAAAATGACATTTATTTTACAAACATGTGGGCGAAATTTTTAATTAAATTATGTTGTTTTATTTATTGTATAATTTATATTATTACTTCTTAAACTTATGTAGCTCGCACTTATTAAAATGACATCCAGCCTATCTAGCTTTAGAATATGAAAAAGCGAGGAAAGGAATGTATATTAATTATTTATTTATACCCGTTCATAATTTTTACTTTTTAATTTTTTTACTTAATATAATTTTATTGAAGTATTCGTAAAGAATATGCTTTTTTTTGTTGATGACATTATTGAAATCAACGTAAGTCGTGTTTAGGAATTTGATAATTATAATTTATTTCAAAATTTGATTTTGATTTCTATTTTTGTCGAAAATCCAACTTCATACATGTATGAAATCATATAAAAGCATAGAATTTCATAAGGATACAAAAATAATGAATGTAATTTATCATTCTAAAGTTTTTTGCTACCCACAAAAAATTGGTCTATGACTTGTATTTAAATATTCTATAATATATATTCTTATAATATGTATTCTTTATTTATATTTTTATATGCTTAATAATTCGTTTATGTTTATCTTTGTTTAAAAGTTATATCAATGTAACAACAAATATTTTAACAATTTAAATGTTTTTTTATTTTTTAATTTGTTTAGATAATTATATATCTGCAAATATGAATCTCTAGCTTATAAAAGTTATAATAATTTATGAAAGCCATGATTTACTTTGCATATTATTATGAATAATACAGCTTAAAAAATATATATTTGAACTATATTTATATAATATATATTAATTATTATTTTTAGATTATACAATATATATATATATAAAAATTTTTATATTTAATTTAAATATACATACGTATGGAATAAAGTATATCATAAAAAATAAAATAATTCCTTCCCTTTCAAAATGACGATGTACTCTTCAATAAAGTTTGCTATTACTTAATATAGAATTTTCGATTATTTCGAATGGGACTTCTTAATAGAAACTTCACTCGGGATTGGCAGCATCTGCGAGAAAGTGGCAGTGGATACGACCTTAGTCGAGCCACGAGAGGGGAATCAGCGATCCGGTGTTGACGCCTGAAATGCTGTCCGATCGATCTTCGTCAGACTTGATTTCGCAGCAGTACAATCATCCAACAAATAGAACTGTACGTTGCCCTATGCGGAACCACGTTCCCCAAAAACTTCACAACTGCCGTCTGTTGTCAACAGGCCTTGCCGAACTTACGCCTAAAATCCTTCCTCTATTCAGCTCAACCGGCTTCATTGCTTGTCTTCGAATCGTGTCAGTTTATAACACGGTTACAAAGAATTTCTATTCGATTATAAATCATTGGAATCAAAAAAACTCGCACAAAAAAATCTTTGTAATCTTATAACTTCGCTGCGATTAAGATGTCTCATTGAAGGTAGCGTGTACAGGACACGCGGCATGATTGATTCTTCTGCGTGTTATCGTATTTACCGACGACGACGTCGTTTTAATTAAAACGTTACTGCCCTTAGTACTGCCGGAAACTGGGCTAATGTGTCAACTGGAAGTGACATTCCACATTGTTTCGTGATTACACGTCCGTTTAACGATAGCAAATTGATGCTCGAATTTTTCAATTATCATTTTTATCCATTGTTACGAATTCATTCTGTTATAAATTAATCATTTCTTACGATTTTATCGTTCCTTTTTTGAAATCTACAGAAACATACAATTTTCTAAAATTTAAATTTAATTCAAATATTTGAATATATATTTAAAATTACCCTTTCATCTGTAAGTGTAATTTTATATCATGAAACTTTTCTAGGTAGATACTTGATAAATTATAAAATCTTTATAAGTTATAAAATCTTTTCGCATTAATTTTTCTAACAATTCCGCCTTCTATTATTTTAAACTGCTATTTTATTTTATTAATTTAAATTTTTTTTTAAATTATACATAAAAAATTTTGAAAAACTTACACTTATGAATAAAATAATAACAATGTTATTGAGGTTATGATGATATTATCTTGATATTATCTTGATCGACGAATCTTTAAAAATTTAAGGATGAAATTTGATGATATAGAGCGAATATTTCGCCTAAAGTAACGGACATGCGAATACGCGAACTAGCAAAAGCGAATAGAGGCAATAGCAACGAGAAGAATGTCATAGCTAGTTGTTTCTGAGCAAAGAGGGAGGCTGACATTTTCATGATGGATGGTCGCCGCCCGTTAAAGCTGCAGTTGCTGTTGCTGCTACCACCGTCGGTGCGATCGCTGCAGCTATTGCTCGCTGCTGGAAATGCGGAACTGACTCCGATTTTAAGAAATCCATCGGAACTTATTCTGTTCGATTTCTTAACATAGTAAGATAATAAAAAGCTAACCACATGTATCAATTATTACATTAAAATTCTACTAGAAAACAAAATGAAAAAAAGAGTATTAATATTTGAATCTTTAGAATTCGTGAAAGGAACATTATTAATACATCAATAATTCTATTAAAAATATTCACTCAAGATATTCTGAGACGTAGACTATATGGATTTTATTTATAATTTATATTGCTTTTTTTTAAAATAGCCAGAGAAGCTTATACTTGAATGTTTTGTAAAATTTATTACTTTGAAAAAGTGAGTTGTCATCGTTGAAAACAAAAATAGCGAAAGAAAATGATTTGATGAAAGAAGAGAAGAAAACGAACAGCATTGGAAAAGTGAGACAAGAGCTCAAACAAGTGGATAAAGTACGCATCTAATACCGCTACGCACAGAAGCATATATACGTGCAAGCTTTAGCTATACGAGGTATTCTGTGCTGCGCGCCGGTGGGAGCGTGCTAATGGCTACTGACATGCAGTTTTGATGGATCGAGCACCACTCTTCCTCTTTTCCCATCCCACAACGGCGGAATATGCGACTCTCGATACTTTCCCGTCTGAGAGAAACAAACGCGAGAGCGAAGAAACGCTGAATTAGAAGGTCACGACTATGGAAAAGAAAACATCATGTATAGATGTAGAAGTAAAATTGTGAAAGAAGAGATTAATTTGAAAAAAAAAAATAAATAACTACGTTTCCAAGTAACTTCGGCATAATTATTTGTGTAATGGTTTATATATATCTGATATAATTATTTAATATTATTATGTTAAAAATATGGCTGATGTAGATCAAACAAATGCCAATCTACAGATAAAGCACTTCTTCCGTTCACTAATTCTATAAATTTCATTCACAATTTACAAAAGTTGCAGAAACAAAATTTTCTCTGTTATTTAATATATTTCGCATCTTTGTCCAATCAAATTTGTCTCTTACTGTACATAAATTGTGAACATTTACAATACTTTTCTATAAAATCAAGAACAAGACATAAACTTTTTCTATAAAACTATACTTTTCTATAAAATATACGAAAGAGAACTTGTTGTACTGGGAAAGAAATTATCACTTCTAAAAAATATATAAAGCAACTAACATCGATAGATTAGGAGATAGTGTTAGTGTTATCTCAACAGAATCACACTTAGCATGAATCCCAACTTATATTATAGCTGTAGCAGAGCAGCATCGGAGCAGCGGACCACGTATTCGCGTTGTCCACGTTGACGTATCTGTCCCTAAGGATACAGTTCTGATTCTGAGGCCTAAAGGACCAGACACCGTAGGCTGAACTCAAAATTCTCATTGACAATCTATTCACCTTCGCTAGCTCGATACATGTACATAACACAACGCGAGACATCCATTCGTACCAACTTTTAGAGATATCTTTTCATAGGAGTTAAACAGAATCATGTGTATAATATATGGAATTAATACACTAATTTCTAAATAAATTATTTCAATTTTATCGCGGATAGTATAAAAAACATTCATATATTAAATCAATTGTTTCAAGTTGTAATTACTCTTTTTATTATTAAGGAATCGAATGTAAATATATGAAAATAAAAATGTAAATAAGTGAAAATAAAAATGGAGCTTCTTATTTATCACAAAATACGAATATAATCTAAATTTGTTTATACATTTTTGTGTAACTGCAAATTTCTAGACCCATGCTGGAGACCCACAATTCAAAAATCAGCCTTCAATCTCGAGGAACGACGAGTCGGTTACATGTTTTGGGGGATTAAACGCGTGACTACGAATACGAATCCTCAGGGACACGACGAGAGGTCTCACAAAGTGTAGGATCGTGTACGTACCTTCCGTCGAGTCTCCCCTGGGATTTTCCTTGTACCTGGACCATCGCGATCAGAACCCGAAGGACCACCGGATATGGCCAACCGTGTTTGAAAATATAACATATAAGCATATGGGTTGAGACCGCGCATAATCAGAATTTTCAACGGTCTTAAGATATTTGGTTATCGAAAAATATTGTCATTTACATAAACGAAGAAAGATTCAAAGATATAACAAATTATTTTGTAACCGTAGTATTTCAAATAAGAAATCAGGTTCGAGCCGAAGAGTTATGCGAAACGTGAAATCCTTTGAATTCGCCGCATTGAAGCGTGTCACGATTACATCAGAAATCTGTCGATTATTACAAACTGACAGCTTCAAATCTGGATCGCTATCTTCGAAGAAAAGATGCGTTCTTTCCCCTGCATCTCCGGGAAGAATTAATTAACAGTGTTGATAATAATCTTGAAATGGGACCGAAATCAAATCGTTGAATAAATAAAATGATTGTTTAACATAGAACGGCAACTGTCTTCTCGATTTATTGTCTTTATCATTCTTTTCTTGGTTATTATTTACTTTAATTGTTGTTTTTAGTTATCATACAATTATTAAAATAAAATAATACGAGGAAAAGTAAACACATATAATCATTAAAGATAACTGTATCTACTATATCTACGTAGATTATACGCTATCGTCTAAAGTCTTATCAAGCAATACACTCATTGCTTATAAAAAACGAATGTTGCTCCAGACCTTGCAAATCATCATAAAATATCAAAAAATATATCATAAAGTGTATCGATCATTTTTCATTCGAAACGGAAAGAATATGTATAAAGATTAACAAAATAGTTATACAAATATATATAAATTTTAAATTTTTTTCATTAATATTTATATTCCCACATTTTCAACAATCATTATTGGTGTGTCATTATTAATTATTGAGCAAAAAATAAGAAGACTGTCTCGACACAACGACCAATCTAATGCAGTAAGTTAAATGACTTAAGTGCAGGTATCTGTTCTTATCTCTTGGTCCAGTTGCAGCCAAATCGAATTCTGTATCGGCCGTTCCCGGAGCTGACAGCTATCGCTAGTTAGGGAGAAAGAGATCTAAGGAAGGAGACGAAGGGACTGAATGACACGGTCACCGAAAATGACAGGTACACGGCCTCGGAGGAACTGTGGACGAGAACTCGATATCGCGACCGCATCTGATACAAGTCCTGAAACGGTCAGCCTCGTCATCTCCGTCGCTCTTTCTGTAGTCTCCGTGTCTGCCTGCCAATATACCTACCTGTCAACACACGCTGCATTCAATTAATTCGGGGCCCACGCCGTGCCTGCGTAATGACGCGGAAATCAAGCCTATCCTGCTACCCTCTCTTTCCATGTGCCTCTCTCTGTGTCGAATCTTCTTCCTTCGTCTCTTTATTGTTCTCTATCTAATTCTTATTCTCGATTACCAATGTATTGAACTTGATATCTAAATTATTGCGACTTATACGAATAGACTTTATACGAATAAAGTAAACCAAATACTTATTTATTTAATACTTTTGTAACTGTAAATAAAGACTATGAAAAAATTGTTTTTATGTCAAATGACAGATTAATAAATAAAAGATAATAGCAAACATTTTATAAATATTTAAACATTTTACAGAAACAAAACTACAAAAATGTATGAAAAAAGCTTATTCCATTTTCATAATAAAACGTGTTGTTCCTAAAAACATAAACTTGTATATATTATATAATTTATAGTTTGTTGTATTATTATTTCACATATTCAATTACTATTCTGAAAACAAAATTTTTTAAAGAATCTTCAATATTTATTTAAATAAATAAATCGTTTTTATTTTATATTGTAAAATCCAAAAAGAGTAATCTTTTGTTTATTCTGTATCGAAACATAAGGAATGCGGAAAAATTCAGAGATTAAAGATTTCTCGAATTCTTATCTTATCTCGGGTAAATAATTCAAGTCTCGCCGATGCTATCATGAGGTTAAAGAAACAACCTCAACTGACCAACTATTAGAAAAATAAAATTATTTCTCTAATATATATTTGTTATAACATAACTGAGAGAGATTTATTATTATTATATTCTAGCTTAAAAAGGCATATAAAATAGCATATAAAATATTAATACATAAAAAGATTTAGCATAAAAGATATTAGTACAAATATAAAAAATAAGTTTTTCTAACAATACAATTTACATTCTAACAAAATAATAAAAGAAGCAGCAATATTAAACATTATTACTGTTTTATAAATATAATTATACAATATAACTTTATTATATTATATTATGAGGAAATTAATGTTAATATTAAACAACACTTATTATATAATATTTATTCATCTCTCTCTCTCTTTATAACTTTATAAAAAAATGTTCCATTAAAACAACTTATTCTACGAATTATAACGTAAGTATTAAAATAAAAAGTAAAAAAAAATTATTCATTTGTTCAAATAAATTTTTACATAAAATACATTAAGTTGATATTCATATGCATAACTAAAGCTTGTTTACGGACGAAACAGAAATACACGATCGTACCAGCCACCCCTTGGTTCGACGCGTCCATTCATTAGCACTTCATATCCCGTAGCGACGTGCTGGTAACGAGCCTGTCATAATTACCGTGCTAACTTTATTACCGCGAATGCACGTTCTCCTTCATGCGGCTATGATATTCGTGCGTCATAGGGCAGATCCAAGCCGTACCTTCTCGCTGTAGAAGGGCACGGAACATAATCCCTCAAACATCAACCCTGCACGACACACGTTCATCGATTTAGTGTCATTAAATATGAAGGCAAATGTAACAGAAATTCATGAAATATACAACGGACAATAATAATGTTTTGCAGATATTTTAAATTGTTATGTAACAATATTAAGTAATATAAATTCAATTAACTCGCTAATTATTTGCGATCCTAACGTTACTTGTGTAAATTAAATATTTATATATAATAATTATAAAATAATACCGAATTATTACAATATTATTATATCATTGTTATGACATTTTTATGCATGTAGTTGTATATAAATATTGTATAATCATTTTACTTTATATTTACAACTTCCGATATATCAAGTTAAACAAAAGGTGCAAAAAGCTGATAATAGCTTTGATAATAAGCTTGTTTCTAACTCTCAATATTTGCTTTACTGCGCGGACACAGAAGTTACATACTCATCACAATCACTTGAATGAATAATTCTCTCGCCTTTCTAACAC
This sequence comes from Acromyrmex echinatior, assembly GCF_024713525.1. Taxonomy (NCBI): domain Eukaryota; kingdom Metazoa; phylum Arthropoda; class Insecta; order Hymenoptera; family Formicidae; genus Acromyrmex; species Acromyrmex echinatior. The sequence goes on along the minus strand of NC_141853.1, from coordinate 14,334,508 downwards.
CAGCACCTAATTACATTTATTCAATATTTACTACGATACGATCAACACGTAGAACAGACTAACTGTGAGTCAGGTTGAATGAAATGGCATATCGAGCATTGCAAAGTCATTCTGCGTGTCTGCTGAATAGTTCCCCAACATAACTGCCGACGTTTTCCTATCTGTGTCATGAAATTTTCCATATTTATGTGTTCTGATAATGATACAAATGTAATACATTCCAAATTTTCAATGATACACATAAAATATTTCTCTTTTTTACTCTCCTCTACATAAACATAGCATTAGAATATTTTAAACAAAAATATTATGTAAAAAACTATATAAAAATATATATAACTATTATTTATTTGAAATTTTTTAATGAATTTTTTTCGTTATTTTTTTAAATTGTGGGTCCACATTTAAAGAAGGCTTTTCTTCGATAAATATGCACTTTTATTTCAGAAATTCTATAGTATATGTAACGTGAACTATATGTTAAATATGTGCTAATATCACTACAAGAGCGTTCTGAATACAAGCCATTGACTTTATTTAACTATGAGAATACAACTATTTCTTTCATTTTGTATTTTGATTTAAAAAATACTAAAGTAACTGAAATAGAAAATAAATCTACAATTATCTTCAATATTTTTAATATTATCTGTAAATGTATTTGATATTACATTCACATTTATGCTTAACTCGACAAAGCTGCGCGTAGTTAGAGCAGCAATCGAGTAACTCTCATACGGAATGATTGATGACTCCATTGTGCAGGGTTTCCCATGTCCCTGGTACGATTTCGTGCGAGCGGCATACAAAAAGCCAGGCGCCATTTCGAAAATGAACAGAATTATGGAAAATTCTGACCGGAAGATCGATTGGATAATAGATTCCGAAGGAGAGTTGTACGTACCAAGCTCCAATTCTAAATCCGAATCGTTTCGTTTAAAGGTTCGAATATTTCTTAAAACTTGTGTAACAAATGTAGATTCTTATTTTCAATGTGATTGAATATTTTATTAATAAGAGGAAAGAGAAAAAAGTTAAAGAAAGACAATTATTCGATATCTCGTTAACAGCGATATAAGAAAAATAACGATTAAGAACTTCATCATAGCTAAATAAATCTCATAAAATATACCTAATAAATCATAAAATTATAGTTTCTTCTTCAAGTTTTACAACATTTTTGTAAATAAAATACTTGATATTAAATGGAATAAACGTAATATAAATAGAAATATGTGTAGAAGTTATTCTTTCCCTCGAGAAAAGATATTCGAAATTTCGGTTCTATATCTTTTTTGGTTCGTCTCTTCTTTCTTCTTTTATTTCACGCGGTTTCAAAACTCCCATTTTCCTCGCAGAAAGTGACATCGTTTTAGTGGAATGTAGTGCATCATTTTATAAAGACGGAATCCTTCTGAAAATCCCACGCGATTCTCTCAATAGACAGCTGTCTGTTCGTCAGTAGACACCCGCTGAATTGTTGTGACTGGTTCTTTGATGGACACAACACCCAACATCTGAAAACGTACTGTTTAAGACGTGACATCTGGGTGCGCTGGACAATTAACGTTAGGCGCTCTTCAAATATCATCTCAAGCAGTTGACACGTTGACAGAAGTCAAAGTTACATATCTCAAATAGTAAATATTCCTCTATAAGCAAACACAGAAAGAAGGATATTTTTCAAAGTTGTTTTTAACACTTCTGTTAAACATTATTGAAGAAATGCTTTTGAATTAACTTTCTAATCATAAAACATTGTTGAATGAGATACTTAATATTTTCCGCTTTATGATTTAAAGTTATTTTAATTGTTTTGCTATTGTTTGTTAATCTTGAATAAAAACACGTTATAATTTCCAACACGGGGAGAATTTTCTTTTAAAATTTATCCTGAAAATATAGTTGTGGTACAATACAATATTTTAAAGATTTTTGCCATGCACTTCAGTAAAATTAATCGAACTTATTTTATATTTTATTGTAGTTTGATTAATGAATGGAGAGAAAAACACGGAGAGAAATTTACATTAAAATTCTTCCAAATACAATGTCGTTCCACTATCATATTTTCAGGTTGAACTCTAAAAAAAAGTTTTCTCCGATAATATAGTATAATTGTTAATGAGAAAATTAATGTATGTTATATGTAAACAATATCCTGATGCTAGAGTAGAGGAGTTTTAACAGAAAAAAAGAAGCATTTTAGAAAGCGACGGATTATTGTGGCTTGCAGATAAAAGTCAGGACTGCAACAAAACGACTATAACTCAGCATGACAATGCAGGTGCCTCATCCCACGTCAAATCTCAGCATGATGCCACGAGACGACGGGTACTGGACCGATTGAGTAGACTATAATTGTTTAATGGGATTAGAATCCTAAGAAAAAGTTTACGCGTCGACTGGAAAGAAAGGTGCTGATATTTATCCAACATTAGATCAAACTAAACCCAAATTTACTAGTTTAATCCTCGCAAATTTCGACAAACACATCTTCCAAATATTTACCTGAGAAATTACACTTTGTCGATGAAAAATCGTGCAGTATAATTGTTTTTGTATCAAATTTCTCTGCCATATTTCTCTAATAACGGTAGAAACCTTCATAGACAAGATACTAATTATTATTAACTTTACATTAAATTAAGATTCGCTACTTAAATGTTTTGATAAGTTCATTATCTAAAAGTTTCGGCACGAGAAAATCATATAATTGTGTGTAAGAAATATTAAACACCTTAAAATATTAAAAACCTTATTATTAATTGATTTTTAAGTACATTTCAATTTTTAACTTTAATTTAACTTTAATTTTACTATCAAAATGAATTACTGATATATAGTAATAGTATATTATAAAATAATACACACACACACACACACACACACACATACATACAAAACGTATTTCTTAAGAAACTTTAAACTTGTCCTAAGCATAAACCGTTTATTGTTAACGATATTAAGATATTATATGTATACCAACAATATTAATTTTAACTGTACAAAAATGAGATATTTAAACTCAAAGATTAAAATGTATGAAAAATCTGAATTACACATATTGCGATAAAGATAAGGTATGTAACTGCGCGTCCAAGTGAAAAAGATTAGCCGACAGCAAGAATCAGAACTATCAAACGTCACTGCGGCTCGATCAAGATGAAGATTCCCTGGTCTGATGTACGGAACAGGACGGATGTCGCGGGTGGCCGCAGGTGGCGCCCTCGATATAAGCTCTTCTGACTGAACTGCTGATACGGGACCATGCTTCTAAAACTCTCACGGTGGAATGTGTCATCCTGTCACTGTGCTCTCGCATGGGGTAAGAGATATCCCATGGGCCGTCACGCGTCCTTCGGACGAGCGAGCTCTTGTCACTTTTCTCGGATCCCCTTATTGCCAAAAATGTTCACAACTCATCTGTTAAATAATAAGAAATAATTAGAAATGATGTTTCTCCTACAGTTAACTTATTTAATATAATATCGTGATTATTAGTAACTACAGCAGTCCCTTAATAATACATTAAATTTTATTGTATAATATTATTCGGTTTCTTTTTATTGCGTTATACGTACAGCCTTAATATACGATCCTTTAGAGTTATATTTATTCTTAACTATCGTTATTAAGAAGCTTATTATTATTTATAGCACTAATTAAACTTTAAGTATTATATTAATAATATATAAAATAAATATAGCATATAAAATGTAATGAAAGTAAGTATATAAAATAAAGTAGCTATTTAATTGGATCGTATCATCACATACATATAATCATATTTTCTATAAACATAAGAAAATTGAGAACAAAATTTAAATAAATAAGTTTATAATAATAATTTTAATAAAAAGATATCATCTGTTAAATTGCATTAGAAGAGAATGCTTTGTATATTTTTAACTTTTAGTTTGAGAGAGAGAAAGAGAGAGAGAGAGAGAGAGAGAGAGAGAGAGAGAGAGGAGTTTTCAGACTTTATTGAAATAAGAAACTATAATCTATTTTGTGTTATACATATTTCATCTTTCTTAAATTTAATTTGCAAAATCTTGTATACTTATAAAAAAAGGCTCTAAGTTTATTGAAAAGTCAGTAAAGTATAATAACGTAATAAAAAAATAAAATCTTTATGAGCGCGTATGTTAAGTTTATAGAAAAGTACTATTTAGAAATATTTCTAATAATTATATAAAATTATATGCAATTACAAACTATTAAATCATGTTCTTTGGTGTTTTAACTGTTTTAAAGATAATTGTAATTTTATATTTAATAAACAGTTTAATTCTCAATTGAATAGATATAAAATTTTATATTTTTTAAAATAATAAATTAATAAAAATTAAGTGTTTCAAGCAATAAAGAGAAATACTTGAAATACTTAAAATTAATTCTTTATAAATTTTAAAAAAGTTTTTTAGAGATGTAGCGTCGAATGTGATCTAGTCCTTCGCTATATCTTTAGAAGTAGTGTATTGTCATGTCAGGGTTTCGACGACGTGAGGATGATGAATATCCTAGCAGTCTGAAGAGTCACAAATTGTTTCGTGCGTCGCCCGCCTGTGTGACCAAAATATCTCTTTCTTATTTATTAGCGTGACATTGCAGCTACCAAATTAAATTATCTGTCTTCGCTTTTTTTTAGACATTATAAGTCAACACAAAAATTATCTACAGAGATGTACTTTATTTGTTTCACATTTATAATGTATATTTTTGTTTTTCTCTTATTAAAAATTCATTTAATAGAATTTGTAAGATAATACAAAATTAACTATCAGTTAACTAGTTCTCGGCATTTTAAAGTATTTAATATAAAATAGGATTTATGTGTGTGTACAGTAGATCAACTATAATAATTAAACTATCCAGTTATAATAAAAACGCAGAGGATGTTTGTACCTTGATATCTCGAGGCGAGCAAGACACGCAAGTACATAGAAAGAGCCATCAAGAGCGTGGAAAGAAAAAAGGCAGAAGGCACAAAACAACCTATCCAGGGGATGGAAAGGCGGAGGTTGCTTGCGTCCGGATAGCATAGAAGGTGGGTACCGAGATATAATACCCGACTCCTACCAGCGACGATAAGTGTCAACTGCAGCGTGCCAGATAAAAAGAAGGAACGAAAAATAAAATTCACACTGGTGATCCATCATGAAGCAGTGGACTCGGGGCGCGCAGACTCATTCGCGATTGGCTGGCACCGCCCAATCTCCATCACGTGACTACATCTAAGTACCGCCCACCAATAATGGAGACTCCCCCTGGAACTAACCTCACGCAGCGCAATACCTCCACTCTACGGCTGGGTGATACGCCCAAGCGAGAAAGAGAAGGAAAACTTAAACACGCCAGACCACTGCGGGTCAGTCTCACCTGTGTGCAGCTTTCCGCTACGCTAGTCCACCTCACCAGTCCACTCCAACGGCCCATGTTGGACGGATCGACTGCACGAGTGTCTGCACGGAATCACGGATTATTTTTGTGGATGACGGTTAATGTTTCATAGTGCTCGCGAATTGGTATCGTTAACTGTTCTCGGAAGAGAACAGTTAACTACTCACTTTAATTACTCACTTTCAGGACGTATCAAATTAAAATCTTGAATATTTGCTATAAAGTTTTATCAAGCTATTATATATTTTCTGTGTGATTTTGGTGCGCACTTGTGACAACTTAAAGATTTAATATTTAGTTGCATCTGTGATTTTGTGCAACCCGACATGGACATTTATTGATTTATTTGAGACTTTCGCGATTTCGATATCTTGCCAAGTACTAGTTAATTTTGTGCTTATCATAAATGTGTTTAATAAGACAAATTTAAATGTTTACTCTTCTGTGGTATTTGTGTAAAATTAAAAGATTGTAAATTTTTATATACAATGTTGAAATAAACAATTGAGAAAACAGTGGCCAATTTTAGTCATGATGTAAATCATTTCTCTTCTTTCCATTTGGACAGTACACATTGGAGTTGTCGAAACAGTGGGTGGTCAATTGATTCGTCTCTCCGTTACGAGGATGATGATGATGGACATGGGCATGTACGGGACCTATGGCAAACCTGACTCATATCCTAACTATGTGTTCTCGGGTCAAGGAAATCATCATCATCATCACCACCACCAGCCTTCATCCGTCGGTGGTCACGTGTCTGTGCCTCCTTCCCCAGAGGTAGCTCCAACTCATTACTACCCCCAGACTGCAGTGGCGCCATATTCTTCATCGTCTTCCGAGAGTTTCTTGACCGCCGATTCGGGCACATCGTCCAGTACGCCGCCTCAAGGCTTCTACTCTCCGACGGGTGCCGTTCTCCACGAGAATGGCTCCACTACGGCGATAATTTCTTCGGAGAATGGTCTGAGCTACACCAATCTGGATTACGCGTCATCCTCATCGTATCCAAATCAGCAGCAGCACGCAGTAGCCTCGGTGGATCCGCATCAAAGTTACCACGTTCAACAGCCTCCTTACAGAGAAGATTCTCATCATCATCATCATCACCATCATCCACCCAGTAGTAGCAGCTTGCATCAAACTACGGTACCCCCAACTAGTCATCCAAGAACGGAGCACGATCAACAACTCCATCATCAATCTTCTAGTCATCACCATCATCATCATCACCATGAACCCGATTATCCAATAACAGTTGGTGGAACTTCGAATTATCTTCATCAACTACCCTCCTCGGACGAATCTTTGCATTATCAAACTCAGATTCAACAGAGCGAGTTTTCCACGCATCCGTCGGCACATTATAAAGAAGAGAACTCGGACACAACTACCTATCACATTTTGCAACAATCCAGTCACCTTCAACATCCTCATCAGCACGGACATCATCATCAACAACAACATTCGCATGCGCATCATTCGCAACAACATCAGCAGCAACAACAACAGGCGCAAGTACCCACGTACAAGTGGATGCAGGTCAAGAGAAATGTACCCAAGCCAGTCGGTAAGTGGCCACTATCCACACTTGATTTAAATTTCCGGTCGAGTCGACGCCTATGTACAGTGAGCAAACTAGCGTGAAATTAGGTATTCTGTGGGCGCGATCCAGTAGCCATTCGTTAAACCTCGTTCAGCTTGATTGCTTGTTCATAGATTGGTATATGAAGATGCAGAATCATGGCTATTTTATCTTTCATGGTCCCGTTATTTGAGAAGCTATCATTGCCGGATCGTGCGCCACTGTTTATTTTTGAAATTATATATAACCACAGTAATTCAATTTAATTCAATTATTTCTGCGACAAATATATATATATATATATATATATATATTAAGAATATTAAAAATTTGAAAATTATTAGTATGTTTTCTAACTGATATTATTAATACAAATTTTTTCCCGTAAATTTCACAGAAAAAGTACGTTATTGCTATTTACATGTTCATCATTATGAATATTTTATGTGCATTTTATATCTAATTAATATTACATTTTTATGAAATATTTAAAATTGTTTTATTATTTATTTTTTAATACAAAAAAATTTTTATAAAAGTTTATAGATAATATTTATTTGTTGATTACTAACGAAACAATCTCAGTTCCTGAAAGTCATAATTTGACCCAATTGATTCTCATTAAAGTAAGATACTAATAAAAGTAAGTAAAATACTTTATATAAATTCAGTAAAGTTATTATTTTGTAAAGTAACATTTGATAAAAGATCAACAATTTTTACATAGATGGTCTTCAATTAAGATTGTCAAACAAGGTGGACAGTTTGTCAAAGACAGAATGTGACATGCTATTCCGTAATCGCCAAGTCAGTGACTTTCAAACAATCTGTATGTATGAGAATTAATAAAGTGCGACATGTAATCTCGGCTTGCCATAATCATTAATCATACGCGCACTATCCAATAATACGGTCTTATGAGAACTTAATGTCATTAGTCTGCAATTTGCCGTATTTCTTATTGATTTTCTTTTATCTTATCTTTAACGGATAATGTTCACATAAATCTTTGGTCTTAACTAGTTTTTTAACTCCAAATTAAATTAAATTTATAAAATTTAAAATGAATTAAGTTTATTACACAATATTATTTCAGCCGTTTTTAAAACTTATACTTAAATTTGTTACTAATAATAATAATATAATGTAAAACGTAATTACATTTATTGTAAAAACAATCATAATAAACGAATAGTAAATGAGAATGAGTTTATAAAAACAGAAATCCAAATTATCATTTGGAATCATACCTATTATGTACGTGAATTCTGAAATAAATAATATTTTCCAAAATATTTGAAACGAAAACTTATCAGCACGTATGATATACCTTACCTTATAATTTTATTTTAATTTACGCCTATGAGACTATTGTAAACTCAATTGATAAGATTAGACACACAAAGTAAGTAATAAAAAATGATATTGAAAAATGCCTTTCTATCTTTATCATGCATCAACTAAATATTAATAAACATAAATAGTCCAAAATGTGTTTATTATTATATATTCTAGTATAAATTGCATTCTTTTTACTATATATAAGCTATGATATATTTTTACTTTAATCATTATATTAATTTTAATTACAATTCGTTTATAATAAAATGAAATAGTATGCTTTTATTTAATTATATTTTGCTGTCTTTTGATAAATATATATCTAGAAATTTATATATCTAATATTCTAATTATCTAAGAATTTATATTATATCTAATATATTCTAAAAATAAAAAATAAATTTTTATAAGAATCTTTAAATAAAATTTATTACAAAAAGATTATAAAATTATTTAATGATCAACTAACAAAAAACTTTTCTAATAATGTTTTTCATATATTTTATAAAATAAGAGAATTAGTAAAGTAAAAATACAGTGCAAATGTATTTTTAAATATCGGGAACATGCATTTTATCACGATCACATGTGTATAAATGTACCTCTGGATTTTATTATACAATAATAATAGACCATTTTTTAAGATTATGATAAGACTTATCTAAATAAACCCATCTTACACTCAAATTATCAGATTAATTTTTAATAATGATAAGATAATTCATTAAATAAGTAGGTATATTTATGATAAATGTATTCTAATGTCAAATGTATTGCTAAAAAAAATACATTTATTTATATTTTCTTATATATTGCAATTTGAATATTCTTATTATCCATAATTTGTGTAGCCAATACTATATCAACAATAAGATATTATATAATATGGATACTATACAGATTAGAATAATGTACTACATAATATGGATTTGCGAATTGCAATAATCTAATTAATATTTTTAGCTAATCTTTTATTATTTAAATAAAGTATGTACAGAAAATATAAGTATACAAACATTTAATTTCATAATGTAATTAAATTAAATTATAAACTATAAATTAATCTACTAAAACTTAAGTCTTATTTGCTTGTGATATAAAAAAGTTTGATTTGTAAATAATTTCATTACAAATAAATCAATTTGAAATTGGGCAATAAATATGTCTACAAGGAATTCGATATCTTAATTTAAAAATTATAGGAGGAGGATCCAAAACGCGCGTCTATTATATGTATGTATTGGGAAATAAAATTATAATTCGCAACTACAACTAGCGTCGGCTCTCAGTAGGCTTTTTAACTATCATTGATTATTAAAAATTATAACTAAAACCAGATATGGCCTACCTAAACTTTATGATTTTTTCTAATTTTTTTTATAAGTACAAAATTTAAAACTAATGGTTGGATTTAAAAAAGGAAATATTTCTGAATATTAAAAGGAAGTAAAATGTTTTCAAATATTTATATGAGTGCACAATGAAGATTTTAAGAAAAAGTACCTTTAGATCATATTGGATACATATATTAGACACTTAGATAAAATTATATAAGTTCCCCTCTTTTCTGTAAAATAATATTAGAAAAATAAAAAATAAAGTTACTTTTATGTTTTATTTTTATTTTTATCCAATGTTATTTTTATGTATAAAGAATATAAGTTTATTATTAAATTGAACATTTATTGACACATTAGAATACACAAAGAACTTCCAAATTATTGATTTATCTACTTATTTACTGATCTACTTATTTTCATGATATTTAGCAAATAAATTAGAGCATTCCATGATCTGCAATATTGGTTCTATCGTACAAAAACTTCTTCTCTCTTTGGTTATAAACAAAACGTTATGACGAAAATATAAACTAAATATAGTATTGTAAAATATAAATACAGAAATACAATAAAATAAATTACAGAAATTAATAACCATCTTTTGACAGAGAAAGCAATTATTTACGAAATATTACATCATGATTACGACGTTCTACATTTTGCTTTACTGACAATAACAGAATAAACAAACTGAGCAATAATTAAACTGATACAATCGAGTCAGACAAACAACCTGCACAATTTACTAGTGCTATCTGTTGAATTTACCATGTAATTACAGTAGAGCATACTACTGCCGTTATAACACATTTTACGTGTTTCAAACAGACTCAAATCTATGTGTTAATTAACACAAAATGCATGAATATGTTAGAAGGTAATACAAATATCATTTAAGAAGATAAACTCAAAAAAATAATACTGATACGATTTGTAAATATATCGTGGAAACATATTTTTTTCAGTAATAAATCAACATTTATAATATTAAATTAACACATATTTTATTTATTCATCTTAAAATTTACTTTTTAAAATACATTATTTTTATATTATTTATTTATTTACTCATAATTTATGTACTTTGATACTAAGAAATATTGAAATCAATTTAACATAAACTATTTAAATAACATAATCACATTATGTAAAATTAACGCTCGAATATATTAAAAAATTCAACACAAAATATTAACAAGGATTTGAGTGGATTGTTTATAAACACAAATACAAAATGTTTTTTACTGTATAGGGCATGGTTATCTTATATGTAATATGTATATGTATATGTATATGTATGCGTATCGATTATTATTTTATTAACATATCTTGAAAAACGAACTTTTCCAGGAGTAACTATTACTGTCAAATTGATGGTCATGAAAGTGACGTAGCGTGGTTCATTGAAAATAAGGCTTAAAAAGACCGGAATAGAGTTCCCCCAACTTCACACTAATTTGCTTAACGGCCCTGATACTCCCCGCAATCTTCTAACTCAGAGAGTGAGTGTGAGCTTAGTCGTTTGATGAAGCTTGTCGGAATTACCAGCGTTTCACTTAATAGCTCATTATAATCGAATTAATAACGCCATCGCAGGCACTAAAGGGACTGACGTTTATTGCAGCAAAGCATGCAAACCGAAATGAAACTTTGTCACCCTCGTTTAACCCCTTTCGTTTTTATTGCTGCTGTTACATCTTGATATTTTTGATACTGCGTACAATTCAATTTTCTTCGACAAATCTCTTACCACGTTTTTATCAAAAACATAATATTTGTAGTAGTTACATTATTTACACTTGAAAATTTTTAGGATACAGTCTAGAAATTTTTTCGTGGTAACTTTCTCTATATACGTATTTTAATTTAATATAATAAACAATGAATACCAATACAAAGTATTATAACACAAATAAGCGAAGAACATTTAAACATATTGAACATTTCTTGGTAAATGTTCATTTAATACATTCTTTATAAAATATTATATTGTGAAAATACTTTAGAAGATAAGTAATCAAACTAATACTTAAATAAATAATAGGATATATAAGATCATCAGATTATATAATAACTGTGCATGATCACGGTGAAAAATGGAAATTATTTTTACGTGTGATACAATTAATTAAATGCAATTACATTTAGAGCGCTGATTCAGAAAATATAGCACGCAACGAATACGTTACAACGAAAAAATTCGAAGAAAATAACGAGATGGGCGGAGCGGAGCAGTGGGGCGATTTCGCTAGATTTTGGTTGGTTAACTTTTTTGGTTGGCCGAGGACTTACAATAGCGCTCCTTTTTCCTTCCCTGCTTCCATAACATGCTTCAGAGGGTCTAGAATAGAGGGTCTCTATAGGGACGCGCCCGAACCACCCTTAGTCAAGATTGGAGCGAGACAGGAGATGGAAAGACCGTCGTGATGCTGTCAACCCGCCCAATCTATCATACTAAACTCGATTTCTTCTCTCTATACTCAATAGCGGGATTGGCAATACCGCGCAGAGAAAAACGAGACAAACGAACGTCCCCTCGTAACATGGCAGTAATAATTCCATATCTTTGTCATGGTCAAGAAATGGAGAATTTCATTCGAAAACCTCCGCTTATCGATATATTGTAATACCTTAGCAATACAGAAAAATATAAATATAGCAATATTTGTAATGCTTTTCAGCAAACACAAACACATCTCAAATACGTAACTCGTAACGTAATATGGGTACACATGAACTTAATTTTTTAGATCGTAACAGTTACATCAAAAGTTACATAAATTTGCGCAGAATGTTTTCAAATTTGTCGTTCCATTTTATCCGTAGTAGTTACATAAGTGATATGATTTAAATACGAAACGGCGAAATTGATATATAACAATTGATATAAATCATGTATTAAGATGAAATGCACATTTATGCAATGCAAAATTTCTCATTGTGACATCACAGATGTGAAATTGTTATTCATTTGTTACTTACTTATATTGATATTTTACAATAGGGCTCGACACACGATACACTTTTCGGTTGATTTTCAGCTCGGTTTCCCGTCCATTTCCTCACCAATCCGCGCGCAGTTTAAATGCTGATCGGCTGAGAATCAATCGAAAAGTGTATCACATTATGCTTATTTTATTACTTGTTCCCACCAAAGCTGATTGTGTTAATAATTGACATACTAGCTTCTTTTTCTTCTTTTATAAAGAAGGTAGTCAATATGCCAATTGTACTTATTTGTTTTATAATATTTTATCCATTTCGGCTTTAATCAATCATTGTTTATGTCTTTTTGACACATAATTTAAATCTTTGCGCACTCTATCTACGTTAAATACTTATCTTTTATATTTTTATATCTATAAAGCAAAAATCGACACAACTATCTTATATATTATTATCTAATTGCATAAAAATAATTAACTAATTGCTAATTTATAATAGAAGTAAACTTATAGAACCTAACTTATTTTTTGGATAGACTATTTGCTAGTGATACTGATTATTTTAATTATTCATTATATCGACGAATAATGAGAAATAATTTGTAATAGTACTTACTAATCAATCGTTTTCTTATTAATTTATCGCATTTATTGTTCCTTGATTTGTTTATATAACAAAGTCACTTCTCTCAATATGCAAAATCAAAATTAGTATAATGAAATATGCTCAAACACTGTGAAAAAGTGACATAATTTATGGAATTATGTTACATCGTAATGATGTAATTTTATAGGAAAGTACAATCTCATAATTTTAATGACATAGCTGTTACAGACTACAGTATATATTCCTGCAGATGTAATCAAAGCATAATTTACATCTTTTTCCATTATGACTTAGTGATGTAAATATATATATATATATATATATATATATATATATATTATATTTGTTATGTCTCATTCAAAGAATGCAAGTAACTTAATTACGTTCAATTTACATAATTATGTATGTGCTAAATATAACAAAGATATGTAACAAACCCTATTAGCATACTTTATTCGAGGAACGTTCTGACAAACGTTCTTAGGACATAGAGATATCCTCTGAATGTTCTTTGGAACGTCCCTTCGAAATCTGTACTATTAGGGAAATTATCGAATTTATATCAGGATATCTCATTTATGCCATAAAGCTGTCTTGTTGTTATAAAACAGAGATATCTTATATAATGACAAAAAAATTATATAACAATGCCAAATCATGTTTGCTGGGTTAACATTTTACTAATATATAATCTTTTACATCATATATTATAAAGGATTAAAATGTAAGATTTTATATCATTTAATTTATTATATTATTTAATCCTAAAGTAAAATTCGAACTTCGACGAGCTTCACTGTTTACTGAAAAAATGCGACACATCTTTATATACTTACTATAATACTACACCAATATCTCACGCACATATAATACATAAACTTAGGGAATGGAAAGTTACTTTTTAAAAGTAACAAATTACATTGAGATACTTATCGTAACTTTTCATTACTTTTCCGTTACTTTTTTAAAATCGACCACCAATCATAGCGGACGGGTACCTGGGAGCTTTCTAGTCTCAAGCGCTATGAGTGGCTTGTATCTAATCGAACCGTGTCCAATCGTGTGCAAAGTAACGATAAACGTACCTGTAAAATTCATTAGCAAAAAATTGTAACTACGTTACAGTTACAAAAAAAGTAACGCAGTTACCAATAAAGTAATATTTAAAAAATTACTTGTACTTCGTTACAAGTAATTCCCTGCATAAATTTTCATAGAACAATAGCATTTTAATTAGACTAAATTCTAAGAACTCTACGTTGTTTGTTCATGTAAACTATTATTATTAGTATGTGGACCACAATTTTGTAAGTACAGATTGCAAAGTCTTTATATCAAGCAAATGTTATTACGATAAATAATTCTGACGTCATATTGGAGTAAGAAATGATAAAGAAGATCTCAACAATTTAAACAATTTTTTTCATTTTTAGCATAAACTCTACCTCACAAATACGTATTAATCCGTATATTAGATCGGAGGAAAAGTTTTGTAATATTTTGTTAGCTTAAAATTATATACAGAATATATTTGACGCAAAATTTTCAATTATCTGACGTGAAAGCTTTTCCTAAAAGTTCGATTTTAAAAAATGTTCCTATAACTTTTTGTTATCAAAAAAAAGTTACATACGGATTAAATAAAAGAACATTCTGATTTTTGATTGCTTATAATTCCGTTAAAAATCATCATATCACAATTAAAAAATAAGATTCTTAAAGCTGAAATTTTGCTCTATCGCAAATGATACACTAATTTTTTAAATGTAGAATTATATATAAATTTGAGCTAAAAATAACATTACACTGTTCTTCATCGCGCAATGGGTAAAAGAAAAGTAATGTCATATTTTTAACCCAAATTTATATATTTTGTTTTTTTAAATATCACTCAATAGAGCAACGTTTTAGCTTTAAGAATCTGTTTTTTTTTTTACAGTATGATGATTTTTAATACAATTATGAACAATCAAAGTCAGAATATTTCTTTTTACTTAATCCGCGAGTAACTCCGGAAAAAATTGTAGAATTTAAAAAAAAATGATTTTGTAGAGAAAGCTTCAAGCTTTCACGATAGATAGTCGAAAATTTACTTAAATTTTTTTAACATGCTACAGACCTAGAAAGTGCAAAGAAAATTTTTCATTTTTTTCAGTTCGTAGTTTTCTATATGTAAAAATTACATAAGTTCAAAAAATATAGCAACCAAAAGTAGCGATTTCGAGCTTTAAAACTTCTTTTTTTAATTTAAATTTTGATCGTTTTTAACGAAAATATTGTATATACAATTTTAAGTTAAAAAATATCGCAGAATTTTTTCTCCGACCTAATATTTTAATCTTGGAAAAAGATTCTTAAATGTAAAAGAGAAAAAAGTAATTGTTATATAAAAATTATTATATTTAGTCGGTAATATAGAAGAATCCCCTCTTAAATACTATCATTACACACACTTAGAGCAGTTCTTGTATCATTCAATCTTAACGATAAAATCGTGTAATCTGTATGTATTAAATATAAGAAATAATTTATTTATATTTTAGGCAATAATAAATTATTATTATATTTATATAAAACATTTAACATTTCATAATTAAGAAAATAAATATCTTTTTTTATGTTCCCGTCAGTAAAAATGATGAAATAAGAAAGAATGATCAGATAAGCATATATCTCCATGTCTATTCTTGCTCATAGAAAATATGAAATAAACAATATTTATCGCGAACACACTTCATAAATTACTTCCCACGTTCGGCGTTAGCCTGCTTCCTCGAAGACTATCACCTTTTAGGCTGACTTAAAATATGCATGTCGCTATCGACGCCCTGACCGAATATATACAGGGGCGGCATTACGGCAAGGTTCAAATTCACCATCAGCTCGATGGTGTCGACTTTCTTACGTTCTCTTCGTGTGCATTTAAGTAATCAAATTCATTCATGATTAATTAATTATATAATACATAAAAAACAAATACATAGGAAAAGATTGTAACGTATAGCATATTATATTTTAATTAAAGCGAAATGATATAGACATATTTGTTATTTCACATAACAATTTGTAGGACTTATAAATACCATATATGATATTAAATTAATTCCGTGGAAACACAAATATTATTTACATTTCTGATACGAAAGATGTTTTAGTCACGAAAAATTTCCCTGCAACGAGCTATATTGCAACATATTACTTGTGCATAAACAAGGCACTACGTACCGTTTTATCGATTGATGAACAAAAATGCTTCGTGACTATGCTCGCACGAACGCAATAATTCGCTGACCGGCAAGGTTCGAATTATCCCAGCAGATGCAATAAGTACTTGCTAAATGTAAACTCTCCAGAAAATCTCTAATCAAGTTATCCTGCGGGACTTAAACCACAAAACGGGGTGTCGCTGGACGTGCACGCCAGCCCTGAACTTGGGAGAGACCAAGAAGACGACATAGTGAAGGGAATAAAACGTACGACAGAAAGAGAAAGTGAAGGAAAGACGATAGAGGAATAAAGATACGTAGAAACAGAAAAAGAGTACGAAGAGAGTTTCGGCTGAAGATAGAGAGACGCATAGGCTAAACGGGGAAGGAAGCGAGATAAACACGAAGGAGGACATGTCCGATTAAAGGAGAAAAAGGAAGGAAAGTCGAACAGGAGAGAGAAAGAGAGAAAAGCAGAAAGAGAGAAAAAGAGAGAGAGAGAGAGAAAGAGAGAGAAGGCAGAGATTGTGGGTAGAGTCGAACAACTGGCTGGGCATGTTGCGCGCCGCTCCGCAAGGGTCGCCGGCGGACGCGTGAGTGAGTGGCCCGATATCTCGCGAGGGGATCAGAGGATCGTTCGCGTGTTTCCACCCGGGCTGCCACCCGCCGAACCCGGCAACCCCGGATCCCGCAACACAACCCTGGCAGCAACTGACCCTCCTCTGGCTGACCCCCTCTCCCCCCGCCTCCCCCTGCCATCCCCTTCAACGCGCTGGCAGCGCTGGCTGCCACCGCTTACTCCTGTCCGAGCGCGGCCCGACAGATCCGCTCGGCCGGGCTCCGACAACCGCCTGAATCGCCGCCGCCGACGCTGTCCACGTGTCTCGCCTCACGGTAATTTTCATTTCCGCGCACCGCCGACGGCTGGCTGTGTAATCTTCCTTCACGCAGCTCAATTGCCGTAGACAGTATTTACACGTTACTTTTAGTCGCAAGCAGGGTGTTATTATTCAATGATATTATGATATTATGAACTCTACTTCATATGTTTAGTTGTTAACAATTTTCGATTGAATTTAATAATATATGTATCACTTCATGGGGATCGATAATAATAGTTCTTCTTACTTTAACTTTAATGTCACTAAAGTTTAAATTTATGGAGGATGAAATGGTCAAACTTTGCAATTAATTTATAGAAATAAATGACAAGATTTGGAAATTTATTAAATCGACATAGCGATTTGAATGAAGGATTTCGTGAAAAAGCTCTTCATATCCCAATCAACAGTACCTGCGCCAATTGGGGGCGAGTTGCGAAGAAAGCGCGCGAAACTTATCAACGACTCTCACGAGGTGTCGTGCTGAGCCTAATTTCACCGGGAAGTGCTTCGGGCATACTCATGAACGCACAAACACACCTAAACGTAAACGCAGGGGAACCCGGAGTGTGAATGTCGAATGTGCTGCACGCAGCCCTTCCACACGTACGTCGTATTATGGTACACAACATTGCCTTTTCGTACGCGACTGTGACTCAGGATATTACCTATCATAATGTTGAAATCAACGCGACCGTCGGGGCATGACTGACAGAGGGTTGCGAATAGAAGGAACTATGTCGACGAAATTGTTTTGTCAGTTTTTATGATAAACTTGCGGCTAGATATATTATCTCTGGAAAAAATTTTAGATGGATCAGATGGCTCAGAAAATTTTGTTTGCGTTTCTTAAATTCTTGACATACGTAATCATATAGATTAGAATACAATTTCGGCTAGTCATATGATTTTTACATGAACATAATGTATTGTACACAAAGATATATGAATTTTTCGATTCGCGTTTTAAAAAAAGTGATAGCTATTTATGTGAAGTCAATCTCTTGATCGTACAAGATCATCCATGATGATCATCTGCACTTATACGTACTATTATGTGCCGATAGTCTCCCTCTTCAAGAAACATTACGCAATTCAAATATTATTCAAAGGCTAAAAGCTATAGGGATAGTATGACGTAAGGAAAGGTGATAGTAAACATAGCAGAATACAAGATGCTTGTGTATTATATTACAGAGAGGACAGAGATACGGGCATTGATGCTTTTCCTACTACAATTCACAGAATTTTCTAGATTTAAGATGAGACGCAGATTGTGAAACGAAAATAATGGCGATAGAAATAACTATCTATATAAGACATTTTTAGTCGTAACTCATAATGATTTTTTTACTAACACATTGATGCACCGATTTCACGGATCCAGCTGTATTTGATTTGTACATAATGTCTGGATTATCCGCATCAACGCCAACTATCCGAGTTCCTAAATAAATACGCGCATCGTGTCTTGTGATAATTTAATCATCTGGAATTTAAAAGACAACGATGTTGTTACGATTTATCGAAAGAGAACACTTCGCAGCTACGATCATAAAATTCTATTTTGCTACATTGCTGTAGATATTTAGATGACGTCTGATATTAAATAATTTTTTATATAATAAAAATTCTTTTATTTGAAAAATCTATCAAATAATGCACTATAATGGTAATATAATCAAAGTGTCTCATAAAATGTGTCTTTGAGGATACATTCACATGTCTTATAGAAGCTAATTAAAAATGTCAATCTCTCTCTCTCTCTCTCTCTCTCTCTCTCTCTCTCTCTCTCTCTCTCTCTCTCTCTCTCTGCCTCTCTTAACTCATAATCAGCTAATATTATTAAGAACTTCCTTCATGTCGACTGTTTTATTTTCTTTACTTAATCGATATCACATTTTTTTTATTATGCAACAAATGATTTTCAATTATTTGAAACTGCGATTAAAAACTGCGACCATTAATTTCTCTGTACATAACGTTAAGCTTAGAGTAAGGAGACCGTTGACGTAAGAATACTCGATGCGTGCTCGCGATATAATTTCTGCGTAACATGCACGAGCGTAATTTGCCGATAATACTTTGTGGTAACGGAGATTCAATTTTCTATCGCATTTATCTTGAAATTCTAAATCTACAGCAAATCCTTTTTCTATTTATTTATTAAAGAGAGATATAAATCTCTTTTATTTAAAAAACAGTATCTACTTTCCTGCATGCATATATTAATAAGAATTTACGGAAATTCTAAGTTTCTTCTTCTACATTGTATAAATACACACCTTCGTTGTTGCCAAAGAAAATTCGTACAGAAAATCAACGGCACCGTATCTAGTCGGTCCTCCGTTAAAGTGCTAAATTGATGAATGAGTCGCAGAAACGAGAAACATTTCATTGTATCTGGCAGTGCACGTCTAATAGAACTTGTCCAAGTTTATTATTCGGCTTGGAAAACCGTAAGCTTAATGGCCGCAAGCTAAATTCAGGGTCTGAGTATAAGTGACGGATCTTTTCGGTTATATTAGAAAATTCGGAAAAGTCATTTTATAAATATAAATATGTGGTACATACGATATACGTAAAATGATTTTTGCAGATGCATAAAGAACGTCAGAATATTATAACTTCTTAAGACCAAACAAAAAATATATTATAAAAATGTCGAAGAGGGCCAAGCTGAAGACATTGAAGGAAAATGTACATAATAGGGAAGACGCGACTTTAAGGCGGTGGCTGACAGTTTTGTTCCCTGCTATTAAGTAAATTGACTGCTACATACCGTAGTCTAAATAACAATCTAATTTTCATAATGTATCCTCATCCTTCTATCGAAGCCTGTCACTTCTGCCCTTCAATATTTTAATTGCATTATCTTTCGAAGCAAAAATTTGTCTACATTATAAGATAATACCGAATATTACTAATCATATCTGAAACATAGAGCAGAAAAATCAAAAATTTTACGTAACGACATAGCGGATGTTTGCTCTACAGCTGATGCAATTTGATCCAGATTTAGGGCTCAACCCTACCGTTCTTTCAGCTTTGTACAGGTCATCTCCCTAAAACTGCTCCCCGGATAGTGACCAGCTGTTATGGCCAGTAAACGACTGTCACTTAAAGGATTTGACTTGATCTTGATTCGACACATATTACGTTCGTGTCTGTTACGTTTTCTATTACTCTTAAAAGACTACATCCGAATTAGAACGATCGTTCTTGTTTAATAAGAATATTATTTTTATCACATTGACATTTGTGACATTAAAAATTTTGCATTTTATATGTTAGTGAACGTATTTCTATAAAAGTAAAATTTTATTCGGTGAATATTTAGCTAACGAAAATCTTTTTCGGTTATTTTGATAATTATATTCTAAATGACACTGCGACAGAATACAATTAAAATTAAAGAAAATCGAGAATATTATCTATTACAACTATTGAAACTCTTATTCCATAAAAAATATATATAATTTTCTATTATTTTTTCCGAGAAAGAAGAAAAAATTGATTATAAATTGATTAAAGAATATATCAGTTAAAACTGGTTTGATGACATCTATATCTATAATATATAATTATTCTGCATAGACATTCTATTTATAAGAAAAACAATAAATTTGTTTCAGCAACGAAAGCAAATCCTAACGTAATCGAATTTGGTGGCGGCGCAGCCGCGGGATCAAACTCATCCGTGTACGGAAGCACCGCCAGCGGAACAGTGAGCTGCATCGCCGGTTCGTTGGCTGGTATAGCCGGTAGCTTCAACAATACAGGACGCACGAATTTCACGAATAAACAGCTCACCGAACTGGAGAAAGAATTTCACTTCAACAAGTACCTGACGCGAGCGAGGCGTATCGAGATCGCTTCCACGCTGCAGCTTAACGAGACGCAGGTGAAGATCTGGTTTCAGAACAGACGAATGAAGCAAAAGAAGCGTATGAAGGAGGGTCTGATACCGGCGGATAGCACGAACGTGACGCCTCTGAGCGGTGCTAGGAGCAGCAGTAATTCTCCGACGGGCTCGTCCAGTCACGAAATCGGCGGTCTCGGTTTATCTAATTTTTCTAGTGACAACAGAAGAGAATCACCCCCATCTTCCAAAGATTGACGCGACTTTTGCTGCAGTAACGAACGGCACTATGGTCTATGATTCGATAATTAGTAAAGCTCACTAATCAGAGCTACTAATTGGTTACTAATCAGAGCTGAAAGTTTCAAAAGAATCATGACAATTACTGCAGCCACGAGTCATTTTTAATTCATTATTTTTAATTCACTATTTCAGGCTGCATCATGAGAACATAATACGGCGAAACAGTTAAGACAAGTAATGTCACTCTGTATCCTGAAAGTAGAGATATGTGATATATATGTATATGTATATACGGGATACATCTATCTTCCCGTTTCTAAACTATAATAAGAGTAAGTATGACATTGATTGTAATTCCATCATATTGTACGGTTCATCCGAATTCAAAAGTGGCGAATAAAAATTAAGGCCACAAAAAAAGGTATCAATACGGTTTTATATTATAATGTTGTGTTCCGGATCGTCTCTTCGTTCCGATCCTTTTATTTCTTTTAATTAGCGCATTAAAGACGATAATTTGTACATTAATTTCCAATATTATTTATTTTGCGTATACATATATCTTGTAGTTTTTAATGCGCATTATAAAATTGTATAAGTCTAAATTCTATAATATATGAAAAGAAAGAGCATAAAGAACCACAGCACAAGATGTGGTTAGTGATATTTAATTATTCTTGCATTATCAATTACAATAAAAACATTAAACGTTTCGGCCACAATCTGGCCATCTTCAGTAAAATTAATAATATTCTTAAGACGCAGAGTTACATCAAGTTGGAATCAAATTCAACCCTCGTGTGTTATAATTGTAAAGATCGTGTTTGCATCAAAGAGACGCTGCTTCATATAATAATGTTTTTTAAATTCTATCTTTCTTTTTCCACACAACCTATATTTACTTCAAAGTTACCATGTACCTCAGTTTATAGTGATATTTATAGATGTGTAAATGTAAATGCTGGAGATCGCGCACACGCGAATTGATATATTTCTGATTAATATATAATTTTTTAGGAACTTCCTATCGATATTATTCTTCCGACGTTAACAAATATAACGATTATATTCCAAATTTAAATTGTTCCCAAATGTTAATTTTATCGATAACTTAATGTTTAATTTTCTCTATTACTTTTATAATTATTTTTTCGATTGTACGACATTTTAATTTTTTAGGAACTTCTTATCAATATTATTCTTCCGACATTAATAAATATAACGATTATATTCCAATTTTAAATTGTTCCCAAATGTTAATTTTATCGATAACTTAATGTTTAATTTTCTCTATTATTTTTATAATTATTTTTTCGATTGTACGACATTTTAATTCACTGTATAATTGTAAATGAATTTCTAATCCAACTATGAATGAATAAAATGACATTAAACTGTGTCACATTTTCGTGTTAAAAGTAAGATGATTGATTGAGAATTCTGTCATTTGCTTTTTTAATCCTTCCAGAACCTTATAATCAATAAATTGTATTATGTTTAATGATTTCTTTCAAGAAATCATCTTACATTTTACCTTTTTGATGTATCAATTTAAAATAATAATAAATATATATTATTAAAAAAATAATTTTATCAATTACATCATACAATATATAATAAATTAAATAATTAAAGAACTACAAGTGCACACATATTTAAATTAATAAAGTAAACATTTCTCATGTCTTTATTTTAAAACTAAATTAGAATAATATTTAACAAAAAATATTTTTAAATATTTGGTACATTTAATTCGATACTGGAAGAGTTAATTTTATTTTACTGTGAAATAATTATAATAATCTTGAAAATTACAAAATGAATGTCAAAGTATATGTATATACTAGACAAATACTATTGAAATAAATCATTATTGGAATCATAATATTTAGAAAACACACACACAAACACACACACACACACACACACACACACACACGTGTATTGCATTAATTTAATTCTCAATTCGAAAGAAGACTAAATGATTTATGATTATATTATTATCAATTATTTCGAAGATTGGAGCTTCAGTCCAAAATTGGGTTAATTTCTATATAATATTTATCTCAAAGTGCGTGATAATATTAGACAGAAATATCCTTGATAATCACAAATTTTTGGGATTAATTTAATATATAATTATATAGATCTAATTCTCACTCAACAACGTGCATGTATATTTATGTGTAAATAATATTCTACGCAACTATGGGCCAATAAAATTAGTCATAATACATATAAATCCCAATATAAACTGAAATTTAAGATTATAATATCCAGAACAAAATGTTAATAAATTTGAAACTTTTTATTGGTAAATTTATGAAAATAGATAACAATTAATTGTGCAACTGAATTATCAAGTAGTGAAGATTCACACGTTTAACGTATACAAATTAATATAATCGTACATATTTATGTGAATTACATGATGGTCCATTTAAATGCTCCGTACCTACAAAAAGATCGACATTCCTCCTACATACAATAAAATGTCATTAGTCTATAATACATGTAAACTTCTGTAGAAAGAATAAAATATTATTGTATTAACTAGCGCTATGTTTATTTTTATATCCCTTTGTTAGAATGAATTCATTTCTTTTTACGGAATTTTTTCAAAATACATGCATTTTTTAATATTATTGTTATCATTACTGAATGAATACATATATGACTGTAATTGCTTTATAGGCGTATCGAAGACGTTTTATGGACATAGTAAGGAACAGAATCAAAAGATCGACATGATGTACATCCATGTCTGATGTTATTCATCAGGAGGTTGATTGTGCATCATGGAATGAGGTAAAAATTATAAAAGTGAGCAAATTTACTAAGTGTTGAATTAAATTATGAATATTCTAATAAATTTGTTCACTTTTGATAATTTTTATCTTATTTCAAGATACATAATCGACCTCTTGAAATATTCGTAATATATAGCTATATCCAGTGAGAAATAACAATGGAATCGATGTCAATTCCATTGTCATTTCTGACTGAGTATAGCTCATGTTCACGTTTTATATAGAAACACGTATTTAGAACGCGCTTACAACAATGTTAGCGCATTCTGAATGTTAACATGCTATAGTTACGCACACTATAAAATTTTAGAGACATTAGATTTTAAAAACGTACTTTCATCAATAAAAACGCGTTCTGAATACGACCTTTCGGAGACACCGACGAAATACTATTATAAAGACGATAAATTTCACGGAAGTTTGCGTTAAAATTTAAGTGATTAAGAATAAAAAATTGATAATATATAAGTACTAATTTTATGATTTATTTATATCGTAAACATGTATTATACGTTTGAAACTAAATAACACTCGATTTTTATTTAAAAATGTGATTTTAATGTTATTATCCAAGTTTGATTATCAATGGAGATGATAAAAAAAAACTGTAAAAAAAAATTGTAATCTTGCGGCAGTATTAGATATTATAACGTTAGAAGTATGTATACTTATTTGTGCAACCTTTATATAATAAAAAAAATCATAAATAATGTATTATTTAAATATTTATATGTTAATGTTATTGTCGCTAATTTAATACCAATTGTTGATAATGCCAGAAAATATGCATGCTGAAAGACATCCAAAAGACGTCTTGAACTAGATGTCTTTAAAACTTTTCCAAAACTTTTAGCCGTCTTTCAAATATTTTCGAAAGACGTCAATAAAATTATTCGTTTTGGAGCATGTGCAGCAATTTACATTATCGGTTGCAAAATTTATTTATATAATATCGAGTGCATGACATGAGTCAATCCGAATATAATATGTAACCTATAAAAATATTATATATCAATTAATTTGACACTCTAATACTTTGTATTATATTATAATCATAGTGGAAATATTGAGTTTTAAATGCATATACACCGATAAATATCTACTAAACTAATAAATCATATAATTCAATACAATATTATTAGTTTTTTACTCTTAATCACTTTAATATTAACAAGGACGTGAACTTCCGTAAGGATATCGATCTTTAATATAGTATATCGTGTATTTCAATGTTATCGTCGAAGTTTGATTATCAAGAAATTATAAAAAAAAAATTGTAATCTTGCGGCAACATATAAAATATTATAGTTTTACAAGTGCATGTTTATTTTGAAGTATTTATACAAAAGCATTTATATAAAGAATCATGAATTTAATAAGCATTATTAGCCAAATATTTATGTTAATAATAGCAAATTTATATCAATTGTCGATAATGTCAACCTTCTTCAATTATCTCTTAGCTTTTGGGATCTTTTTTATACTGCCAAAAATTTGTCTAGAATTGACGATCTTTAATAATACGATTTTGTCGGTAATAATACATACAAAACTAGTGGTGCATTAATTTATTTTATCATATTATATATATATATATATATATTAGGTCATTTAAAAAGTATCCGTGGTTTTTTCATTCAAAAATTGAACAAAATTGCGGCTTCTCATGGAATAATCCATGATATAAAGATAAGGGTATATTTTTTTTATACTATGTATCTTATATATAAAATTTTATTATATACATACTATATGTATATTAACAAAAATGAATTTTTTTTTCAAAAATACTAATGTTATGTCAACATAACATTGTATTTTAATAATGTATTTACTTAAATACATTGCTTTTATAAGTATGATTACTACAAAATCATTGTTCAAATTTGCCGCTCAATGTGACATATTTGGACAAAGTCCTAATTGATGCTTTTGGAAATATGCGCAAAAGCATACCCACAAAGCTTTCACTATGGAATAATCCAAATGCAGGCAGAGAAAAAACCTGAGAGAGGCCATACCATTTTTTTTTCTATTACCATTGAAATCGCTCGTATACTACCGTCAATACATCCATTTTCAGTTTGAGAACTACATGACTATATACATTTTCTGACACTATCGGTAAAATTATACATTGTCGAAAGTAGATGGACCGTCTCTGTACTAAATCCTCAAGACAGGAGCGTGCCATAGGAGAAATAGTTTAACGGGTCCTTGAACAAGAAAATTTTAATTTCGTATCTCCTACATGTGTAAATAAAAATTATTAAATTTTAATAAACAAAATTGAAAATTCAAACAAGTTAATTTAGTGAATTTTGTTTTATAATATCTTATAAAATTAGTTATGTTTCTTTATGCAAATTTTCAGCCCGTTTTTACCAAACATAATTACTAACAGAGAGAAACACCTGAGAGAGGACATGACGGCCCAAAACCTGTAACCGCAAAATGCTGTTGCGCACTACTGCCCTCTGACAAAGTAAATATAAACTATATAGCAACGTCCACTTTTCTTAGGGTGCATCGTCCATTTTTCAAGGCTGGAAATGATAAATCGACATATATAAAGAATATTTTATTTATTTTATTTATTTTTAATATTTGTTATTATTTCAACAGTTAGACGGTTGGCACGGAAAGGAGATGGTACAGGATGGTCATGTTTATATGCAGTTACCGCGCAGTTATTAAATAATCAGAAAAAAATTTTTTAACTCTTAAAATTCAATAACTTTTATTTACACCTGTGAGATGTAAAATTAAAATTTTTTTATTCAAGAATCTATTAAACTAGCCCTCCTATAGATAGTTGGCACGCTTCTGTCCTGAGGATTTAGTACCGAGACGAACCATCTACTTTTGACGATACGATTTTATCGATAATGTCAGAAAATGTATGTAGTCGTGTAGTTCTCAAACTGAAAATGGATGTACTGGCGGTAGTGTACGGGCGATTTCGACGGTCGGAGATTATTGTTTATTATTTATTGAACAGTTATTGAACTAGTATTTTCTGGACAGAATCATAATATATTTGTGGAGCGGTATAAATGTATGTAAATGTTGTAATTCGGTTTCGTTTCGATTAAAAATAAATAGTATTCTATATAATCATCAATTCAAGCAATATCAACTAGTAATGTGATGTGTGAAATGTGAAAAATCGGCAAAACAATCTGTGACAATGAGCAAAGAGGCACGAATTTCTCCGTATGAAATGGCGCAATACCGCGAACGGTTAAGGAACCAAAAAGAATTTCTGACTGACATACTATCCAAGATTGAGAAACAAATACTTGCTTTACAGGTTTGTCAAAATTTAAATATTAAATAATATTCTCATCAAATAATTTAATTTAATTTAAAATATCTCAAATAATTTGTAGGTTGAACGATTACATTTAAGGAACACTCTACTTGGATCAGAATATTCAGGACAAGAAATATTACCAGATGCATCAATTAAAAATAACCGTGTGAAAATTGAGCCAGTAGTAGATGATTCAAAAAATCTAACGAAACAATTAGATTTATCTGTAACACCATCTATAAATAACTTTGAAGAAGAAACTGAAGATGATGAATTTATCTGTTGATCTAATATCTTAAATAAATGCTAGATTTAATTTGTTATTGTGATTACGCTATATGATACTTAAAATTAATTTTTAGAGTTCACAATTTTTTATAAACTTATATAAAATATTTTATAATAAAAATGATTATATTGTCAGTGCATTTATTTTTGTTACTTACATTTTATATGTATTTACAGGACATGTTCTTACAAAATATTGTGTTTGGCTTTCTAGTTGGAGGATTTAAAGAAATACAGCAATAAGTAAGAAAACAACATAAAATATTATTCAAACTTAAATCTAAGACTTCCATGCTCCATATAAATTTAACATTGGCAAAAGGAGATGTTCAAAAGATATTCTGATGCAAAGCACTATCGAACATCGTTATTTGAACATTTCATTCTAATTTAAAAAAAATCTAAAGAATTTGGTTGAACATTATGATGGATAGCCCTGCGACGGTGAGCCAAGTTGTGATGGATCTTCAACCAACGCAGGTGGTTTGAATTGTTCAGCAGAGAGACGCGTGAAACAAATTCCTACACCTTCTATCAATGCCAAAAGCACTCCGCCAATGATTGCACTGCCTACCATTGCTGGTAACCCGTTTCTTGCTGCTAAAATTCCACCAGTTGCTGCGCCACTAATAATAGAGTTATAAGGATCTTCTTTTCCTCCTCTAAAGTGGACTAATGTGCAATCAATTGTGGAAAACATTCCACCCCATACAGCAAAATTTCCAGCGATAATAGGTGCTCGTTGCCTAATCGCTACAACACTGCCCGTAAAACGCTGCCTCCAACCACTTGGTGCATTACGGAAACCTTTAATACTTTGAAAGATTGCTCCACCTATAACACCCATTGTAAAGGCACCTCCGCAATCGTCAACTATCCGCCAAGGACATGGTTCTCTTGCATATTCCTCCATATCTTATCTATAGCAACCATATAAGAATAACAATCACTTAAAATAATATAGTAAATTAATATAACTTTCATAAAACAAGAATAATTATTAAAGAATTATTGCAAAGATTTTTCATTGCATTCTACACTTAATAATTATTCATTGTATACTAACTTAATGTTATTTAAGTAATTTATGTTAAAATCTCAAGATTACTTAAAAAAAAAATTAAATTTATATTTTGGACATTCAAAAATATATTTCAAATAATGTGTTACGCAAGAATGTACATTTATATACATCTTGCTAAAAGACAATTACGAAAGTTATTACAAAAATTACGTGATAAGTGAGGTTAGAATAGAGTCTCATATAGTTTGAAAGCTAATTAATACGTAACATCTTCGAATATTCTATCACATATTAAAATAGTTTTCTTAAGAACAAAATAATTTATTCTTGTATTTACCGTATAATTTGTTCGATAAAAATTTTTAATTCAGATGCAAAAAGCCAAACACACGACACTTCGTCCGCTAAATATGTGAAAGAATATGAAAGGATAGATACTTCGATATTCCGGCAAGTAAACGTTTCACTGCATCACCGACGGTAGACAGAAGCTAGACAGCAAATTACTCAACCTTTTTCGTGAGGCCATTAGAATTCCATAAACCAGCTCATGAACGTCCATTTTAATGATATGAAAACTACAAATTAAGCTTGTCACACACACTTTTCGTAACAGTAACTAAGTTTTCGACCAATCACATTGCTCAATTATAATGCATAGTCTACAATAGGCAGTAACAATAGTTGATTAAAGAGTAGGCATAGAAATCGACCAATCATAGTTGATTATTTTTCTCATATTCAACTATGATTCGATCGATTTCTACATCTACTCCTTCATTCACTACTGCTACTGCCCATTATGGACCACCCATTACGGTTACGGTTACAAACAACCAAATCGAGCAACGCAATTGGTCGAAAACTTGCGTTACGTTTACGATTACTGTTACGGAAAGTGTGTATGTGACTAGCTTTAAGACCGCGGTCCGATTCACGTTTACAATGCTTAAAAATCATTTCAGCCTTGTTATTTGTCAAATATTAAACGAAGACAAACAATGCTTATGAGCATTGTCAGTATAAATTGGATTAAGACTTAAATGTATACTGCATCTATTTTATCAAAAAAAATCATAGTGTCGAGAAATATTGGGTCATCTAAAAAGTATCCGCAGTACTTTGTCACTAGATGACCATCAACACACATCTGGTGACAAAAAACCGCGGATACTTTTTAGATGACCCAATATAAGGTAAGATAAGGTGCATGTTAATAAGACATACGGAATAATACATTATTACAAGTTACAATTGAAACACTTATCCTAATTGTGGCCTAATTATTCCATTTCATCAAAATGCGCTTAGGGCCAATCTCACCAACTCTGATTAACTTAATCAATTGACCAATCGCATTTGCTGTTCAGCAAAATTGACCAATCATGGTTGACACTTAATCGATCGATCGTTTAATCGGAGTTGGTGAGACTACATCTTAATTCCTATAAAAATCTTTCAATGGCTGCGTTCAGTAGAAAACTAATCAGTTAGTGTTTAGTGATTCTTTAATATGATTGGTTCTCGCCTTTAGTTCTTCGTTAGATTTAAAACCTGCGGCACACGATGCTTGTTTTCCTACTGGATTGCTAGCTGAATTAGAATTTTGCCACTGTATTGGCTACAATGCTGGCACTGATAGCACAATGGATGAGACTGTAAGAGTAAGAAATTGACCAATCACAATTGAATGTGAAAAGAATAATCGACTGTGATTGGTCAATTTCTTACTCTTACAGTCTTAACCATTACTGTTACTGCTCATTGTAGATCATGCATATTGCTCATGTTATGACCTTACGAACTCTACTGTGATTGGTCAATTCACTTACTGCTTACGTTTTATTGCTTACATTTTTTGTATGCTATGACCCTAAAGGTGCATTCACATGCAAGCTTCAAGCAGCGGAAGCAGCAACCAATCAACGAGACGATTTTTACTATGGCGTAAAAAATATTTTTTACACCACTGCTCGTATCATTCGGTTGATTGATTGCTGCTTTCACTTCTTGACGCTTGTATGTAAATGCACCTTAATACATATACGCAGAGAAGCACCTTAATACATATACGTAGAATACAATTTTATCGGCGTTGGAAAATAGTATATCTCTCGAATCACATCTATTTTTGATGTTCTTTGTGCTATGATTTTATCGATATGGTTAGAAAATGGATGTAACTAGAGAGTCTCAGGATCTCATGACAGTCGAAAACGGAATCTCGGAAAAATAGTAGAGTGGGAATTAACCATTTCAGAAATATTGAGCTGCATTACTGTTTGTCTGCATATATACGTTAAATATAAGATTATTGAAATTGAATATGTATAAAAAGCAATTCATTATTAATAAATAATTGTTTGATAAGAATTTATTAATATATTGGGTCATCTAAAAAGTATCCGCGGTTTTTTGTCACTAGATGTGTGTTGATGGTCATATATCTAGACAAAGTACCGCGGATACTTTTTAGATGACCCAATATAAGTATTCATTTTTCCAGCATTTATATTGTTAGGAGTACATTTGCGTGCTTGTTAACAAGATATTAATTACTAAAAATTGTCGAATATTGATCTTCAATAATTTTTTTCTCAAATACTATTAACTTTACAAAAAAAAACTGCAAGAGACAAAAATTGTTAACTACTGCGAAAATTGCAAAATGGTAGAGAACTTTTTGACTCAGTTTAATCCGTTCTACACATGAGCGTTTTGTCAAAACTTATCGGATACCCTGTATGTATGCATATATAAAATCCTTCCCCTATATGTATGTATATATAAAATCCTATCTATATATATATATATATATATATATATATATATATATATGTGTGTGTGTGTATATATATATATATATATAATACATATATATAAAACCACAAATATATTCCACGGGTAACACATCCGTGAGTAAAATAGTTTCAATTTTATTTCACGTGTTATGTAAATTAATTTCGAAATGGATTAAATTTAAAATGCAACACATTTATTCTCAGATTTATCTTTGATTGATATAAGGTATGTGCGTGCTTTAATTTATATTTATGTTTTAATTAATACTCGCACATGGTTATTTTGATTTTATCGACGATCAACCATATATAAAGTCTTAATTAAATTATCCTTGACGATAAATGCAATGGAAATTAATTTGCATGATTGTGATACATATTATTTCAGAATCAAATTCATATAAATAAATATGATTTGTTAGATATTATCATAGAATCCACGTATATCGATCAAGGATTTTATGATAATAAAGTCACTGTGTCATAAAATCAAATTATTAACATAAAATAACTATCTTAATCTATTAATTGATATGGAAATTTCACGAGCAAATTAGTTTGTAAATACTTTTTTTTATATAAATATAGGTACGCTATATAAATAAAAAAAACTCTAATGTGTTGCATTTTGAATTCTTAAAAAAGCTGATTAATGCTCCTTATATTCTGTAACTTTTAATAATAATGTAACGATCACACAAAGACTGTCATTAAGAGATACAGATACAAAATAAGGGTCTCAATTAGCTTTTTTAAGGATTCAAAATGCAACACAGAATTTTCTTTTATGCATCAGAATTGTCTACCGCCTGAGTTACAACTATTTTAATTGCTTCAATTGAATTTATGATATTATACAGAACACTTTCTCAGTCATCTTTTAATGCTTTGTTCTTTAACCAATTAACTTTTTTAACAAATG
Source organism: Acromyrmex echinatior (assembly GCF_024713525.1). Lineage (NCBI taxonomy): Eukaryota > Metazoa > Arthropoda > Insecta > Hymenoptera > Formicidae > Acromyrmex > Acromyrmex echinatior. The sequence continues at coordinate 14,301,931 of NC_141853.1, read as the reverse complement.
ACTTCAAAAGAAATCGCATTATGTATTAAAATATAAAAAATGTATTTAATTATAATAAATTGATTTAATTATTTTTTAATACCAGATCGGAAAATTTTGTTTGTTGTTTTTTCTTCATTAAATAAGAACTACTAGACAAAAAGCGAAAACAAAATTTTTAATTGGCGTTATTTCTAATAATTAAAAATATTGTAATACTTTTTAAATTTGCCAGTATTTTTATTGAAATTATTACTACACATTATCTTGATGTTTGTGAGATATAATATAGAAGTGGATACTCTTTAAGTTGGCCTAGTTTCTAAGAGAGGGTTGTATTGTATTATGTATCATGTGTTGTATTATGTGCTGTTTCTTTACTATCCATTTATAGATAGATTACATCAGTGTATTATGACCTTATAATTAATGTATCTATATTATGACGTTGTAACTGTTGCATCTCACATCATCGATTTTCCAAAGAGCAAAAAGTCTAACAAGATATATGTCAATGAGAAACTCCATGTGTACAATTAGAAAATGTGTGTGCATAATGATATAAAATTCTTCAATTTATTTAGATTTAGTTTTATATCAAAAGAGGTAATCTTGAAAAATAACAAAAATAAAATTCTATTAGTATAATTTATTTATAATGCGCAATTAAACATACATAATTTATTGCAGTAAGTAATACTTCACAAAAGCCTTATTATTTATTAAATATTATCTGGTCATCGATAACGATTTTCGATAATAAAATCGTTATTGATGAGCAAGTTATATTTAACAAATAATGATGGCGCAATATTATTTATTACAGAGTAAATTGTATAATTGTGCGTTGTATAATATAATACAATATATTATATGAGAAATCAATGCACTTTAGTAAATTTTAATTTACATCATAATATATATTACACACACACACACACACACACACGCGCGCGCGCGTGATAAAATATCAAATATATTAAAAATCTTTCTGTAAATAATAATGCATAAAAATTGTCTACGTTTAGCTGCGCTAGCTGTTTTCCCAAGAAGAAACAAAATCATTCTTTAACATACAATACGAACAAAGGTGCGATTTTCTAATGGTGCTATCTTCTAAAGATAACCCAGCACGATAAATCGATATATGTTCCGGTCTCTCTTTTATCTTTTTTTCTATTCTTCGTTACGTTCGATTGTGTAATGGGTCTGTACATACGCGACTGTTCCGTAACTGCATACCATACATGCACCGCACCCTGGGTCGAGGATTCATGTCCGGTGCATCTGTTGCATCCCGCACGCAGGTGAGCGCGCGCGCACGCTCCGGCGGGTGCGAGAGAACGGGTTCCAAGCGCGGGGGCGACCGGCGATGGTGGTGCTGCTGGTGCTGGTGGTGGTGATGGTGACGGTGGTGGCGGTGGCGGCGGCGGCGGCGGCGGCCGCTCTCGGAAGAGGTGGCCGTGCCGTGAAGACGCGCGGGGGTTGGAAAAACGACAGGGAAAGCTCGTAGCGGGCTACCGGTTACTACGCGGACGCATGCCCGCTGATAGCTCAGTGGAGCGCGCGACTTCGTGCCGTAAGCACATTTCCTACGAGTGGATCTCTTTCTTTTCTCTCTCTGTCTCTTTCTCACGTTATCTCTCTTGTTCTCCCTCCCCCCCTCTCTCTCTCACACATACACACACACACACACACACACACACACACACAAAACATATACACATACTATATCTTCCTTTCTCTTTCACTCTCTCTATCTCGTCAAATGTGTAAGTGTAGGTACGCGTGTGCGCGTTTCTTTCTCGCCTCGCCTCGCCTTGCTTCGCTTCACCTCTCCTCTGTTGTCTATCTCAGCTTTGCTCGTCGCCGCGAGGACGACGAGCACGTCCGCCGGCAAATAAAATCCGTGTTGGGTGATACAGCGATAGGGATGGTGATAATCGCAGATGAAAGGGAGTAAGAGGAAATGTTGAGCATCCTGAGAGACTTTTCGTGCGTTTTCATAATACATGTGAATCATATCTAGAGACGAAGTACATAAATCAAAATTGAAAACGAGAGATTGCGAGGGGTAGTGAGTAAAATTTATTGAGTAGGAGCAATATTGAAGTAGGAAGAGACGCGTGAAAAAATAGGGTGAAAAGAAAAGTGACATTTGAAAGAAGAGAGATCAAAAGGAGAGAGAGGGAGAGAGAGAGGGAGAGAGAAGAAGGAGAGGAGGGAGAGGGAGAGAGAGAGAGAGAGAGCATTGGTAATTTCTCTAAAAGATTGGAGAATCTCAAATGTAAATGGCATATTTGTATTTTCTCTCCAGATATAACGCGAGATGCGAATATATCTTTTAAAGTGCATCGTTGGTAATTTTGTTTCGTAAAACAAAATTTTGAAATTAAAAAAAAATCATTCAAAGAAAGCAACGTAGTGAAAAATATAGAGCAAGAAAAAAGAAAATCTATTTATTTCTTCGTGTAATCTAGAAGAAAGATTCCATGACAAAACGTTGATCATGAAATCTGTGAATAATAATGATCGAGAAAGATATAAAAAGACGAAGAGAAGAAAAGAATGACGGGTTGACTCTTAAATGAACATAAATTACTAACACCAAGACAAAAAAACAAGAGAAAAAAAAGAGTAAAAATTATGAATAATATCCCCACTTTCTTCTCTTCATTAAATGCACTATACTACAATATGTTAAGGATTCTTTAGCCATCTAAAATTTTTTTACATTTTTATATGACGTTATAAAAATGAGGGATTATATGAAACTCTCAGTGAAAAAATTATTCGTATTATTTTCGTTTAACATGCCCACTTTGTTTTCCTCATTGTTGCACTGTAGTACTCATATTGAACATGTACGCGTAAGTGGATGTCTCATCGTAGCACATACACATCCCGATAATCCGTATAAATAGCCATGTTATAAAACAATTCAATTAAGCATTTATGCCTTTATATATCTGCAGATCTTTTTCTTTTTTGGACATCTTCTTTGATGGACATCTTCCTTTTTCATCTGTCAAAAAACGTGTGAATGTATACGTTTATTTCAACTCGACAGCTGGGACTGATAGGAAGACTTCGCCAGCTGTTTGTTATGCAAAAATTGTAACAGTTGCTTTCAGCAGCTTTTCTGATCAAAGCATAAATTTTCACATCATAAAGAAATGTCCATACATTTCTATTATAAAAATAAAAGATCTCAATTAACTCTAATTTTATTGTTATTACGAGTTCAACGTAGAGAAAAACAATCTGTACATATGTAATTATACATTCTTAACTAGAGGAATATGTATTACAAAAATCTACATATTATATAAGAGGATATCAATTGCTGCTTCTTTTAACTATACATATTTACGTCAAGGATGTTTACTTTTTACGGACAACTGAACTCTATACACTAGATATATTTCAAGAAATGGAAAGATATCGAGATATCGAAGAGATATCCTTTAGAAGAAAAGTATAATGGAAATTTGAATAGTTATGGTATTTTTACGAAGTGCTATACAATGACTCACACTTAAGTATTTCATTGTGTAGAATTCTGCAAGCATTGCCCTGCATAGCAGGCGCTTCCAAAAATACACGTTTCGTTTTAGCGTTTCGCGCACGTCGATATGCAAACGCATCAGTAATTCATGGACCGTAGGTCGTTGCAGAGTTGCTGCAATAAGGAGGAGAAAACTAGGAAATTTATTAGAAATTTCCTAGCTGTAATGGGCGAAGAGATTCCTTAAAGTGCTCTTTAATGCTATCAAATAATAAAACATTTTTCGCAATGATAAAATCAATAGGCATGCACTCATCTTTTCTTATTTCTCTCACTTCTTTTTCAACACATTACATTGCTCTTCCTTTATTTTTCCTCCATTTTTTCTTCAAATAACAAAATATTGATTAAATAAATGACAAAAGATGAATCTTTTATAATTTAAAAATGATCCTAACATTCTCTAACTCTAGTATTTTCTCTTGTTTTCGGAAACAAGATGTGTGATGACACAAAATAAAAATATTGAGTAAAAATGAGTGCTGTGCAAGACGGCGTGAACTATAAAGTGATTTCAAAGTGACAAGTATTGAACGCGATCAAACGGCGAGATTCTGCTTTCAGCTCCGACTTTTCTTCCAGTTTCGCGCGTTTCGTTGTCAAGAGTATTGATATTTCGCAGCAAACACTCGAAGACTCGTGCTAACTGACATCGAAAGCATGAGAGACATACATTTGTCTTCGACTAAAGATGTGTCCAAGAGCTGATCTTAGTTCAAGTCACTTGCCGAGTGTCTGCGCGCGCGAGAAAGGAAAGTAATAAAACGGGAACCGATGAACACGTAGAGGATGGAAGCATGATTCTGGTACCGCAGATACGACGAACTCGACGGAAAACTAGAAGAAGAGCGTCTTGAGGTCGAAAAGAGATCGAAGAAAAGGACGAAATGACGGGGAGAAATTGTGGGGATATGGATACCCGCAAGGATGGTGGGGTCGGTCGATCGCGAGGCTCGAATCTGTTGACTTAACCGTCTCCAAGGGGAATCTCGACATGAGTCCGGTGGAGCCAAACGGGACGTCATCGTACTTCTGTTTAAGTTACGTATTATGAGAGATTACGTTCGCGACATGACTTCGGCAAAGAGAATTACCGCGTATCGTTGACGTCACTACCGGAATATCAATGTTCTCAAGACATGATTCGAAGGAAGACTCGCGCCTTTTGCTAATGTCATCGCAGGAGATTATTTCGAGTTGGAGTCGATCCCTGATATTTTCTGTAGCATGTACGTGACCCTAACGACGTGGAAAGAAATTTGTGGTAGTAGAGCCTCGAAAAGATTGGGCGGTACAACTTTATGCCCTTGGTACGGTACCGTTTCCTGAAAGACGAGGCTAGGCATTGGGTGCGTGTGTGTGTATGTGTGTGCGTGTGTGTGCGTGTATGTGTGATTGCATAGAAGAGGAAAAAACACGGGGAACTCAAAGATATCTTTCGTGCGGTGGTACCTGCGGCTGAGTGTCTCTTCAAATTGCTTCAATTGTCTCCATTTCGTGCCAGGTACTTGCGAACATCGTATTGGATCAGCTGTACAAATCGGTATCAAACGGTACCATCGAAGGATGAAACAATCTAGCAAAACATCGTGAGGACAAAGGTACGTTCTAAATAAGAAAAAAACTGATAAAAAAACGTCCGCAAAATATCTTCTATATTTATCTTTAAAGTAAATTTCATTTAAAATTCATTTTGTTTGTGTGCAGGTAGACGAATAATTTGCCTAGTGATCTTTCTATAAAATTCTTATTATTAATAAATTTAATATTAATTTCAAGTAAAATGAACATTATTTCATTTAGAAGGCTTTTACTTTTACTATAGCAGCAAAGACTTATTTAATAAACTAATGTTATTACAAAATAAGAGAAGATATATATATATATATACATCTAATATTCACAATAATGATTAAATGAGATATTTTCAGAAATCTCAATTTTTCTGGACAAAAGTTTCTTTCACAACAAATATTACGATACGCCGCGCAGTTCTATCTTACAGCAGTTCCCAGGATTTTTCTTTCGATCGAGCTCCTACTCATTTTTATCCAATAACCGTACAATAAGCTCATATTCCTAGCAGTCTAGTATCTAGTCGCCTCGTGATGTTTTAAAATAAATGTTTTTATCTCTCACTAAAAATAACTGAAAAGACAACAATAGTTCTCTCTTAACGTATTATTGGCAATACTTCCTTCATTTGCTTTTAAAAGGAAGTTCAGGGAACTAATATGTCTACCTTGTAAGAAACATTATTTATTCTGATGAAACCATATATGCATTTTTCGCTAAATAAATTTCTTTTACGCCTATTAAAAATACGTCGATAATGGTCTACTTTCATACTTATTGGAAACAGATTATTGGAATTTATTGTGGGATCGCAAGAATTTATTAGTTAGAAAGATTTAATATAAATCTATCTGCACAAAATATTATAATTTATTTTTAGTTTCGTAATATCGAGATAATTAACGTCTCGTCATATCTCATTAGTTAATTCCAATTCTGTTACATCGAAAAATAGAACTTTTTTAAATGCAATATAAATATTTGATTACTTTAATGATTTTTCAATGTTCCAATAACTAATTTTTAGATTTTTAATTATTGTAGATTCTTTGTAGATACATAACTTTTTATAGATGATATAATATAATGAACAACGTTAAATAAAAATGAACCGAGAAATATTCAAAATAAATGTATGAAGAAAATTATATTCGGCCAAGTCGAATCTTGGTATCTAATAATGAGTGCTTTTCATTTAGTGACACAAGTATCATTCTATCTTTCATAGAATTCAAAAAAAGATAGAACGACATTTTGTGTTAACTTGTTACTAAATGGAAGGTACTTCCCAATATTTTTATATGATTTTTTTCCCGCTTCGATCGAATCTCTTCACTCGTTTGTGTTCAATATAATGGTATCAATCACTTTATCGTATGAGAGAAAATGGTAAAGTAACGTGGTAACTTCTCTCTCAAGGCAAAACCGACGATAGTGATTTGATGGGACTATCCTCTCGATAACTTCCACACTACTCCATACATCTATACTTCCCTCTACAGATCTTACTAATGACATGCGAGAGATATATCTGATGTAGTGACATATCGCTTATTAGTAATTGAGTAATTGGCGAGAAGATCGATGTGAAATTTACGTAAAATTATACATACATACAAATTTCAACGAATTCATGGAATGACAAACTGAAAAATAATTAAATAAACATGATTAAATAACAATGATTAAATAAACTGAAAAAATGATTAAATAAACATAAAAACAAAAACTACACGTGCAAATATACATAGGCGCGTGCTTTATCAGAAGAGTATTCTTTCAATCACGATGGATACTAGAAAATAAATTAAAAAGCATCACATTTACCTTATTACGGAATATCAAAAATTAAAAGATATTAGATAATCAAACATGGACAAACAATAGCCAAATATAATTTTTTAATTAAATTTAACTGAACATGACAGAAATTTTATATCTGATAGTTTATTATTACTCAAAATAATTAAAATAATACATTGAATATTATATTACGAATAAAAATCAAATAAATCATAAATAATTACAAATTTTCTGTATCGAAGAAAAATTTATTTTTTCTCAATTTTCTTAAATTGATCAAATAATTTATGCTTTTTTCTTTTTTTTCTCCTTTTTAATCTCACGCTCTTCGTCGAAATGACTAAAAAACTCATTTGATAGATAAAGTGCTTTCTAAAAAACCATCGTTGATACATAATTGAATATTAATCTCTATCTGGAGAGTTTTTCGATTCATATAATGGAATTGAGGCTTCACACACGATTTCAATCGTGTCGGTTTATGAAGCTAGACAAGTTTTAATATTTGTGGCAGCGCATTATCCATCCATTATCATTATTACACCGTCATCTTGTCACTGTGAACACAGATATACAGCTATCAAGCATATCAATTTGTAATATCTGTAGATCTATGCACTAGTTCTACGGAACTCCGTTAGTGTATGCAAATTTGTGGTACATAGTTGCATGTTTTGCTATAGAGCGATCGTTATAACGCTATCACAGAGAAAAAATCTCTTAAGAAAGGATTATGCACGAAAGAAATAACAAATAATAATTATTTATGGTTTAATGCTGTAACACGTCAGAAATATAAAGGTAATTATTTATAAGCTAATTTTTATTATAAATAATAACATATAATTATCTATGTGTAATTAAGGATTAATTTTTCTGCAATGTGGATAACAGAAAGACATCAAATATTATTTAAATCCTTTTTATACGTACGCAAGATCTTAATTCTTTAATATGTAGAAGACTGTAATGAAGAGGAGGAATATTATATATTTATACTTAGTTTTGTTAAAAAAATTTTGAATTTTAGTAGATATACCTTTAACGTATGTCTTAAAAGGCATAATATGTCAATTAAATAGCACAGTCATAAAATGTCAAATATGCATAGGCACAAACGAAAAATTTGTAAATTGCACGCTGCTATTTTTCTATGACGCGTCAATCGATCGTATCTCCCGGAGTGGGAATACCCGCGAAATTGAAATGGCCGTGCAAGATCACAGATGGGAGGAGGGAGGAATGCAATTTCTGCCGCGATACGAAAATTTTCGATACCATTTCTGCCGTGCCACCATTCGAGGTTACTGAGCTATCGCACCTATTTCGTAGGATTAAATCTTTAGATATATATTTCACGTTGATGTTTTGAATTAGAAAAAAAGAGGTAACGACAATCACATTGACGTCATTTTGACACATATAATCACATATCCATTTAAAAAGAAAGTATTATTTTAGAAAGTTTATTTTAGATCGTTTAATTTTATAATTATATTAGGTGTTGGAATTAATTCGTAGCGTTTTTTAATGAAAGAATGTTATTTATTTCACATGAGCATTAAAAAATACATTAATGAAAGTACTTCCCATCACTTGTAAAACGCTACGAATTAATTCCAACACCTAATATTAGAAAATTGTTACAGAAATAATATTAATTTGAAATTAATTTAGAATATCGTATTTAAAATAAAATATAGAGAAAATTCATGTATTTTTAAGTCTTTAAAATTAAAACTATCTTATTTGCTGATATTTAAACAATTATAAAACAAACACAATTATGATATCAGAATTGTTAAAGGAATATAATATTTTATAATAAAAGATTTTATTAATTAAAATATTCTGCTAAGAGGATACCGAAGCATCTTGTGAACGGCTATTTTAACTTTACGAATAGTAAAAAGTTGATTCTAACTTCATAAGTGAACAAGAAATTGTCATTAAGGTTTAACGCTTCAAGCATTAGTAAAACGAACTTTTGTTCCCGTCGCGGTAAAAACCTTTTCACGTTCGTCGATAATTTCCGCTGTTGTAGGCGTTGAATTTAAAGTTTGACACAATAAAATAAATTATAACTTATTTTATATATACACTAAATAGGTTAATCTTGCGTAATCCATCTTTAATCAAAGAAACGTGCTTTTTACATCACAGGAACTTATAATTAAGTTTACAGTGATAAAACAAATTTTTCAAATATAACTGATGTTAAAAACAGTCTTATAAAAGTAATATTTTTTATTATAGAAAAGTGCATTTGAGCTTGAATAAATTTTTAAATATATGAAACTGTTCTTTGATAATGTTTAGAAAATAATTAATGTAACATCTGTGAGTTTTCACATCAATCGCAGTCCAATTCTCTATTGTAGATAGGCAACAGCTCAATCATATTGACTATAAAAAGAAAGTTATAGCCATGGATTATCAATCATAAGGTCTATTTTCTGTGGCTCAATCAGTGTACATTTTTGGAACTTAAAGTGAGATAGATATATGTCGAATATGATATTTGTCGAAAGTGAGAAAGAGAGTTCTAGTGCAGGAACAAAAAACAGACCAATAGCTGCATTTTTATATAAATATTGCAGTAACAACTACGTTTATTTATATTAGTTTTCATTTCACAATTTTTGAAGAGAGTTGTCAATTTCACAAACAATTATACAATAATTCTCGTGTTTATATTAAATAATCTTATATATTGCCATGTTCTTTAGTCATTGTTATTTGTCACTGTATTTATATTTTGAGGAAAAATTCTATTATGCTTTTAGAGTGTACGTGTCTCGATAGACGATGACCGATTGGCCGTCGTCGTGGTGGAGATGACTACCAGGTTAGTGGCTCGTCCTGAAGACGACGACGACGACGACGAGGTCCACGAAAGGGCACGAGACTCGGCTGTGGGCTATCACTGCCACTGATAGGGCCGGCATCCCATCGCAGCTCACATCGATGCCGACTGCCACATCTACGAAACGAGGTATGATGACATATACGTTGCTCGATACGTTTTTTTATATCATAATTTTTGTGTACGTTTCATAATGTACACAACATTTTCTTATTAATTTTAACAATTATAACAGAATTTTTCATTAAACATATTTTTTTTACATATTAACGTCAATATTATTAAATTAATAAAATCAATTTAATACATGATATTACTACTCTAGTTCCGTTGCATTTTAAGAAAAAGAGTTTAGTATGCGGTTTGTAGAATTGGATATGTATTATACAATAAATTTACTCCGAAATAATTTAAGTATTAAGAGCGGTATTTATAGTCGATTCTTATATTTAGGACCGTCTTAAATCTAATCTTAAAATGTTTTAAGATGTTTATTGAACAATCAGAGAGCCATATTAGCATTTTAAGACATTACTTAAGACGATTTTAAAATAAGAATGGACTATGAATATTGCTTTCTGATCAGCCCTTTGATCAATAATAAGATTTCCCTTATTTAATTAAATTTATCTTCCAATTAGTCCAATTTAGAATTATAATTATTTAATTTAATAATATACATAAAAAGAAAGAAAGAGAGAGATGCAGCAAGATAAAATATAATAATGAGAACAAGTATGTTACTGGGGTAATATTCTCTATCTTCCATCATTCTGTTCCCGATTCCATTTCGCAGTTAACATAGCTAATGAAACAAAAGAGGATGTTTCGCCGTATATTGTGTTTAATTATACGGCAACAGGGGAGGGAAATTCTTATCAATAATTTTTGGTACTCAAATATTCGAAATAAAAAGGGCAAATACGTCCGAATCAAAACAAATTGCTATTAAATCTTAAGCAAATATGGTCACATTAATCAATATTCATTATATAGAAAATTGCAAAGCACATCTAAGTCTTGTAAAATAATGAGAGATTCATGACATGTTTGTATTCGCTCAGAAAGGTTTATAGTTTAACAATTAAGGTGGTTCTTTAGTATCGAGTTACCATAGAAATGTCTAATTTTTTTTATTTAATGAAGTTGAAGTTTTATTTAATGAAGCTGAAATTGGCGTGTGCAAAATTCTACGGTTATGATGACATAAAAAAGAAAAAAATGTTGAAAATATAAACTTTCATGTATAATTTAATGACAGATAAGGCTTGCAGACGCTTCTTTGATTAACTGCACACAAATCTTACCATAGATTTTTCTTAAAAACGAGATTATAATAGTTTCAAAAATTACGATTTTAATAATCACAAAAAAATAATAGGTCAATGGCCATTCTGAAAAAATATTTACTTGCCGTATGTATAAACTTGCCGTATGTAAATTTAATTTCGAAAAGTAAACATAATCTCTTTTTTTCGTTTGATGAAGATGCAGCTCTTGATTCACTATCGTATGTTCCACACTATTTCATTAAGATATACACGTAGTTTTAATATTTTATTCAAATTATGCAGATATTTGTAATTTTGAGTGGGCTCTGGTGAGAGGCACCCCAAATTTTCGGCGCTTACTAAAAAATCACCTTAAAGAGAAACCACGTATAATAAAATTCAGGGTAAAAATGAAATCGATACTTTATACTAAATGATATTGATGTTACCACAATTTATGACAAAATGATTCTTGACTGTGTTGCTTGCCGCTTTTTCACTGTAGATATTGATTCTTTAATGCAATATCCTCGGTCTATTCTAAGGGAATATTTGAAATTTTTTGAATATGTGTACTGTGTATGGAATAAAATTTGTCTACATAATGTGTAACGATATTCTTAAATCGCTATCGAATCGCTATCGTTGAAAAAACGATTTATCTCAATTTTGTAGCAAACTGCAGAATTATCAGCGGAAAATATCGAAGAACGGGAAAGAGAAAAGGGACGTGAACGACTAGCGATCAACGTCGAGGTAGAGTCGGTGGTATTTAGGACTCATTGTTCTTCTAGTAGTTGCCTATGCATTGACTCGATAGATGGGCTTGTAGCTTTCTCTATCCGTCATTTGTCCCCTTTCGCCTTTATTCATCTGCCTCACGGCTTTTCTCAGGGGAGAGGCACTAAGATCTTAACGCCAACGTACTTTATCCTTACTCCGATGCGATCTCCCCTTGAACTTTGATATTTACCCTCTTGTCCCTGCTTGCTGTAACGATTGACGTGGATCTACCGAAACAAACGTGAAACCATCTCCTTTCAATATCTAAAAAATAAAATTATCAATATACTTAAGAGAGAAGTAACAACTCTGTTAAACAAAGTATTTATTGACGTTACGCATTACTACGTAAGTGTTAGCTCTTGATTTGCATTCTTAGGACATCTGTGGACAACCTGATCAATCGTCGTGCAAATTCTACGCGAACACGTTAACGTTTTCGACGATTTAAAAAATTAAAAAAAAAAAACGAAAAAAGAAATAAACGAGTCTCCTACACGATACTGAAATTCCGTTGTAAATGCCTCCAAGAATACTGATTTCTTCGCGTTCCCGCAAGCAGAGAACTTTTCTCTACACACGGGTTCGCGTGTTCATCTATGTTCCATTTGTCTCCCTTCAAGTATCGATCGTCGAACGACACCGACTATGAAACTCTGTGAAACTTGCGAGTTGCGAGAGGTAACCTGTAGAATTGACAGAGCAAAAAGCTCCTTTTGGATCTGAAGTTCGACGCGTGGAGAGATTTGCAAATTCGGCGCTTCCAAGCACGAACGCTCGCGAATATCCGTTCTATGCAAATCGGCAACCTGCATGGCAAACGCGTTCCCGAACGAATTCCGCATACGAATTACCGAAAAAACGATTTCTATTATACGTCATGCATGGATTCTACGGCCTTAAAATTTAATATTCACATGTACATATTCACATACACTAACAAAATGTATATGTATGTACGCATGTACAAACTATCAAAATTAATCGTTTGTTTATTTGCGATATGTAGACGAATAATAATCACGAAAGATATATTTAACTAATTTCTGAACATGCGTAAATTTTTTATTTTGCTACATTTTCTTAATTTTATTACAGTCTTGTTGTATTTGGATTGTATTCTTTAAAGTTATTTATATGTTTTTGAAAGAATTCGAAGATTTATAATGTCTGTATACAAATTAATTTATATATACTAATATCATTATAAATTAATTTTTTTAATAAAAAGTGTCTATTTTCAAATGATATAATATATTCAATATATATAGGAATAACATTTAAGCATAACATTTAACATAACTAATATATAAAAGCATTAGAAGGTATAAGTATTAAAATAAAAGCTTTGAAGAAATATTATGTATATCTTGAAATAATAATATTTCTAATTTGTCTGTAACTTGAATTTGGATCGTGAAAAATGTATTCATTAAAAAAGCATTAACACTTATGATTTACAACATGATACTGGGTGCTTTCCAGCAAGAACACAGTCAGACACTGTGTAACACAGTGAGTCATTTCATGCTTGTTTAATGTAGGCAAACACAAGGATGTAATGATTCACTGTGTTACACAGTGTCTGACTGTGTCCTTGTTGAAAAGCACTAACTGTTATCAGATAATGAAAGAGAGAGAGAGAGAGAGAGAGAGAGAGAGAGAGAGAGAACATTTTAAACCTTCTTTTTAAATTCCTGACAGCATAAGATAAAGTGTAAATATTGAACATGCATTATTTTATCTATAAATAAAATCACTGAACGAAACCAATTATAGATGCAATAATGTTTTTATATTAGACTAACAGCCGAGCGGAAGTCAATAAATTATCACACATTCTCTCCCGTACGTATTCTAATGAATTCGATAAATTCACATCAAGGAAAAAGTAGAATGTTACGGAACTTTTATTATCTTCAACACAGTTAGATTATAGTCTGAATTATCCAGTTTTGTCGAGGTCATGTTTATTCTATCTATTGATCGTAGAATATCACAAATAAAGTATGTAATCTACTTATATGAAATTTATGAAGTTACAGGAACAGACTGAAAATTTATCCCAGTATTTTTCGTTTAAGGAAAAATGCATTTATTCATTTTTTTCTAATATAAAGAAAAGATAATCCCAAATGTTTATCCCAAACATTTTCTTCTATGGACACGAATTAAAAATTAAATTTGGAATCTTGATCAGAACTATGTGGAATTTTAAAAAGATGATTAATATCAGGAAATGAAAATTAATAAATATATTTTGTGTAAATAAAGTTACGGATATTTATTTAATTTAAAAATATGACAATGATAAAATACTATTAAAACAATTAAAGAATATTATTACGATATGCAAAAGATAATATATTGAATATGTGGTTATACCGTTAGAATGATTCAATCAGTATCGAATGATGAAATTTGTAGTGAAATAATGTTATTAGAATATTAAAATCGTTTCTCGATAATTCTCTACGCTATATTGATGGACTTTCTTTCATCGTGTTTATCGATCATATCAGTCAAGCCAGTCAGCTGTCTGGGAAATTAATAACGAAGTCAGCACTTACGTAAAATGTTCTAACATAGCTCAGAGACGGTAAATTTTGCAGAATATTGAAACCGTGAAAAGCTCTCTCTCCATCGATTTACTTGACTATGTTTGGAATTCGACATCTCAATTAAGGGAAAATCTTTGAAATACAATTTTCGGTCTTTTGACTTTAATTGCATATTTGCAATAAGCCTCTTTCAATAAAACTTTTAGAAGCTTATTCTTAAACACTTTATTTTTTGTTACAATATTAAAAAACATTATTTTACAAAACGAGCTTATTTTATTCTTTACACAGTCTATTTACTTGCAAGTCCTTAAACCTAATACGAAATTATTAAATGATATTTTGAAATATACTCTCGGCGTGAGTAAGTGAAACATTTTTGCACGTAGTATCATTACCCACAGTCTCTTCTTTATGAGAATGCACATCCGAATTGTCACTTAATTTTTTTATGATTAATTTTACAATTGGAAGTACGTACTTAAGTGCCTCCGAAAGTGTCTCTTTTTATTCATGTGTATGATTAATTTCTGTGAAGAAGAGAGATTTCTATGAAAGATAATTCTCTTCGATATTTGTACATTTTTTTCAATACATTTCTCTATTAAATTTTTTATAATACATTATTCAATCATACGTAATATAACACAATTAAAATGGTATAAAAAAAGATTTAAACTTAATCATCGAAAAGATATAAATATCTGACAAGAGATTACGGTAAAGATCTTGTTCGCAATAGGAATCAAATGCGGCTCAGTTTTATCAGCGGAAAGAAGCGAGTTAGGAAATCTGATAAAGGAAATAAACTAAGAAGCTTCAGGTGCATCGGATCGTTAAAAGAAAACCGAAAAATCTTCTTCGTCGACAGGCACACAGCACTGAAATCGTAGAGACGATCGATAAGGCGTGAAATCCGTTGATAATAGACCAGGGAATTTCTTTTTCATCTGCACATGAAGTTACCAAACAAATATACCAAAAGCTGTTTGAAAGAGAATTACAAAAGAACTAAATAACTATTGAATAAAAAAAGTTGAAACTTGTGTTATCCAATGATGTATTATGCGACATGTCATTCGAATCAAATGTTATTACTTTATGAATCAGTTTTAGATGATTACGATTGAGTATCGTCTTCATTATTATCTAGTTAGAAAGAATATTTTATATTATTGTATCAAGTTTATTAACTATATTTTTATACATAATAGTTGATCATATATGTAAGTGTCGAAAATAAGTTTTATCTTCAAAATGAGTTTTAAGTCAAGCATATTAAAAATTAAACTATATTTGGATTAATCATTTTTTACTTCTTATTTCTTTTTTTCTTTCTTTTTTGTATGATAATTATAAAATAATAAAATGAACATTTTTTGAATATTATTTTGAATATTCTTCTTATTCCGAATATTTATTGAACATTTCCAGATTTTTCCGATAGAAGGTGTTTTAATTATCAGTATCTCTCTCGTCATTGGAAATTCTTATAACCTACGAAGTTATTTAAAGTTGCCAAACTTTGCGACGTTATTATCGCGCTATAACTTCTGTTTAATATTCCTCGTAAAGAAACATCAATATCTTATACTCTTAAAGTCTCTCGATTCTAAAACACATAAGCATTCAGGTTAAAAAATACAATAAAATATAATAAAATAAAAATATTCTGATAATATTGATATTATAACGCGTGAATAATTTTCAAAAGAGCATATCTAATAATATTGAGAGTGATTATAAAAATTAAAATTGGTTCGTTTAATTTATGTTAATTTTTCAAACTGTTTATGAAGATTGTTAATAGTTTAGAATAATAATATTTAGAATAACTAATATTTATACTGACATTATTTTTATATAAAGCATTTATACTTATTATAATTTGAAAATGAGAAGTTATCAAATTTAAAACTTTTTGTATTCTTTTTAAAAAATGGTTAATTGTTGAATCGTATCATGAACGTTTTGGAATCACGCTACGCTTGTGATTGCGAATCAAGTCATATAAGAATTCTGGAAATGAAATTTTGATTGTTTGTTGACTACACATTGCCACAATTACAATTAAGGTCGACGATAGAACTTATTCCATTATTCAAATTCGTTTTATTGATGTCGTAATATTGCAAATATCGATCAAATATAATATGTACGTTATGGGAGATGTAGCAATCTATTAATCATGTTAACTTTGTAGGACGCAGTGAATATTAAACTGAAACTAAGCTATTTATATATAAATAGAGGAAAATCGTCGATACTGACATAGGTCTCCTAAAGCGGCACCCCACTTATTTCTCAGAAATTAACTTATTGCACTTAATTAATATTAATAAAAGCGTGATCTGTTTAGTTAATTAAAAAAAACGTAAACGCATAATTCGTATATTTATGGCTTGTTTCTATATGAAATTAGTTAAAAATGAATTGTATGAATGCAAAAATAAAATTCTTATGATTTTCTTTTGTAAATTGCGCAATTTAAATAATAGTGACTATATTATTAATAATATTACGTTGTTTTAAATTGTGGTTTCCTAAATCAGTTTTATTTATATTATTTTCTTTCAAAAAAAAAATTAACAATTATACCATTCAATGAAACCCACAAAAAGAGAAGAAAATGTTCCATTTTGTCGGGTTTCTATTCGTAAAAATTATCAAACGTACAGAAAGTAAAAAAACATAGACCTTTTGAAAGTAGCGATTTTAAGCTTTAAAATCTTTCTTTTTTAATTTAAATTTTGTTTTAATTTAAATTTTGTTTATTTCTATCGAAATTAAAAACCTGCTTGAATTTTTAAATTTGTAGCATTACGAACATTTGTTTCAACCTACATATTCGCGTTTACAGAAATAAATATAGGTAAATTAGATCATTATTTATACGTTGTTTAATCGCTGTTGAAATTATTTGCAAAAACATTTCTATATGTTTATAAAATTAATTTCGAATTCTATCCTGTTATGGGATATAACATTAAATAGAATTTATTAGAAGCATAAATATTAGCACTAAAATATATGCATATGCATATTACGTAAAATCGAGATCGTGAAACAAATAAATTAAAATAAAACAGAATTACGATGAAACGCGCATTATATTACTTTACTTCTCAAAACAAATTATTGAAGCTTCTTCAACTGAGCTTTATTTATTGTAAGCGCCTCACGTGCATAAAATGTAAATTTGTATTTTGCACAGATTAAAGAAATTATTACAACATAATCGAATACATAGTTTGTAAGGTAATGGATAGCATTAGATAGTGATAGATAGTTATACACGAATAGCAAATACGATCCCCTTCCGAAATCACCCAGCAGTGAGTCAACTCGAGCTGAGATCAATCGAGCCGAAGTCGAAACTAAAACAGAAACTCGAGCTGTGCGCATCATCTATCGAATTAAAATGTTATAGCCGAAAAGCATATTAGCGCTATTAGCGCTACTAGATATGTGTCAATATTATTTTTAGCAGCCGAACATCGCTGGGAATTTGAACGGGCAATCTCGCTTTTAGCTCTCACTACAGTTTACAATAGTAATTGGTAGCGAAAAAGAATTTTTTTTTTAATATTTTACAATAAGCTGTGTAATGCATAATGCTATTTTTATAAGATATGTATACATAAATACGTATACATAAATATGGAGAAATGATGCGTAAAGATAGATAGATATATACAAACGCTTGAAATTAGTGTACTTATTAGCTTATTTGGTTTTACTAGATTAATATGCAAATTGAGAGTTACTAAGGTTTACAAATCGACCTTTTTCTTTACTCGTACATTGTTTAGTTATTCGTTCTTTGGCCAGATAAGCCATGTTAAAAATACACTGGGACATTTCTGTCTCTTCTGTTCTCTTCTACTTCGCGAAGATAATCTTTGTCTGGCCATTACAATGCTTTCACGCTTTCTCTTTCCTTTCTCATTTTTATTTGCGTTATTTCTGTCCTAATCTTCTTTCTTTTCTTTATATCCCTCATTGATGTCTTTCATTCTCTTATCCTTTTTCTCAGTCACAGGAAGAAATATTAGTGAAATAGCAAAGCGAAATCTGAAGTAATCTTAAAAGTACCTTTTCGTTGGATCTGATAGCGTAAGAAGAAGGTAGTTTGATGGATAACGTTACAGCAGAAAAATTCAATGTCGGCGCAAATGTGATTTAAGACGAAAGAAGAATAATGCAATATAGTACAGATAGAGAAATAGTCGAATGGTTTCTCCATTTCTATAATATATAAATCATAAATCCCTTAAAGATATTTGAAATAGAAACGGAGAGAGAGAGAGAGAGAGAGAGAGAGAGAGAGAGAGAGAGAGAGAGAATATGATATTAATTTGACTAATTTCTCGAATGAATTTTCGAATAAAGTACGTATTTTCATATTGTAAATACAAATATTAATTCCGACAATTTTAATATGAGTGATGTATAAATTAGAAGTTCAATATTGCAAATAAATAGATTGTATTTTTAATGAGAAATTTCTTATTTTATTTTGTATTTTTTAAAATCAAACATACAAAGAACAAATTACTTTGTACATGTCTGATTTGTTTCTTTATAAATAGCTTTCTTCTTGACTATCCTGTGATTTTCGGAGATTTCCATTTCTGTGTAATAATTAAATATATTAAACATATATTAGCGTATGCTATAATTATTATAAATATATGTATGAAACGAAATTAGTAATAATAAAGTACATACATAGCGTTTCTTAAATATTCAGCCAATTTGTGGAGGACTATTTGTAAATGGTAATTTAAATATAGAAATAATCGAATATATACATATACATGTGTGACAGAATATATCACATGGTAGTATTTTCTATGCTTGAAAGCATTTAATAGATCATGTTAATTAGAAGCACACTAACGGATGTGAATTAGCGATAGCATAAATATTCTTTCCTCTCTCTCTCTCTCTCTCTCTCTCTCGTCTCACACATTTTCTAATTTTGTTTTAAAATAATTTTTTTTAAAGAATTTTAATCAATATTTGTTTAATTTCAATGCTCACATTTTATTATTAATATTGTTACTATATATATTATACAATTACAAAGTTTGTGTTAATACTTTTTAATTTACATTAATATAAAGAAATATAAAGATATCATCATTATAGAGAGTGCTCTTTTGCTTAATGAAAATTATGTACAAAATTATGAAAGAATAACTTTAATTAATTTTTGAAAAATTATTTGCTTTTAAAGTGTTTTTAACAATAGCTTTAAGATGTCTTCATTTTATGTCTTCAAAAAGATGAAACCTTGCAAATATGAAATATTTAGTAGATAATAATAGAGTATTTCTCCTTTTTTTCCTTGTTTCGTTCCTTCTTCTCGCCTCGTCATGAACCACTCGATTCTTTTCATGTCGACCACCGCAATAAGCCATCTTAAAGCTCACTTCGAGGTTCTCTTAAATCTATTTCGATGAAAAGAAGACTATAAGGACCATGAACAGGGACAAAGAAT
The DNA here is from genome assembly GCF_024713525.1 of Acromyrmex echinatior. NCBI lineage: Eukaryota > Metazoa > Arthropoda > Insecta > Hymenoptera > Formicidae > Acromyrmex > Acromyrmex echinatior. The sequence goes on along the minus strand of NC_141853.1, from coordinate 14,282,019 downwards.
ATAAGAACAAGCGGGCAATGAGATCAGCCGAATTCAATGTGCGTTTTTGAAACGTATAATTAATACATAATGACGGAATGAAACAAAAACTAAAACTAAGAGAAAGGAAAAAAAAACGGAAGGAAATATCGACGACGATCACGTTGTTACGAAAACGTCATTTCGCGCCCAAGGTGACCCAGAAAGTCATTTGAATTTAACCCGGGCTACGATAAATGGCAAACTTCGTCGACAAGCAGAATAGGACGTAGATTAACTGCGCTTTGTACTGCGGATCGATACAGTTACAATGAAACAGAAAGGCTAATGGATTTGAAACATGAATTTTTACGTTTGGTATTCCGCGAATGGAATATCCCATTTCAGTTGAGGAAGAATCCCGCAGATCGACATTTCAATATAATCCGGGAGCAATTGTGTGTGTTGAATTAAACTTTATATTTTATATTGATCGTGTACACCAAAATAGATCACTTTTCGTGCTTCATCCAGTACGTAATTTGTTCGTAAGAATTACCATACACAAAAACTTGAGATTTCGTGTTCAATTACGAAATGTAATAGTAGGGTAATCCATTTACGCAAACGTGATTGGCTGTAGCAGCCGAAAGTAGTCCGCCGTGTCAGAACTTTCTGACTTAATATACGAGTTCCTTCGCGTTTTACGACTATTATCGTCGGCTTTTTCGAACGATAACACCGGTTATCTCATTCTATTAGGGCTCGTATTCTGGCCTTTAACCGTTTTAAGCACTCAAACTACAAGGATTTCCCTGGCGCAGCATGGCTCTGAAATTGTCCGAGACAATTACCCGACAATACGATTATCGTGAATTCTTAACTTCGAAATAGCTAGTTCCTGGAATTTATTTTTATGCATCTTCTGTGTCGAGTCTACGTTTGATCATTATACACTTATTTTTAGAAATTTCTATTAATTACGTCAAACTTCAAAATTTGTCGTACAAACAAATTAATATAAAAATAAAGAGGATGATGTCCCCTTGTATTTTTTGAGAATTATTGCGAGAATTGGATTGTAATAAATTATCAGACTTATTCTTTATGACGAAATGTTCATCACATTCTATCCCTTTCGTTCGCTATCACGCAGTTCTGATGTGTAAGCTTCTTAAACAAATATTTTGAAATTTATATATAATAATCGATTTTTTATTATATATTTGAAAATCTATTAAATTTATTTTTCCAAAAATTATTGGTATTTTTTAAAGTATATTTAAATTTTTTTTATTTGCACGAATAATTGGATAGATGCAGTATAGAAAGGTCCTCACACTAATTATGTAGAAAATTGGATGCCGGTGAAATAATTAAGTTCGTTTTCATGTAGCTTTTAATGAAATAAACAAAAGCTGTAATAGACAAAAGCTTAAGAATTATCCATTATTGAGTCATGTTTATTACATCTTTTGTTCATAAATTATAAGCTATAACATACGTGAAAACGAATCCATTTCACCGGGACCCAATTTTCCATAATTAGACACCACACTAATTATACCGAAAATTGGATCTCGGTGAAATAAGTTTGTTTCATATATATGTATTGCCTGCTTATACTGTAGTAAATAAAACGTAATAGACAAAAGATTCAATAATGAATAGTTCTTGGTGTATCAAAGATTAAACAGAGTATTTATTATACATCATTGCTCAAGAACTATCTATTATTGAGTCTTTTGCCTATCATTTTATTTTATGTTCACTACATTATAAACTATAACATTATAAGCTACAACATAAAAATGAACTCATTTCATCAGGATTCAATTTTCTATATAATTAGTGCGAAGCTCTTTCATAAAAATTTTCTGACAAATTTATGTGTAAATTAGAAAACATTAATACAATATGGGAGGCTATTTAAATTTACTTGTAATTTATTGATGATTTTGTATCTGCCTGATTGGATATTGAATTGCAAAAGCATAATTGTCCGAAGTTATCGCTGTTACATTATTGTTATTATTACGTATTCTTTCATTATTTCTTGAAGTTTTAATGACACTATAATAACAATTATAAGGATTATCTTTTCATAAGGATACAATGTATGATACTTATGTTTATTCAGTAATAACTTTGATCGTCAATCTTTTATTATTATTTGTAGAATATCTTATGACAGATATAAATTAATTTCAAATATGTATATTTGTTATAGAATAAAAAATAAAATCTTTTTGATGAGATATACTTTTTTCTTGCTCTTAGATAATGCAATAGCTACTGAAAAAATGACGTCAGGATAATTAATCTTTAATAAATTTCATCTTTTTCTTGTCTTCCTCCCTTCTCTCTCTCTCTCTCTCTCTCTCTCTCTCTCTCTCTCTCTCTCTCTCTCGCTTTCTCTCCTCCCTCCCCCTCTCTCTCTCTCTCGCTTTCTCTCCTCCCCCCCCCCTCTCTCTCTCTCTCTCTCTCTTTAATTTTTATATTTTAATACTAATAGAAATGTATATTGTACACTCAATATTTTATAATATCGAATAATTTTGTATATATATGTATATTATAGAGATATCGATATTCAATGATAAGTTTTCATTAATTAATCTGCGTTGCATCGTCGACTTGTGTAATTGAAATTTGATAAAAGGCGGCATAATTATTAATATTACATAATTTGCTCAGATAAATAATATATTAATTAGATATAATAGTTCAACCGAACATTGGCGAACTCAAATTGTAATTAATCGGTATTACAGCTAGACGTTTACTCCAGCAATGTTATAATTTTATCATGAGTAAATGCTATTGTTAGATTCTTTAAACAATCATTATTTATTAGTCCGTACTTATTGAGAAAATATATGTAATGATAATTGTAATAATGATTTATAAAAAATGATATGTACTAAACAAATACATATAATATTATTTCTGCTACTTTCCTGTGCTATGATAGTACGCGTTTTTTGCGCTTCTATAAATCGTCTGAAGTACGGGTTCTCGAATTCGCCTATGTAAATATAATGCAAAGCGTAACGCATTTTTTACCATTTTAATGGTACGTTGTATAATCATAAAAATAAAATCTTACGAAAAATAGTTATTTTAAGTATTTTATGGAAATAAAATTCAATCTTAAAAAGATATTCTCATTATTTCTATATGTAAAAATATCAAGATAAAATGTCGAATAAATTAAAAAATGGATTATTAATAAGTTAAATTGATATAATTTTTACAAATATATTATTTATTAATATGTTCTTAATTAATCCTATTTTTACAAAATACTTAAAATATAGTACCATTATATATGATCTACTTTATAAAATAATTTTGCATAGTAAGATTTTGTTTCGAATTTTGAAACAATATATTTGTTGAAAGCTATATTACTAGTTTAGAAATGTGTAAAAGAATGGAAATCGTAAAAGGTGCCATAAATAATTTAGCGCCATAATTTTCCAGGCAGCTGACAACCAGTGAAAGACTAAAAGCCTTTTGTCTCCAGTTTTGTTTAATCCGTGAAAAAATTGCAGTACGAATGCAGTTTCGTTTTGTCGTAGCCAAATTATCACTACGTGCTTAAATATCACATCCCTATGTATTTTAAGCTGTGTATTTTACTTAGAATATGTTGATATTTACTACTTAACGAGATATAAGCACATTATTGTTCTTCTATTTAATATACATATATTCAGATATTTATAGTTGCAATTCTGCTAAAGAACTAAATTAAAATTGTCTTTACATGTTACATGACATACTATTAAATTTTATAATTATATATATTTAATTAAATACATAAATGTCAAAAATCCAATTAACCTTTATTATATTTATAATTGCAATTTAATTGGAGAACTTAGATAAAGTTTATTTTGAGACATGACTCAAATTTTATTTCTTATGATTTAATAATTGATTCTTGAAAAAAGTATTATATGCGTGTGTGTATATATATATATATATATATATATATATAATATATATAATTCTGAGTTTGTAACATTTTTCCACAAATGACTTAAAAAGAATAATACGGAATTATTAATTATCCTTATAAGAATAGTATTTTCCCTTGACAGAGGGAGATGAAAGTCGTGCGCCTCCAAGCAGAGGGGAGATGGGATAGGAATCGTTTCAAGTGAAAGTTGCACATCCCCAACCAGATGGAATGGGAGTCGCTTCGCGTGGGAAGTCGTGCGCCCCTTGGCAGAGGGCGAAGCGATTTCCAGCTCACCTATCTCTCCCCTCTGCTTAGGGGCACACGACTTTTACCCGAAGCGACTCCCAACCTATCTCCTCCTCTGCTTAGGGGCGTGCGACTTTCACCCCTGCAGCGACTCCCACCCTCCCCTTGTCAAGGGAAAATATTGCTGAAATATGTACCTTATGTTTAAAAATTGTGTGCTATTCATAAAAATTGTTCTGTTCATAATTTTTTAATGAATAATGAGCAACGAAAAAGGTCAATGACCTTGACTATCTTGAAGAAGAAAGTCAACTTCCAACTGACCTTGTTGATCAAGGTCAGTTGGAGGTTGACTGTGTAAAAGTAAACATTTATTCAAAATGGAATTCAAATTGGAATTCAGAGAACTCAAAAACCCCTTATAAAAATTCTTTAGAGGATTTGTCTACTTTTTAATATTATCATAGCAGATGAGAAGCCACTATGTAATGTATATAGTGGCTTTAAAACAGTATCATATTTTAAAAGATAAAGAATAGAATAAATTATAATAAAATTTATTTAAGAAAACACTTAAATTTGAAAAGTAGATTCAGCTGTCCTTTTAATAGAATATGTTAATAAAGGTTAATATAATATCGGTAGTACACATATACAATGATACCAAATGAATTGCAAATGAAAGAAATATAACAAAATTTCTCGTTTTGTAGATATTTTCGCACAACTACATTTATAATGGGAGAACCACAAAACGAATATATAGATAGCATTTGCATGAACTACAACCGACTAATGTAACTTAAGATCTCTCTTGGGAAACCATTGCCTAAGCTGCTATTTTGGGAACAGGATCGTTCGGAATTATCGAGAATTTATCCGAACACTTGCAGACAAATCCAAAGTTAATCTACCATGAAATAGCAAGATAAGAAAACAAATTGAGCACTGCATTTTTTATAACTAAAATATCTAAGAGATTTACAATAAATATTTATTATAATTATTAATATTAAATATTTCTTTAACAAATTTTAAATAAAAAAATTAAGATACATATTATTCTGTGGTCCGTTAACATTTTTAAAATTAATTTGCAAAAAACTTGTTTTTTTTCTATTGTGGTTATTATTTTATAATAGATATCCGAACATTTTGATTGAAAAAGCTTTCAAATTTCTTAAAAATTACGTAAATCAAAGAACATATACATACAATTAGTGTTAGAATGCATGTATCTAACGTAATGTAGATTTATCTTCTCGTACTGGCGCTGGTATTGCGGCAATTAATCCCTACGAGTTTACCACTTAGAGGGTCAGTACCTGGATAGCATTAAGTGCGCAAAATTATGGCTCATGTGGCGAATATTGTTGCTCATTTCAAGATAATTTATCGCCGCTTGCATAGTTTGAAACAGAATGGTCCGAAATACGAACGTATAGGATATGTCACAGAGACTGAGTCCAGCAAAAAGGAATAGACGCTATTACGAAAATTGGATTTTATTCCGCTCTGCGGTGGATGATAATTGAATCAACGAAACATCGCCGCGTACTCTAATATGTTCTCTCTGCATATACAGAAAGATGGAAACAGAAAAAAATATCCTTGTAAAGACATGTCATGATATGCGAGACGTAACCATATTAATAAATTATTTCATCTCGTAACTACCCAGGGAAATTCTCTAAATCTTTCATATTTCCCTACGCATGAGTGATAAGCGTCGTTCAAATGGCGTATCTCCTGTTCATTGTTTCATTTAATTAACATGTACGGCGAAATATTTAGTCATATAAATTTTATCCGATGAATAGAATATTCTCCGGAAAATTTCTAAATATTTGCGGAATTGTAGATGCTTCGATTTACAAATCAAAAGAGAAAGAAATACGAAATATACTTATAGATTTACACAGCTCGAAAAAAAACGCTAATTTTTTATTTGCACTTATCCATAGGAAAGCTTTAACGAATAAACCTTTTCTAGTTAGAAACAAACAGTAAAATTTTCTTTTTAATTAATATTTAATATATTTCGATTAGATTTTTTTTAACTTTGCAGAAATTATTCTGTATTGCCAAAATATTTAAAATTTAAATTTAGAAACTTATTTCTAACGATTTCCAGCATTGTTTTTGTTAAAAAATTATTTTTTAACAGCTATATGTATAATATATTCGATATAATTCGGTACATAAGTGAGACTTTTCTAAGAGTTTATGATAAATTCAACGTCGCGCGTAAGTAGGATAAGCTCGGCGAGAATATTAGTAGTTGCTTTATCGTTCAAGTTTTAACATTATTTCTGTATTCTCCATTATATAATATTGTTAATTTCCCTAATTATGGCTCATTTCGAGGATGTCAAAAATATTTGTCTTATCCCTATAGTTTCTACAGGGAAAAAGTAATGGATAAAAACAAAATATGAAGTTAGAAAGAAAAAAGAAAATATTTTTTAACAAGAAAAAGTGATAACAGTAAGAGAAGTAAAGACATATTTTCGGCAATTCCCACGGACCGATATTACATCCTGAGGGATAATCTCACGCCGAGTGAGCTTTCGCTCTTTTTCATCACATGAAAGCGCACGCTATCGCTTGGCAGTGATCCTCGACAAGACGAAGGGAATATTTCGCAATGGTAATATGTGTTTCTAGAAGAGAGGGATTATTCCAGGGACGGCTCAACGTTGCTCGCGCGAGTGGCGGGCCCTCGAGTATAATTAGATGTCCTAGTTTACCACGCGGCATGTCATTATGGAATCCATTCGCCAGCAGCGAATGTATATCTCCATGCGCTACTCATGCTGATTCGCGGTTCGCTCGATAATATAAACGGACCTGCGAAGTAATTACGCATACGCATATAATAGCTAAAAGTTGACACATTCGACCCAGACAACTCATATGCAATTCTCTTATTATTCCCGACTTCTCACATAATATATATACTCTTGATGTAACATGTTCTACTGTCATCATTTCAGGGATATATATTAACGTGAAGAAACCAATGTTGAATTAAGATATATTCTGATCCTTCATTTTTAACAATAATAAGACATCATAATTTTAAAAAGCAAATAATCAGAGTTGGGCTCTTGAGATATTAAACAAATAATAAATATAGAGAAAACGGGAAATTAAAAATCTTAATACCTTACACCGATAAATTGGTGCAATTATATTCTTAACAAATATTTCGATCTTACGTACATAAATATAAAAACCGAACGTTCTGGCTCAATTCGAGTCATCTTCGGTCTTGCATAATAAAAATTCTTGATGCACATCAGGTAGTCATACAACAAAATAATCGAGTACAGCATAAAAAGTCTCTCAGATTACTAAATCTGAAGTGTGTAATCGTCAGTTAGTTGTTTAACTAAGTGCGAGCTACTGCACTCTATAACTGCACAATAAAATACAATAAATTAAATTAAAAGCGACAAAACGGATAAAACCGCAACAAATTTCTTATAAAACGTAATATGATACTTACAGTATCAAAGCACGTACGTAAATGGGTGAATATAACAATATTATGATAGCACTATATAAATATAAACAATAATTAAGTAACTTATGTACGGAAACGCAATTAGATTTTATGATTTTACAATACATATTTAAGAAAAGCTATTTTTTCCATTTTTTTATTCCCGAAGACTGTATAATGAACATTTTACATTTACTTTTCTTCCTTTCCATCCGTTTTTTTCTCTTTCCGAATATCTTATCCAACCATTCGTGCTTTAACGGAAACATGCCGAGAATATTTTTACGTCATTCCTTTCCATCCATATAGGATATTCAATATAATGGTTAGTAGAAAATTTAAATCTTTTATTTATTTCTCATAACATCAAGTTAAATTATACTTTTACGTTTGGCACAATTATCTTTTCATTAATCTATCTTCATTACGCTTTATTACATTTAAAACTTATTAATTCTAAAATTCTTTCTCTTTTTCTTTTTACTAAAATTAAATTAAAATGTAATTTTTTAGTTTTAACGTAAAATAATAACTAAATTAAAAATCATATTTATTTTTTTATTTATCTAAAAATTATTGCTATCTCGCTTCTTTGTTAAAAAAAAATGATTTCCATTGTCTGGAAAGAGAATAGCATTTTTTTTATAGCAAAAAGTAATGAATTTAAAATAGTTTGTATAGACAATTATTAGGTGTTGGAATTAATTCGTAGCGTTTTTTAATGAAAGAATGTTATTTATTTCACATGAGCATTAAAAAATACATTAATGAAAGTACTTCCCATCACTTGTAAAACGCTACGAATTAATTCCAACACCTAATAGATGGTACTAAAATAATCAAATTAATACAATTGTATTAGTTGAGAAGTTGTTGAGAAGTTGAATATAACATGAGACAATTTATACAGTTATTGCGTAAATCTTATCTTGAAAATTATTGACTATTGTAAATAAAAATCATTATTTTTTTAGGCATTCTTTCCAAATTGTTTGAATTTTAAATTTTAAATATAACTTTTTTAACTTATATAAAATTATTTATGCTATTATTTTAACTTTTCGGTTTTCCGGGATATCAGAAAGATTATAATGAATCCTGTACAAAGTGCGGCCAGAGGACTCATGAGACCAATTTTCACAACACTTGTCCATTCGTCCTTCACCTGTGGCTCGGTAATACCTAAACCGGTAGTCTATGAAATAACTTTTTGTAATTTTATTGTTGGATTGCCTTAGGTAATTAAATTTACAAAGTATTTCCAAAGTTACATTTTCCTTGTTTAATTATAACGTACATACATAAAGCATCTTTAATAAACTGCGTTGAATTAAATTAGTCAATACTTGTGAAATAACTTATGAAATGAATACTGCTTGATTTATTCATCGTTTATTAAAGTTGATGTTTTGCTTTATTTAATTTCAACATTTCTTCTACAATAAAATTACTTATTTCGCAAAATTACTCGCAAAATTACAAAATTATTTTAAATGATTGTAAGATATTTTTTTCAATAATTAATACTCTCTGTTTTTATAATAATAAACTAAATCATTTAGGAACCAGCTCACAATCTTCGTTTTTCTTTCAAGTATTTTGTCTTTTGTGTATTTGTTTACATCACATTATACTTCTACATTAGAAGAACATGTATGATATATATATATATAGTGATTTAATGAAAACAGATTATATCAATTGACATAGATTATGATACATCAATGACGCATTAAGAGAAAGAGGAAGGAATTATACGGATAACTAGACTCCGAAATGTCTCATGGGATCTATAACACCTGCGTTCAGTTCCATAACTCTGACCACTCTTCTAAGCTACGATTCCATTGGCGAAGTCTCTCTCGAGTCTATGCCTTCTGAAAAGTGGCCAAAGTCACTTCCCAGCTTTGCCTTTTCTTCTTCTCTCTTTGAGGGCATTCTTACCCGTTTCTCAAGGAAGTGCATACAGCAAACAATGACGACTACAGTCTCTAACATACGTTTTTCTTTGACTCCATTACAAGATAAGCAAAGAAATTTATAGAAACTGCTCTTCTGACGTATAAATAATAAAGTTATATCTTTTAATATAAAAAGTTAACGCTAATTTATTATCTAGTCCATTGAATCTTTTCTCGAAGAGATTCTGACAAAATTTTTTACTCTCAATTAATAATGTTGAGAAATTAAAATGTGAAAATAATAGGAAGTAGTGAATACTGCGAAAATATTTATTCGAAATTTGGGAGACTAAAAGATTTCAGAATTATACTATAATATTGTTATCATATTTATTATTTTGCTTTATAAATTTGTGAAAAAAATATTGTATGCGCGTTTTACCTTAACCAGATTGTAGACTTATTGGTTCAAAATAATATACGTATTGAGGTTATCGAAAATAGCCGCTCTCCAGAAGGAAATTTAATCATTCAATTTATGTATCTCAAAATTTTCTACTCCACTTTTAACTAGAAGAGGACAGTTCAGTCTAATAAATTATATTTTCCAATAATAACATCGTGTCGATGTGCTCTGAGGATATTCTATAAGATTTATAAGTAAATTGGAAAACGAATAATCGGTATTCTTAAAGGAAGGTGTTAAAAATGATCAAAATTGGCCCTGAATGGACATCTTTAAAATCTCTGCAGTTGTCATTTTGGAAGGTCATTATTCATACATTCATGAAAAAAATGCTTATTTATCTAGAAAAGCTTGGGAAACCTTCCAAAAATAATAAAATTAGTTGTTTAAACACTCTACAAAGAAACTTATTTTATCTAATGAACGATGATAGATTTCGAAATTAATGAGTGTGTTTACATTTAACACAAGTTGGATCATGAAATACTATAAGAATACACTATAAGAATACACATTCAGAGCCAATATATTTTGGCCATTTTTACACACCCTCCTTTAAAGAAGATTCCCGATTGTTATTTCAGAATACGTTAACCGGTTTACATAGATTATATAACATATATGTACAAAAAACTGCAACTTTTATTGCAACGATAATATTAATTTGAATATTTTAGGACATAATTAGTACATTTAGTACATTAATTTCAATTCTATATCTCAATTTCTTCATGTCCAAATTCATATCTATTATGTCTTTATATCGGATATACGAGATATATGGCGAAACGTTTTTAAAATTTAAAATTTTAATCATGAACCTGTCCGAACACATTTTCTTTTTCCCAGATAAAAATTCTCCAGTGGAACTATTTCAGACCTTAAGGTTAAATGAAGACTGCAATGCGGCTGCAAAAATAATGCTTTTATTTTTTATTATATTTTTTCAATTTTTTTTTTATAACTTTAAAAAAATTGTGATGGTTTCCTTAATTTCAATATATTCAAGTAGAGTGCATTATGCATACATGTAAACCGATATGTGGAGCAGCGCTTTTTTGAGAGAAAAATGAAGAATATTATGTTTTCTTGAAATGTGGCCAAGGTCGAATCAACATCGCTCCTTTGACCAATTTTTCCTCAGTAATAAAAAGCCTTGTAGACTGTCTGTAAGATATTGTCGATGCCAGCTGGGCAACAATACAAGCATGCGGTCTGAAGAAACTTGAATGGATCCACTTGAATGAGAAATTTATGAACTTTTCAGATTTTGATAACTTGCCAATTTTCGAATGGAAGGGTAAATTAAATCGCGCAAAATCCAGGAAGTTCATTTATTATCAATCTGTAGCTGCTGATTTCTTGTTGTTTATTTTGAAGTATGATATCAATCAGTCATTATCTAATAATAATATATTTCAAATATAACTTTTTTTTAAATATATACATAAGAACTTTAAATAGAAGTAAATAAAAAAAGTGCAAAATTGAATACTTATTAAATTTTTAAGAGTTATGTAGATATCAGTCAACAAATCATTAATTCTTCTCTTTTTTAGATTTTTACAATTAAAAATCTCCAAGTCATAGCATATAGTTGCCAAAGTAATAATAAAAAAAAAATATTTATAAATCTGTGTATCTCAATGCCAATTGAAACTCGAATTTTGAATTTTGAATTGAAAGTACCATTATTTTGCCTATTGTTCATTAGAGAATAGTTTTTATCATAGAAAGAAAATCGGCATTGTTCTTAGTGACGTGACATCTAGATAGAGGATATTGTTCTCAATCCATTACACCAAATAGACATCACCGTTATCGCAACGTGGTGATAATCTGCGATAGTATGTATGCTAATTTGATTAGCGGACTTGCCGAATCCGTGTGCCTAATTCGTCCGCATGAAAATCCAACTCCGCGCGTCGGTGAATTAGTTAATTGAACCGCTGCGGATTAGCGAATTAAATCAACAAGTTGAGAAACGACTTTGCGAACGACGCAGATTGCCGTAGAAGTGGCGCCATCGGATTTAATACGATTAATTAATAATGTTGCATCGCCAAATAATACGTCGGACAATTTCGCAACTCGTCAGTCAAATCCTTACGAATTTTAATGAGATGTAATGTAGGGTGTTGGCCAATAATAAAAATGAATTATTACCAGTATACTTTACAATATTTACGTACTTTACGTTTTAAACATATTAATTACATTTTAATATAATATTAATATATATTTATATGCCATTTCCAGCTGAAAGATATGATTTTTCAAATGGTATGTGAATATACACATATATACACATAAGACTTGAGAAATTATGTTTTTTAGCTAAAAATAGCACATAAGTTACATATTGATATTATTAATGTAATTATAATATATTTAAATTGATATAATTCATTTTTATTATTGGCGAATATGTATCTAATATAATATTTTTTAATATTAAGAGATTATGAATAATTATTATAATTAATAGATTATAATTATTATAATTATCATTAATATATCTGCAACAATTTATTATTGTGATTATCATTTACGTACAACGAGGTTACTCCAAAGAAAATATAGGAAGCATATTACTTATTATATATATAATAAATATATATATTATATATAAATTATATATCTTTATTATTGCAAATTATATTATATAATAAAAGTCATCTATATATTTATTAAAATTTTACATAACTGATTTTTTAGTTTCTGAGCTATAATCAAATCTGTAAATATATTTACAGATATTTAATTATCTTAAAAGTGTGTTCTGTTTATTCTGGGAATTGTTGCAAACAGCATTGTTGCAAAAAGTTATATTTTTATATTTTGTTAGATATTGGTCTATTCAGATATTGGCAATATATTTTTTGTTATTGTCCGACTTAATATAGTACGGAGGAATGACTTCTGTTTTTTAAATGTGGTTGTATCATATGTGATCGTATCTCCTTTGAAAAAACTACATTACGATATTCGATTCTCATTTAATTATCCCTAAAGTCAGATGATCAGGTCGAACACATTATAGTTTCGGCCAAGTTTCGGTGTAATTGCTGCAAGTTTCTAATTGTGATTTTAAGCTAAGTCTGTTGCTAGAAACTTGAGAAATTAAGTTACTGATAAATTCATGTAGTGCAATCCAATAAATCAAGCGGATATTTCTCACATGCGTATAAGAAATTATATTATATTATTCGTCTAATATGACTAACATAAAATCTATTATGTTTGTTAAAAGATTTGATAATTATCATATGATATTATCACACAATATATGTTCTTAATGTCCTAATATTTTTATATTTGATAAAACTGGAATATATGTTGATCTTCAAGTTACAATATAGGTAATGTAGTTATGAAGAATATGCAGAAATTTGCCACTTTGTCAATTTTACTTTTAAATAATTTTTCAATTATAAAAATACTCTAAAAATTTATATACATTTTTTTTTAAATATGTATACTGTTATTGAGAAATTTATTCTACAACTTTTATTTTTTCGCTAATTGTAATTAGAATTAGATTTGCATTGTTGTTGAAAATATACATAAACATCTCAGCAAACAAAATTGTGTATAAAACTTTTTAAAATACTTAAATTCTTATGAAAAACGATAAACTTAGAATTAAACCTTTTTAAAATTATCTACGATATATAAATTTAAAGTATTAAAATTTTATTAAACATGTAAGAAATTAATAAAAGAAAAAAATGTGTTCCCTCTTTTCTCTTTTAATGCGTACCCATAGAATAAAAGCGCATTGAGTGTAATTTTGAAGAGTGTAAATATACATGTAGATGTATGTACGCATAGGAAAGGTAGAATTTGGCAGAATCGGTGAAGACATTTGCTCTTTTGCCATTCACGAAGACAAAACCTTAAGGATTAGAGACGAGCTTAAGACTCAAGTCTTTTTATCGTTTTCCACATGCAGTTTTCTCCATTTTGCAGTTTTAATGATATTCTTCGAAAGATTTCTTCTATTTCTGATGCATTCTTAATCTGTGACTCTTCTCTCTCTCTCTCTCCTCTCTCCTCTCCTCTCTCTCATATTCGAACATATTCACAGACATATTCAGAACATTACGGCTTTCTATTACAATTCAAGTTTCTATTTATTTAATTCCAATACATATATATATATAATAATACAATATACAAACTATATTTTTTGCAAGATATAGCATTAAAATTATTTCCTTACCTATAAGTCATTGTTCCCGTTATTCGATAAGCATTTTTCCGATGTGAGAATTTAGTGGTCCCGACATCGATCAATTTGAGTGACGTTCTTTCGGTATAAGAAAAATGAATACTGACAATAAGTACATACACAGCCCAATGAAGTTCATCTATCTTTCAGACCTATTCCAAATTTCTGTATACATTATATACATATGTATATGATCACACACACATATATATATATATATACACATATAATCAGTACAATTTCCTTCTTTTTCACATCGGTATATTCATTCATTTTTTGTTACTCTTCGTCTCCTAGTATTATCATTGATTAAAATATAAAAAAGTGAACTGTCGCAGAAAGAACAAGTTTATTTACTTAAATATATAGAAGTGGCAACAAATTTGAATTAAATTAAATTTTTCACTATGATGATATAACATAATATACAATAAATAATATGTTAGTGTATATAAATAAATATGATAAATTCACTAATGATTAATTATTAATATATATAAGCTAATTTCCTGAATCATATATAATTAAACACTTTTTTTAATATTATAAAATTATAATTAAAAATCAAAACGTTGTGGCATTTTATTATTAATTATAAATACTACATCGTTTCATGAATTTAGCAGCGTTTAGAAAATTTAGATCTTATTAAATTCGTGAGAAATCCAATAGAGTGATATTGCCATTTAACAAAGAAGTTAAACTATTTATTAAAATAATCATTGATTTATACATTTTCTTTAATATAGAATATAGACTTTATTATAAGACATAGGGTGTAAAGGGTCTGAAAGAAGCGCTACTTATGTATCATATGGGTTTATCACGTTTGTCAGCAATATATAGCTGAATATAGGTAGAGATGCAGCATTTTGGCATCAAAAATTCACTGGCTTCGAAAACTTTCAAGTAAAATTTTTATATTATTGCCATAACTTTACCTGCTTCCATCTAACAAAACTCAATTCGTAAACTTAGATCAAGCTGCAAAGTTTGCTACATCAATGTACTTAAATAGCTATTATAATTATTCGTTTCTATTTATCTATTATGATTTATTAAAGAAAACTCAGAAATTTATATTATAGAATATATTAATTTACCAATTATATGTAATTTCAGAAATGAAAATTAATGGCTGTATTTAGAATGCAGATAAAATCCATTTACTGAATGAGGATTATCATTTTTGTATACCTTTTTGTTGATCGTCTAATTAACGTGCAACTCTATATTGATCGCTTTCACAAATTTCTATTTTAATTTATCTTTTGTAACGATAGTGCTATTAAAATATTAACATAAAAAAATATACCAGATAATTGTTAATAATTAAGAAAAAGATTAAAATTGTTATTAATATTATTATGGAATTATTATTTAGAATAACAAAATGTCAAATCAGTTTCATTAACTATGCAATTTCTAATACACGTACTCATTAATTATACATGAATAACACATTATGAATGAGTTTTTACCATTGCATATAAATAGTTATTGACAATTAATATATCGTTATTAATATATTGTTAAATACTAATAATTAAACAATTTAATGAATGATGACTTTATTACATGTTTCGTAAAGTAGGCATATCTTTTATTATAAACATTTTAATTTAATTTATTAAAAATGAAATTGCCATTTTAACTAATATTCCGTTACTTATCCGCGTATATTTTCCTCTTTAGCAATTTTATATTAATAATTTTATTTTTGCAATAAATTAACTTGCTAATAGAAATGACAAAACAAGGATGTGCTTGTAATTGAAAAATTTGAATAGAACGTACCATTAGTTAAATGACATGAATGTCACAGTTATATGAAAAAATAATTTTATAATTTGACAATTCGCCGAATTTATATATACAATATATACATATTCAAATTGCAAATTATTCTTAAATTAGATTTTATTTAAATGGATGTAGAATTATTACGAATTATTATTACACAAAGTGAATAAATCTAATTTCATGATAAATGTATCCTTGAAAAGATGGGTGATTAAATTTAACCACCTTTTTTTTATATGTATCATAAAACAAAAAAAATTTAATGATTAGGTTTTTGAACGATTAATTATGATGATTAATTATTTAAATTCACAAATCTATCGTAAATTAATATTTTTACATATCGCTAATTATATCCTCTAAATAAAATCATTAATAAAACGTTGCCGAAAAAAATATTTCAAATTATCAAATACGCAAACTACCAGTGATTCATAGGCTAATGCACATACTGTCGCTGGAAGAGAAAGTACGAGCTGGATACTGGAATGCACATGAGGATAGTCTAAAGGGTGAGAGATTGGAGAACATGGAAGGAAATCCAGGACGAACGAGGGAGGATTTGTTCGGCATTGTGCCGCTTGAAGCTTCAGGATCCCTCTCGCCGAGAGATTACCAGGATTCTGACTATATAACAGATACGTCGAACGAAAAAAAGAAGAGAATGGAAATTGATGGGAACGTTGGATGCATGAATAGTGACCTATGAAAGTGTCAAGAGAGAACACTGTTCGTGCACCTCGAAAAATAAAAAAAAACACAAATACAAATTGGGAAAAATATTTCTATTTTACTATCGATTTTGTTTCTGTTTACATTATATATTTATCATAAAATTTATATTTTTATTCATATTAATAATAACATATAATCATGTTTATGACAATTCCTTTAATTTTACACAACCGATTTTCTTTCACTAATCGATCAATGTTTTCTAAAACAATATTTATAATCTTTAAATCTTAAAATCTAAGTAAAGTCAATTTCAGAATTAGTAAATTTTATTAACTGATTATTCTAATAGAAAATTATTAGCCAAAATTATCAGCTGCAGATTAATAGACGATTCCCGCTTCTCGAAAAATCAATTCCCGATCTCTACATTGAATAGTGAGCGCAGTTACTAATAACAACGGCAACAGTGATTTGATCAAATTGCAGACGTTAGTTGTTCTATTTAAACATGGACTCAAGTTGCGAGTCCGAGTTAAGCATGATTGGGTGCACATAATGCAACATTGAAAAGCCGCAAATCCACAGCGTGCTCTGCAGAATCGGCATAATTGCGGAACGATCAATAGTTTGTTAAACTGCATCATGGCTGTGCGCACAAATAGCAATATAATTAATATTAAACAAACAAAAATATCTAAAGACTCTTGTTATTAGATAAAAATAAAATTAAGTAAAGGGCACATAAGAGTCAAAAACAGTAAAACTTTAATAAACGCACGTCAATATTAAGCATATTGCACAAAATATACGTCGACTTCTGGTTTTTCTATAGCGTATCGCTGAATTGATTGTATCATATGTATTTCTCAATATAGTGCAAACGTATATATGGTATTTGTGTATAGTAAAACTAATATTAAATTATATGTGCAAATATATAGTAAATATTTACAACAGTAACATTATGCGAGTGCTAATGATTTATGACGAGTATGTTATTAATAGAATGTAATATATTTGACAGCTAACCTCCTCCTCTTCTACCTTCTCTTTCCCAATAACGGAAATTACTTATATTCATTTCATGCATGTTACATATTTCATATCTCGTGTTTCGTTGAACACAAAAAATTTAATAGATTTGCTATCAAAAGTAATAAATTTTTTGTTATTTTACGTCGCTTTCGATTTATGCTTTTCAACATCAGCAATTCTTTATTACTAATTATTCTTTATTACTTATTATTTCAAAATCAGTTTACAAATTAATTGCCAATTACTTTTATTTCCCTAATTAATTAAAATACATTGATCACAAATTATATTCAGTTTGATGAAAAGCTATTACTATTCGCTAATTTGCGCGCTTTTTCTTATATAATTTCAAATCTAATTCATACCTATTATCTGACATGGTTAAAATCTAACGTTGTTACGTACAATTTTCGATTATTAAATTCCCACATATCTATTCAGATTTGCATAGTGAAGAAGAGTGAGTATGAATAGATTGGCTCCCGTTTTTGGCTTCAATATCATTCGACATTAGTCAATGTCGATATCGATAAATCGTATTTGCCAGCAACGAATACGTATCTGCTACTAATTCGGCCGCGAATCACATTTAACCATCAATGTATCTACCGACGTGTGTACATCATTGGCACTTTCGTGGTTTCTCGCCTAGTAGATCAATGACAAATTAACGCCAATTTATAGGGTAATCTATTTACTAAGCGCTAGAAAAATAATCGCTGATAATCAATCGTTTAGAGCACATTTAATACAATAAACAAAACGAAATCCTACATATTCCATGAATACAGGATATAATAATATAACTCTATTATACTCATATTTATTATTACTATTATTAGCCATATTATATTAGTACTGTTCGACTATTTCATCACTATATTTTTTACTTTCAAGACTAACTAATAATTTAAACATTAATAATTTTACATTATTTTTAATATATGAATAAATAATAAAATATATGTACAATAAAATTATAAATTAAACATTACACTAAGAAAACTTTATAAATTTAAAATGATGTTATTTCTTTATAAATTCATCAAAAAAAAAAAATAAAATCTTAAAAACAATTTACCAGTGGCTATAAATATTTAAATATTTTAATACGTACGAAAATTTTGGTTCTACTAACACGGAGAGAGGTATAATGTATTAGGTAAGGTAAATATGTATTGATTACGTAAATTCACGGTACTACCATCATCAATGCGAGCAAGCGGGGTAGTGCAGTTGGCAGGCAAGCTTTTTCAGTGGGTCAAGTGTGAACCACTAATTACCCGCGGGCAACCTTGTTTTCCGTAGCAAAAGTAAACTTTACCGCAGCATTCCCCGGCCTGATCCTGCAGTGACATTGTGCCGCAGGTATCCACTACGGAATAGACCACTTCTCGATGGAAAGCATCCTGCTCGTATGTTAAAAAAATCCAATTTGTCTTTTGTCATTGTATTATCCTTTGTGGCGTCGCGTCGTCATGCTACGCAGAACAATGTCGAGGAAATTGTTATTCTCGTCCAGTGAGCACACGTGATCTTTTTATTTAAATTATAATTCATTTCTTTAATACAATTGTTTATTGATTATGAAAAATATAGGAGTATTTAAAGATTGGACAAATGGAGGAATGTTTGAAACTAAATATATAATAAACGAGAAATAAGATGAGAAACAATTGTATCATTTCTTTTTATTTTACCTCATTTTTCTAGTTATCTGATCATTGATATTGGAGAAAAAATGATACTGTTAGATACTTTGATTTAAACGTATTACAACAGTTTCTTCCGTGGAAAGTGCTCATGTTTGAAGTCGCGACTTAAAGTACTTGGATTACTAAAACACGGCAGAATTTATAGCTCTTTAATACTCGGCTTTACTCGTCGAATTTCTCACTTAAATCTCTCAGTCCTCAAAACTATCTCGTTCTAGTTTCTTTTTGTTAAAACTTTATATAATTCACATTTCTTCTAAAAAGAATAGTTTATAACCATCGAAAATTGTCGATAAAATTAAATTTAAAATTTCAAAGACTCGCGGCGATTTGATAATAATCACAAGGATTTGTAACTACAAAGATATTTTAAGAAAAATATTTTTGTTCAACATTCAGGTTTCAGATTTATGATAAAAACAAATGTTAATCAGATTTTATAGCGAGTTAACAATGTATATTTATATTTTATATTTTTTTTAATTATTATATTTATACGTATATATATATATATATATAGGTATATATACATAAAAAACGAATGAAACGCATAACGGCATTCGACAGTGTTTACGATTAATCGTAAATCGGAAATCATGTAACCATGTTATTTTTACACTGTTCTCCGATTGAGAACTACGTACCTTCAGACTTGCGTCCGCAGAACACCGCCTTTGAAGGTCGAGCAATGAGTCGAAGGCCGCGATCTAAATCCGTCTCGTTGAACTTCCACTGACTTTCATCGATAAAGACTTTTGTAACCTTGTGCTCATCGATCTATTATTCCAAACTTCATCGAATGATTTAGAAATATTCCCGAAGGCAGAAATTTGCTTGGATTATTTAACTATTATATAAAATGTTGCGTTTCTTTTAAATTTATTTATTCATCTTTAAATATACATCTTTAAATTGCACATCTTTTAAAATATCTATTGATTAATACTCATTTTTTTAGAATAAATACTATTAATATAGTTAATGTTTTAAGAATTATATTTATTATTAAATGGATATCAAAGAATATTAAAAGAGTTACATTATTATTTTAATAAAAAAATGAATTAAAACCTGTTGTAAAATATAATTAGAAAATGTTAAGAAATGTTAATAAATAATAATAAATATCTATTATAAGTTAAATAATATAGAATAAAAGATATTTACAATAAAATAAAAATATACTATTAGCAGTTAAGCAAAACTGTACTTCATTATATAATTGTATTTCATTATATTTCTTAACATATTTTATCACAATTCTACGATTATTTTGCCTGTCATAGACACTTAACAGATTTTTTGTAATTATGTAAAATATTCTCGATAATACTTCTTTAATGGAGAAAAAAAGGAAGAAATGTAGTAAACAATTTTCTGATTTATGATGAAAGTTTCTCTGTTCTTTTTCTTTCTTTCATCTTTCAACTTTGACATACATTTTTCATTATTTTTCAAAAGTTGTCGAATCGTTAACATAGTTATTCCCGCGGAAAAACTTTTTTCGTCTGAGGAGATTCCCCATAAGAGATATATGATTTATTACTTTTTATTTTACAAATATAAACTACCATATTATATTGATAACAAATTTTCTATTGATAAAGATTCTTAAAGAAATATATATTTGTAACAAAATTCTTTCTAAAGAATCAATTATATAATTCATAAAGCATAGTCTCCATTTGAAAGTATTTTTCAAAGCAATATAAGTAATCTAGTCAAGATCAATCATTTAAAAAGCAAGCAAAGTTTGGATGAATAATAATAAAATTCAGTTTGTTACTTTATAATATCTGAATAAAGTATGGTATCTCGATTTGGAACGTTTTGGATTTTATTTAGCTTTTTTTCACTATGAATAAATTAATACATATCAATACCAAAATCAATATAAAAATAGCACATAAACAACTATAATCTAATGTCAGAAACTAAAAGACGAATCTTATATACAAAAGAAGTCGTTCAATATAATCAATCCGCAAGTCTCTGTGATCCGAATAGTTTCGAACGTCATTTAATTTCAACAAAGAATTCCTCGGTCGTCAACGAGAAACAATTTAATCATAATATTAAAAAAAGAAAAGTAAATAAAAGATTAATTCCAATTGTTGAATTTTTCGATCGTGCATCCACTAGTTCGTAAACACTGACTCGACAATGATTATCACAAATATTTCCTGTTATAATAAAAGCACAAAGTCGTTAATATAAATCCTTTTCGTAATAATTTATTTTTTTTTACAAAGATACATTTACGATATATATATATATATATATATATATATATATATATAAAATAGTTTTAACTATACATATATGCTGTACTAAAACACGAATATGAAACTTTTGAAAGAGCGGATAATCCCTCACTACAGATTACATGATCCATAACTTCCTGCAGCCTGCCTGATGCGATTTATTCTTGCTGTAAATAAACATCTATCGTTTCTTCATTAACAGCTATCCTGAATCATAATTTATTTTTGTTTAATATGACGACATTGATGTCCGTGTTGTAAAAACATTCGTGGAATTTTTTCTACACAGATACGTACAAGTAAAAAGAATTAGACAAAAACAATCTTCTACTTTTTTTCGAAACCAGAATTTATCGTAGCAACCTGTATTTCATTTTCTAAACTGTGATAAAAACGTCTCACTATATCCGAAGTACTCCAGTAAGAGGATTAACTGAATTTAAGTAAAGCGGTTAAAACCACAATGTTTCCTGTGGGATTTGTCTGGTCATAAAAAATTATAGTCAAGATAATGCTACGAACATGTTAATAAGAGATAAGGAAGGAAAAATCAATTACGTTTTTATATTTTACTTAAAAATATAACAAAAAAGGCATGTAAATAATAAAAAGTCATAAATTAATAAAGAATTATATGATGTATACATATATGTTGTGTTGCTATATGACTATACATTATTAAAATATTTTTATTAACTAACATTACTTTTTATTTTTTTCTTTAATATAAAAATTTATACGAAGAAAAAATAAATTTTGCTAATAATTATTAAATTTTAAAATAATATATCCTGCTTGTGCATAAGAAATTGTTCATATGTGTACAATTTTTCGCAAAAGTTATCTTTCCTTTCCAACCTTTTAGATAAATCCTGGAAACTGTAAGTAGGTAGGATTAAATGAAGAGTTCGCGTACAAAGCTAACAGAATCAAATGTAGATAAAGGTACTTCTCGAGTCGAGAAAAAATAGATCGGAGGAACTTCTTGAGTTGGTTAACGCTAAATGGATATGCGGTCGACTGTTTAACTTTCCATCTAATTGAATTGGAATTTAATTGATTACAAGCCTGAACTCTCCTCTCTTTTTTCGGTAGTTATGTTTATTCATGTTCTTAACACTCGCCAGATGTTACTTCATACTTTATTAAATACATCAAGAAATTTTGCAAGTATTTTTTCAAAGTCTTTATGATAGCTGATCAATTATGAAAATCTAAATACAATGATAATGAATTATAAAAATGGTAAATGTGTATATAATTTTATATATTCATACAATAAATAATAGGCTTTAATCAGACCTATCTAATTTGAGCTCCGGAGCCAAAACGCAAAGCCATCGACGCAAAAAAATTCAATGTAGCGGGTAAGATTTCGAGGACTGTGAAGTATTGATACGCATCTGACAAGGGAACTGACCCTTATTGATGGGCTTCGGATATGTTGTGGAGCATAAAAAAATATTAGACCCATGTTTTTTTTTCGTATCTTGAGATTTAGACGGTGAAACATTTCCTTGAAAATAATGGATTTTATCGTTTTTCTTATAAATATGTTTTAAACTGTGAGGTATATCGAAAAATGTTTAATACAAAGTTGCACGTTATAATTTCTTATGCAACTTTTGTATTAAACATTTTTTTATATATACCTCATGGTTTAAAACATATTTAAGAAAAATGATAAAATCCATTATTTTCGGGAGGGGTGTTTCACCCTCTAAATTTCGAGATACGCACAAAGAAATATGAGTCTAATATTTTTCCATACAACATATCCGAAGCCCATCAAAATCAGTGAGAGTCAATTTCGACAGTTCCTTTGTAAAGATGCGTATCTTTACATCTTTACAGTCCTCGAAATCTTACCCGCTTGAATTCGATATTATCAATAGTACAAACTTTTTTAAATCCAAATAAAAAATGTCAACAATACTAATATCTTTAATTCATTTCTTATATTATTCTGTTTCACCCAAACATACATCTTATGCTTGATTAATTTTATATATATATATGTATTCTTACAAATTGTTATTGTGAATTCTCTTCTCTTTTAACATAGCATCCCTAGTAAACCTAACATTAAAAAAAACTCTTTTGTTTATAATATGATTTTAATTTTTTTGCTTCCTCAGTTTGTCCAAATGATTAGAATTGTAAAACTCTCTCATGGGAATAACGATATTTAAATATGTACTCGTTACCGATGGATTCTCATCTGCGACGGTCGACCGAACGGAAAGTTTCGCGATCTGACATTTACGCTGTAGACATTTACGGAATATACGAGAGGACACTGAGATCGAGAGTTCGAGTGAGAAGGAGATTGAGAGATGCTCGGTCTAGTAGGGTTGGCAATTAAGCGTATGCCGTTGACGCCGGCTGAAGCATGATTTAATTACCGAATGATTAATGAGTTTCGCACGTCGTTTGCCTTTGCCATCCGCTTCGTATGTCGACGGATTTCCATCTTTCGTGTCACACGATTATCAGAACATTACCAATTCAAGTAACGTACGCCACTCTATCTATACTGATTAAAGAAGCTATACGATTTGCGGATCATCTTCGTGTCTTTATACTTCATACAGCAAATACTTTTTTAAATGGCAAGATGACATGGAAATAATCCGCAAAGAAACGCCTAGCTTCATCGCACTATAATTTAATCTTGCAATAAATTTGTTTGTTAATACATAAATGTACATTATGTGTATATGGACTAAACATTTTTTTTTAACAGATAGCACGAATTAATAAACAGTCAACTTAATAAATTTTCAGCTGTTATAAGCTCATATTTTCATCAACTTGAAGAAATGTTAACATAGAAATGTTAAAATAGAATTATCTCGAAATTAATGAGTACACCGCCTACAAAAGATAAGCTTCTTTCTATATGACAAATATTCACGTTATCATGATACTATATTTACGACTTAATAAATTTTCAGCTGTTATAAGCTCATATTTTCATCAACTTGAAGAAATGTTAACATAGAAATGTTAAAATAGAATTATCTCGAAATTAATGAGTACACCGCCTACAAAAGATAAGCTTCTTTCTATATGACAAATATTCACGTTATCATGATACTATATTTACGACAAAAATTTTTCGCGATATCATCCTACCGGCCATAAATAATATTCTGCCGCCCGATACAGTCGCGTATTTCCTGGTATCTACGCTCTGATATTTTCCGCGCTATTTCTAATATACAATGCTCGTTTCAGCATGTCGACCTCATCAAAATCTTTGAATAATATCCCGACGCTTATTTGCAGCATTCACAAGCCCGCTTTCTTATCTATTAATAGATGAGACGAAGCAAAATGGCCGCCAGACGAAAATTACTTTTTTCCTTATTTTTCTTCTTGATTAAGAAGAGTGAATAGCTGTATTCATGAAGCAGAAGGCAGGATTGCGTGAAGAGAAAAACCTCTCGGGGTAAACTTGTTTACAAACTTATTCGCTCCCGCGATTACAGGCAGAGTGAAAAAGTAGTGTTCCAGCCGGACACCGGATAACTTCCAGCAGATAAATGTCTTTGGGTGGTCGTAGGAACAAAGGACATATTGCCTCTCACTTGTTTTATTCAACCATGTCCCATGGAATTACCTCCTATTACTTGACTCTCATATTACTAACGCGCGTTTGATAAAATATATATGATGAAATATATGTATATGAAGAACGAAATTCAAACAACTTCTTTCTTCATTAGAATCTCTTATCTACCTTTCTTTAATTATTTTAATCACTTATTATCTTACGCATGTAAATTCGTTCACATTATTGGTCCACAAAAAAGTTAATCCCACAAAATAGAAATAATTCTTTATCTACTATTAATTCCACTATTAATTTATCCTACTATTTATTTATTATTAATTCAACATTTTATATAATTTTCATTATTATTCCTATTATCACATCAGATACGTAATGTATAAATGAGAATGTGCGTGTGTATGTGTCAAGGCTACTCATACAAACTGATCAAATGTTTGAATTTTAATTGACCTCATGTCATAAGTATAAAAATAAATAAAAGATGTCGGTAAGTTTACAGTGACTTTCTCTCGGCGTCAAATAACGTAAACAATCGCGTGATTAACGACACCTCCGAATAATGCAAATAGAACAGATCTACAAGCAAGTAAATGAATTAAGTCAAGGAACAAATTATTCCACTCTTGGCAGAGAATTTCTCATCGGCACTGCATTCGCGGGATTGCGCATCCCCATTCCTCTTCCCTTCTCTTTCCAGGAGAGAAGGAGAACGAAGGGCGTTCCTTGTTACTGCATTTGCGATGCTAGACTACATGACAGCATCGTGGAGAGACAAGAAAGGTTCCTCGCAACTCCGAGACATTCATCGTTTCTGGATAAAACTTCCGTCGCGACATAAATTTAATGAGTCTTGCCGAGAACGCCACGATGTCATTAACGAGCCCATTCAAGGACTGTTTTAATTTGATCGCGCGAGCAGTGCCCATGACGGTCGCTATATAGTCGAAGGTATGAGAGCAAACGACACTGGAAGAAAGGAACCGCAGGAAGGAAGATGATTTAGGAGTTGGGATACCACGATTCAAGTTGCCGGTTCAGTTCACGGCTACTAACGACTCCGCAGAGATTCATTCCTTTTTTCTTTGTCTCGACTCCGCTGCACTTTGTTTGTTTCGACACTGCATTATGCATGAAGATGAAGTATTTTCATAGACATATATTGATAGAATATATAAACCCACTTGCCTTTCCTATAAATAACATAGACATGTATTATAAGGAAGGAAAACAAGATTAAATAAGTAATAATCACAAAGATCATACTTATATACTTTTGTCCAAGTTCAATCTTCAATAAATTTAAACATGTTGTATTAAATAGCATCCAACAAAAGAATATAATAGTAAAGCACAATAGTATGAAACGTTTTATTACGACAATCAATATTGATTTATTACAACAGTCAAATATTGATGGAAAGTTTAATACGCGTATACGTAAAATAAAAAGAAATGATCCTCTATTGCGCATCGCTATACGACGGCAATAAAATATAGTGCCATGCAAAATATTCGAAAAGATATTCTTCAATTATTACCAGTGTCTCCGTTGCGTAAATGACCGTCTAGTTTCGAGCAGCTTATGCTCGCTATTCAATTTCTCTGAAGCTTTGAGCCATGCAGAATACCGTGAAATGCATTTCTGCACACAGACAGACGACTTGCGCCATTGAGAATATATAATACAACATTATGTTTTCATTACATTATGGAGAAATATATTTTATCGTTTCTGTCTAGAAACGATTTGAATTAGAAACCGTTTATGATTTATGTTAAGCGGAGCACTTAATGACTAATTTGCAAATTTATTGCAAGTCTTGCGCTATAATTTCTTTACTTTGTCAAACTACTTTGAGATTTTATCGTTTTATTTCCATATTCCTTTTCAATACTCTACTTTAATCTATTTAACATCGCGTTTCGATAAATGTTATTTATAAATAATATAAACAATCATAATATTTACTAATAATTTAAGTAAAAATTAATGGTGTATGAATATATAATTATTTTTGAAATTAACGTAAGCACTTAGCTAATTTCATTTATATCTTTGCTATAATTTAATTTACTTTCAAATAAGTTAAAATTATTTTAGCAAATAAGTAAAAAAATGTATGATTTCATATGTAAAGAAAAAAATGTGCATTTCAATCCACTAATCATAGATTTTTTTAAGTGAATTAAAAACTAAATTTCTAAATACTGAAATGTCAAATTGAACTTAATGTTTTGCAGACATTTTCAAAGTATATAATTTTTATTTTATTAGAATATTTTAAACTACTTAAAAAATATATTTAAATGGACAATTATTGTTATTTTCTCATTATCGAAAGAAATTGCTAGAAAAAATTCTATATATTCAATATTATTTATAACAGATAATGTAACAGATCCGCAAATATTTCTTGCGGAAAATGTGGCAGACGATCTTCTCGAAATTTCGATTCCAGATAGTAAAAATCTCCTAAAGTATCGCCCAATCTTCGGCAACTATATCCCCACGGCTTCAAAGTGGAAAACTCTGTTCGTCATCAGTTGCAGTATATTCGTGTAAGTGGCGAAATGTTCTCCCGTCCTCGTTCCCTCGCGATTTCCTCCGTTTCCACGATGTGGACCCCGATTTCTTCCCTTTCTGCGAACTCCGGAATCGTCGCAATTGATTCAGTCAGTTCATCTCAAAACGCTTACTTTTAACTTCGAAAACTTTAGAAACAGATCCGCAGCTTTGAATCGAGTCATTACTTGATCGAGCAAGGCTTGTGCAGCAAAATCGGCAAAGCGTAACTTTTAGCACACTTTCAAAGATACGCGCTTTGCAAAGTATTCTTGACGAAGCTTTCAAGAAACCACTTTTACGC
This sequence comes from Acromyrmex echinatior, assembly GCF_024713525.1. Lineage (NCBI taxonomy): Eukaryota > Metazoa > Arthropoda > Insecta > Hymenoptera > Formicidae > Acromyrmex > Acromyrmex echinatior. Next base: position 14,253,794 of record NC_141853.1, on the reverse strand, counting down.
TTTATCTCGCAACTTTTGTTGCAACTTTTCGCTTAAGTATCGCAAGATGCCTCAATTAATTCATTCAATAAATAAGTATTCACAATTAAATATCCAAATATTAAAAAAAAATACATTATTTTATTATTAGCAACCAAATTTTAGTTATTTAATAAGATTTAATTTAAGAGTTAATAGAAAAAAATAAATGATATAATCATTTTCTAATTTGTAACAAAAATTGGATTAGAAAGATATATTATTTTACTGATACTAATGTTATAAGTGAATATTTTGCATATGCATTGGTTAGGCTATCTGCAATAGCAATTAGCTTCAGAAACGGCAGACGTTAATTAATCAAAGTACGCGCAAAAAATTAGTTTGCAAAACTTTTTTACGTGATACTCTATCCTGCACAGGCATCTCGAGTTTACGTAAAACAGTCTAACATTTAATTAAAAATTGTGCTTTTCTCATTTTTTATTTTAAAAAGAAAGTTCTAATGTATTCGAGAATACTTTGTTATGATTGAAAATCGAATTTGTATTTACAATTTGTTGTATTTTGAGATAAGTGAAAATAAAGATTATTTAATTTCACTTATATAGATATTAAAAGAACATTGAATTTTAAATAAAATTTTATCATGGATTTTTGTACGGCAATATCTTCCGAAATGTACGTACATTATTTGATAATCCTCTGTTAAATAGCAAATTATACGAAAGATATGCTAGCATTTGTTTGCTTTTTTTACAATGAATTATTAAATTATAAAATCTTTGATGTCTTGATTAACATCTTTTTTTATATCGTATCAAAATATATTTTATTAGACATTTTATTTATCATAAGAATTTATTGCAATCACATTTCTCGTTTTTCGTTTCCGATCAAGCATTTCTAATTAGAGTGGTTTGCTCGTAAAATAGTTTCATACGTCTCGCAATCTGAAACAAAGGTAGGGAGGTAAATTCTGTGTATACATGACATAAACTCGATTCCCAATCTGAACTGCTTTTATTGACGTAACGCGACATAGTTATATCGTCCATGGTAGGGCGGGAGTGTAGGAAAGCGGGTGGAATGCACCCCCGTTCACCTTTAATATTTTCAGAGACCCGAGATAACGCAAAATACTATCAAATAACGTCATATAGACCAAGGATGTATGCGGAAATAAAATCTAGGATCATAATTGTATTTTCATTCTCTTTTTTCTAATATTTACGACTTGAGTCGGTGCAGTCAGACATTGCGTTTACAAAGCAAAATCTATTGTAATTTTCTCCTGAGAACCACACCAAAATGAAATATATGAAGGCCAACTCTTTTGGTTGACCTGCCAGAGTTTAATTGAAATGTAGGATGCGTCGGTACTGTTTTGCGCGAGAGAGCAATATAGTGAATATTTATTTACTTAATAAATACGTGTACGCAAACTTGATTTTATCACCCGCTAAAATCTTCGTAAAAAGAAGTTATTTTTCCAGTTCGTTACTCTGAGTACCCGAAGTTCATCCAGTTGAAGAAAAGAAAATATTCCTTTGCCTTGTCAATAAAGCATCTCGTAAAAAGGCTGCTTTCGAATCCAACGTTCTTTATATATTGAAATCCTGGAAAATCTCTATTATGAAAGAAGACCGTTGCATTTTGCTGACGAAATTTCTTTAAAATATTGGCAGATTATACGTTATCAAAATTGAAATTCAACTATTTTATATACGTATATACGTGTCTATGTATTATATAATAAATAAATCATTTATTTTGAGAACATCAAAGATTATATTTTGAAACTTAAACATAATTTTTTACACGATTTTAATTTGATGCAGATATAAATAAACGCATTGCAGCGGATTTAATGATGTTTTCAAAATTGGACTTACACTATTGTCAAAATATAAGCGGTTTAAATATTTTAAATTCCCGAATATGATATTTTATGATAAACAGTTTTGTAACATTGACAATTTGCTGGCATTATTTTGAGGATTAATAAATATAATATACATTCGTTCGTGTGATATTTTTTTGTTCAAAATAAACTTTTCAACGAATTGTCAACTTTTCTTATATTTGTTATATTATAAAATGTTTAATATTTCGAGAAATATTATACTAAACGACGATCTACTTTTACGTCAAGTGATTGATATAAATGGTTTGAAAAAATTGAACGAGTATCCCGACTGATACTTGATAAATATTTTTATATGTATTTTTATTTAAATACTATTATATACGTACAAAAGAAAATGAGAATGTCAATTTTTCTGTTATTAAAATATTCATACCATGTAAATATCGCTCAGCGTCAAAACAGAAAATATAAGGAAGTACTCGATATGCAACTAGTGCATATATTCTGCGGTAGACCCAGAATTCTCTCTTAAAAAGCTCGCTGTATCTTAACAATGTGTTAACAAAGTGAAAGCGTCACATGCACTTGCGATAAAAGAAACCGACTGAAGTCATCATCTACAGCTTTAGACTTTGTCGAGTCAATACTATCGAAAAAGAGAAATATAACTAATATAACTGAATCGTCGAAGATTCTGTTCGCGATAGTGCAACTTTGTTGAAAGATGAAACAGATTGGGGTCAGTATTGGAGATTGATCTAAGTATAATGGGTAACACAGTAGCTCGTATACTTTCATCTCCTCTTGCGCGACAAAATTCAAATTTTAATAATGTTATTGAATAGGTCGCATTTATCAACATATTCAAATAACAAAAGAAAATTTTTTGTTTGAACATGAAGTAGAAACTAGTTTTGCAGAGTTCATTTTTAATACAGTAGAGTTCCTGATATCGTTGTAATACAAATATTGTATCATATATCACTTTACATCCATTGATCTCTATTAATTAAAGTCATCTGAATTTTCTTTAATTAAATTAAATATTATTATATGCATTTGCAAACATAAACGTTTATTTTAATACAGAGATTTACAGAGAAAAAGAAAAAAAATAGCTACTCATAAAAAGAATATAACGAGAAACGTCTGAATCTCGATCGAAAGTTCTTTTCACAAAAAAAAAGTTTGAAGATTTTGATAAAGATGTTTCTCGTATCTGTCTGGTTATTTTATGATCCAGCCATCTTCTTCATAGATACAGCCTCTTTTCCGCGAGTATGTGTGCATTTTGTGGTGCCGATCCTTTCAAACACACAGCCTATTTCCCCTGTCTTCGCTACCTAGGAATATCGACATATCGGCCATTGTTTACTGTAGGCGTTTACCCACTCCAGAATTGATATCACCTGAGAACAGAAGTTGGAGAAGAAGAAAGATAGCAAAATACAGATTGGAAAATAAGCGGCAGGAAGAAAAGAGAAAGAAAAAGAGAAAAAAAACGAGGAGAGAAATTTCTGACTCATGAACGAATGGTTAGATCGGCAGACTTAAATTCTTCCTTTCTCTTCCTTCGAGGTACCAGAAAGAGCTGCTTGAAGAGAGAAAGAAGAAGAAAAGAATTCGCAGAGAGTATGCTGGAGAGGTCGAAAACGATAAGAGATAAAAGTGGAAGAGTAAGCCGATGGGCAGAGAGAATGAGGCGCGTTCTGCGATATTGGATTCTGAGTTTCGCGGAATAACGTCAACGTCGTCGTTCTCCATGCCGTGGTTGGTGCCGCCCCAGGCGCCCAGGCACGACCCTACGACGCCATCGAAGGCGATATAAGCTCGTTCTAGTTTCTCAACAAAGTCCCGGAACAACCGAGGCGCCTCCGACACCTATTGGCCCTCCGAACGAACAACGCACATCGTTATTTCCATAATGCCAGTGGTACTGATCGACTTAATGTGATCGATATCGATTTCTAATGAGTATCTTGCTAAGGAAGCTACAGAGAAAAATAAAATTTCGAATTGATCGATTGAATTTCAACTACACATACCAAACTTTCATTAATTTTTAAGATCGAGGACTCGCGTTTGTATTCACGTGTTTATAAAACGTGTTTATAACACGATTGTATGTATATACAATTGTATGTATATATATATATATATATATATATATATATACAATTGTATGTCGCGATCATTCGATTTTTTAGATTAAGTTACTTCGATAAAATTTAAAATTGATCGAAAGTCCCTTCATATGTATAATATATGTGAGATTTTATGTATAAATGTGGATATATACGAGTTTGATCCCAAGCAATTTGGCAGCATATGTTCACGATTAGTTTTAACAGATTCGGGTATAGGAACAAGATTGCATCTATTCGGGTTATGGATGACTATAAGTATTCGTGTCATCCAGTTTGGCCATAAAAACAAATAGCATGGATCAAACTTTTTTAGCTCGCGCTAGAAATACTTATTATTGAACCTTTACAGGAACCATTAAAGGTGTACTTCTAGCGATATTATTTATTTCGTTTAGTAACGATCCGCTATTGCACGTGGGATTTTTATTTTGACAACATTGCATTATGTAAAAAATTTATACGTTTGTTTCGCGTTTTACAATATTTTTTTGAAAACAAACATTTATTTATTAGATGCCTATATACATCTTAGGAATTTATTTCTTCCGCATAATCAATATCATTTTGTAAACATACACCAATAAAAAATAATTATAAATCACGTTTGTAAAAAACACAATTATATATTTTACTTTAGGCTACAGCTCCATAAAGAATATGTTTACTTTTATAAACAAAATGTGAAACTTTAATTTTCAGCTAATAGTCGAGGTGAATCATTTCGTTTAACGTTTAACTGCTTCAAGCGAAATATTAATTGCAATTGGACTGCAAAAAAGAATGTAAATATGAATGTAAACAAATTTTTATGAACCATAAATAATCTTTGAAACGAGTAACTTAATTTCTTCCATGTAAAAACGTGAGCAAATTTATTTCAGGCTTTAATAAATTAAATAAATATGAAATATCGATATATAATTAAGTGACTCGATACGCTCGCTTAATAATTGCTACCAAAATATATCCTGCAACAAGAATTGTTGACATTCGACGAACACTCCATCGGGATATTATCAGCATGCAGAATACCGCAAGCTGCATATGAGCGGCCATTGTGGTATTGGCAAATTTGCCCTCATCATATGCATGGTCGTCTACTACTCGGGCTCGGCTAGTTTGCTGTCAAGAGTCTCTTAGGATGCTCACGTTACAAGTTACAGAAGTACTTGCATCTGCATTGCAGATTAGCTCAGCTGCTGTTTATTCTCTCGGCAGTCGACACTAACCGCGAGCTGTAAACACACCTCCCGCGCTCTCGGGCAACCACGTTCGAATGCCCGACACACCCACCACTATCACCTTGTTATTATATTTGCAATCCATCAACGGTGAAATATATCCGGTCGTGAGTCTGTATCCAGCGCATAATACCCAATAAGCGTATCGTATAAGATTTTCTGACAAGTAGCCTGCGCATAGTAACGTACGCATCCTTTGTCATAATGTATTCCGTTTACCATGTAGAGATTAATTATCGGTTGCATAAATTATCGAGATGCATGCGGGCGCACGCAGTCGTATAATTGCCAGTAACTCGAAAATCTATTAGTCGGAAATTGTGTAGGAGCTTACTCCCTGTTAATCTCATGGCGACACCCGTGCAAATTACCAATTTCAGGATCAACGATCCTGTATTTTACGAATGATCTATCGTCGATTTATATGCCATTCACGGAAACGTATACATACGTATACGATATCTGAACATTCGGTATATCTTCTCACTTTGGCACCGGTTCTTGATTTAAATCTCTCTGAATGGATCTCTTTCTCTCCTCGTGAGACTTGCCCTCACAGATCCGATCGATCCTACATTTCGCCTCTCGAATTGAGATCTTCGACTACCGCAACATTTCCAAATAGCCCAGGAACGCTGTTATTCTCCATGCAAAATTCTCCATGGCTGCTTCCTGGATTGGTTCCAAGTGGACCCGAGAGAATCGGAAAGAGAGAAAGAGAGAGAGAGAGAGATTGGCCACTTTTCCGTATTTCCTCTTCTCCAATCCTTTCTCGTTTGAAAAACGACATTCCAGTCAGGATGTCTACTCGACAGATTTCCTTTCTTGTAAACAGGCAGAAGGACGCACTTCGAGATACACATTTGAGTGTTGATCTAAATTTACATCGATTACAAGTGTTTGCTTTTTCTTTCCTCGTTTTCCCTCATAAATGTAAATTTGCAGTTCCTTCCACTCGCGTTCCCTCGAAGATCACACGACGTACTCCAGAAAACTAATCACATATGAATAAATTTTTTCATTTACCGCTTTTCACTATCTTTCGATTCTAACAATAAAATTAATTTTATCCATTAAATGTGATCAATTATTAAATTCAACTACTTTTATCTACAATAAAGTAAAAGATTTAAAAACAAAGCAATAATGCAAGCACATTTAATTTGAACTAAAGTACATAATTTAGGAGAAAGGCATTCATACTAAAAGACATTACTATTTAATTCTGCAATAAATATACCAGTCGAGTGACAATTTCTCTCTACGAGAACGATTTGATGTAGTTAACGTGGTACTCACTCATCTCTAGCATAAACTCGAAACGTATCTTTCCAAGACTTGCTTTCATACAGAACTTACATAAAAGTGCTCCAGAGGAAATAGGTTTTAGACCGTCAGTTTCATCAAACATTCAAGGATGCCGCTAATTTAATGTTATTAATATTTCATATATCTATACATTTCATATATCTAAAAATAATATATTTTAAAATACATTTATGCATTTCTTGTGCGTAGAATCTTAAGAATTTTAAAAATATTGATAATAGCGATCTTAGGAAGAAACTGCAAATTTATCTTTTACGTATGCTATTATTTTATCTGGCAAGAATTGTGAAATAAAAAACTATTTTATTGGATACAAAAATACATATTATTTAAATAAGAAGATTAAGAACTTTGAAATACTACGTTTGAGCTAAAAATGTTTCAAATTAATTAAATTTTATTTTGAGAAATATCTAATATTTTATTTTTAAAAGATTTATTTAAACTTTTATTTAAAAAGTTTATTCAAAGTAAACGTTATTTTAATAAAGAAATCTCAAAATAGTTTTCTTAAAGAAGATATATAGAGGGGAAGTTTACGCAGCAGAAACTGAGGTTCGCAAAAGAGAATTTCTAACATCATTTTCGCTCAACAGTATCGACACTTCATTATTCAATCGTTCTACTGACGTCAAGATTTCCCAAACGAGTTGTCTATAAAATTGTCAATTACTATAATATTTAACTTGCAAATGAGTTTGCTCGCAAATGAGACTTATTGTTAGCTTTATAAAATGAAATTCTACTAGAACAAAATCTATTTAAAATTCATCAAAAAATATGATTTCAGTACTAACTTTCAATTTTAATCTTTAATCGTTAAAACCTCAATTGTATAAATTATTAATTTTTTATACTATATAGATGTCTGTAGCAAGCAATCCGTAATAATAATAAGAATATCAATTTTACAATGTTTTGTATATTGATTCGTATCGGATATTTTAACAAGTTCGTTAATAGTCGGAAATAGATATTCAAAATTGTTACAGAAATATTTTTCGTGTATACAAAGAAACATTCGTTCTAAAAAAAAAATATTGTGTAGAATTGTAGTCGGTTCACAACGACGAACAAAAAGAATAATGCATTTCTCATATATGACCATGTACTAAGCTCCACTCGGCAATTAAAAATTACCAAGTGCACGAAGGCATGACTAGCAGTAGAATTAAATAGTTCAGGGAGCGTACTGTATGTCTGCATCCGTTGATTAAGTACCTTGAAGATAATTGAACGTTAATTGAAGCTGCAAGCCATGCATGCTACAAATTTAATAAATTATATATGTTACGTATTTCATAACTTCTCGTTATCGTAATCAATACTTATTGAGTAATAAAATTATAATAATTAAAATAAAAATCAAATGTACTTATACCCTTTTTTATTTGCATTCATACGATTGAATTTTTAGACATTTAAGTTAAACCAACCAAAAAAAATATACGTATAAAATATATAAAATAAACGCATTATCCACAATTAATTTATTCCACTTTTATATTAATACATAAACTTAAATTATTGGTATTCTCTCTTTCTGATCACAAATTCCGAAATAATTCGTAGAGGAGAAGGTGGTATTGTAGCCCCCCATTTACTTTTTGCACAATAAATAACTTGATTAAAATCAATATTTGAATTTAAAATTTAACAATTACATTTGTCAAAATGTTATTCAACCAGTTCTAGACTCAAAGTTACGAAATATTTATTACTTAGGATGTTATTTATAAAAATGTAGCGACACTGCATAATCGCTCGAAAAGAAATAGGGGTAGTAATATGATTTTCCCAAAAATAGATTTAAAAAATTGGTTTTGTTTAAAAAAAGGAATTACAAAATTAACAGGAATAAAAAAGTAAAATACAGTAAAGTATATATATTCAAATTATGCAAATATATGTACATACAAATAACTTCTTCAGCGTATAGACTGCTTAGTACTAAAAATCTATATAAATATAATATAAACTATAGATAATAAAGTACTATAAATAATTAATTATAAATAGAACTATAGATAATTAATAGTAGAACTACAATCGATTTACGAAATAATTATTTTGATATGAAAACTTCGAAAAAGAGACCACCAATAATCAGTACGTTTAGAGGGCTACATTAGCAAAATATCATATTACTGTTTTACTTTGCATAACTCGAAATGTATACAGCCAGATAAAAAAATGTTAAACAACAAAAAACACATTCAAAACATACATATATTCGTGTAATAATACATTCAAGTATAAGAAGAATAGGGAAATATGTGTAATTAAATGCTAAAATGTATCTTAAAAACGTTTCAAAATGAAAGTAAAAATATGTTACAATAAATGCTTGTGTATTGACATATTAGCACCGTGTTATAACAGCGAGCTACTAAGGAAATAATTCCATAAGTAATCGCTAGAATTCGATACTTAATAGCGGAGATATTATTAAGAGGAGCCATTATATCTGGCCATAATATTACTTTCTCCTCTAATTGATAATTAAATAATTCTTTAGGACACTGCTCTAATTTTATACATATAGTCATACAAAGATTTAGCGAGTGCGGTGTAACATTAGCATGGTCTCTGACAGAGATGAATAAAGTAAATTTATACAGTTAATGTACAACGCAATTCTCCCCTCATTGTACTCTCTCGGACCCTATCCAGCTAGATTATCTACTGCTATATCATACCGACCATGTCAAGATATATTTACTCGCGAGAGTGGATCGGTTAAAGGAGACTGTCAAACTGTCAAGTTCCATTGGCGAGTCAACTAACAAGTATCTGAAAATATAATAGCTACTAGATTAAAATAAATACGTAAAAATATTTCTATTGTATTCACGACGATAAAAAATTAAATTATTTGATAACATTACTTTAAACTTCGTTAGCCATATCTCGCATCACGAAAAAAATGCTTAACTTTTTTAAATTGTGAAATAATCGGGTCATTTATAAATGATAATGCGTAAAGAAAAGATAATTTTATAGGGCAATATAAAAATGAGGAACGTGTTCGTGCGTGGGATATTATGCTTAGAAAAAAAACATGATCGATATATTATCGCTCTTTTCATCGTTAGTTAAACTTAAGTATAATCATTAAAATTAATTAAAATAGTAATGCGAAACAGAAGAAGATTTGATAATTAAAAAAAGCATTTTTCAATCCATTACACGTGTACATGCGTACAGAAGAACAAAAAACGTGTGTATATAGATATATATCTTCTCATTTTTCTTTGAAACATTATCAGTGTATAACCGGGGGCGGCGGCTGAAAATATTATTCAAATTTTCTCTTATACAGGATACTTATAAAATGTATCTAAACATCCTACTCTTATAGGAGTTATCTTAAAAATATTCTAGTTTTCTAGAAAACTATCTTGACAAAATTTCTCATAGATTTCCATTAACGATATTTACGTCGTATACATAAAATGAGTTAACAACTCAAACATATCATATATGTATCTATTACAGTTTATGATAAAGAAAAGAATGCAAGAAGTAACTGTACAATTTTACGACATCTAACTTCTCATAATATTACTTTTCACACAAATGCATCGAGTCGAAACATACATTTAAACACATACAAAATTAAAATTTGTCAATTTCAATAGAGTATCATATTATCTGTCTTATATAAATTAATTCTCCTCATCGTTTCCATATTTAAAAGACAGAATCATTAAAAAAATAAATATACTTTATCGATTTTATATTTTGTTACATTCTAGCGTACAATGTGAAATATCTGGTAAATAAGTTAAATAAAAATAAAAATTTCATAATTCGCAAAATTGAAACATCGAGTGTTGTCACTTTCTCGAGTTTCAATTATATTACGTAAAACAATTAATCTACATAACTACCTACATAACGAATAACGAGCAAGCCTGATGGATTAATTTTCACAGTATCGCGGTAACAGAGGAACAAATCAACGAGCATGAGTATGCGTGTGTATTTGAAAAGGAAAAAAATAAAGGCACACGCATTGCCAGTCGCACGTACCAGTCGCGAGAGACCCATTTCGAAGAAGCAACAGTGAGCCGGCGGCCGTGAGCTTTGACCCGGTGACCCGGAGTGCGTGGGTTGCGCGGGGGACTCGACGAGAGGGAGGTGCAGGGAGGGAGAACAGGAGGGAGGTGGTCTTTCTCCTCTCCATGCAAGATGGAATCGATACCTGCCTCCCCTACCAGCCCAACCAACCCCTACAACCCCTACAGCCCCACAGCGTCCATCACCCTCCGCTGCTCACCTTCTCGTTCGAGCAGACGGCAGGCCAACCGACCAGCCAGCCGACCGTTGGGGGCTGCGGCTGGAGGAAGTTGAGGAAATAAAAGCAGAGCACCGCGCCGCTGTGTCGGCTAACAGCCGCAGCAAACTCTGCCTGCTCTGTATAGCACACACCTGCGGCACCGCCACCCTTTTAGGCAAGTCCCGCAGCCCGCTTGCTTTCGGAGTTGCTCGCGATATCGCGCCAAGATATTCAATATATATATATATAGAGGCCTAGTTTACACCATGCGCTTAGTCCGCGATCTATACAATAGGCGTCTTTGTTTAATCTACAGATTAAATAAGGGCACCTATCGTGTAGGTCGCGGACTAAACACGATGTAATCGTAACCATAATCACACATTTGATGTACACAGCAAGGTGACTCTGCTAATTAACTACGCAAATAGATTGATGCTAATAAATAAACATACTTTTAGAACGAAAATGTGCGATTAAAGTTACCATATCTGAATCACAAGAAAAGAGTACATATGTACATTTAAAAAAATGATGGTTCGGATCGAAAGCAGAGACTATATATAATTTTTTTATGCGTTGGATGTAAATATTTAATAATTTCTATAACATAATTTTTATTTACAATTCTTATTGATATCATTTTATAAGCATGTAACATTTTAATTAATGATCAGCTTTACTTCAAAAAGAGTGTATGTTCTTTTAAAAGGCTGACAATCTTATGTGAAATCAATTTAAAAACGGAAATCTTCTTTGAAATATTTTATTAGTTTTGACAGATTGACAATTTTGGTGATCGTTTAACAGAAAACTATTTTAACATAAATTATTGTAGTAACGTCAAGTAATATGATTCCGATTAATATAATATTTTCTATGACACACATATCATCTATGATACTTTCAGCAAAGAAATGAGAAATGAATACCTATTAAGGATGATTGATATTTATCTCTAGCTTCGGGTAATCACGTCTAAAGTCCATCTGTTAGTCGAGAAATTTATGTGTTAAATTCTCAACAAAACTTACATTACAGATTTGTTTATGTGTATATACTCTCAAGTTAATTTAGTTCGGCATATGATAATAAATGGCTTCGAAGTAACATTTATCACCATCAGGATGCGCGATATCAAGCTCTGAATAATCGTTATCCCGTGAAGCCGCCTCTTTCGGAAATCGTGGCTGCGCCCGTCTCTCACGCGCAGACCACGCGTAATAATTAATTAATTTCCTCGTTATTCGGTTATCGATCGAACGCTTCGCACGCAGTGGCGCATGTAAGAAAATCCGTTGACCGAATTTATCTCATTCCAGCGCTCAAAATGGAAATGAAATGCAAATATTAACACACCGACCAGCGGATGGCGATAGGACTGTTTCAGTCGTTTCAGAGAGAAAACGTGATTCCATAATCCGAAAGGTCTTGCATTTAATTGATTTTTTAATCAGCAACGATGCTAATAATCGAGATAAAATCAACATTATGGCATTGATGAAAGAAACGTAGATCGATTCGGTTGAAGGCAGGGTCAGGAAAAATATGATCAAATAAATGATTAGGTACTATGTGTATATGATTACGATAAGTAATTAACAGTCATAATTAATGAAGGTTATGATATAATAAATGAGAGACTTTATGACATAATAATTGGAAACTTTTTTTACAAATAAAAGAGGACAGTTTCCGAGTTCTTTGAAAACAATCATATTTACGGACAGTAATTAATTTCTTTATTAAAGCACGAAAGGAATTATATGTATATTCCTTCGCCACTGATTCTGCGTGTTCCCAGCATCTTTAACTGCGTTATTCATCACTTTAATATTTCTGTAAACTTTAGATATAAAGGCTCGATACCAACGAATGTAATAAGAGTCTTTCTTAAGAAAGATCAGAGAATCAGGAATGCTCAATTACATGATGCCATATATCAGAGATGTTGACTCCCCGATGGGCTCTACGTGCGCGAAATGGTACCTCAGTTAGGCGGCAACACCTGCCTGGAATGGTGTTATAAGCAAGTTAAATCGATCTTCGATTACACCTGCCACCTCAATCCTCAATCGCCCGGTGTCCGTTTTGACAAACACTACATTCGCGAGCGGTAATATCATAGGAAAATCTTTCATGTCACAAAAACTAAAATAAATTTGAAAATATTAATAGATAATTTTTTCGAATTCTTTTTCTTTTTCTTTTTATTTTATAACTGGTACAGGGTGTCTCAGACCCTACGCACCATTTGCTAGTGGCAGATTGAAGTCATTTTGAGACGAAAATTCTAATATCAAAATATCAAGGTTATAATAATTTTTTCATTATAAGCATTTAAAGTTAGCAAATCATATCGCATGTTTAAGTGTGATATTTTGTCGGCATTTCACTTAGTATAATTGTAATAAATCTGATTTTTGAAAGATAAAAATGTGCAATTTTACAATCAGTTGAATGTAATATACATGATATATTTCTTGTCATATGTAGACCAAAAGAAGAAATATTTAATCGCTCGATCTTTTTTTTTTGTAATGATTCATTAGATGGCAGATCGTGGAAATGTTTGCGTGTTTCACCTGTCACAATTTCCCAAACTGGGTTAGCCAATGTGCATACTAGGCCAAGAAACTGCTCTGATCGAAATCGTATTGCTGCAGTATCTCGTCTTGGAGATTGAAGGGAAGAGAGATATTTTCACTGCGGACTCAAACGTTTAAGAACACATCTTTGGCCAAGGAATTCGTGAATACAAAATAGGGAAGTGCACTGACGACTGAATATGCTCGAGCACAGAATAGGTAAGAAAGGAAGAGGATTTCGAGGATGCTGCCTGCAACAGTATATTACTTTCGGTCAATGCACATTTATCGTTGATGATACGTTGGTTCGTATGTTTTCGATCAATAATACGATTTAAATAAATTGTGTGAATAATTGATAATCTATATTTCAAGATAGTCTTTAGAAGTTCAATTGAATTATTCTTTCGCCCCCCCCCCTCCCCCCTTCCCTTTAACTGTTCGCACGCCATTAGGTGATGATGGAATAATTAATATTCAATTATTGCACGCTATTGGTGCAATAACAGTATAATACATAAGGTAGTAGTTAACATTACGTAAGAATTAGTAAAATTTATATTATTATTATTAAACATTGATTATTAAACCTCTTTAGGTGTATTTTTTAATATAAATTTAAACATAGCTCCGAAAAAGAAGCAAAAAATATATTACGCTTTACGATGTAAATAAAAATGAGAATTAATAATAGAATTTCAAGTAATATAAGTGTCGATAACAAATATGATAATTATAAATATTAAAGATAATAATGTTAATTATACGTTAAGAGCTATCCTCAAAAGATATTATAAACTCACTGATTAAGAGCTTATTTCTGATCAGCTTGTGTTACCGATTGTAAAATTGGATTTTAATGATTCCCGACACAAGAGTTCTTTCCATCGAGCACAATGGATATTACAACGTTATCCAGTACTCGGCTAGTTTCAGGTGAACTGGGCTGAGCTTGAGCTGGCGGAATGGTTTATCGATTCCAACCCTTGTCCTCTTTATCCTTTATTTTCTTTATCTTCGTCATGCACACACACGCAGTGCGCTGCCCGAAGTCACAGTCGGTTTATGTTCGAATTAACAATCCGTGTTTTATCATCTTCGCTCTTAAATCTTTTCCAACGTGCAATAGATTGCGTCACAGTTCGCACAACTGTGAAAAATTATTGTTTTCCTTCAAAAGATTGACTGCCTCTAATTCGACGCAACAACAGTTTTATATGATTCCGATTTAATTTCAAATGATTTTTATGTGCAAACATCTGTCTAAATGTCTTCGATTTGTGTATGATTACAAAATTCATATCTTTACTTGAAATGCTCCAAGAACGACTGGATTTTTATTTATTCGCATAAATTTACGCCCCCCGTATTGAATATCGTCATTGATTCGGTTCTCGTAGCAAGTTCGTTTGATTTATGATTTCGTATTTCAGAATATCGTTATACAGTTCGACTTGGCCGAGGTGGACGTTACGTTAAAGGTGTCGCGCGTTTCGCTCGAGCGAAGCTCGCTTTGGCAGGGTAGTTTATTGATTCTGTCCCTTTTCCTCTTTACTCCCTGCCCTTTACCCGTTTTGCACGCGCTTTGCACATAACCCAGAGTTACGAGATCGCTGACGTACTCGTTACCGAATTTTCGCTCATCGACCTCGGCCATTCGATGTTTCCAAGAGAACAATCATCGGAATTCCGATGATTCTTTCGAGAATGCTTATTGCTTATTGCGTTAACGGTTACAAATCTTTTTCGTTCTAAAACGCGAGTGTGCTTCATTTTTCAACTTATACTATATAAAAATACATATTTCTATGTTTTGGTAGATTTATAATTTTTTTATTTCTTATTAAAATATTTCTTAAGGCTTAGGATCTGAATTCTATTTCTAACTGCTGATATTGCAATTTTTAACAGAAGGTAAAATTGTGAACATTGCGCGAAGTAATCTTCGTAGGAATAATAGAATAATACGACACAAGAATGTTCTGCATTTCTGAATAAGTCACAATTAACGGAGGAGAATAATTTGTGATGAATAATTCTTTGTTCTTGATGGCTCTCGATTCCCTAGTGGCGATAATCTCTGCAGCATGGCACCCAGCTAATTGGAATGGTCTTTCAAGTGCGATTAGTACTTTAAATGTGACAATTTATTTTAATATACTGTGACAAAAAATACGACAAGTAAAACATTGAATCTATTAAAGTTTAAAAAAAAATCACTTTTGTTTAAATCTATGATGATTCTTTTACATTATTTTTCATAACGCTTTTGTAAACACAAAAACTGTCAATCCAAAATATCTAAAAGTATAGTAAAAAGTATCTGTGAATGAAAGATTATCATTTTAACGCTATAAGATATAGAACTTTGAGAGCTTAAGATAAACTCGAGTATTGTTGACATCACATAATTTGCTCAAAGGGAAGTTCAGAATTATTTGAATTTTTGGAGATATTTACGAATCCTTGAAACTGATTCAACTGATTTTTACAAAATTAGCAATCTTGTTTTCATGGGACGAAGAAATCACGAAACAAATTCACCAATTTGATCCTTTATTCTTCATCTCTTTTTTCAGTTTCAATATTCAAATATTTCAAATGGTCCCGCATCGTCGTTAGTCGAGTGATTCTAGTAAAGATCATAATCCGCGAGGCAATAGCGAAATCGGCGAAACGATCTGGCATTCAACAGGCCTCGAACCAGTGACCCAAATCCATGGCACTTCGAGACGTACGTTTTTCTAGAATCGGATTATCGACTATGTTACGCCAATGTTCATGTAATTCTTTCTCGCTTATTTTAGTGCTACAAAAAAGACTCACGTACTTCTATACTGACTTCTATACTGACAAAATATCATGGAATGTCGAATAGAATATGTATGGAGTTTGATATTATATTAATATATACGTTAATATCGACACTCAAATGTTTCCAAAGCAATAGGATAAAATGGGATGTATGAGAATATATAGATAATACAACAATAATGTTAAATATATATATATATATATATACATATATATTTATATATATATATAATAATAAACTTTGCATAGTTATAAAACGTGCTTCTCAATTTAATATAAAATGTTCTATGTGCTTAGAGAATGCCACATGTATTACAAAGTATAATCTTATTGGTTTTAATTACATGAAGATTATACAATTAAATATTTTTAATTTTTGTAAATTGTAATTTATATGTAATTATATTATATAATCTATATATCTGTCCATCAAATTGCATGCTATACATACAGCTTACATGATTGAGACAGCCGATAATTTAAAACTTCGATAAATCTCCTAATGAAAAAGTTTACTTTCGAGATATGGATTACGATGAGCTATGTTACTACGTATTAAAGTTTAAATGCGAGATTAGCAATGAATTTACACAATATAAAAAAATACATAAAATATGATATATTTAAAATATAATATAAATATATTTAAAATAAATTCAGAATTATATAATGCGTAATATGCATATTAGAATCGCCCATTTTCACATATTTTTTTATATTTAACAAACAAAGCTTCTTTCAGTATTTATAAATTATAGCTTATATTTCTATGTAGGATTATTAAAAAAAAATATTAATTTTTAATAAGGGATACTTTTACTTATAAATTTTATATTGTCTGAAAGCATCGCGAACGAGAATCTTACACGCCGTGACTGTAAAATCGCTGAAACGAAGTTAACCCAAATCCATACATATCGTAACGGTGTTTTCGAGGAATCGAATTATTGGACGACCCATTTTCGCCCACTGTCGCGCCACTCCTTTTTGACCGTTTGCCGACGTGGAAATGATAACACATGCCGGACATCAAAGAGGAAAAATGGTGTTCGCCGAATGTCGATAAGACTCGCCCTTCGTTTCACGAACCGAACGAAAAAACTCTCGACGCGTTCTACGTCGTGGTATTTACGCGTTTGGCGTAGCGCAAACTTTTGCGAATATTTAAAAAGTTATCTGTTCACCCCATAACTTTCTCACCTGGACCGAGTTTTCGGACGTCGATACAGCTCGGACGTCGTGAGCGCCCGCGCATTCTCGCAAAAGTTAGACGTGGTGCAAATTTGCGTTTCAGAAAGTTTCTTTCACACCACGCAAGTCTCTCTCGGAGAGACCTCTTGGTACGCAGCTGCCTAAAAAGTTGCCATTTTTCGAACAAAATTTTATTCAACAAACTAAATAAAAATTCACCCATATATAATACAACCTAATTTTATAGATGAATACTTAAGTGTTCAAAATAATTGGCTTTTTAGAATATTTAAGACTAAAACTTCGTTTCTTTTCAACATCAACATTAAAAAATTTATATACATATATCAGTATATAGAATTCACAAATATATTATATTTCTCATAATTGAAAAAAGATATATTTAAATCAATGCTCGAGAAGAGAGAACTCTCTAATCTTTCTTTGAGACAAAAATTGAAGACGCTGCCTTTACTTTCACCTGCCTGTACTTTTTAAATGAAACTTAAGTAATTTCTGATAACATTTAATTTTCAATACAATTAGATGACAAATACGTATATAATTCTTTAGAGATGTATCTGCTTCACTGAATAAATTGATAATTGCGTTGAATTACGATTAAAAGAAGGCAAAATGATTCCTCGATTGTTTATAGGCTGATTCGCTTTAGCTGTCGTTAACACGAAAAGACGAGGAAAGGCATGAAAGTCACAGATTACTCTACTTCCTTTGAGCAAACGTTGCCAAAGAATGAAGACCGATCTGTATGTTTGACTTCACCAGAACGCAGCCGTTTGATTATACTACGCCCGTCTAATATTATACCTTCTCTATTCCGGCAGACTCTCAGGCTGTATTGTACGCAAATTTAATAGCACATGCGCGCAGCAGAATCTACTTCGCTAATCTCCTTCAAAATTTCATCGGTGGTGTTATATGTAAGCCGCACGGTGCGATCGTTAGAACGCATAATGGGTAACGCGTAAGTCGGATATACTCAATCGCTTGTTATGCACGAACTACCGATGCAGTTGGGCTGAAGATATGATGTAATGCTGATTCTCTCGCGTTCCTACGTACACAGCATTACGAGAGTTACTCGGAAAATAACTGTACTTACTGGATTAAAAATTAAAATGCGTGAATTATGAAAAGATTACACTACGCGAATCTACGGCACGTAATGATGAATATTCTTTCAGAAATTAATTATAAAATGATAAAAAATACATAGATCCTTCAAAAGATGAATCTACAATGAAGTGCTATTTCATTTTCATCTTGTTCTTTGTGTTATGAATGACTTAACGAGTGGTCTCTCTCTCATCAGATTCCACTTTTATGTCAATTTTTCTCGGTAATAAAAAAAATATCAAAGAAGATTATTCATCAAGTGATCAAGTTTTAATATTAAGTAGTTTCTTCTTTTAAGTAGTTCTCGAGAATTAAAGTATTTATCGAGGAATAGAGTTATATTTTAAGAATGAGATACCAAAATATCTAATAAAAGATTAAAAATTAATATTAATCACATATGATCTTTCTCGACATTTTCTCATAAAAGACAATAATAATAACTTTACATGTTAGTTTGAATATTCAGAAAGTGTCTTGTTTAAATTTAATATTTTGATTGAAATATTAAGCAGTAATTGATAGAAAAATTGAAAGGAAGTGTGTGTGTGTGTGTGTGTGTGTGTGTGTGTGCGTGAGTGGGCTCGCTAATTCTATAAAATTTTAATGGAAATAATATCTTTATGATAATTTCACGTTGTTGCGTAAGACTTTTCCCTTCTATTGTCCTATACGCTAAACAGTAAATAGCTCTCGTTACGTGGTGAGAATTCTGTAGGTGGAAACTCTCTGGGGGATTTACCGCGCCGTTAATTTTACGGGGTACGGCTGGTGAGAACACATGGAACAACCTTCTCGAACGTGGAGCATCCACAGGTTGTCGTCTGACCTAATCTGACCTAACCCAAGTGATTAAGGACATT
The DNA here is from genome assembly GCF_024713525.1 of Acromyrmex echinatior. NCBI lineage: Eukaryota > Metazoa > Arthropoda > Insecta > Hymenoptera > Formicidae > Acromyrmex > Acromyrmex echinatior. Next base: position 14,234,353 of record NC_141853.1, on the reverse strand, counting down.
GAATCAATGGAGAGAAGACGAGGAAATTTCAAGGGCGATATATCTTCTATTAAATTATTATCCTTTTATTAAATTATTAACTTTCTAAACAAAGGAACTTGTTAAATTCCATCAAAGCAAAATGTTCAGTGAAATGTAAAAACCTGATATTTCTTCCAGTAATCTGAAATATTGGATTCAGCAAATAAATAGAAAATTTTTCGGTCATCGAACAGATTGTCAGTTCAATACTGTCGTATGAGTTTGAAACGTACCAACGAAGCTTTCCACAAAACTGAAATGTTCTTTAATATTTTTTGTACCAATTTCTCATGTATAAAAATATTTTAATTGTAACTAATAAAATTTTTGTCTTAATGTTGATGTAAAAATATGAGAGAACAAATAGTTTTACGAGATAATTGTGTTGCAAAATTGACCAATATCTAATTAATGCGCAGTTTTATGTACCGCTGATATTTTCTGCGCAGGCAGTGATATTAGACTGACATTTGAAAAATTTATTTATTTCGTATTTATTTATTCTATACTATGTACACAGATGTCGGTCACTATTTACTTTTTCTCGAAATATTAAAATTACTGGACTTACTCAACACATTAAATTCATCTCTTACGATCCCCTTTAGAATCTTGTCTTGCTCGTCTGTGACTCATCAGTGATCATAAAAATTGGAAATAATTGTAGTAAAGAGTTTTGTCAATTGTAGAAATTGCTGTCCAACTTTCTCAATAATATATTAGCGATATATTAACGTCTCAATATACTAGCGTCTCAATAATGGCAGAATCAATTCTATTTCAAAGATAAAAAAAAATAATTTTTTTCATTTTTTTTCCATTTTGACAAAACGTCCAGCTTTTGATCCCCGTAATCCAAAGCTCTGAAAAGCTTAACAACAAAACGAATAATAATTCATTCTAGAACAAATTTTGGTCTTGATAGATTGTTGCTGTACGTTTCGTCGCTTCTAACCATTGGAGGTAGGCTCGCAAAGGTGGAATCAATACATGAACCTACCTACGACCATCTCTACTTACACAATGCTAACCGGCCAAGCCCGAGAGCAACGTGTATATACCTCGTACCTTTCATTTTCTCCGTCGCGATACCGTTGCTCAATGATTGTGGCCTTCTCCTTGTGTGTGTTCCTCTTTAAACACCCCTCTTTTCACATTTTCCCACTACTAAATCCTCCGCATGTGTCCCCACTCTTATTTACGCCGATTTTCTTTTGCCTAGTATTTTCTCTCTTTTTTTTGTTCTCGTACTTTCATGATAATGCAAAATCCTGCCGGATGAATGCCAGCTCCTCTTTTGACGGCGCGCCTTCATTCTGTTCCAGGAAATTCAGCGCCGTCACTCCATTTTCGAGCCCAGTCAGCACACGTTGGCCGACACAGTTCGGTAAACAAATGCTCTCGATGTGATTTATAGCTTATGCACTTTCCTCTCCCTGAAATACTTACAAGTAGTTTAGTTCCTTCAAATGTGATTGTTCTTCCTTTTCATTTTTGTTTTTTTTTTTTTATTATAGAAATTGTCGCCGCTATTAGATTTACATTTACAATCGGTAAATTAAGTTAAATTAATAAACAAATTATATATTTTATATTCTATATTTTATTCTCGATGATAAACACATTACAGCCCGTGTTACAGAAAGCCTCTTACAAATTTCAAGACTTATTATCTTTTTGACAATATTTGCAAACAATTTATATACATCTCGCATTCAACTCACACACAATTTGCAGAGTATCAGCATTCAGCTCAAATCCGCAAACCTATATATTTCTCTTTCTTTTTTTTTTTTGCGCACGTGTAACGATAGCGAATTTGTCTGATTCGCAGGAATGGGGAGTGTCGGCAGCAACGTGACAGGGACGACGACGACAGATCCAACGACGTTCCTGCCAGACGCAACTCCGACACTAAGCGAACGTGAACAGGTCAAAATCGAATTTTACAAAACGTACGATGTCATGACGGGGGTACGGATCGCCGCGACCCTTGGTGGCTTTTTCAGCTTAATGGTGTTGCTGGTGGTTTACAAGAGCAGGTAATTTTAAGAATGTTTAAACGAGTATTTGTCGTCGTCATTAAAATGCAATTAAAATGTGATCGATATATTTATCAGATGCAAAGCGAGTAAACAACTGGAAGATCCAACTTTGACTGCAGCGGCAGCAGCGGCGGTCGCAGAAGCTGAAGCTGAGGAACGCGCCCTCGCCGCTGCTCTCGAAGCGATCGCCAGGTTACCACCTAGGCTAGGTCGTGGTCCGAGAAGATCATTATGCGTCGAGGTATATCATAGTTTAAATACTTTTATTAAAATAATTAACAAATATACTTACGTGGTTATAAATTTAAAAATATATAAAAAGAAGAGCATAAAAAACCACAGCACAAGTTATAGTTTGTGATATTTAATTATTATTACATTAATTAAAACATTAATTATTTATTTGAATTACTGAAGATGGCCAGATTGTGGCCGAAACGTTTAATGTTTTAAATGCTGTGGTTTTTTATGCTCTTCTTTTTATATATTTTTAAATATACTTACACCCAACTCTAAAATGAAATACATTCTTCTAAAAGTAAAATGTATCATTAAAGTTGAAATATTAACAAAATCGTAAATATTCTACTTTTTTTGTTGAAAAACTAAATGAATTTTTGATTCATTTGAAATTTACGTTTTTTTTTCTTTAATCTCTAAAATTACAAAGTAGTAAAGATATCGATATTCCTCACTGAATTATAACAATTTTTATTTAATAACAAATATATCGTAACTAAAAAAATCGTCGAGAAGATTTATGTATTGAAACATCACTATTGATTGGATCGTACAGTTTTCAAGTAGTAAAGTTTTACACTTTTTCTCGATAGAACATAAAAATTTTGGACTGACGCCATGCCATTTCAGAAAGTGCTCTCTAGTTTACAGAGTGGCGTTCAGAGAATGCTCTCTAGTTCACAGAGTGGCTTTCAATTTATAATTTGTCCGTTCGCCAAGTATTTGTAATTGATAGAAATATTTATGTCAGATGGATCAGTCTCATTCACCCGTGGTAGCACCTCGCTTCGCCTCAGTCGGTGGATACGACTCCCTGCTGGCACCGCCAATCAGGCAACCGAGGTTGGCTCCCCCGGTCGATCACAGAAGATGTAGCTCGGTCACCTGTAGCAGCACTGGAAGCAGTTATCTGGAACGAAGGGGTTCAGCCATGGTAATGCCGTGCCTTCCACCTCCTCCATCCTACCCGCGTCACGCCGCCTACGATGAGCCATGGGATTTATATTACCCTATCGATATCCAGGTATATATACTCGATATTTGCAATCTTATGTCTTTCGAAACGATTCCTTTTTCATTCTTTTCAATAGTTGACATTGAACATTTAATGGCTCTGAGTCTATTTTTATTTAGAATCTTTATTCTATAATAATTTTAATAAAATTGTCAAAATCTTAGATATTAATACTTCTTCTTACGTTAGGCCTGTGGTCTGTGTTATACCTCTCTCTCATATGCTTGTTCGCGCGCTCTAATTATTTAATAATTGTCAGCATATGACCTACAATTTTAATGCCGGTTCCAAACGGCGGATTTTTCGAGAGATATTTCTGTGGGCAAGAATATTCTTGGGAGATTGCCGGCTTTTTCCGAGAGAAGACACGAGCAAATATTTTGGCTCCTTCCAGGATCCGGGACCTCTGGGTCCTGATGACCAGTACGCTGTCTGCCATGTCATGTTCACGCTCTAGATAATGTGTGCCTTCCAACAAGCGACACAAGTACAACAGTGATCCTTGTTTAACATTGACAAACAACAAGGATGTAATGACATACTGTGTCATCTGTGTTACTTGTTGGAAGGCACACAATAATATGATTACTCATATTATTATAATTCTACTATAACACTAATACTTTACTATTCCATTTTAGAATATAATTTAACTCATCTGCTACAAATGATAAATAAAAATGAATTATGGTTCCTGCACACTGGACGCGGAAATGTTTGCCATGCGACTGAATGCAACACAGTAACCAATGAACATATTAGGAGCTGTAAGCTTATTGGCTGTCGCGTCACATTTTTCCGCGTGGCAAGCGTTTTCGCATCCAATGTGCAGAAGCCATTAAACCACATTTAGTGCTAAAAAATATCACCAAATATTATTTATTTATTGACAATTTCTATAATGTAATCAGGTCATACAGCCAACTCCGGATTTATCGCCATGCGGAAGCGAAGTCGGTCTTTATGCCGGTGCAGTCGGCAGCCTTATGGCGGCGTCATCGGGCAAAAGAGCACCGTTGGCATCGATGGGTAGCGTAGATCCTCCCGATCCAGATACCAGGTCGCTCGGCTCCGATTCCGTCTTTCTGAAGAACGAGGACGAGGAGCAGTGCGTCGATACTGAGGACGAGGTCTCGGGTTTTTCTACGGACTCGGATGCGCCTGGGCCAAGCTGTCGGCGGTTCCTACGGGTGCCTTCTAGGAAAAAACGGATCCCCGAAAAATGGGACGGATGCGCGGGCTGCGTGCCCAGGCGACGAGCCGGTAGTAAACCCTGCCAAGAATGTTTGACCATCAGTGCCGCCGTCGAAACCTCCAGGTAAATCCCTATTACGAATTCACACGAAAAAGAAAATGTTGCTGTCACGATGAGAGACTGTATAGCTGCGAAGTTTAAAGCGAAAAACCTTTGTTATCATAACAATATAATAACGAACATGCGTAAATATTAATAATCACAAAAATATCAGACATTTCAATCTATTTAAAATTTTCTTAACGATACAATTGGATCAAAAATAACTATACAAAAATTTTCTCCCAAAAAAACATCATCAAAGAACTTGATTATTATTATATTACTTGTTATAAATGTTTATGCATTTAAGCACTTGTATCTGAGCTTTTCTTTTTTCCTATGATTATATATTATTAAAATACACTCATCTTCTTTTCTTCTTTAATTAATAAACTTTTGATAATAGGTCGCAACCAGCCTCAACGACAACCAGTAGCAGTCAGAGTAGCGTGGGATCTCCACCGTGTTCACCGATCGAGCTAAGGCACAGACCACCACCAACGCCATTACCATCAATCCCGCCAATATGGTCCCAAGAAACGCTCTTTTAGAATGCATCTTTCGTAGTGAGCATGTCCTTCGACCTGTTTTTATCGAGATACGAAGCTAAATTCAGAATGTCGATATCTGAGGAAATCATTTGCTCAAAAGTTGAACATTATCTAATCTTTAACCGTCTTGTACTTTTAGAAAACAATCTCTTTTTTTCTTGAATCTTGTCGCCATTAAAACTCCAGATAATTATAATGTACATGAATTTGGAGATTCAATTGTTATATCGATCAATGAATTCAACTATAATTCACGAATGTAACAATTGTCGTATGGAATTGTTATAAAACTATTTTTAAAAATCAAAATTTGGATATAACGAAATTAAAAGAAAACAAAATAAAATTATTATACCATATTGGATACCATACTTAAGCTTTATAAATGAGAATGAAGAAAAAAGCTACATAAAGGATAAATGTTAGCTGATGAAAGACGAGAGAAGAATATATACGAAACATAGAAAAAGAACGACGGAAAGCATTTTCCGAGCGCGCGAGGAAATATCGGAGATTTTCGATATTACGGCAGTGACTTCTGTCCCGGAACCAGACCCATCTTAAGGTAGTCCAAATCGAAGGCATTTTACGTGGATTGTATGGTACACTCTATAGCAAGCACGAAACCCGGGTCGAATTTCATCCGTTTAAAAGGACGAAACGCGAGGCGAGGCCGACGGCGACTTACAATTAGTCTAATTATATCTGAGATTTCATCTACTGATATATTTTAGTCATCTGCCTTCCCCGTTATACTTGAGAATATATTTGAGTTGGTGAACAACGCATACGCGCGCAGTCGGATTTATCTGAAAGTTCACATAACTGTATTGTGGATATACCCGCCAGCATCTCGACGCACCAGAGAAAATGAGCGCAATTTATCTGGCATCGTAAGCCGTGCTCCATAATCTCTTACGTAGTCGAAGAAGATTGGACGACTTCATTATTTTCCGTCACTCAGTCATATTCTTGAATCTCTTCATACGAGCATCCTTCGTAACACAACCAGGCGCACATCGACATCCGTGATCCATTTAACAACGAAAGCAAAGCAAATGCACTTCCTCGCTTAAGACATTCGTCGCGTCCTAATTAGCATTCGTGATGCCGCTCAAGATCGCGAGATCTTGAGCAGCCAAACTTGGGATAAGGACGCATGCAATGGTGATCTAATATCGCACAAAGGACTATCCGAGAAACGAGCGGAGAAACTCGTTCCAATCGATCAGGGTGAACCGCGTAACTCACAACTCAGGAGACTGTCGAAGGAAGGCCGATTGACAATGTCACGGAGGAAATAGGGAATTATTTTTATATACAAGCGCGACGATAATCAAGTTCGTTGAACAGATACTTCTCGTGAAAACAATAATACGCTCGCAATATGCTCGATTGTATGATGTCGGTGTAACATGTGATTTTCAGCGAGACGAGCGGATGGAAGAATGAAATAGAAAGAAAGAGAAAGAGAGAGAGAGAGAGAGAGAGAAAGAAATCTGAGTGAGAGAGAGAGAGAGAGAGAGAGAAACGAGGGAAACAGCACTTTTGTTCGGATAATCGTCGAACCGGTTTTTCCTGTCACCGATTTTTCCATCAGGGCCGATTCGCCGTCGATCTGACGGTTTCCCTAACGCGAGGAAATAAAACGTATTTCTATTTGTGTAATCTTGTAAGCTCTGTAAAGTTTTGGGTGTACGTGTACGTGTCTATAATCCTTTTGTGCGTGCGAATAAATAAACACCGTGCTCGATGGAGGGGAACCGGAAAATAGAGCGATTGCAGTAAACGGTCCCATCGAATCAAAGTTGCCCAAGTTTCCTGATTGCCGTATTTTTGCGAGGTGATCTATTTTATCGGTCTTTTCGATAAAGTTGTCTGATAAATTTATCCCTGGACTGGAATATCGATCGATTTGATATTCCATGGAAACAAAAATCCTTACAATCAGACCTGTATCTGATTTAAAGAAAAAGTAAAAGTACTCGAAAGCAATAAGACCAGGATTAAGTGAAGTTGTTTCAGTTCTTTATCTCCGTTAATTCAGTGATATTAGCTGACGAGAAGCTCGCTGGATGTAGAAAGTCAAATGTATTAAAATATTAGAGCGCGTCGGTGTAAAGAACAAAAAGATAAAAAAAAGATATATAGTAGACGAGATATTTATCGTTGACAAGAGCAACTTGTGTCTATTTTCGATAAAAAGGTAAAAACGTAGTTGAACCAAGCGAGCCATATATGCCTCTACGTCTACATCTGGAGACTTTTCCGCCGAGGCTAACATCACTGCCGGTCAGCCCCTCCAGGTACACGATGATAAATGAATAAAAAACAGAAAATACAGTAAAACACATTTACATAAAAGAAAAATGAGCGCACGAGGACTACCTACCGTTGTTCTAGCCAAAAATTTGTATAGTAGACAAATAAGACGAGCCGAAAAGTTATTATATCGGGAATAAAAAAAAAAAAGAAAAAGAGAAGAAATATTATGTAATAGGCCACGCACGCAGTGCTACGACCGTTACTTTTAGATAAGTGTACATACATACACGTTGCGTTACGTTGAGCGTATACGACAGCGACTCGTCCTCGCCGATCGACAAAGAACGGAGGGGAGGCGAGACTCTGATGTCGCGTCGTCTACGTGAAGAAGAGACTTTATATTACGTTGGCTGCGTTCCAAACTTCGCCCCGGAGAGGTACGAATTTAACAAGCCGCAAAACAAGACACGAAATACGGAGAGAATGTATACTCGGATGACTACTAGATCCATGTAATTCCCTCTAGTAATTTATATGCGGCTATCCATTACACTCGCGGCCATTAGGCAAAAAAATGTCAACTTTTGCGGACCTAAGAGATTACAAGAAAGTTTCTCGAAGAGATAAAAAGGAAAAGAGAAAGAGAGAGATAGCGAGAAATGTCCAAACTTCAAGGAATACACGTAAAAGTTTCGTGATAAATAAGGGGAAGTCCCTAATTGGATATCGTATGCCTTATTGAATTATTGTTATATATACGTATATAAAAGCCGACATTTCGCTTGAGAATTATGATGACGTTATGAGAAAGTAGTCGTCACAAGAGGCGAAGTTCTAGAACGCGGCTGTAGGAGAATAAAACAGAATTATTACTACCGCGAGGTGCGTTTTGCTATATGCCAACACGCTGATGAATTTGTTCCAATCCATTTCTTCTATTGAGCCACGTATCTATCGTTTTTCTCTTTAACAAATAATATATTAAAAACAAATATAGAAAAAAAAATCTATTAAAAATTTCTTCGAAAATCCCGCATTTATTATAATACGAATAACTATGCATTATGTACAATATTTTTTTCGTAGCTGTGGATCCGCGCAATATAGCATAAAAATGAAATATATATTTCTCACGAGCATTTTTAAAATTAACAAGATGCTTAAACAAAATTCTCAGCGGTGTATGGCGTACAGCATGTCGCCCCATAGTCGCGTTGTAAGACAAGGAGCTTGAAAACTTGTGAGTGCTGCCGAATTGCCAAATGTAACAATCAAACAGTGTCTAGTTGAAATCTAAAATTCAGAAAGAGCCGAGGATAACGTGTGCGAAGATATATATATATATATATACGCGCGAATAGATGCGTGAGTGTGCGATTGTACGTGCGTGTGCCAAGTAGTTTAGCACAATTTTAGGCGGGCGGAATGTATACATATATACGTACACATATATATATATATATATATATATATATATATATATATAAATAGGGCGAGTGCGAGACTTTTTAGAGACTGTACAAGAACGAGTCCGTGTCGATTGATTTTAGCATCTAACGTTCGTACAATCACGTAAACCTTTTCTCGGTGCCTTTCTGCTGCACTTCTTCCATCATCGTTTAGAAAAATATACACTCTCTCACTACCCCCATCAACCATTTTCCTCTCTATCTATCTTCCCTTATACTGACTCCTTTTTAGGAGTGTTTCCGTGCGACGCCGCAAAGAACCTGAATGTAGTTAAAGTGAAATCTACTGATTTCTTTGTTTCAAGTTTCCCTTTTTTAGTTCTTTGATTTCTAGCCAAAGTCATTAAAAATAATTTTAATTAAAGAATGTCTAGAAAGTAAGGAAAATAATGCCGGAAGAAAACACATTAATGTACAAAAAGTATATCGATTTTATAAAAGTTGTACTCATAATTACAATAGAAATTATTATCTCGGTTAAACTTGTCAAAAAAATTATTCTAATTTAATAGAATTAAAATATATGATACTGCTTTCTTTTCAACTAAATATTAAAAACAAAAAGACGCATACTTCTATAACTCAAATAAAATTATTACATCTTTATTTTTATAACGTATTTATGCAGATATTATGTCGTAAAATTTTTATGAGATTTAAATTCTAATAACGTTTTTGCTTGAAGAGTTTAAAGATCGGAGTATATACTTTTGCATAACGTATAATACATAAAAACATAAGAAAATTAACCTATCAAAATCTTTTTTTTTTCATGAAAACGAAAGAAAATGAAGGATTCTTATTGGTTCATTTTCTTATGCGTTATATAAGACTTTGTACTCTCCCGATTTAAAAAAAAATTTTAATAATAAATCTAAAATAAATAAAGGAAGATTCTATTAATAATAATATCGAAAATATTGGAAGAAGCTATTTATAATCAATTTTAATAAATAGTTACATCGTAACCAATAGTTACATTGTAACCAATAGTTTTAATTAAAAAATAATGCTTTATTTAAAAGTAGTATTTAACACTATTAGATATTTTTCAAAGCTAAAAAAAGACGAGAAGAAGGCAGTGAAGCGGCCGCACGGAATCTCTCTCATGTTAACGATTATAGACCTTCGTACTTTTATAATTTTTCTACTCTTTAACATTAGATACTTTTAAGAGTAAGAAACTGTTACTAGAACTCGCGCCTAGACTCACCGTGCATATATTGATAAAGATTATGCAACTTCTTTCGACTTGAATTACATTTTAAATATAACATTTTTTTCCGTTGTGTTGATTTTTTAAAGACGCTCATTGTTAATAATCTAACAAGTAGAATTGTTTCTTAGAAATATCAGAGAAACGCTGTTTATTTTCAATTTTAAATGATTAATTTCAATGATACTATAAATCTCATCATGTGTGATATCAACAATTATTTCTTTTAATTATTATAGTCTTTATCTTTCTCTTTCCCTTTTTTTCCATTACATCCACAAATTATATTCACTTATTTGCTAAAGTAAATGTCAAAATAAAATTCACATAAGTTTTTCAATTTAATATTAACTTTTTTACTAGGTGTATTCTCACAATCATGAACTTAATAAGCTTAATGAATATTGAACTAATGTCAATTTTACCTTTATCGACATTTTACCTTTAGAAATTTATAAAAAATATTTGAGTTTTTTAATTCTCCTGTCCCTTCCAAATAATAGGAAAATAGGAATACTCAATATTTATTGTATTTCTAATATATGTCCCATGGTTTTTTAATATATACGACTGATATAATTCCCGATATATACAGGGTGAATCATTACATAGATATACAGATAGGGTTATTACAATGCAGATTTCTTAAAACAAAATCATTTTGTCCTAATTTAAAGCATTTAGATTAAGGAAATAATTAATATGAGTAAACTTATTCATAAATGAATCATCCTGTATATAAATACAGATAATATAAATTAAAGCTTTGACAATTTTTTCAGATTTGTGTAAAAGATACTGTGTCCTCTATTATATTCTACTATATCTATTTTCTATATAAATTTATCAATTTGTTCTTCTTTTATACGTTGTTTTATGTAAATGATTATGTTTAAATTTAAATTTAGATACACATTATTTTGCAATATTAACAGTTTTCCCTTGTCATCTGTCTCAAATTTTTCATTCTATTTCTTACTTCTAGAAAAATGTTATTTATAGCTAAAAAAATCTTTACATCTTTACGACTATCTGATTATGTTTGGACACTCACTTTTACCATCATATCTCTAAAAAAAGTGTACAAGAGCGGGTCGCATGTTTGTTACGCTAATTCAAGTTAACTAAAAATTTAATATTATAAAATGCACGTATCACATCTACATTACTAAAATATATATTTAAACTTTTCTAATTAATCCCTTTTTTCATTTCAAATGCATTGTAATATTATGTTATGGAATATATTATACATATATTAACAAGAAAAAGAATACAAAAAGTCTCTTATATTTTTTTCTAAATTAAATATAAAATTTTTGTTATTAAATGAACCTGATAAAAAATATTAATGTAATAGCATATATATCGGAATATTACATTAAATGTGTATAAAAAATTTTAATACATTTAATTTATTAAATAAATTTTTAAAAATTGAAAAAAGAGAATATGTCGTATGTTACAATCATTGCTTCTGAATGCCTCTTAATTTTACGATTGATTAGCAGAATGAAACATGCGACTTCAAAATGTGCGCCATTACTTGAAGCGAAATTTCAGTTAAATGATTAATTTAGAGCTCAAAAAAGATCCCTCAAAAGTTACAATTCTGAAATTTGATGATGTGAGAGTTTCGTGCGAACGTGTAGGCTAGTGATGAGAGAATGCGCGTGTTATACAAACAGATGCCCATTAATTGCGTTAGAATGAAGAAATAAAAACGGACGGCTCGATAATTAGCTCGCAATAAACTAAACGCAGGCGCAGTTGTTAAGTGTTCCGTTTTGTAAATAGCTCCACGTATCGTGTTAGTTGCGATAACGAGACTTGGACTTGGCGAGAAAATACAAAACAAATGATAACAAAAATTAACGTACAGCAAGAACGGCCTCAAAAACTGTAGAAATATTCTGTCGACCGACATGATGGGATGACAGTGGACCCAATGGTGCGATTCGGCACGAGTGACGAATTCGAAAACAAACGCTGATATATTTTTCGGTCGCAATCTTATAATTGATTTTTCGATTATTTATAATTTTCAAAAATATGCATAAAAATGTTGATTATATGACGAATGTCAAGATCTCATACAGCATTTATTTTTGCTACACAAAATTAAATTAAAAAGCAGCAAATAAAAAACCGTCGTTAAATAAGAAACATACACATATATGTATATAAAAACTTGGGAATTATTTTCTAATTTTGTGGTTTAAATTAATTTTTGATAGAATGATATAGAAAGTGTAAATTAGTGCAGATTACACTAATTAGGAATGAAAAATTACACATAATATAAAATTTAATTCTACTATATCTCACACTTTGATATTAAAAATATTATATCCAATTAAATGTAAACGTAATTAACGTGTAATTATGTGTGTTTTATTTACTGTATGTGTAAACAATATTTTAATCATGCAGGGCCTATTTTCATAACAGAATATTTAAACGTATCATCTTATATACTTATGTGTCTCAATAAATATAAAAGTATAATCAAAGAAACACAAATAAAAAATAATTTATAAATGAAAAATGTAACTCTTTCACTTTCACTTGAAGATATTTAACAATTATTATTTTAATAAAATACACACAATTGTAATTTGTAATATAGTTACAAAATATATTTTACCAAAAAATATTTTTAAAGATGTGATAAAATATCATTGAGAAAGTGACAGAGTTAACTAAGAGAAGAACAAATACATTTAATACAAGTAAACGGTGCTGCTCTATATATATATATATATATATATATGTAGCACAATTAACACGTAATGTATTAACTGCCATAATGATAATTTATAAGACAAAATATTTTTTATTACCAAATGTCTTATTCATTAATTAAGAACTTATATACATTGTATGAGAACTGTCAACGACTTATAAATAAAACTAGAAATTGGAGTAATACGGTTAATCAACCAATATCAAAATAACTTAATTTGAATCGAGAAACATTTTTATTCTTAACATTTTTATTTTTATTTCTCATAATATTGTGATACTTATTGTGTAAGCATCTTCTTCGTATAAAATTAAGTAGAAGCAATATAGACAAAGTATTGTTAACAATGTGAACATTGATTTTTCTTATTATTTTTCGTTCATCAATTATTGTTTTTGCGACCATTAACGTCACTCGAACAAGCCGATTACAAAAGAACAATTAAGGAAACGATAGAATCAACAAAATGAGATGAATTTATATTCGACAAACAACGTACGAGCCCCGTTCTGTCGGTCGCTGAAACGAAACGCGAAAGCCGAACGTTCTGTTCGACGTCGATAGCTCTTTTTTTACTCGAGATCGATCGAAAATCCAACTGACTGCCGATCAGCGCCACGCGCGTATGATCGATCGATCGATATCGAATGGAGCGTTTATCAGGCAACATAATACAATAAGTTATTCAAAATGTTATCCGAAATGTTAAAGGAAAAAAATAACAAACAACAAAAGCGATGGAAACAGTGACATACACGCTTATACAGATACACGTGGTTACTCCACACAAGTATACATACATACACATACACATACAAGATGTTAATAAATTGGAATAAATGTTACGACTATATTTCAAAATTTCTATTTTCTCTTCAACAGCATCCTATCACTATAAAGGCGCAATAAGTATAAATTTTTTTCAAGTTTTTATTAGTGTCCTATAAATACTAGATAATACTAGATAATTTTATAGCTTTCATTTAATATTATTTTTGTAATTATTATTTTTATATTTCGTAAAATTTTCACGCTTAACAATTTTACATTTAATTATTTATTTGAAGAGAATATTTATGTGTATGTATTAGGTGTTGGAATTAATTCGTAGCGTTTTACAAGTGATGGGAAGTACTTTCATTAATGTATTTTTTAATGCTCATGTGAAATAAATAACATTCTTTCATTAAAAAACGCTACGAATTAATTCCAACACCTAATACATTTGTTTATATAATTTCTATGTTGTTTTTATTTTTATTAACGTCATGATTATTTTTAAATATTTGACTTTCAAATCAAATTACATATTACGTAATTGAGAGATATGGAAAGATAGCAGTAATTTATATCATAATTAAGACTTGCATGTTGTAAACAGCTGCTCTTATCAAAGAATGATAAGCTATTTTTACTTAATCGTAGATTTCTCAAGTATAATATAATGTGCCTTTAAAGCAATATTCAGCGAGAAATAATTGTCAATTAGACACCATCGATTCGCGATCTTTGATAAATTATTTCTTATTAGAACATAGTATTTCGGCGACTCCAGTACATTGTATGTGTTATATGGCGTAAAAAGTTCTAAGCATCAGATGAATGAGATTATGGTGAGTAAGAAACTGTTAAATTCAGTTAAACAATTTTTTTTATAAATATAAGTATAAAGAGCTACATAACAATTAACTACTATTAAAAAGAAACTAGAACCTTCCATAATTTATAATAGACTGTGATAATTTTTAAATAACTTTAAAAACGAATAAACATAAAGTATCTACATTGTACAGACTGTACAGGCTTGACAGAACATGATTCGAGAGTCAGTCGCTTCAGAAGGGGGGGGGGGGAGAGAATTTCTTCTCCAACTCAGCCCGTTACAACCAATTTTAAGGATGATGTCAGCTGATATCGATAATGTAGAGACTCTCTGGATGCGGTTTACTTGACGTTCTACAAATGCTTCGAAACTTTTGATTAACCAATTTAAGGAAAAAAGAATTTTACTAATTGATCAAAAAATGTTCCGATTCGTAGCATCGAATGGATCGTAATCCTTATCGAACCAAATTATCGAATATTTCATTTTTTGCTGTATACATTGTGTAGTAAAAAAACATGAGAAAGAACAGATATATTCTTATTATTGAAGTTGGAGGGGGAAGCGTCCGCTGGAGAAGTTGACTCATGTTCTACAAGGCCTGCAGTATATTTTTAACGATCTTCGTACTTTAATATAACTTTGCTTATTCGTTTTACGCTTGCTTGAAAAAAAAATGGTTTGAAAAAACCTAGTATATGCTACAAAACATTATCGTATTCATCATTGATTACAGTGCAAATAATACGTCACAAATCACTCGAGATAATATTCGCAACAGCAGTTCTCGATAAAAAAAAAATTGTTACGTCCCACGATAATAGTGATCATGGACTACACACAATTCTTCTCTAAAATCACTAGTAGGCGAAAAACAAATTTAATTAGAGAGTTAAGTAAGTAATCATTACACTCATTTTCATCTGTTATATATTTCTTTATTCAAAATTCATTCTCTCAAGTAAACATATGGAAATATTCTTACATACGTATTATGTGAATTTATTTCTGAGTTCCGAATGTAAAACAGCTAAAAATCAGAGAAAAAAATAAGAGCTCTTTTCCTTTAATAATGATTTTTTTAGCGCGTTTAAAAATTGAAGTAATCTCTCACTAATTTGTTTGATTTTAAATTAAATCATGAAATATATGGAAGAATCGTTTTAAAAATTTCGAGTACTCATGCTTTATAACTACATATTTAAATCTTTCGAAAATATTATAATATATATATTTTTTATTATATCTGCAAATTTTGAAATATTTAACAAAGATGTTCAGATCAATAAGATACATATGAGGCATTTATAACGCAAAATTATATATGAAAAAATATATGTTAATACAATGTCACTATTCACTCTATTTATCTTTTTTAATTTTAAATTAGCCCATCTCTATATGACACGACAAAATGGTATAAGTCTAGCTGGTGGTATGCCAAATACCTCTACATATCCCATCAATAATATTTCTATGACATATAAATATGATGTCCCAATAGAACTTAACAAGCAAGAAATGTCTGTAGTTTTACAATATGGATCTGCGCAAGGGTAAAAATATTAGCTGATAAATACAAACTTTGTGTTCTCTAATTATATAAAATAAAAGACAAATTTTTATTAAATATCAAAGAAAAAAAATAAATTTTAAATAATTTTAAAATTCTAAACTAATTTTATTTTTTATTCAACTTTATATTTTTTATTTTATATATGTTACATATAATATGTAATATATATAATATTATTTATATTATATATATTTTTATATTTATATACAATACTTTTTCATGTTTTTATAATATAATTATAAATTTTATATTATTTGTTAACATAACTCAAGCATTTTTATCATTTAATTAATAAAAAAATATATTTTTTGTTATAAAAATAATAAGGCTCAATAAATCAAAATAAGTAAAAAAGGAAAAAGGGCTACGAGCTTAAAACATAAATTGACAAATCGTATGAGTAGTTAAAAAAATTTTTTGAAATAAAACTATGTCATAAAATTAAAAACGTAAAATATAATTTGACAACCAGAAGGTGAACAAAACAAACGTTTCGATCCTAGTTGGATCATTTTCAATGTGACAAATAAATTAGTGTGACAAAATAAATTAACAATAGAGTTATAATTAATTACTGTTGTTAATTTATTTTGTCACACTAATTTATTTGTCACATTGAAAATGATCCAACTAGGATCGAAACGTTTGTTTTGTTCACCTTCTGATTATCAAATTATATTTTACGTTTTTAATTTTATGACATAGTTTTATTTAAAAAAAAAATTTTTTAACTACTCATACAGTTTGTCAATTTATGTTTTAGGCTCGTAGTCCTTTTTCCTTTTTTACTTATTTTTATATTTTTTGTATTAGTAAAGCTACATTTTAATATATATCTCAATAAAATTCTTATCATTTCTCTTGTCAAAGTTACGCGCCATTATTAGAAAAATGGAAGGAGTTCCAAAAAACATGGCATTCACCAAAGCGAAATGATTGGGATGTAACGTTTACATGCGGTTCTATGGACGGTTGTGAAAAAGTATTTCAATTGCTGATTGATGAGAATGATTCAGTTATGCTTCAAACACCAACATATTCAGGGATAATCGCAGCGGTATGTTGTTTTAAAATAATATTATAATATTGATAAAGTAATAAACAATAGAAATATCAAAAATATACAAGTAGAAAGTGTAAGAAATTTTATTTACAACTTTAAAATTTACATCTTGTGTTACACTGTTCAAATTAACTAAAATTAATTATCTTGTATAAAATATCTTGGAATAAAATATTTCATAAAATATTTAATTTCCACTAATCATATTTTTATAAGATAAATTTTAAGATTTAATTTTATTGTGAATAAAATAATATCATAATGAGATATCATAAATTTTAGAGATTTAAAAAAGATAAATTTTAAGATTTAATTTTATCATATCAAACGATAAAATTAATTAATCAATATAAAAAATACGCAGATCTATTTGATAGTGCAATTTCAGATTGCATATTATAAATTTAATAAATTTAATATAAAAAAGAAAAATTTGTATTTATTCTTCTCTAACACAATATTATCTTTAACATTTAAAAGACATTAATAAATTATTTGTAAAAAATAATTTTCCAAAGTTTTTCTCTTTTTTATTTATAGTTAGCACCTTTGTTACCAGATATTATAGAAATTAATCAAGATGCTGATGGGATAATTCCTGAGGAAATTTCCAAAAAATGCGAAGAAAGACTTAAAGATGGTAGACCAATGCCAAAAGTGAGTTACAAAAGTATTGTGTTAAATCTCTTTTCAAACT
Organism: Acromyrmex echinatior; assembly: GCF_024713525.1. Lineage (NCBI taxonomy): Eukaryota > Metazoa > Arthropoda > Insecta > Hymenoptera > Formicidae > Acromyrmex > Acromyrmex echinatior. Next base: position 14,216,549 of record NC_141853.1, on the reverse strand, counting down.
GCTAAAAAATAAGAAAGCAATTATTTATTTTCGGATCTTTATCTTTATTCGTAAAAAATATTTTACTTTGCTTTAAATTTAACTTCGAGTCAATACTTTCCATTAAAAGAAGATTAAAATTTCAAATAGTTCGCATATCATACAAATAACTTATACCCAGAACACAGAATGTACAGAATATTTATGATAAATATTTATTACTATATATATATATTACTTATCATTTTTTGAAATGTTATATATATATATATATATATATATATATATTTGATATAAAATTTTATTCAAAATATTATTAAAATGTAGATTAAATATTTTATGTGATTGTATATACTTGATTTTTGTACAGTTACTTTACATCAATCCGACGGGAGCAAATCCTACAGGCGCCGTCATATCGGAGATTCGACGAAGAAAAGTGTACGAATTAGCGCAGAAATACAACTTCTTGATCGTCGAGGATGATCCTTACTGTTTCGTTCATTTTTTGGATAAACAACCCACGTCGTTTTTCTCCCTCGATACCGATGGTCGCGTGATTAGAATGGATTCATTTAGTAAAACTATAAGCGCTGGATTGCGCATCGGCGCTATTACAGCGCACAAAGATATCATAAATAAATTGGTTATTCACATTTCATCCTCTATTCTTCATGCATCGTTTTTATCTCAGGTTCGTTTTTTTTCTTTTAATATTCTTTGAATGTATTTTAACTTGACTTGTTGTTTCATTGAGATTAATACTATCATGATAATTTCTTTTACACACACACACACACACACACACATACGCGCGCGCGCGCACATATACATGTATATATGCATACAAAAAGAAAGAATTCGTTTCCCTACAAATCAATTGCCTACAGCATTGTTTGCCTCATAACTTTTGCTGACAGTTTCGTTTGCGCACAAAAATTATTATCTACAGCTCCATTGCTTATATGCACTTTTATTTGCGCACAAATAAACATTTCAGAAACGAAGTCACATTTGCCTACATGTATTATTGCCTACAGCTTGATTACCAACATATAAATATTAAAATATAGATTTGTTTTACAGACAAGTGTGCCGGTGTTTACGCTGCATCCCAATTTTACATTTAAAACCAATTATGCGTTTACACTTTTTTAATTAATTAAACAGATCATATTATATTATTAGTATTAATAAAGTGCAATAATTTGTTTCTGAAAAAAAAGAGAGTCTCATTTTAAAAAATCCATGTCAGTATCGGCGATTTTCATTTAGACAAACGATATTGTGGACAATCGATTTGTAGGCAAAAGGAATCTCCTCTCATATAAAATATACAGATTGTAAAATAAATTCCATTATTAACAATTTCAGTTGTTAATGAATTCTTAATGATAGTAATAATTAAATATACATTAAAATTTATTTACAATAATTTCTCTTACAGATGTTTCTTTATAAACTCTTTGAGAATTGGGGACAGCAAAAATTTGAGCAACATTTTAAAGAAATTCAAAAGTTCTATCAGGAGCGACGTGACATGATGCTGACTATGCTTGAGAAACATTTAACTGGTATGTTAACATTAATTTTAAGACTTTTTATGTTGAGATTTCTGAAAACAATAAAATAACAGTGAAAAGTTAAGAAATTTCTTCATCGGGCAAAAATTATTTCCTCAACTTTATCTAATATCATTTAATCTTTCTATTTTGTAGCTGATTCAAATATGATGTTTTCTTCTTAAATTATTATTATTCATTCATCAAGTTTCCAAATGGATATTTTAATAACTATTCCATAATTTAAAATTTTATAAAAAGGAAAAAAGACTGACTTAAAATTAAAAAAACTATAATTGTGTATTTTTTTTCGAATGCTCGATTTAATAAAAAAATTTTAATTTATACAAAGAGTCCTGATATTTTTGTTAAAAAAGATCAGTTGGAAATTGATCAAGAAATCTAATAAACAATTTTAATACATTTTAATACATTTATTTTAATGTTTAATTTTGATATAAAATTGTTTTCTGTTAGGTCTGGCAGAATGGTACATACCACAAGGTGGAATGTTTTTTTGGATTAAAGTAACAGTTGTGAATGATACAATGGATTTAGTGATGAACAAATGCGTACCGCAAGGTATCTACGTTCTTCCTGGCAATGCCTTTAATTACGATTCTTCAAAACAAGATTGTCATTTGAGACTTAGCTACAGTTATGCTTCACCAGAAGAAATAGAGAAAGTAATTTTAAATATCATTAATTTTAACTGTCTCTGTCAAATGTAACAAATTCATATTAGGTGTTGGAATTAATTCGTAGCGTTTTTTAATGAAAGAATGTTATTTATTTCACATGAGCATTAAAAAATACATTAATGAAAGTACTTCCCATCACTTGTAAAACGCTACGAATTAATTCCAACACCTAATATATATTGCAAAAAATGCCGTACAAATTAATTTTAATCACAATTAGAAAATCTACATAAAATAAATATATCTTTATATAATTCTTACAAATTACAAAAAAAAAAAATTATGCATAAAGGTAAAAACATATATAAATATTTTTACAATTGAATTTTTTTTTCTTATGTTAATAATGTAAAAAATATCAGTTATACATATATGAGCGTTTTAAATTTTAAATATTGATATTTTTTTATTGTTTTTCAGGGAATATCTATAATAGCCAAAGTACTACGTGAAGAAGCAGCAAAGAAAAAATAACATTTTCAAGTACATACATAAAAATTTATTTATGTATGTAGTATATGTATTTTATTGCATGATTGTATTTTTCCAATCATGCTTCATTCAAATCATACTATTATATTTTATTATTACAGAAAATTATAATATTAAAATTCTATAATTATGCCTACTATGTCTATTTTAGAATATCCAGATTTAGAATAAAAGTACAAATATGATTTAAAAAGAATTTGTGTTAAAAAATTGTTCAATCATTTTTAAATATCTAATTCTAATATTTAAGAAAATTTAAAAAATCAATGGAAATAATGACATCAAGCAATTAGCATCTTACTAATATTTATTTTTTTATATTTCGCATATTCATATTGTTTTTACTAACTTGTTAAAAATTTATAAGTAAAAAAAATTTTAATACTTTTCCTTATAATACTTCGTGTGCCATCTATATCAGAAACAAGTATGAAACTGTCATCGGCAAATTACTAATAAATTTTTCTAAATATAATTTAGTATTCAAACAGCTTTATATATATATATATACTTATTTATTTATTTATATATTTAATTATTATATCTGTTTATATAACGAAGTATTGTTAAAAAATAATAATGGTCTGCATAAATTTAAAAAATTTGTTACCCTGTAAAAAACGATAAATTAAATCACGTATAACTACAGAACGCATTTTTATATGGAAATGAATAATGTCAAAAATACATTTTTATAAAACAACAAAACTGTAAATTATAAAATTAATTATGTAAACTAAATTCCAAATATTTATATCGGATAAGTAAAAATATGGTCGGTAATATCAGCGTTCTTCTCGTAATTTTACCCCGAGCTGAAGGTCTCTAACCTTTAGAACGTGTAATATTGATCCGTGTAAGATTACGTATTGCTATTCAAGTGAAAATATAAATTCTTTTTTTATACTTTTCACTTAATAAAATAATTATCTTTTACAGAAGTATCTTCTTTTCAATCTTATACTTTATATATTTATTACATTTATATTTTTTGAACAAAATCAAAATTATTAAAAACTATTTTTCCGTAAATAATTGCAATATTTAATACAGTTATTATTTTTCATACACATACAATCCTAAATAATGAAGAAAATTATATTAAATCCTGAAAATCAATACTATCTCGTCGGTGGTTCACAATACAAACTGGCTCATAGGATAAAATAGCAATTGTCGATTTATCAGTGCTCCATATATAATTGCATACAGTTACGTTCAATATAGTTTTTTTTTATTATATTACATTGATAATATGGTTTCTTTCTGATAAAACATGATCAATTGTTTACTGTTCATATTACTTTTTTATTCAAAGTAGTTTAAGTAGTAGATTATAATATTATAAATAGGAAAAATATGTTTAAATTTCAAGCTATTTATCGAATATTATAGAAGCTAAATTTATTTGTATTAAATATTATAAACATTATTCTATAATTTTCTTATCGGTTTTTATAAAATGACAAATATCTTATCATATATATCTTTCACCCACGAATGCACATCGATGAGAGATGTCGCCAGATGTCGCTTCAATCGAGATTGTTGTCAAAAATTTGATATTCTTGTAATAAGGATAAGTAAAATAGCGTATTACTAGAAAAAAAAAAAACAAGGATACTGTACAGTTTAACTCTTATTTCTGACGCGTCTACTTCATCTGTCAGAGAAAAGTGCGCGCCACTACGAGGGTCTAAAAAATTTATTATGTTTAATTAAACAGATAACGATCGAATTAATTAAAGATCTTCCAGCGGCGACATTAGTTGCCTCAATACTTCCATCTCCGCGCGCGATTTCTCTCGGGTCAACGCGCACCAACCACCACTACCACGTACCCTCGAGAGCGACAAATTGCGAAGTTATCCCCTCTCTTTCTCGAAACGCGACACTTATAGAGAATTAATAGCGGCTTTTATTGCGAGTTCTCGAAGTAACTGGCGGAATTGCCAAAAAAGTTTAAGTCGATCTATGTCGACGGCGGCGACGCAGGCTAACGCAGGCGCAAACGTGCCGTTTCCATGGCGCCGTTGCTATACAGTTAGGTAATGTTGGATTAGACATTACGCCGTTTCCCAACCCTCTCCGGGTAACGTTCAGTACACCCTAAACCATCGTCGCGGTTAGAGGATCTCTTGCACCTTCCTACCTGCACACGTGCATATAGACACACGCAGGCACGGGGACTGCACGCATATTATACCTACACATACGTATAGATACACACGTAGATACGGTGTACCATACGCATGCACCAGCGTCCACCCACGCATTTGAGGGAAAACGCGTGGCTATTTACCCCCTATTTACGATACGGTCCGTCCGGCCAGTGTATCCGCTAGCTCGTTTGTTTATTCAGTCATCTATCCTGCTCTGCTCTTTCGATCCACCAGTGATTTTCATTCATTCACACACACACACACACACACACACATACACACATTTGCGTGTCTCTCCTCTTCTTCCCCTCCGATGGTGTTCATTTATCGTCGTGTTCGCTCCATCCCTCGTACGCTACAGTGACGTTCGAAATATATCCTCGATAATCTCATGTTGATTTATGTATGTGCCACAGCTTTTTTAATCACATTCCCGTGTCACGTACCAAGTCACGATCTCGCTTGAATCCAATCGGACTGAGTATTTTTGCCCTTCGGGGTACGCTTCGACACCACCACCACCACCGGCGTGGACCCTAAAATCCAGGCTGCGTGCACGTAATCCAGCACAGTGTCGTGGGACGAAAGTGGCGGGTGGTGTGTTTACTGTGGTGGCGGCGAGGGTATTATCCTGACGAAACTAAAACTGGTCAGGTCAGTAACACGGGGTGAGTCGACGAGATATCTTGGACTCTTCGTATCGCTTCCGATTGTTTTTCATTTTGGATGTTGTAATTAAATACATTTAGTGTTTCTCAATGACACGAGCAAATTTATATGTGTATGTCTCAAATAATCTTTACAGTTTAAATTGTTTTTTTTTTTTGCACAAGGATTTCTTGGAAACGTTTTTTGTAACTATAGCATTGAGGAAATTTTCATGTATGTAGTTGGCATGAAATCAATATTGTTTAAATCATTTTGTTGTTTCTTTTTCAATTTTATTGCATTTTTAAATTTCATTTAATAATTTATCTCCCTTATTTTTCAGAAAATCTTGTTTTCAGAAAAATTTTGTAATATTTTATAAATTATCTGTATGTAAAACTGAAAATATCCAAAATCATATAGATAAAGCTTACTTTGTAATTTAAAAATTGTTTTTAGGCATCATGGAAAAGAAATTAAAATCGTAAGAAAAAAGAGGGAAAGGGAAAGAGAATATAATCTTTTTATACATACAATATTGGAATATCCACTGCAGAGAGATATTAATTATTCTATTTATGAACCATTGTTACTACGTAACAAAAACGTATATAAAATTAATTAAATCATACGGATATCATTTTCAACAATTGAGATAACAATTATCGCCATTAAAACAATACGTATACATCATTAACTACATTTACACGGCACCCTTAATCCATAGTTTAACAACATCCGTAATTATGAAACTGGCCAATCATAATTATTCTATTTTTCACAGGAATAGCTGTGATTGGTCAGTTTCATAACTACAGATTAATAACTACAGTTATTAAGAGTGCCGTGTAAACGTGATCAGTATAATCTCTAAATATGTATTTTATTTATTAATAATAAAAATCTCGTTACTTTGTAATGCCTCTGAAAACACGTATAAAATATAACCGTGTGAATCGAGTATAATTACGGAGTATATTGTGTAATAGTTTTTTTGAATTAGTGATAAAAATCATAGAAAATCCCTTTGCGTGTGTCCAACATGTGCAACCGTTGTCGCGTGAAAACACGCGACTGCAGCGACTTTTTTTCTCGCTCTAGATTTTGGACGTTGACGCGCGTCGGGAGAACGCGGGAACGCGCGTCCCCAGTTACATTTACAGAAACATTAGAGAAATGATCGATACACGACAGGTCGCTATGACAAAAATAGACGAATGTTCGTAATGCGTCCGTATAGAGGTAAATATGTTTCACCGCTGCCGTGCATGCCGGCTATGTATAAGGTAGTAGATAGGCATATGCACGTAGGGGATGGAGGGGTGCGTGACGCGCGACACGACGGGGTCGCGCAGGCGCTACCTGTAGACTCCGCGGAATACGTGATGATAAATACTAAATTTAACCCCCGGGTGAAACGACGCGACGTCAGGCTATCCGGATCGATAACACTTTTCTGGCGTCTCCCTTTCTTTTTTTTATCGGTGAAACGTGACTTTGCTTATGTAGGGCGTTTATGTATATAAATCGTTGACCGCAGAGGTCGACGGAGGCGCGTACCCCATCCGTGTGATACATCCGATACCTATCGTGTGACAAAGCCTTTATTAAAATTCCGCAACGCTTAAAATTCCGCTCTATCGGGCCAAGACAAAAATTTGCGCGAGACACGGCGGAGAATGTTAACTATCTACTTGTTATAAAAATAGAGCCTTTAAATTCTGACAGAATTTTTAATATAATTAAAATCTTTTTTTTTTTTTAATTAGCAACGTAAAAAATTTTATGTATTCCATTATTATAGTTAAAGACTACTGTTATGATTTTGTAATAACTATTTTATATATGGCCGTATAAGCCAATATATTAAAATTAAACGCAAAATATTCCAAAATCGACGTTATACATAAAGTTGTAATTTATACTATACGCGTTAATTAACTAACTTTCATTTAGTTACGCTTTATGAATACTTTACTACAAGATGAATACTGAAACTATCACAATTTATTATTTAATCACAGAAATAAATCAAATATATTAATTTCTATCCTCTCTAATTAGATAAATTATATACAAAAGTTAGAGAAATTCTTATTTAAAATACAGAATTAAGTTGCAAATAATTTATTTGCAATTTAATTTATTAAACAATTATTTACATAATTAGTTTGTACAATTTTTGAATAATTATAAAATAAAATTGAAATTTTTAATTCGCTATTGTAGAAGAATAAATACATTATTTATCTGATTATCAGTTATAATACATATATATTTATATGTTAACAATTGGAATCCTATAACATCATTAAAAGCTATTATACGCATCATTTGATGATATGCAATAGCTTTTAATGATAAATTTATTTAATTGTGTAATAGAATATATAATCAGCTTTTTATATATCTATATTGCTCTTTATATCCATGAAAATGTCTGAAATATCAATATATATTTCCGCTTATTCCACATATTTCCATATAAATGTCATGCATTTCACGTATATGAGAAATTATTAATATAATTCCAACGAACGTAATTAAACAATGTATATCATCCACGAAAATTTGAGACTAATCCAATCTATCAAAGGCAGTAATATTCAGCCCAACATAAAGTATATATTTTATGTCATGTTCCATAATACTCTTTAATTCAAAGATATGATAATAAGAATAATATTGCATAGGATATGAAATAGGACTGAAAATATTGTTCTATATAGTTAAGTGGGAAAAAAAGAAATGCCAAAACAGCCATAGGAGAAAATTAAAATTATTTATAATCTTTCAATCAAAAAAGGAAATAGAATGCTAATTTAATTTATATAAGACGGTTTCATTTTTCTCATTTTGTGTATTTCAATCAACAGTAGGAAGGATAAGAGTAAAAAAAATGTAAATTATATTTTTAAAAGGTAAATATATTATATATATTAGGTGTTGGAATTAATTCGTAGCGTTTTACAAGTGATGGGAAGTACTTTCATTAATGTATTTTTTAATGCTCATGTGAAATAAATAACATTCTTTCATTAAAAAACGCTACGAATTAATTCCAACACCTAATAATTTAAATTTAGATTTTTCAAATGTTTTTTCAAATGATTAAAAATTGCTAATCTTTCCTTCTCTTAACTTCAAACTTCTGTCTTTAAGAGATTGTCTCAATTTTTTAATATCGTTTAAAAGCATATATATATATATATATGTACATATATATGTATTACAAACTATTTACATATCTTGTTATAAATAATATAATAACAACTCTTTTTGAACTTGTTATGAAAAGAACATACATGAAATGTTATACTTAGATTACTTGCGTCTCAAAATAAAGTTTGCATTCTATGGAATCCGTTACACACCTTGACATACAATATATTTAAAATAATTTACATGTGAACAAATGCAGAATATTCTATCAAATACGACATGATGTAACGCTGTCGTATTAGACTCGTAAAATACAGAAGTTTTTAGAATTATATAAAATACATTATTAACTCCAAAATTATTAAATTATATTTATTATATCAAGTTTTACAAAAATAAATTATATCATTATTGTAATAAATTGAAAAAAAAAGTACATCTTGTTGATTCTAAGAAACGTAGTAAAACAACATGTTTGATATATACACTCTCTCTCATTCTTTTTATTTTTTCCTATTCTTTTTTATTAAAGAACATCTGATATCTTGGGAATATCTATCCTACCTCTCGAGAGGCCCGTCGTACCATCACCTTTATTCGCACAAAGCCTATCGACGAGCTTGGCGTTTGGTGTCTTTAAATCATACGCCCATCCCAACCAAGCCATGAAATCTATAAAAGCGGTAGTTAAATTGAGACGGTAGAAGCCAAGCTCCGCAGCCTTATAGTCCCACGGGAAGCAATGATGGTAATTGTGCCAACCCTCGCCGATAGTAAAGAAGGACACCACAGGATTCTCCGTTGACTTAAGAGTTCTAGAACAAAAAAAAAGAGAAAAAGAAGTTTTCGCCGTTTGATCCAGATCGGCTACACGAATAAATTTTTGCCGGAATATCATGCAACAGATTATTTAAGCGAAATAGCACTTTTTACAATTTCTTTCTTCTACAATATTATAACTATGGAATACAACATTTAATAAATATATTTATTTATGAATATTTAACATGTTTATAATACATTTGTGTGTACTTTACTTTAAAAAGTGGGGTTGTAAGAAAATTTTTTAATTCCCCGAAAATTTCTTATTGTTTATAATACCGATTTCTTCCGTGGAAGAAAATAAGTATAATTTTCTTCAAAATAAAAATCTCTAAGTATTTTTTATAAGTATGATTTTAAATACGATTTTGTAATATTTAATGTTATGGAAATTATGAATAATATAATAATTACTATGAAATTCGTTAAAAATGATTTTTGATATATTTATTTAATCGAAGTATTGATTAAAAACTATAAAATAATATTGATTATGGATGCTGTAATTATTAAAAAAATATTATCTTATTTATCTATTATGAGGATTTAATTGGAATAATTTCTCGATTATTCCAATTAAATTCTCATTAAATTGTGTATCAAAATATGTAATCCTTTTAAATTAGAGTTTTTTTTGGTTTATGATCTGATTATGATCCGAACATTATGCTGGTTAATTTTAACGATAATCGTACAAACATGTATGCTCTCCAAAGATTGACACGTACCTGTTGTACGGTCGATTGCCCCACAAGTGAGCGAAACTATTGACAGAGAAGGTTGAATTCAACGCCCACACATACCGGATAATTACGCTGCTTATGCTTACGTCCCAGGTTTCGTTCCATACATAGACCGGTACTATAGCCGGCAGGACAAAGCACAGTGGCACCATAATCAGAGCGTAATACCTGCAATAAAGAACATTCTAGTGTTCAGCAAGTGTTACACATATGTAAAGTGTTACACCAATACGTGTAATCGCATCCCGTTCCTTTCACGACCGTGTGAATCAAGCACATAAATCAAAATAAATTGCGATAAAAGCGCATTCAATTCCGCTCTCTGATGAGACACTTTACACTGATTGATTACTACTTAATCTCTCATCTCGGAGAACAACGTGTCACGCAATTTCAAACACTGCGGATAATTACGAAGCGATTTCGCGAGCAATCCAACTCAATCATCGTTGATCTTTTCTTTTTACAAACGTCGAACTCCATTTCCCGTTTATTTTTTACAGCTCTGAACATAAATTGTGTAATATTATCTAGGTTTTGTTCCTCACGAGCATCTCTTCAAGTTTCCTCTCCTTTTATTACAAGTCTTCATTTATCATGAATATAATGAGAAACTTGTAAATTATTTCTATAGAATTTTTTCTAGACATTTTCTCATTTGCGCTTTTTTATTTTGTTTATATTATTTTGGTTTTTTTTTGTAGCAAAATAAAAATTTGTTTTCAAGTTCTTTTATGCTATGTATTAAAAATAATATATAATAATAAGGGAGAGATAGAGAGAGAGAGAGAGAGAGAGAGAGAGAGAGAGAGAGAGTAATCTTATCTTGAAAAACATAAAAATAGATTTGAAATTGATAGATTCTGTTGGAAGTATTTAAAAGATCGTATTTTGTTACGACAGTTGATGATAATATAATTGAAATTGATATGTGTCAGTAAATTCGATCGTAAGTCGATTATGCGACTAATTACATTATTAATTACAATAGCAATTAATTACATTTTTCAAACGTGAACGTTTTATCACAAATTAGTAAAGAATACGTCGTGTCGAATTATTAAACTCACTTGTCAACAAAACGTATTACAGAATCAGCAGCGATATCGCTCATATCCACATTTTTACCGTATTTCTTAACTGCTGGATGATGCTTCATCATTAACCAGCCAATGTGTGAGAAAAAAAAGCCGCGGTTAGCGTTATGTGGATCCGCACACGTATCTGTGTATCTATGATGTGTTCGATGAACGCGAAGCCATTTAGACGGATGAGTCTGCGAAATAGGAAGAATTTTAATAATTAGAATTAAAACGAATGATGATGCCTTTCAATATCGAAAGTTTCAGTGCGAATTTATATACATAAAACAAGTCAATGATTATTCAAACGTTTTGACATTTACTGTAGTCATCCTCAGTGTGAATAATCCTTGACTTGTTTATTGTTTTATGTATAGATAAGTTCGACACTTAACGTGGAATATCCTTAATATTGAAATATTTAAATTTATGTTCTTAAAACCTTTCTATAAAATTAATTAATTAGTAAATATTTCTAAATACAATATATATAAAATTAAGCGATTATTTCTTCTGCCCACAAAAGTAGACAATTTTCAAAAGAGTATACCTTCAAAATTAATCACAATGTGGAACGAAATGTATTTTAAAGTTTGAAATCTTTATTTTTCAAATCAGTAGTTTATATAGACAACGATTTGATTGATTTTTTACGGAGTTTCGTGGATATAAATGGAGATTCGAAATCTCAAAATTGTTTACAAAGTTGAATTTTACAAAGTTCCATGGCGTAAATTAGAAATTACATATGGAAGCAATTTACAGCTTTTGAAAAAGTGAATCTTTAATTTGCGTATTTGTTGAGTGTTGTACGATTTTTTTACCGAGTTATTCAATAGTGACGCAAAAAGCTTCTTTTTTACTTTGACTGTTTACAGAAAACGGAACATTGTTGGATATCCTTTAAAAAAGACTGGAAAAATTTACATTTTCTCTAAGTTGCATCTATCATTTTTTTTATATAAAGAAACTTTTTGTATGTAAACTTTGCTTATGAGGGGCTAAATATTAAACGATTAACATATTATTATTCAACTATATATTCTAGCAACAACATTAAAAATACATTAAAAATATTATAATCTTAATCATTCATATCCTTCATATTTGAAACAACTTTGCGTAAAATAACATTTGTTTGATTCTATCGCAGTATGTCTGTGTATGTATACGGTGTATATGTACATGTAATAGATAGAGAAAATTCAGAATTGCTTAATCTTCTATGAGCAAAATAAAAAGAAACACTTTTTGCTGCAATGTTAAACAACTCGGTGAAAGAAAATCGTATAACGCTCAACAAGTACGCAAAAAAAAGAAAAAAATAAAGATTCGTCCTTTCGAAAGTTGTAGACTGCTTTCATGTACGATTTTTAATTCACACCATAAAATTTTTCAAAGTTTATAAAAAATTTGAGATTCGATAGATCTCCATTTGTATATCCCTGTAATTACATAAAAAGATCAATCAATTTGTTATTTAAATTATCGATTTGAGACTATAGTAGAAACTACAAGTTTTATACTTTTTGGATCATCTCTTTAAATGATAATTTTTGATAAAATGACACTTTCTTGAATATTGCTTTATCGAATATTTGGAGGAATAGGTAAACTCTTTCAATCTTTTGGAATAGTGTAAAATGTTCTATTACTTTACAATATTATCACAATTATTTAAGGATTTCTATTGCAAACAGAAGTAGTTCTGAAAATAATAACTTGAGGTAGATTATAATAAATTTCAATGTTGGTTATCAACTGACCAGATATAATATTGTAATATTTAAGAATCTTACCTGACCAGCCAAGCAATATAATAAAACAAGTAGTATTCTAAGTGGCAATTTGGCGCTATAGCTCCTATGTGCCCAAAGACGATGAAGACCAGCTGTTACGCCAAAACCAGCAGAAAGTAAATATAAGATTGCTGAAAATAAACAGTACATAAAACAGAAGCAACATCAGATCTTTTCTTTCATTGTTTACCACGTATTAATGATAATAATAATAAAATGAAAAAATATTTAAAGGAACATGTTAAAATATTAAAATAATTTTTAGTTTATAAATAATTAAGAATAAATGATTCTTTTTAAATTAAATTTGAAATGTACAAAGAAATAATGTAATTTTATTTTTTAATTAATTTCAGGGAAATTTAATTTAACATAATTTTTAATTTAAAATTTGTCCACTAAAATCTCAACTAAAATTTGGAAATGTTTGGAAATGAGAAATGTGAAATTAGAGGTACGATGAATAATAATTTCTCTTGATATTTCTGCTGAAAAAAATTGACTACAAAGTTTATCAAAAAATACATTAGGCTTACATTAGGCTTTTTTCATTGATTCCAATGCAATATTCAACAAAACTCAATCGTATCGAAATGATATGAGACACATATATGTACACATAAATGAAATTATAATGGAAAATTAATTGATTTAATAAATACGTACACCACATCCAGGTCCAAAATTTCATTTCGCGAGATCGCGTGGCAAACAAATAGATCGCGACGATATGGAGAACGACGATGACAATGATATTACGCCAAATTAATGGCTGCTCCGCCGGCATGTGCTTCGGTGGTTGATTGAGATTCGAATCTCTACCATTTTCCGTCCCCGGTTGCACTAACATTTGATTTTTATTGCCCTCGTATTTGGTTATCGTTGAACTGTACATTGCTAGAAATATTTGGAACAATATTGGCATTTTTATTTCATCTATGTTTTAACTATCGTTTATATTTATCTTGTATGTTCATTTATATATATATATATAAACATATTGCGATAAAAGATTAAAAAAAAAATTGCACTACCTCAAGAGAAATAAATAGGATAAATCATAATTTATTTAGTTTATCTCATAACATGTTATTTTTTCAGGCTTTAGCAAATCCTTATTTTATTCTATTATCTATTTACAAAAATGTTGGTTATGTTTAGTACAAAAGATTGTATTTTTATGAATTTACAGAATAATTTTATAAAAACAGATTTAAAAAAATAAATATATCGATCTCTAACATAATCAATATATTAAGTACTTTAAAAGAAATACGAAATCTGCGTAATAATTTTCATAATCAATATAATAATATAAAACTGAATTAAAAACAAATAAACTGCAAAATTAAAAATAAGAAAGTAAAAAGTATAACAAGTAAAAAAATATAAATTTGCATCTATATATTTGCATGGACAGTATTAAGAAATCAAAAATATGTATTAATATAAAAAAGTAAAACGACATCATAAAGATGAGTCAATTACATATAAAAAGCAGACTTTCAAAATGAATTTTATTCAAAATATCATTTTTTAAGTTAGAGATGGCGTAGTATTTAATAAAAAAAAAATGAAAGACACATATTATAGACTACTTTGAAATCTTTAAAAAGCATTTTCTCAACAATTTATATACTAAAAAAAATCAAGACATTTGATGTGCGTTATGTCCTTTAACTAAAGACAAACAAAATGCAATTGTTTAACATTATTAGAAATTGTTTAGCAATTTTATTTAACATTTTACATCTTACTGATTAGGAAATGATTATTTTTTGTAAAGAGTGTGATTTCCTTGTGGTTTTTTTTTCTTTTTCTGAAAATTACAAATTTTAGGCAAAAAAACACATTTTAAAAGTCTGCTCCTCATACATTACATAACATATTATTTACTAAATTACATGTTGAGTCCATAATCTAAGGATTTCATTATATCAGTCTTCTTATTACGGCGATCTCGTGTTAACAAGCACCCATTGTTAGCTGCCGTCTCGATGTCCCGACGTGTAATTATCCGTTTTAGACGGACATATAAATCGACGAACGAGACGCGTTTCCTAGCTCACATGTAAGTCAATGTGCGATACGCGTTTCGTATCGTTGCATCGTATCACTAATAACGAATGTAATTTCAACATCTGCAACTCTCTCGTGGCAAAGTCAGTAGTATTCTCGCACTCCTGCTCGAAATGCGAGAACGCAAGTTCTCGTGGTCAAGGCAATTACGTATCACGCATTGCTAACCGATTCGTTTCGCCAAGACGTGTTTGACGTGAAAAATCAATGTAAAATATATATCTATACACACACACACACATACACAATAAATAAGTTTTGCAATAAAAGCCTTTACACAACTCGCATATATCTAAAATTAATTTATAAATACGAAAAATTATTTTATATGCATTGTAACTGTTTTCTTAAGATTCATTTAAGTATCACTTTTTTAAATATTTAAAATAAAAAACTCGTGACAGTAAACCGCAAGTATTTTGATACGCTCGATTGAACAATTAATTGTGGAGATATTTACAACTACTGTCCATATCAGATACAACTACTGCTTATATCAGATTTTTCTTGAATGTAATTTTTTATATGACAACGTTCAATTACCGTTTGACACGTACTCGGTTACAGAAATAATGAAAGCAGGTATGAAAATGTATATTGCGATAAAATGGATGATTATCCGCATCCTATAATGAACTATTACATACTATTGCTGACATCTAATCGTAAAATTCAATGTGTAAAGATTTGTCGAGATGTGAAATATAATTGTAAAAACTATATTTTGTGTGTGTGTGTGTGTATGTGTGTGTGTAAGAGAAATCAGTGCACAAAAAAATTAAGTCAAATGTAATAAAATAAATTTACTTAAATGAAGAGCATATTACATGTTTTGGCTCACTTTTGAGTCATCTTCAAAGTCTAGATACATGTATTGAATTATGTGAAATAGTAAATTGTATAAAAATTATGGTTAATGTGCTATCAAGTTCAATGCGATCATTCAGAGAACTTTCTTCATCGCAAAACCACTTGCGAATGTAATTAGAAAGCTTCTAGTATTATATCATTAATTCTACTTGTATATTTTTCCATTATTATTATGCTCTACATTTTATTATAATTATTAAATTCATAGGCAATGTTTTTCTTATTATATGTAAGTATATAGACATCAGAATATATCGAATTGAATATATCAGTTAAATATATCAATTGAATATATCACGTTGTACATATCGAGAAAAATTGTTTATATTACAAAGAGATGTAATTCTCGAGCGATATCGATTCACTATAGAAATAAAAATGGAAAATAAGATTGACGTTACTTTCTAACTTTTTATGCGAACCAAATTGATTTTTGACGGTTGCGATATAAAAACTTAATAATAATAATTGAGAACTAATGCTATCTTCATGTCGATGCATCTTTCTCGTAAATAGAATGCTAAGAATCTCGAATTATATTCAAATTAATATGTAAAATTTGATTTCTTTAAACAATATATTTTTACGCAATCTGATTCGCCTTGTGACGAACCATTAACAAAACTATAACAAAGTCAAAACTATATTTTAACGTTATTTTCGTTGACGCTATCAATTTCGTTGAATCTTTATCTGCGATATTCGCGCATCGTTTAGTTCTAACAGGCAGCAGTATAACAGATAACAGACCGTAATCTACAGTGTAATAGCGATCGTACTCCATGGCCCGCTCATAAAGCGCGGTCGCGATTTCTCGGCTGTTTTGTTTCCCCATGTACAGTTCGCGTAAAGACTGGTGCAATGACTTACGTTAATATGTATGAACCAGCCAGGGGATATTTCTGCTGGCGTAAATGCGGATAACGTGCCTCTATCGCTAGCGCCTACGCTACTCCGGATCCCGCGGTTTACAACCCCCTCCCCTCCCCCCTCCCTCCCCCCGCCCCCCTTTCTTGTAATCCCACTGCGGGCTTAACGTGGCGAAAATGCACGCTAAATCGCGTTTGGTGCCGAAACAATGAGCAAGAAAGTACGATTGCGCAAAAGCCCGTAAAGTTCAAATAGCGTTTCTGAATATTCGCAAATAATATTCTGGCGCAAATAAGCCAGTCTAATAATGTGATATTTATCGAGATTGTGCGTAATCTGTTTCTAAACACAAAATCGATATGTAACCTACAGGATATATATTGCGCGTTAAAGCGAAATTATATATGCATGTAAAACAGTTTATTTGATTTATTATTTTGTACATTTGTTATCCGTATTTATCAACAGAAAATTCGAAATTTATGTATTCAGTAATACGATTGAATATTGCGCCAAAATAATTCAATTATATATACCCTCTTGTTGACATGTCTATTAAGTGGTTCACGTCCAAAACAAGTTGTTTATTATATATATATATATATATATATATCATTTATCATTTAATAATTAATATATAAATATAATGTTATTATAAATATGTTCTTTCGACAATTAGTATCCCCTCGTTATACAGTCTAACACGAGAAATGTTTGATGCATCAAATCGATATATCTTGGTAACTTTCATGAGAGCTCCATCAAAGTTACGATCCGGTAAGAGGAAAATCATGCCCGCAGCCTATATTCAGAAAGTACGTCTATCCGCGTACATTGTTATGCATCGAGGTCGATGTTGAAATCTACCGATAAGCTCCTCTGTCACCCTTGTGTGTTCACTCTGTGTGTTCTCATTATATCTCGATTATACCCTATCTTTTTTCTCGGCGAATGCATACATAGCACATCGACAAAATTTTCGTTAACGATATTCTTTCAATAGACAGAATAATTTTAATTCCTTATGATGTAACAAACATATTTTAATATTTTTATATAAAATTCATTTTTACGCAAAAATGAAAATAATTACAACCTCCAATAGCTTTGATCTTGACAAACGTTAGAGACATGATCCTGAATAACATTCAAGAGGTTTTAGCCGTCGGTCGAACATTTATTTGCGTAATGCTAATACCGGTGGTATTGTAACTTTCGAGCCTTATGACTCGAAAAGTACTCAATAAAATATAACTTTATTATGATGTTTTGAAAAGCTCTCGATATCAGCTATTATAGTATATATAATATTTTTCGCAATACATTTATTTAGCATACTTTTTTTAGCATATTTTTAATAGGATGCCTGAGCATCAAATTATTAAAATTGCTTGTCAATTTAATTCGTGATATTACTGCAGTAGTTTCATTGCGTTTATAATTCCGGAGAACCAATTCGTTGCGCAATTCGAATGACTATAAATATGGTATATATATATAAGTACATTTTTATACAGTATACATAGTAATTCAGATTGAATTATTTATAAGCATTAAAGATCTAGCTTTGACCGTTACGGCCATTACTTCTATTTCTTATTGTTGAATTTTTAACAAAAATCAAAAATTTTTATCGCATACTTTAAACAAAACTTTATAACACAATCAAAGCTTCATGTAATTAATAATAATCACTGCACTTATTATACTTACTTAGGTCAAATGTACACAAATGTTCTGCGAAATCAGATGCGAATTAGATAAAATAAAAGACCGAATAAAGGATGTACTGATGTATATCGTCCTGCTTCTCTCCAAACACGTTGAATACGATTCTCGGTATATCATACCGCGTTTATAAAGAGGCTCATAACACTGATATATTTAAAGCGACACTTAAGATTCGATCATTAGTGGAAGGAGAAATAGCTGCAGGTCTTAATTCACGAGGCAGTATTTTGTTGCAAGTACATGTTTTGTGCGTCCATCAACCGGAACCTTTCCCCGATTTCTAATTCTCTCTCTTAATTTTTACAAATGTCTGGCTATTTGTAATGTCGATACATAATAGTATCACATTTATCTTAGATAACAATATCATAACATACAGTAAAATATAAAAATAATAAAAGGCAAAGTGCGTTTAACCCACACATTTTGAATCTTTTTGTGCAAGATTTCTATTCGAATTCGTGAAAAGACCAAGCGTGTGATTTAAATACTCTTTGCCTTTTGTTTTTGTTTATAAAGCTTACCATTACTTCTTTCTTTTTTTCCAATAAAATATACAATTCTATAGAAAGATCATTATATATATATATTTCTAAATATAATAATGGAATTTTATTTTACTGTTTCTGAAGAAAACAAATTTTTTTTTTTTTTATTCTCAAATTATCATAATTTCATAAGCAATTCTTCAAGCAATTCTTGTTAAGATCTCAATACAGTATGATCAAAACATTAATCATTATTAGGAAGTAAGAATTAATGTATAACAGAATATTAGTAGATTTAAAATATTGGATTTAAAACATTTACACTATTACATAATTTTTCTACAATGATAATATTTCACATTTTCAAAGATTTTAAAAAATTTTAATTTGTTACATTTTTATATTTATATTTTTATATTTCAACAATTATTTGAATAATTGCAGTTATTTTTCATATTGCTAGCTATGTTATATGTTTTTATGATTATATTTTATATATTTATGTGTACCTATTTTGTTGATATATTATAAAACGGATGTGATTGTTTGGTAGAGCAGTTTCCGTTTATCTAAGAAGAGAGATCTTAAAGCACCTTTCGCTTTCAAGCATAATTAAACGAAGAACTTTCACAGCTAGAAGCATTATCTGGAGATATTTAAGACATGAAATCTTCACTTCTTATTTTATTATACTATATCATTAATGCAGATCAATCATTATCATTCAAATAAATTGAAGAGGATTCCAATGCATCTTTTTTAATAAAAAAATAAACAAAAAAAGCACAAAAAAGCATAAAAATTTTAAAACGTAGTATTAAATAAAAATCAAATTACGAATTTATGTTAAATTTGGGAAAATATTTTCTCGAAAATATTAAAAATAGAATTGATTCACATCAGTTTTATCAACTATCTAAACCAGCACTAGCCATTAACTTGTTGTAAATGACGGGGCTCCATGGTTCGTGTGAACTCGTTTAGATATACGCTGTAAAAGAATTGAAAAGGACAGGCTGTCCAATAACAATAACAGGATGAAACGTCGAAACAATTGGTGAAACAAGTCAGATGTGGTTGCAATTGACAGCACAAAGGATACGTTTGCAGACTCGAGAAAAGAGGCGATGAACAAGGAGAAATTCTCTTTCCTCTTTTCATGATACCGATTGTCGCCGTGTTTCTTCCGCACTTCGATTTGCCCAACGCGGAGGGCGCTTTCTTGAAAGCTCTTTCTCCATTGTCCTTTATCGCATATCCTTTCGTTTTCGTTATCGCAACAACATCTGCCTTGACATCTATAGAACAAAAATTCCGTATTTTTCTTATGTACCTTTATTATACATACATTATTTATTCGTCTCACGATTTAATAAATAAAATTAGAAGTTAAGGTACACCTGAGCCGAATAAGGCCCAGCACTAAATAAAGTCCATTTTTTATTTATCTAAAACCTGCAATATATGCTTATAAAAGATATGCCATAAGAAGTAGATAAAAAGGAATTAAAGAATTGGAATTGGTAGCAACATGTTTGTTTAATTCAACAAAAACTTATGTGTATATATGCGGATTTTTACAATCCGCATTATTTATCCGGATTTTTACAATCGCTGCAAAATTTACCAGTGTTTCATAATTTATTATTGTATAATTCATTATAATATTATTCAACTTCCTAACTATAGGAAACCAATAAAACAATGTTTTGAAATAAGTGTAAGTATTTTTTTAAAACAATGTACTTATTAAATAAAGCCCACTTATGTGATTATTATTATAGCTATTATTATTTGTTTAGTATGTAGAGTTTACGCCAGAGAATAACAATTTTGAATGCTGTTATCTTTTAAGAAGATAAAATTGCATTCAAATTGCTAAAAATTTCCAAAGATTAAAGAATTAATTACAAACAAAATTAAAGATAATTGTAATATTTGAAAGTAGACTAAGGAATTTCCTTTCTATGATTAATAATCATTTTAATAATCATAATTTCTTGAAAACTATGGTAGATGCGGAAAAATGTTGTGTGATTCGGAAGGGAATATAAGATGATTTGATACCTTTGATTCGATTTGATCTTGGGTGGCGTCAAAGATCGGGTCAAAGTCACATCGATTTTTTTTTAATACCCTATTTTTGATGGAAGAATCTAATAGCTTAAGAACTTTTCAAAACACTGTAATAAAGTTATTTTTCATTACGTACTTTTTGAGTTATAAAACTCGAAAGTTACAGTATCGCCGACATTAGCATTACAAAGTAATGCTAATGTCCGACCGACAGTTAAAATCTCTTGAATATTGTTCGCGATCATGTCCTGGATAACATTTGTCAAGATCAAGGCCATTGAAGATTATTCCTCTTATTTTCATTTTTGCACTAAAAATTTATTTTTACGCAAAATATGAAGTAATTTAGAAATTTACTTTAATCTCATATCAAAAGCTTCAAAAATGGTGAAAACGGTACAAGTATTCGTTTTTCTATTTTTCATGAAATTTTTACTGCGAATACGTATTTTATCCTTTTTATGTTAAATATCTCACTGCGATAAACATAATTTTACGCTTAAAGTGAAAAACATTTTTCTTTCATTTTTTTATTTGTTTTATTTTCAATACTATTGAAGAAAAGAAATGCAGGTTTTATATACATACACGTGTTATATAGACAGTCTCAATCCTATGAAATACAGAGAGCTTTTTGATTCATCTATTTTGCACTCTTATGTCCGTTACTTTAAATTTCTAAAATTTGACAACAGATTTGTAATCAGAATTCACGACACACTTGAAAACAAACTTTAAAGTGAATTCAACGACACTGTCTTTTATTTTATTTCCTTTTATTCTGCTTTATGTCCGCCATATTAGATCCGTCATCTTGAATTTTGCAATTGTTTATTATTATGGCTTTGGATAGCTTATGCCTGAAGTTACATTTATGTGCAAGGTTTTCCTGCGTCAAATACAATTTTGGAACGGATGGCCGACTTGACAAAGAATGCCCCATATATATAATTTCATTTTTGCCATATTTTTCTTCTCACAATTAATCTCATTTTTTCTTTAATGATAATTTTCTTAGAAAAATTTATCAGAATTAAAAGATAAAGTGTAAAATAGAGATTCTCAAAACACAACTATTTCTCAAAGTATATCTATCTTTAATTAAAGAATGAATAAAATTCTTTCTCTGAATATCGTCTTGCTCATCATTAATTATTTCATTATCGATCGCTATTATTGGGATAATTATCTCATACGCATTTCCAAGCATATTCACATCTGCGACTCCATCTGTTCTCTTACCTAATATACTCCATAATCAATAATTTTCGCAAAACTGAAATCGCAGTGTCTATAACTGTATTATTATCGAGTTCTTCTTTAATTGCAGCAACAGGAATCACAGTAGAGTTTGCAATTGCAAGTGCATTTCTTCGTTTAATTGTAAGGATATCCGTAGCAATGAAAGTATATTCGTAGAATAATCTATAATTATGTCAGCAAATATGTTTAATTGCATCAACATTCCCATCAAATTTCGCAACGAAAATCGTAGCAAAATCTGTAACTGTATCAGTACGTCCTTTCTCTCTTTTAATCGCGACAGCATCCGCAATAACTTTCGAAACAGAGATCGCAGCAAAATCCGCAACTTTATCAGCAGAAACTTTTTTCTTTTAATTGCAGTATCCACAGCAACTTCTAATAACGGAAACCTGCAGATCAGTAAGGTCTACAACTGCATTTACAATAGTTGTTCTCATTGCGATTGTATCAGTGACATCTGTAACAATTATTGTTTTGGTATTCCCAATGATAACTGCAGCAGCTCCTCTTGTTACAATTAATAATTACGTATTGATCCATAAACTGTGTTTGCAATCATATCTTTTATTCTTGGACAAAATGTATGCCTAAATTTTTAACATACATAACAGTAACTCTGTTGAAACCCTAGACTTTGTATGCCTAAATTTTTAACATATATAACAGTAGCTCTGTTGAAGCCCTAGACTTTGTATGCCTAAATTTTTAACATACGTAACAGTAGCTCTGTTGAAGCCCTAGACCAGTGAATCGTTCATTTTAGAAAAGCTTATTCCAAAAGTAGGCTTTTACCATCTATTTTAAATATATTTTGCAGAAAGGCTTTATATTTAAGCACTGAGATAGCATTATACTGTTTCATTTAAGAAAGAGCTTCATTCATTTAAAAGAAAGCTTTATTTTTTTAAATTGAGCAAAATATTTTCTCATATTTTCCAAAACATAAAGATTTTATAATAGCATCTTGTCTAAAGCGATTGAATCAATTACTGACTAAATCCGCGGCCTCCTTTTTAACGAGCTTCTCACAGCGGCATGTTAAACTACCAGAAGGAACACGAAGTAAACTATCATCGTCCCAACAACCGCTTTGAAGTTCCTTCGACGTCAGCTGTCGAGAGAAATACGACTGTTTCTCATCCAAGTCTCCGCGAGATATATAAAATGCTTCGCGTATACTTTCGACTTGCGCGATTTCCGTTATGAGGCATTTGCCAAGATAACTGATCCGAATGTAGAGCGAAATTGTGGCGGCGGTGTTCCGGAAGTTCTCGTCCAACAAAGTGTACGTTCCCATCATAGACCTAAAATAATGTACACATCGTGTTATTAAATCTCTAGGATTACACAGGACGTCCCTCACTAGCGTATTTTCCTTGAAAGAAAATGGTACTTCCTTCCAAGGAAGTAATTTTTTACGGATTTCCTAGCCAATCGCTCAGACTTTTTTTTTTTTTTATTTTTTTTTTTTAGAATACCTGACACTCTAACATAATGCATGTGTAATCATATTATTTGTAAAAATAATATTGCATATATAAACGCTAACATAAAAAATATAACAAATGAAATAGTAATATATTTTAATGAGAGCAATACATTTATAACATTAACTCTTTCTTTATAATCAATTTCTAATATCCCAAAGCAATCGCGATCAGACAGTAAGATCGAAAAATGCTTTCGAAGTAAAAAGTTCCCTCCCATATCAACAATCAGTGGTTTCTCGATTTTCGGTGTTATCACCTCGAAATAATCTGTTGTTTATAGAAGTCCGACAAATGTTCCTTCAATTCGTTCCGCTCGCGAATCTGTTTGGCGATGCTGTTCAGCAGATTATCAACCGATATAGCGACGAAGCCGATTTTCTGGCGCGAGACCATTTCAAAATGTTCGCACACTTGTTTCCGAACGTATAACTGGACATCAATGCCGTTCGCTTTTTTCTCAAAGAAATCCATTGGCACAGAAAAGACAACGGAACTGCCGCCATAAAATTTTTCATTCTCATAATTGGATCCTTGATAAGGACGAGAATCGCGTCGGTTTGGCGACAGCGATATCCAATCGTCATCCAGCATACGAAACAAGACGATTGTCTTCTTCAGGATAACTTTGTCAAATGCCGTAGTCCAAGGAACAAACAACTGTTGTCACAATCACGAATAATTAGGCTCGAATAATTTATTAGAAATTGTTGCTAATAATAATTACTTTAGACATAAATATATTTCATACTGAAACAAAAATATAGAAATGAATTTAGGTCTTAAATTAAGTCTTGAAGATTAACCGGAGTCTGTTGCATATCCCAGAATTTTTGTTAACATTTTTAACAGTATATCTATGGATGTATATATAATATAATATAAATTATATATATACAAATATCTAAATTATATACAAAAATTTGCTTACGTTTTGCACACCAATCTCTAACATCATTAAATGCAAGTTGTGCGAAAGAATGAACGATGACATTGTTCAGGAGTTTATATTAATATATATCGCAATGTTATTCGACTTGTCAATGATATAAATTTTATGATGGTTTTTGTTGATAATGTATCAGTTGATACTGATTATAATTCATTTTTCGGCATGTGTCATATTTTCTACGATTACAGTATGTAATTTATAGGTTCGGATGCTACACGCATCCGAAAACTAAAAGAAATTGGCGCTTGTTCCATATCTCGAATGTACATCGATATATATCGCTTGAAATCGAAAATTTAATTTACCATTTCAAAACTTATCTACTCATATAAGAGGATAAAAACATGAAATATATAAATAACTTGACTAATATCAAAAATACATCACAAATTAAATTTTGTTAAACAATAGAGAACAATTTTGTATCTCAGAGATATTTTTTTATAGAAAAAATCAATTTTATAATTTAAAGAAAAAATTTTATAATTTACTATAAAATTAAATTTCAAACTTTAACAATATTAAATTAATTTAATTTATAATATTTATTGCTATTAAATTTATTTAAAATTATTTGAAAAATATAATCATTTATATTTGAATCTTAATTTTTTTAATTATTCCAAAATTTGTTGATGTAATATTTGTACATATATTTGTTATTTTTTTAAGAGAAAAATCAAATTCATATTAATCACAGAATTAACTATTAAGCGTTAATGCGATAGTGGCATATAAAACATATTATATTACGCTCAAGAAAGTTGTTCAAAAGTTACTTGCTGTTTCCTTGCAAACTCCCATGTAGCAAGAAATTGGATTTAACGAAAGAAAGGCCAATCCCGTTGAGATTCATTAAACCGACGTTTCACTACGAAACTTACATCATTAGTAACTCGCAAAAGAATGGAAACAGACTTATACATTCATAGTTGCCAAATCAGCCAAACTGTAATCAATGTCGCAATATTGTAGACCAAAATGCCAGATTGTCCTGCCACAGAATTGTTAAATTTCTTCCTTCTTAGACAGATAAAGGAAAAGTTTTTGTAAAGAATAGTTTTTGTAAGTTTATGGACTTTATCAAAAGATATTCTCATATTCTATATTACTTGCTTTTTAGTGCAACATTCTATACCCGATATTATATAAAAATGTCTCTCATATCATTTTATGTATTTTGCAAGAATGTTATTTTAAAATATTTCACATTTTATGTACAAGTATATACACATAGAAAACGATCCATTATATCCAAACTTTTTTTTCTCTTGACATAAAAAAGTTATTAGTAGTAATTTTAATAATTTTCAAAACATTAATTTAGAATAATCATGTTTCTTCCAAGAGAGATAATATAGTAGAAATAATATATTAAAGAAAATTTTTTAGTTTTAGCTGCATTCTTTAGATTATAAAAAAGTAAGTACATAGCATCGACATTTGTGGAAAAAAGAAAACAAAAATGAATTAAAAAAGTAACAAAGTTTTAGCTACTGACTTAATCTTAATTAATCCTTACTTAATGAAAGAAATTTTTTTATCAAATGGATTGTTTTTATATAAACAGATAATAAAATAACTACAATTACATAATTTTTAAAAGCTATTTTTTAGAAATTTATGAAAATTAATTACAAATATGAAATATTATTTTTGTTAAATTCTAAAAATTATGAGATAATGTCTAAAAAAAAGTTAAAGGTGATCTGTTAAATCTATACATAATGTATAATTTATTTTTTTATCTGTACATAAAATATTATTTAAAATGTATAAGATTAAAATATATAAGATTAAAGAATAAAGAACGTCAATTAACTACGTTTCTAACTAAATAGGTCAAGACATGTCATACGCGATAGACAATAAAGTTCATAATTTTTATATAGCGTAATATATAATTACTCAGCATATAATTAATCATGTTTTATGTTTTCATATTAATTGTACGTAATAGAAAGGTATTAATTATCATCTGCTATTTGATCTGGTTTCTCTGGACATCTGGTTTCTCTAGAATTATAATTTTCAGCACAAGTATAATATTGCATTTGAAATTAGCTTCGTCTTCATTTTCCGCATACCTCTTAATTTCAAACGTAATTTTGCGAGGATTCAACAAAATCAAACATCACGAGTTACACGCCTGTACGCCGTAAATAATGACTTACGCCGTAACATCGACTTCTATTGCTCTACTCTATCGATGTCTCTATAAATTCTTTATTTTTCAAAACTACGTGAGTGCTATATTTCCTGTAAACATAAATCGCGAAAGGTTTGGAAGTTATACTTTGACTATGATATGCGAGGTTAAAACTCTCGTAAAACAGGAAGATTCGGATAAAAATATCAATTCCATTTAACACAAAAATATAAAATGATATAACAGACTATAAATATGTAGTTAATTGTTAAATATTATTTACGAAATTGTTGCACTCTTGCGGTAATACTATAAAGTAAAATTCTCACCCTACTGTAAATTCATACAACATAATTTAACGCATAATAGTACCGTTGTATTACACAACGGAAACTTGCAATGTCCAAACTTCAGAAATACAACTGTACTGTACAGAAACAAGCAACTAATTAGAATCGCTAATTTCAACATTAATAATGATAGTAAGACCAAGTAATCAAAAAGTTCGTTTGTTATTTTAAATTCATATCAATGTAAATACATATAGGAAAAAAAAAGAATAAATTTTTTGATAAATCTCAAAAATCCAGAAAGACATATTTATATAAAACTACGTAAGCCAGACATTTCTTGATGAATAATCTATTGTAGAAAATAATAGCGAGAAACTCGAAAGATGTTATATGTTAAAAAAAGATATATATATATATACACATATTTTAGATGTATATAGAAGATATACAGTGTCTTAAAACCATCGGATTTCTTTTCATCGGAGAGAATTCTTTGAAATATTATAAAATAAAAATCTTATTTATATGAAAAATATAAAGAGGTTACAATAGTTTTTATTAATAGAGATTAAAGTCGTATCGAATCATAAAAACATTTCATGCGCTTAGGCATGGTATGGCAAGTGGTAAAAGTGACTAGAATCCGCTCTTAAAAGGAAATCCGATGATTTTGAAACACACCCTATGTATATATGTATGTGTATATTCTAGAAAAAGACCCTTTGTGGATATGATGTTCACAGAATGCCACCATGAAAGCGCCAAGATACACAAGGAGAGCATATAAACCTTATGCAGAGCTTAATCTTTAAAGGTGTACTGAGCCGCTATTTTTTTTTTCCTATTTTTTCTTATTGTAAAACTCGCATCAGCGGAAGTTCACAGAGGAATGGAAATGGGACATCGCACGCGACGTCATCCATGCTACCCTCTTTCATTAGGGCACCACAGTGCTGTTTGCCGCCTCCATTGTCGGGTTGTCCGCCCCACTTATCGCTCCACCTGGTATAACCGGTTTTTGCCAACGAATCACCCAACACCGTAACCCATTCTCCTTCTGCATAAAGATCGTGTATACCTAAAAAAGCCTCGTCGGGATAAGCTGCGCCCTTGATCGGTCCAGACCGATTAAATATGTTCAGTAGTATCTGAAAGAAAATCAACAGATTGCACAGCGTACGTGTAACATTAATTTTCGATGATATGGTTACGCGTCCTTATAATCGGACGTTATTCATATTTTTCGTACATCTCATAAATATATTTGATGAAAGAAAATGAAAATCATACGAATCATTTATTGTGTATTACATAATCAATAATACTTAAGTATATAATTGAATTAGCGACTCACATGCTCCTCAGCAATGGAATTGATAATGGCGAGGTGACCACCCTCCTCATTACAGAACTTCCTCGCATCGTTCCACGTGGCGGCTCTCGTGTGTAACTTATGTGCGCCGATACCTGCTGCGTAATGATAATCATCTCTCATTGGAGCACCGCGCATGGCCACGTTGCACGAACACATCATGCCATGCAACATCACGTTTTGAGTGTAGAATTGCTCGAGACGTTGCCGGCTCTGTTGCGTCATCCAGTCCGATTGTCCGGGGATCGTCGAGCTATTGACCGATGTCAAGCACGGGCAGGCGGATTCCGGATTATTGATGCTCGCGGCCGCGTCCTGTGCGCCCCCGTTCAGATTCGCGGCGACGGCGGAGGTTGTCTGTGCGGAGTCATATCCTCTCGTTGTTGGAACTGCAACCGAGACAAACGGCTTCTCGAGAGCACCAAGCAGCAACACAATGCAACCGACGAATAAGAAGTACACCATCATTCTTCCCGTGAATTCGTCGCTCTTCGAAGATTAGCTTTGCAAAGTACTCCGCTGAGATCTGCAACCGAACAATCGTCGAGTTTCCAGATAAAATAGGGATTCTCTTTTAATAAAAAGATGAGAAGATTGGAAAACTATTTGTAATTAATAATGATAGGGATTTATAATTAATAGAAATATACTGTATATGTATATATGAATTATTACTTCGAAGGAAATTACTAGTTCCAAATTACAGTTTCAAAATTAAGTCATGTATCTATATTATAAATATTTCTTCAAGCAATCTATCTAAGAAAAAATAGAGATTTATTCTTGACACAACAAAGGAAAAATGTCATAAACTGTTTGGTGATAATAAAAATGATATGAGAGAAAATAAAAAAATAAATACCTCGATAGTATGAATCTTATGATATAATACGATAAATAAAGAAATTTAATGGAGGAAATTGTATGATAAATTCTGAAGAATATTCACATATGAAAAATTATATATATGTACATGAATGCCAATACCTTGTAATAAAAAAATTATATATATACACACACACACAATATTCACAAAAATCTTAAAATAAAATTCGAAAGAAAATGAAAGATTCACTTCAAATCACTAATTTATCTGCCTACTATTCGTTCTTGAAAACTGTATCAAGAAACATATGCGTACCAAACCGAGATCAAAGAAGAACTGAGGCTTCCTTGTATTGTCAGCACGCCCCTACGTTCCTAATCAACTTCTCGACATACCAAGACCAAGACAGGCTAAATGACCCTCCCAAAAGACTGTAGTGTCCTATCATCAGCAATCGTTCAAGGACTAAGTGGCGCCACAGCAGTGGCGCCAAATGATAGCCTTCTGCTTCACATCTGTTTAAGATCAAGCTAATTCGGAAAGTTGAGAAGATTCTACATTCTTTTAGATAAAAAATATTCCTTGGCATATCCTAAATAAGAAAATTAATTAAGTGTCACGGAATGATTTGGAAAAGTCATTTAAAATAAAATCGAATTAACTATTAAACAATAAACAAAATTTTAGTCTACGTTTATTTCTCTTTTAATTCATATCTTTTCGGAAACGAGGAAGGGCAATATTTTAAATAGTTATAAATATTTTAAAATTTATATGTATATATATATATATATATATATATATATATACACACCTATATTAGGTGTTGGAATTAATTCGTAGCGTTTTTAATGAAAGAATGTTATTTATTTCATATGAGCATTAAAAAATACATTAATGAAAGTACTTCCCATCACTTGTAAAACGCTACGAATTAATTCCAACACCTAATATATATGTGAGTGTGTGTGTATATATATTTACATGATTATCTGAAACTGTATTTTATATATTAAGAAAGCACTGTTCAAGCGAGTGACAAAAACATTCTTCATCTTCTCATCTTGTCTCTTATTTAAAAAAATATTATATTACATATATTAGAATTTATTTAGTGCTTAATATACGATCATATAAAACTAATCCAATAAAATAATCTATTAAAATGATATTAATACGCAACAGTTTTCATTAATACTAAAGTTTTTGTGAATAATTTAAGGGTGAGTTATTTTTAAGTATAATTCATTATTTTACTATAATAAAAAAATATCTGTCGATTTACAATGGTGTTTCGTATTCAATGTATGCTCACCACGTTTTATATCGCGGTGGCTGTGTTTTCGCATCTCAGTGAAAATCGTATGCGCTCGCATACGATATCTTACAATTCGTACACAAGTGCCATTTTTAACGGTAAATTTCCGAGTGCCATGTATATAAAATATAGACCAACCAAGCGCTCGAAGTTAATCGGAAGATTTAAGATGGGCCAACCTCTACCGTGTAAACGTCTCCGGAATATAGCACTGTAAATTTCCAAGCATACAAAATCGCAGTGATTTCTCTCCCCTCTCCCTCTCTTTTCTTTTCGTAGTATATATATATATATATATATATATATATATATATATATATACATATATTGGAAGAGTTGGTAGTCTCAGTGGATTAGAAGAATATAAATTACGAACGGTTAGATAATTGGAAAAAGTATAACTTCCTCGCGGTATTAAACGGGATTGGATTCCGGACAGGGGAACAATGTGCCACTGTGGCACAGTATGAAATTTGCCTTTATCTATAGAGAAACGAAAATATTTTATACATTTTGTACCCAAAAGATACGATATTTTATATTTTTCTTTGATTTTATATAATTATTTAAATATGTTAATTTAAAATTCAAATTTGATAGAGATTCCAAGAAAGTACATATTTTCATGTATTTATATAGAAAGCACTATTTGAGCACTAAAAACGAAAGGTAATTTTTTATTATAATACAAAAATGTCTACTGCTATTAATAGAGACTGCCACGTCTAAAAATAAAAAAGAAATCTTATTCAATCTAACATTAATTTAAATAAAATTTAATTTATATAATAACTGTAACATAATTATCTAATAGATATGTAGAATTAATGATCATGTCTGCATACAACGAGCTAAAATAAAAATATATCTTCCTCTCAAATTAATCGAAGTAGTAAATTTTATCTCTAACATCTGTCGAAAAAGAATTCTGTCGACAGCTAAGTAATTCATGTCATATTCAATTATCTGCTGCGTATCTTTATTATCTACATTCGTAGGATTCCTTTTTTATCTAAGAAACAATAACAATAAAGCAACCGATATAAAAGAGTAAACCTGATACCGATCTAATGTAATTTTTGATATATTTTTCAGATGCGACTAAAGCCTTGCCTCGTAACCTTCTATCTCCTGTTACTTTCGATCGTCTCAACTTATATTGCCCCTGCACTAGGTTCTGATATACTTCGTTACAAGGTAAGCTGTGTGTATACATTTATCAACATTAAGTATTATGTACTTTCATTAAACCGCATAATTATATTTTGCTGTTTTATTGTTAAGCGAAATTGTATATGATTTATCTAAAATAAGGTTATAAGAAACACAATCAATATTAGAAAAATGCCTATTACAGTCGAAGCCGGATCTTCATTGCTTTAAATAATTCAATCTTGAATTACTAATATACACTATATATGTATTTGCAAAGTTATAAGATATTCATGTTTCGTATATGCATTTTTATTCATTTATAGCAGATTTCTTTAAATTAAAATTATCTTAATTATATTGAATCTTGATAAAAAGATTAAAGATTTAAGCGATTCTTAGATCAGAAAATAATTCAGTAATCGAAATTAATAAAACTTTTTCGCATCCATATCTTCAAACTTAAATTGAACATAATTGCTGCAATTAGTTTTAATTAATTTTCTTGCCTTGCTGTCCTTATAATCGATTTTTAATAATCCTCTCTTTAACCAAAGGGTACAATGAACGAAGTAAATCTTAACTTAAGAAGGAATAATTAATGCTGTGTTTAAACATTACTTATGTTTAAACTGAAATAAAACTTCACATAAATGAAATTGGACGGAAGATTAATGGTTGAAATTAGGTTTCCTCTGAAAAGCTTTTCAGTGCTCGTTTCAATTTCAAGTCGCGACACAACTTATCGCCCGATTATACAAATCCTTCACGTCTTCGCTCGTATCCTCTCGTATTATCTTTCTTTCTCTTGTTCGCGAACATTATTACTCGTATAAGCCTTCATCTGAAAGCTGATGACCGTTAGATGAGTACTCTCCTTACAACAGATCTCTTTGGCTCCGCTCCAAAGTACAGACTTCTCGCGTAACTCTCATCATCCGATAGTGGCTATAATCCGCTCCCCTGTCCCTGGTATCTATGGACATTTATCTGTGTACATTGACATTGCGCCGTATTTACCTGAATGAGATCGACCGTTGGTGCACTCGACAGAGTAGAAGGGTATAACTTGGACTGTGACTCGATCCGGAAACCACCGAGTCTGCGTAACCTTTTTGTTTCCTCACGCTCGACTTCCGGTAACTCGAAGTGATCCAAATCGTTGACGACGTAATAATTCAAGAGATGCTTTGAATATTTTGAAGTCTTCAAAAACCATAAAGATGCGATGCAACTTGCTAAAGATAATCGACTTGAGATACCTCAGCAGTCTCAGTTATAACGAGATTATGTCGTTAAAAAAGTTATCTCGTTGCACGACATCTTTGACGTAATATCTCTGATATATGATATTCATCATTTTCAGCGCTCGAGACATCGTTATTTTACGGTGGACAACAATGGCGTGTCGCCGGACACCGAGAGTCCTCCATCCACCATTCCAATCTCGACGGACGACGAATTCGCAGACTCGGAGAACCGGCACATCCACAAGAGTGCGTAACCGCTAAATCCCCTCTCTACATATATATATGTCAATTAGTAATTCGTATGTCGTTGCGCCGTTCGGGAAGTTTAATTAAACTGTGTATCTCCGGTCACAATTCGCCGGGATCGTACGCGTTTACCTCGTGCAGTCATTAAATCAGTCCGTACGCCACTAAAATTAAATAAAGCACCAATGCTATAATCAACAAGATCGCAATGACGTAAAAAAACCCGCACATAGCTACGAAGCTGTGAGAATTGCTCGCATTTCAATGCGAATAAAAGAAGGGTGACACGAGAGCAATATGATTGGAATATGTCAGAAGAATTCTTTTCATATTGTATCGTTTGTATCGTATATATAATACCTTTCTTTTTAATATATATATATATATATGTGTATATATATATATATATATTTAATCTGATAGAATATAATATAAAGTGAAATATTAATGTATAAAAAATATCTACTAATTGTAAGCTTATACTTTTATATATATATATAAGTATAGAGCTTACAATTAGTAGATATTTTTTATACATTAATATTTCACTTTACATTATATTCCATCAGATTAAATTTTCATACTGCTTGCAAAAATATATTTTGAAATCAAATCACCCGTTATTTAATATGCCCATCTTATTGACTCTCTGCGATGATAAAACTGTTGCAAATCGTAATATGAAAAGAGAACACTGGGGATGGAAAGAGGGAGAAATATTTCTTCCGAAATGATTCGGCAGTTGTAGCAGTAGTATTCTAAGGTTGCGATCTAACAGAACAGGATTGCGTAGAGTGATTTATTGCAACAAGATAGAACGGTCGCATTACCTAGGATGATCGGCAATTTTATCGTGAATGGACGCGTATATTCGCGGCGCAAGGTATTCCGTTTTCGCACATATAAGATCTCGCCATCAATCGCGGGCGTTTCTAACATACGGCTGACGGGAAACATTCGCGCGCCGCGCCGACCGCGTATTCAAGGGTTGCGATCCCGATACGCAAACATATCTCGTAGAGCATTTCGCGGGGGTGGCAGGGACGTTAGCAAAGAATGCGATATTTTTCGCAGACGACGATCCATGCCTGGTAAAGTATTGCGGTGTGGGAAGAGAGTGCCAAGTCTCCGCGGAAGGTGAGGAGCTCGTCGCTGCGTGCGTCTGCATTCATAAATGCGCGCGGAGGCATCGACCGGTCTGTGCAAGCAATGGCAGGGTGTACGTCAATCACTGCGAGATGCATCGCGCGGCCTGCAACGCCGACACTCCGTTAAACACCCGAAGGCTCTCTAGATGCCTCAGCAATGGTGAGCACGTGCTCGACAATATGCAGCTGTTTTCCAGGAAGAGAAACAACACAGCATTGAAAATCATTGTTTCATCTCGGTTTAACATTGGCAAATAACTAGGATGTAATTATTCATTGTGCTACACTGCGTCATCTGTGTCTCTCTTGCTGAAAAGCATCCTATGTCTCTATCTTGCGTAGTACAGAAAGCTTACGCACACGTGGAGGAAATATCTCGGAACGAGAAACATTGCATTATACATATGTGTTTTATTTCTAATTTTAATCGGTAAACTGATATTCATCGTAAAAATTTAGAAAGATATAGATTTTTATTACTGACAATTTGATTGTCAGTAATATTTTCGTATATATTTTCT
This sequence comes from Acromyrmex echinatior, assembly GCF_024713525.1. Lineage (NCBI taxonomy): Eukaryota > Metazoa > Arthropoda > Insecta > Hymenoptera > Formicidae > Acromyrmex > Acromyrmex echinatior. The sequence continues at coordinate 14,181,303 of NC_141853.1, read as the reverse complement.
GATACCGCATAGTATTAAAGAATTAATCGTTTTGAATAATTAGTTATTTTTGTTCAGTAATAAAAATCTGTGTCTTTCTAAATTTTTAATTAAATATTGGTGATGATAAATATGGAAGGTAAAATGAGATTTTCTACTGGCTTGAAATCAATTCTTGTATTTTACATTTTAGTGAAATAGAGACGGAAATAGAAGAACACTAGAGTTTATCGGCCCCGCGGCGAGCGCTGAACTCTATCTATATTTAATTTTAATTATCCATATCTCTAGTTATTAGATTTAATTTTATTTAATTATTTAGCAAAGATTATAAAAAAAGCAAGTTTATTAATAGCAATTGAATAAAATAAATCAATTATTAGCTATATTTTCAGATTTTAATTTTGTAAATTGAATTATTAACACAATTGGAATTTTATTAGAGACAGGATATGTCATTATAAAGAAATATAAGTAATTAATCGTGTGACTTTTAATCTACCAATATAACTTTTTAATTAGTCATCAGTAAATTAAGTTTATAAGCGTAACAGCATATAAATCTCATAAGACATCAAATAAAGATTATCCAAATCTTTGCCGATACTTTTAATTCATTGTTTACACTAAAGGAAAAAGAAACCACGAGCGGACTCACAAAACTTTGGTTTCATTATGAACTCAATAATAACTTGAAAGTTTTCTATTAATTTATAGCAGCCGCGCAGCAGTCTAGTTTGTTAAGAGTTGTAACGATAATAAAAAAAAAAAGAGAGATGTCGTTACATGAAAACTTGAAGTTTATAATGGAATGTTCCATCATTTCCAGGTAATTACAGCGCACAGGCACGAAAAGATTTCTTCGCGTACCATGCCTTCACCAAAGGCAAGAATATCGCTAAGTACGCTAAGTCCAAGAATAAGCATCATCCGGTGAGCAAATCGTTCCTACGAAAGAACGATCACGATATCGAGAAGTGTTCGGCGCAGGAATACGAGATTATGAAAGTATGTTATTGATTTTGTTCCGCGATGCAATAATTTCCGATTTAAAACGTAGGAAAGTTTAACGAGGGTTTCTCGACGAAAAGCGCTGCCCTATCTTCTTGAGTTGCAAATAGATGACTGTATTTATCATTAATATTCTCTATATTCGGATATAGCTTTAATAAAAAAAATTACTAGGTATATGAAACAGAATTTGAATTTATTATTTAGCTACGATAGGCGAATAATACTCCATCTTTCTTTCACTCTCATCAAATAATGATTATTTTAAAATATATAAAGTCAAAATAATTAAATATTTTTAAGAGAGCTTTTGTAATTTATGGTTTTCAACTGTGATTTATTTACATATATATATATATACAAATTCAGCATGTATAAATGGCATCGAGATTTCTTTGTATAAAATACAAACAAATTATATATGAAAATATATATGTTAGTTAAGAATAACTTTTTTAATTTATTTATAATTTTTTGCAGTAATACTTTATAACTAACTGTAAAAAATTATTAAAACATAATCTGTTTATCCAGACTATATTATATTTATTTATTCTATTTATCCATCGTAGGACAACTTACTTCTATATAGTCACGCCAGACTAATGGCCGAGGATAATCACAGTAAGGAGTATTTGGTCAGCATTATGTTTTCTCATTACGACAGAAACAATGACGGTAATTTGGAGCGGGAAGAGCTCTTGCAGGTGATTTAACATTGAATATACTTTTCTTCGTGTAGTATTTCTTCATTAACGTTTTCTCTCAAGTTTAACTTAAACTGAAGGAGAAGTACTTGCGATAAGATTTATTTGATGGCCATTATTTTAACGGCAGTAACACGATTTTTCCATTGCTCGAGCGTCTAGCGAATAATACGCTTAAACTCTTTCGAACATTCAGATCGCCGAAGAAGAAAACATGGAAGAGCTATGTGCAGGATGCAATTTGAGCCACATGATCAGTTACGATGACACCGATGGTGATGGTAAACTGAACGTTAACGAGTTCTACATGGCCTTTAGCAAACTTTATAGTAAGCATCATTTGTGATTCATTTGTTATTTATCGTGAGATTTATCTTTTACAAATCGATGACAAAGATAAATTATGTAATCATTATATGTTAATAAAATGTATTCGAATTAATTTAATCTTTCAACACTAATTTCTTTAATTCAAAATTCTTCCAGTACAAATATTCGTTCTCGAAAATTCTATTATATAATATTCTATTATATCATTACTGTTCTGACAATTTTGTAAGACAAATAACGTTCGCCACGGTTAGTACAATTTAACGTAGTAATTAACTATTTTCAAATCATTTTCTTATCCGTATTATAATAATCCGTATTATAATAATATCTCAATGCAGGACGCATTGTCCATGGACAATGGTGTCACCGTAAATTGTCAGACTGCACACGTGACCGGCACAGTGCCATCGCGCATATATAAACGACCTCGTGGAATTATTATGCAAAGTTTGTACGATGGACGATCGTCCATTCAATTTGGCCAAAGTATAACGTACACATAATATATACGAGGATGGTTCTGACCTGTGCAGGTGTATCGGTGGTATCGTTGGATAAATCCCTCGAAGTGAATCACATATCTGCACGAGTCGGGGACAACGTTGAGATTAAGTGCGACGTCACCGGAACACCACCTCCGCCTTTGGTCTGGCGCCGTTACGGCACGGACGTGGAAACCCTCAGCGAACCGGAGGTATTCCACTCGAACGAAATAATTCGATCCTCTATCCTTCGTCGTTAGCCTTGTAAATACCGTAATATCGTCCATACATCAGACTACCATTTCAATTAACGTACGAATATATATTAGGTGTTGGAATTAATTCGTAGCGTTTTTTAATGAAAGAATGTTATTTATTTCACATGAGCATTAAAAAATACATTAATGAAAGTACTTCCTATCACTTGTAAAACGCTACGAATTAATTCCAACACCTAATATATATTTCTTTACTTTCTTTATAATATTCATTTTATTGAGAAAAATTTATTTTTTTTTATATTTAAATTCTTACGAATGGGAATCGAAGATCAAGATTTTTTATCACTTTTTTAAGTGAGTCAATAATTAAAAAAAATTTCATTTTAATCTGACGAACTTTAATATTATCTTCGTTCTAAAGTAAATAATAAAAAAGCGTGCACTACGAGAGAATTAAAGCAACGCAAATATATACTGTGTAGATTCGCGTTCTCAACGACGGTAGTCTTTATCTGACAAACGTGCAGTTGGAACATGCTGGTAATTACACATGCCACGCTCTTAGGAACCAGGACGTGGTGCAAACTCACATGCTCACCATATATAGTAAGTATATCTATGCTTCAAACGGAATAATATAAATTATGGTAAGATTTGGATTAAATAAATTTTGATCCTACTTGGAAAACGAAAAATTTTTCATTTACATATTATATAATTGACTATATGTATAATTAAAATTTCAGCTTACACGTTCTATAATAATTTATGTGTATCAGGACTAATTATTCCTTTATATATTCCAAACTTATTATGTATTTTAAACTTACCAGAGCCATTCCTTTTATCTACAAATCGTTTAACAAATTTGAATTAAATTTATTTTTCACGAAAACATTAACATAAATAAAAAATGAATAATTTTTACAAATATATATCATAAAGACGTATTTTTTTCTTTAATTATTATCAGATATATTAAAAAGTTGGAGAAAATATCATTTTGAAACATAATAAAATACATACCAACAAATTAAAAAAAATAAAACCAGGTTAAAAAATAATCGCGAATAATATTTCTTAGCTGTACCCGAGGTCAGGGTGACACCACAATTCCAATCCAAACGACCAAAGGGAACGGCGAAGATGAGGTGCCATGTGATAGGTGAGCCTCTCCCACGTGTACGATGGCTGAAGAACGACAAACCCCTGAGCGAGGATCAGCCAGACAAGTACGAAGTGATCGGGAACGGTACTAAATTGCTAATCAGGAAGGTCGATTATGCCGACACTGGGGCTTACATGTGTGAAGCGACCAGCGCTGGGGGACTAACGAGAGACATCAGCAGTTTAGTGATTCAGGAGCAACCTACACCGAGTGAGTAAAGGGCAACTTCTTGCTGTGAGATGAGAACTCGTAGTATTAAACCATTATACAAATATGTTTAATTAAGAAAATATTATATAATATATAATATAAATATTATATGATATAAATATATTATTTTTAATATAATAGAGAAATATTTTATTATTCGCATCATTATTAGCACCAATTAGTTGTAACTTTAAGTACTATCATAATTTTATTCATTACATTATTGTGTCTTTAATATTGAAATGTTGTATCCAGTTGCGACGGACGAAGAACGCAGATTTTTATCTTTTCATGAGTGGGGTATTTTAGTATATGAGCCATCTACGTGTCACGCGCTACACGAAATTCATTCCACAGACATTATACCTGGTACTCAGGTGCGAGTTAAAAAAATATATTCCTTCCTCTCTCTTTTTTCTACTCTTTTCTTTCTCAATGATCTTATCATCGTATTCTTTACACATTTTTAGGAATACGTCTGCGGATCTAAAAATGTTCCGTGTTCTTGGGGCCGTGCTATTAATGTTGCTGATAGATATGTATACGTTAGTCAACCGGATAAAAACCGCGTACTTGTGATCAGCGAAGTACAGATGATGATAATTGATGTACACATCGTTTTGTCTTTCATTATAAGATCGAAAATATTTAGAATACTATAAATAATTTTAAATAATTTCAATTAATTTCTCAGGTAGTGGCTACAGACAAAAATCCGGTGGATTTATGGTACGTACAAAATCTTGACTATGTCTGGATATTAAACTGGAGAAGTGAAATAGATGTCGGTATCAAAACCGTGCAAATAATCAAGGAAGCTGCTCAGCGAAAAAAACATCATACAATGCGACCAGAACCTATTGATGCGCAATTCGATCTCGTGAAAGGCCTGTATATTCCACAGCAGCGAGTATGTTTATCGTCTTTTTCTTTCGATATCGCAAACTATACAATTTTAAAACTAAAAATAAATCTTTTGACCTATATGTTATTTAATCAATTTGGCTTATATTATCAATTATTACAAAAAAATTGTATGAGTAATTATATTATCTATATTACTTTTTAAAAATTTTTCAAAAACTTTTATTTCTTAGGATACAAAACACATATTCAAATACGGCTATGTGACCCATAAGAATCAGCATGGGATGTACAAGCTCGATCTGGTCAACATGAGATACACTCGTACTGTGAACTTGGCCAGCTATAACTGCGTACCAACAAGCATGGAATTCTCCGATCTTTGTAATATATTTCTCAATATTTCGGTATTTTTTTCATTTTTGTTTAGTCACGTAACTTCCAATTCTTTTTTCAACTTCCTATTCAGCCAGAATGCAATAAAATTTTATTTTCAGACGGTTTTGTGATACTGGAATGCGAAGAGCCAATTACTGGTCGACCGACTGGTCAAGTGCTATTAGATTATCTCACTGATAGCGTTCTCGCTCATAAACCGAGCATCCTGGGAAAACCAGCGATTTCTCCTGATTCCAGATATCTGGTTACTCTCGACAAACAGAATACTGGTGTCACTCTTGTGGTGCAGGAGATATTACGTAATATATATTTTATATATATATATATATATATATATATATATATATATACACTTCACTTTTTGCATTTTCACTGTAAAGATATAAAATGAGATGTTTTCAAATAAGTATGCTAATGCAATATTATTAAAGACTATTTATTTACATTAGATGCTTTTTTGATTCGTTAAATGCTAAGATTTAAATTTTGCTAAATTTTAAATTTTGAAATAATGAATAACGATTGAGAAATTATTCAAATTACATAAATATATGTATATTGCATACATTTTTTTCAGCAAGCGGACTAAAATTCGCTTTTGATGTGAAAACGACTTTAAATATCAGTGACATTGCCTTCTATCCATCGCAAACAACACATAGTTACGACATATACGCTTCATCGACAGACAAAGAAGATATCCTTTTCCTCGATTTAACTACGGGTAAGCTTATTTTTATGCTTTATTTAAATTAAATAAATTTTTATTTTTATTATTAAAAAAAAGAACTTATAAGTTATAATCCGATTTGTTTCATTTTTTTGCGAATAATTAAATCATGCAATTGATATTATATCAAATATCATTAAAAATTTTCTATCAAACTATATTATATTAGTAAGATTAATTGTAAAAATATTTCAAATAGTAGTTTTATTATCTATTTAATCTTTTGAATTGTTGATAATTCGATATTCTTTAAAGAAAAAGTTGGGTCTAACCTAAAATTGACAAAAATATTATTTTCTTATTAAAATTTTGCTTCAAAAAACTTTACATATACATTTTTTTATTTAAAAACATTTTCTTTAAAATTTCATTATATTTTTTTCTCAAAATTTTTACAGAATAAACTTTTCACATTAAAATTACAAAACAGGAACTAATAACACATATATTTGTCTTTCCAGGAAAAGTGGAAATGATAACAGGCGTGGGAAAAGCAACACCACCACATCTCACTAAATGGGGTAATCCGAATAGACCGATAATACAAAGCGGTATATTTGGTCGATATATGGTAAGCCCCTCTAACCAGGCGCTCTTTGTTCTCAATGGGGAGACCCGTACGGTGAATTGTGAGATTGGTGGCCTTATACATCCCGGCGCGATTGTTTGGTTTACTGTTTCGTTGCGTTAATGAATGTAGCTTCGTGACGATGACAATATGAGACGTACGTATATAAATTGAACATAGAGATCCAAGCGGGTACCAAAGCCAATTATATTGAAAAACTTTAGATGAAATTAAAGGTAACATAGAGAAATAAACCATACGATAAATACTTTCATCTTCCCTAGATAATTATTTTTTATAAATAAATATCTTACATTGCGATTGCATCGCTAATTGAAAAAAAACAACGTTATCTCAAAGCAATGTCCAGAAGCCCATGTAGCGACATAGTATCAATGGTAGATAATAAGTAATATATCAAATTAATTACTTTATATTGCAATCTATATTAATAATCATATTGATTAGATTAAATTATTTAATTATGTGTTAATAAAATATTAACTAAAATAAAAAAATGAAAAAGAACTTATGGAAAATAATAACAAAATTTTGTAGGCAAAACTATTATTAATATTTTTTAAGTATTATATATAGATATTGTCAAAATAATACAAAATAATTTAATAAAACTCACATATTTTTGTCTATGAAAAGAATTATGACAATAGTCTCATAATTTAAGAATTGTGATGTAAATTGTTATCGATACATATCAAATGTCAACTGCCAAATTGTTAAATATTGTTTATAAATTACACCGTTATTATATCTTTCATTGGCAAGCAGTCACAATGTCAGAAATAATAGTTTAATCCGATTTAAACAAATGTATAGTAGATAAAATCAGATTTCAATGTCAAAGACACTTGAAAATTATTTTTTTGCAATTTAAAAAAATAATAATTGATGTAAAGCATCTATCTAATCCAGCTAATGGCTAAATATTCATAGAAAGTTCGATTCGTATTCCCAATGTGTCGAATATTTCGATACAGTGAAAGAATCATCACAGAATATATGATTTAGAATATTAGTAAATGGAGGATGCTCTCCGCTGGGCTCCTGCGATTGTATCGCTAGATCTTATGCAGTTCTAAAGCAACTTTATCCTTTCATTAATACAAAAAGTACGCCACATATAAAATTTTAAATTTTGCTTTACTTAATATATGCTCGTCCCACTTTACTTTATACGGCTCCTGTGGGCTCTGCATCGCGTACATATTTAAACCGACTCCAGCGGATGCAGAATAATTTTCTACGCATCATTAAGCTTCATTTTTCGGTTTTATACAGGTTGCAGAAACTTTCCCAGGTATCGTTATTTATGACTTCTGTGGATACTTAAAAAAAAATGCCTATAAAGTAAGATCCAAAATTGGACTCCAAGATGAAAGTGTGAAGTGTATTTTTCAAAGCAAAATTTAGTTTAAAACTAATCGAGAGACGATCGAATCTAGAATTTCTGAAAAAATTAAAATTTTGCGAAACATTCTCGGAATAAATAACGATATATAAAATAAAATAATAAAATAGAATTTTTAACCGCTATTTGAATGTTGCTTTTACATTCCTTAAATATTTCGGAATATTCCAGAATATTTTTGGAATGTTTTTTGGGGATTTTAGAAACCTTTTATGAATATTTCAGGAATATTTAGCGTTAGCTGGGTCTAATTGAAATATAAAAATTCAAATGTATCAATTTCAATCTTTGACCTGGATAAAGTCAAAGATAGATATATATTCACTGAGAATGTTTATCTAGAGAAGATGAAGAAATTATATCGTAACATCGAATGCATGAGAATAACAAGTGGTGAAAAACAGAAAAACAAACGACGAAAGAACGGCCATAATAAAGGAACAAAGAGAATAATATTAAGCTATACATAACGTAAACGTAATATAAAGTGTAAGCAAGCTATTATTAATTGTAGCATAAGTGTATATGTTGAATGGGACAAATGCATCAGTAAGAACGGCCATTTAAGAGGGAAGTAGGAATATTCTATTACATAAATCATTTAAGGAATTTTTTTATAAATACAAATTGTTTCGTCATATTTAATTATTTACTAAAAACATAGCATGAAAGTTGAGATTAATAATGAAAGAGGAACTGTTAGAGTATAAATAACTGCTTTAATCTATGCCTGTATAATAATAATAATATAACTGTACACAATGATTAAAATATTATCACATTCTCAGTTTTAGAAAAAAATATATTTAGACTATACACACTTTATATAATCACGAAAATAACGAAATATTATGTGGTTTAGTGCTAAAAGATCATTCGCTGATACCCTACAAGAAAATACCGAATTCAATTGAATGTATTACTGCGTACATAAATTATATAAAAGCGTAGTATTGCTTGCTTTGCATAAATTATCTTATTCGATAAAATGATTTTAATGATCAAAAGAACATTTTCATAATGTCTTTTATTAATATAGGTTTAAAAAAAAAGACAACCATCTCATTTGTTTTGTAGCTGTAGGCTGTGTTCCAAAATTTACTAGTGTTGAAAATCTATAATTTATGTACACTATATATTTTCAGCATTAGTAGTAAATTTTGGAACACAACCTTAATATAGTAACAATCTTCCTTATATAGCTCTATGAAATCTGTATTACTGATATGCTCTACATTATCAATTTGGAAGAAATAATACCTCTGTCAACATTAAATTACTCTGTATTATCGATTGTCGAATTACACAATATTAGCCACTGCAGATTTTATACAGTTCAATAGATGTCACTGTCGTAATGTCAAAAGAGACAAATATATGGATATCCAAACATTCGCTAGTATAATACATAAAAAAAACATTTTATATATATATATAAAGCAGAAAAATTGGCAGAATATTAAATAAAAACTTGTATTTTTATTATTTCTGAATATTTCATACGTATTTTAGTAAGATTATGTAATAATCTTACGAGATACGTAAAAGTGTTCCTCTCCGATTTTAATAACTTTTAATATTTATGTCGTGTTCTCTAAATCAGAATATAAAGGACACGTATAAAAAAATTGTGTCCCTTATTTTGATCTAAAATGCAATATATTGAAAGTTGATCAAAATCGTAGGACACTTCTATGTTAGTAGGTGCCCTATTTGTGCATTCAGATAAATTGTTACAAGAATAAAAAAGCCAGAATTGTTAGATTCGGAGGAAATTGTTAGCGCGCAACGGCAATAGTATTCTTTTATACTACAGAAAGTATCGAGAAACTTCGAGTCGGTTTTACAACATTTGACAAACAGAAATGTCGAGAGCCGATTCTATAGTTGCCTATACGCGTCATAATGTAGCGTATTATAATAATTTATAACAATTTAAAAATGTGCGTAAAACAGTATTACACCACTGCTGTGCTAATACGAGCATGTTGAACTGCGATTAGTGTCTTTTAATAAAATTGCGATATATACATATAACTAATTTAATAAATAACCCATGAACGTAATTGCGTTTTATAAAATGTGTATATTCTGTTTCGCTTTACAATCCTCTTGTTCTTTCACTTGAATAACGAAGGAATATCGGATAAGCGCAACACTTTGTTATTGGTAAGCGTATATCCTCCCGCTCCTCTGCTCAGATAAAGAAGAAAGCATGGCGAAGCGTGACGTCCCGCCTTTGGCGAGTGTGCAGTAATTCAAGTTTGATTTCAAGTATGACATGTCAATCTTTATTCACTAATAAATTACGTGTTTAGAATTCTCGAGAACTACATTTAACCATCTACTGTACAAATTCGACATACGTTTATAATATATGCTCAATACAAATATGCTCAGTTTTCACAGTATCCGCGAAATAGATCAGGCCTAAGTTGCGCTAATGTAAACGCTACCGGCAAGTACCGATTGCGAAAACACCGCTGGCTTTCATCGAGAAATCGTATAACAAATCACGAAAGAAACGCGCATGGCGATAGCTATCAATATTTCACGTAACTGAGCGTAAATCGACGCGTGCATGAAGTACGCCTTCCATTGCACTTTTAAAGACATCCTAGCAGAGGCAGGAGAAAGGGAGATGGATGCGCGGGGGACAAAAGCGCAACAAAATAGATAAAGGAAATGTTGCAAAAGTATGCGAACAACTTTCGCAGTGAATACACGTGGAAGAACGCAAATATCAATTCCCCCTTTTGCCACAGTCCATCCTTTTATCACCAGCTCTGTTCGTTCCTTCTTTAACTGCTCGACTTGTTCTATCGGCTATCAAGATAAATATACCACTTGTTATATATTGCACGGTTTCAAGTTGGTCCCTTGTCGACTATAAAACAATATGTATGCATTGCTAAAATCCTCGTCTTGTGGCTTCTGTCTGCTCGTAATCTCATCGTTGTAATAATACCATACGTCCGTACGAGGATTCTTCGCATACGCTGTATAATGGCCCGCTGATACACCTAAAATTACATTTGACATGTAACAAAATTCATCAACTTATAATGTACCTCTAAATACATTTCAATTATTTTTGGAAAGATATTTAATTTTAAAATATAAAAAGTATTCAAAGTACAGCATCCATTAAACAAATTTTTAGAGATATTAAAAATTTTTGTTTAAGAAGATGGATGCTAAAATAATGGCCAATAATACAACACGTTTTCATTGTTTTATCCTATTGATGCTCCTGTATTAATAACTACAACAATTTTTTCTATTCAATTCTTTCTATGTTTAAAAACATATATGTACAATAAAACTCTATTTCTGATTTTCTTATAATAAATTCTTTTTAAAATGATAAAATTTAAAAAGAAAATTTTTCTCTTAAATTTACATACCTCCAAAGTGGCATACGCAGGCATAGAGATCATAAAGGTGGCGTCCTACACTTAGACCCACCAAAGGGAATGTGACCTTGTCATCTAACTTCATACTCGCACATTCATAAAACACAAATCTATCACCCAAAATAATGCATTAGCTATCCATGATTAATAAGACATTTGTAACATCAATCTGTAAAGCATTTGTACACAATGAATATTACATACCGTTTAAGATATACAATGAGGAACTTAGGATATCGATGTACCGTAAGCGTTTTTGTGGCACATTGGTTAGATTCACATTTCGGACAAAACCAAGGATTATGTTCATCTAAAGTTTCGCTAAAAAAAAATTATTAAAATGATATTAAATATATGAGGTCAAAAGTCCCGGAACGGCTAATTATCTCAGGTTTATTGTAAAAACGTTTCAACAAAGTTGTAGGATTTAAAAAGATCTCTTTACTGATCTGATATCAGTTTGACATTGAGTGGCGTCACCAATGTCAGATCATTGGAGATTGTTTCTCTTATTTTCATTTTTACGTAAGAATGAAAATAAAAGAAACAACATCTAATCGCCAGAATATCTCTATAGAATCAGTACATTCAGAGTGCGGTTTGCAAATACTGTAAATCTTCACGTCGCATACCACACGTAAAGTCAATAAATCAATTATGATACAAACAAATAAAATTGTTTATATCTTAGAAACAATTGAGTTTTAGACATATGTTCAACTAAGACTTTTTTTACTCAGTATACAATGTATCTATATCATATAAATACTAAATCGTTTTTTAACACCCTATAAAATATTTATGTTTATTTCTCACAAGAGAAAATACCTCTACTAACAAAACTGAAATAACTCATAGAAATCAATTACCTCTGACTAAATGCTTGAAGGCAATCATAAAGGGACAGTGGATGATGCGGCCGTTGCTTACTGACGCTAACGTGATCAATAGGATGTAGAATCTTAGGAACATATTCGGTATAACGAACCGCAAGCGTATCGCCATTCTGTAGCGCAACCATTCCCGTCTCAGGTACACTACATCCCGTACAATGCGCCGTATACATACATCGTGAACAATGATGACCCTATAAGAAAAAATATTTTTGTACATTAATATAACATGTATTAATAATTTAGATTTGTGTTAGAATATTTGAATATATTAATAATTATACAATTTTGACTATTGTTTTGAAACAAATTATTTCAGTAACAATCTTTTTATGTAATTCTTTTTAAGTAATCGTTTTATATAATTCAGTTTATATTGTATCAGTATATTGATTATGACAATCAATCGTACACAATGCACTACAAATTTGTTTTAATTTAGTATGGCTTTAATGCAAAAAGTTATACATTTTTTATATTAAATTATCTCACCTGTCCATCAACGAAATGAATTGTATAGTGTCCTTCATGTGGTACATTCCTCTTGATGATATCATACAAATCCCGTGCGTTCACTCTTGATGGGAGTCGTATCAAATGCGGATAACCAAAAAGCTTTGTACCTTTGCGATTATTCGTCGTTTCGTTTGTCGTATCGTGCCTCAATATCAAAGGTACGTTCAGAATACGTACAGTGGGCCTGGGTCGACCAGTTTGATCTATTTTTGTAAACGATGAGGCTGTCATGTATGTGGAACACATTGGACACATTTGGGGCTCCGTTTGATTTTTGAAATAATTCTGTAAAGTAAAAACTTGGATTTTATTTGAAATGATTTCAATTTGCATAATACTTTTGTATGTTAGCCAAAGCTTTGTTTCTATTAAAACAAGATAAAAATTTGATAAGATAGCCCTCAGATTCAACGGCAGCATCAGATTAGTCTGAATTGAGTTCCAGGTATGACTACCAGGCTTGTGGATTAGACTGAACTTGCGGATTATACGAGATTTCAACTTCACGTTTCCAGTCGCCTCTGCTTTAAAAAAGCGTCCTCAGCATTTTGAAAAACGCAAAGCTATTTCTGGTTCTCGTACGCATCATTATGATGCCGTCCGGCTAGAACGTTTAACAATCTTATCTCAGACCTTCCCGAGGTGAAAATAATGACAATGTATGCCTCGTTTGTACACCCCTTCCACTAGATTGGCACTGCCGTCTTTTCATCATTGGGATGAATGTTCGTTCACTGTCTGCCTCTTGTTAAAGATGACCTTTTTGCAAGTACATGGAAACTACACTTTTGACGCCGGTTTCGAACAGCTTATTAAAAGAGGTTCTCATGGCAAAGATATTCTGGTTTGCTATTGCCTTCCGAAAGATTAAAGTCAAATAAAATTTGATATTTTAGGTGAGCTACAAACCCAGATTTTTAGCACAGAAAGCATACTCTTTATCCCACCAATTAATGACAATTAAAATTGCAATCAAATATGATAAAAATATATCGATTAAATATAAGGATTTAATTTAACAGAAAATTTTCAATACAAAAAATTTTTTGTTATATTTGAACAATATGGTAAACTTAGAGAGAGACCCTCTAATCAAAGTCGTGAAATAAGAATCATAAGTCGGTAACGACATTTTTGAATATTTATATATATATATATATATATATATATATATATATATATAATTGTGAATAGTCGTTCTCATGTAAAATGATATGACTATGGTAGTGCATATAGACGTATTATTTGTTTTAAAAAATGATATGATACTAAAAAAAAAACTAATCGAAATTAGAGATGTTATTTCATGATTCTGATTAAGAGGGTCTCTAGATAAACTCTCACCTCGATGCATGGATCGCACATGATGAAGTTACAGTTGTTTCCGCTGTGCCTCTTCAAATCGCCATCCAATTCCTCAAGACATATCATGCACGGCACTTCCTCGCCCGAGATTGTACATCTTTGGCAAGAATCCATCTCCGTTGGACGGTCCCCACCGCCGTCAGACACCGAAGTATACGCATCGGGAGGTTCCGTCAGTTCAAAGGCGTATATCGATCGATTCGTATCATTGACGTGTCTCAAGAGTGTATTGTCGTCCTTAAATTTAAAACCTTGATGTAGAATCCAACAGAGTGATGTTTCCGCCTAAGTACGATAAGCTACAGCAAGCAAGTAATTCCCGAAACCTACGGTGCAAGGGGAAAATAATATAGTCAAAAAGCAACAACAATAAGAAACCGACAGCGTTGGTGAAATCATAACGAGAGAGAGAGAGAGAGAGAGAGAGAGAGAGAGAGAGAAGATACAGATAGAAAATAAAGAGAAGACTGTGTTGAGCCTGTACGATGAAATGTAGCCCCGTAACTACGTTTTCACGTTACGAGAATGTTCTTCCATAGAATTTCTTTAGGAGGGTAGTATCGGCGATAATCGATCCTAATCGACATACCACCTTCTTAACTCTCCAATTATTTCTTAACAGCCTGATATCTCTCGATTTGTATAAAGCTTGATTAAGCAAAGCGATAATTAAGACCTAGATTCATTCTTACCAGAATTATAATTTAAATAAGGATAGTCACAGACCAATACGAGCCGGTAAATACAGACGTCCGTGCCTATGATAGTGTATATTCCACAGTGTCGTAAACATTGGAATGTTTCCACTCTTACTCTTCAACCGACATACAAGTGTTGATTGTTGACTGTTGCTTGTAACAATACAAGCCTATTTATAGCTGTACTGGCTTGACTATCTTTATTTAGATTTCTTTAACGAGCGCAAGTCAATCTTTATATAAAATTTTTTATCGATAACATAAATTCTTATAAAATAGCGTTGCTACTAAAAGACTTTTATATCTATATATTATACAAATCTATGTACAAATCTATATATTAAACAAAATCATCGATCAATTTATCGTTAGTACTGCGATTTATGTGATACATTTTTGTTAAATATATTTACAAAGCAAGCAATTACAAAAAAACCTTCATTAAAACAAGTTTATATTTTAATAATGTAAGAAAACAAATATGTGTTCGTACCTACCAAAATCTTCGCTATGTGATTCTCTAACACTTCTGCAAGTGCAATATTTGTTACAGAGATATCTTCTTTACCAAGCGTTTTCAACAATTCCTCTTTCAATTTCCCAATTCGAGACTGCTTATTTAAGGAAATAACACACCTCATAGGTTGGTCACCGTTCGCAGGAACATAAGTGACATTCAATTGCCTCTCCATGGCATGAGGTAGCGGTACCGATAAATACATAAAAGGTTCGTATGTAACAGAAATGTGGTTACAAACTGAACACACAACCTACAACATATTTAAATCGTAAATATTCGGTGCATCACAGATAGTATTCTCAAAAACTATCTCAAATTACAACTAAATAAAAACTTATTCTAAATAAAAAAAAAACTGATTGACTTTAAAAACTTCGCTTATAATAATATACATATTATACATTTTATGTAGACAATTATAAATTGTAAAAGTAGATTAAATCCTGCTTCTTTATTTCAAAGCAAGACATAAAATTACTGTGATTTAATATAGGAGATTTTTACAATAAATACCAACGATATTTGATATCAATTCCAACGTATAATCTCCACATATAAGCAAACGATATCAGCAAAGTTCTTACCATGCTCTTAAACTGGCCTTGAAAAGTATCAACAATGATACTTCTATTTGATCGCAAGTGCTTCGCCCAGTGCTTATCCGCCTCAAGCTCATCCTGTGCAGCGATAGCGCCATTTCCATAATTCTGTAGAATCCGCGAGCATTGAGTGCTTTCACTGCCAAGACTATCATGCTTATGATTCTTCTCTTGATCGTCTAATCTCATGCGTTTCACGTTACACTTTTCGAGACCGCTATCGTACTCTATGTCAGAACCAGTTGATGCGGGATCAAGACTACCATTGACTTTCTGGACATTTACCTCCTTTATGCGTTTGATACTAACGCTCTTATTATCAAAATCATGATTCTCCATAAGATTCGAATTATCTAACGGCATCCTGCGGACATTATCCTTAGGAAACTTCTGCGAGTCGTAATGAATTTCATTATTACACTCTTGTTGTGTTACTAAGAAATTGGCATTACTCGTCTTAGCCTCTTTATGGATATCATATAAACTGCCATACTGAGGCACGCTTTTTGACAATTCAATTAACGTGTCTAATCTCAAGGATCGTGTCGAAGTAACTTCATTTGCGCCTTCCTCGTTCACTTTGTTGTGAATGAAGGTGCTCGATCTTGCCTCAATGGTTTCATCTGAATCTAGCGTCTCCTCATCATCTTCACCATTTAACGGTGAATCTCTCGGTGAATTCGTGATACTATCGAGCTCTCCAATTGACGAATCAAACTCTTATAAAACATCAAGAAATGACATTCAAAAGACAACATCTAAAAGATGTAACATTCTACATTGTATAAATTTCCTACCTCTTGGTGAACCAGCCATAGTCACATTTGGACTATTTGGATATTCTGATGACAAACGTTCATACATTTCCAAAAAATCTGAATGATAAATTGAGTTAGCTGTGGCAGTGACAGGGGAAAGGGTCTTTCCATTTGAATTTTCAATAGAATTAAAAGAATTGGCAGTGCTCGTAGATAATGGAACTTGACAATTCTTGGCACACTTTGCCATATTCATTTGTTCGTGGAGGGAATCCAACAGAAGCGCCAGAAATTCTTGACAGTCATGCTATTAAATATGATACAATCTTATACTAAATAATAATTAATAAATAGTTGATTAGAATATATATTAACAATTATACACTTACTTGCCTATAATCCTTGAATTGTGAATGATAAGCACCTAAAGTTTGCTTAAATTCTGTTGGTCTGAGTACGCTATATCTCCCAGACCACATTTTCCCAAGAAGTACACTGAAGTGTGCCATTAGTGACCCAGGTGGAGGCAGTTTCTCTCCTCTCTGCTGTAAATCCAAGAAATGTCGTAGGACAGGAGGAGTCGCGGTCAAACATTGTAATCCAGCTGCCATAAAACAGGTATTACCCAAATTACGAAGTCCACAGACGCCTGCAGGCAGAACAACTACTTCTGAAAATATTTATAAAGGATAAAAATATATCGTGCATCATCATAAGATTTATATTCCAAACATTACGTTATATGCAGACACTCACCCATTGGCGAATCATCGTGGGAATCTCCAGCCTCTGCAAAGATATTGTTAAGTGTTGGTGTACCTGGTGGCAGAAATGGACCGTGTTCTATACCGGTTCCAGAATCACCAATAGGATCGGCACCCATATCTGTGAAATCATTTAATCCGGGTGGTGGAGGAAGAGGAATCGCATAGTCTGATGTTGAACTGTTTGCTTCAGTCCTAAGAAGATGATGCAAGAAGCAATTAAAGATAGGCATTAAGCTGGGCATCCAATGCCTAGTGATATATATTTTATTACTTATTTTTGTTTTTAAGTAAAGAAGTCTTTAATTAATTTATTGTTAATTAAAGATGAAATCAATCAGATATATACAAACAAGACACACACAATTTGTAGAAATCACTATAAAATTTATAAGTAGTAAATCACTAAAAAATCTATTTACATTATGTAAAATCTATTTACATTAATCAAATATTATTTACACAATACATTGTCTGATTTGTAGAAAGTTTAAATTGTACAAGCAATGAATTTTCTAATACAACAAAGACAACATCGAATTGTGATAAAAATAGTTTAAACTGACTGCTATGTCACCCACTATCATTTGCCTAGCTGAAGCAGCTAGCCTATTCACTGAATAATGCAATTGATTGAGTTTAATCTATAAAATCCAATCATGTTCAATCACTTAATGAACAGGATAATGGCTTGGTCAGCTTGAACACTGTCTAGCTTAATATATCACTCGGTGATTATTATTAGGTATGAGCAATGCACAGCCTCTGTTAAATCACGTGATTCTTATTGCGAGATATCTTTACCGTCATGTAAATAATATTTAATAATTATTTATATATTTGCATATTTCAAAAAGATATTGGTATTATTGATACAATTGGACAAATTATTCTCAAATTAGAAAAGATATATTTTTACCATGTATCTTCAATGCCCATATTAACTTCGGACGAAAGAGCCTTATCTTCTTGTAGCGTGAGAGCTTGATCTAAGGAAGAAGTCAAAGGGCTAAGACCAGTTGATTCTAATGCCTCCGATATCTCTGGTACGTCGGGCAAGTGAAAAATTCCAGATGTTCCAATCATTGAAATATTTTCAGCCTCCGTGACATCCACCTTATTGTCCATTCAGATAACAAGCCACAATGTAGTCTAAAATAATAATTACAATTTTAAATCTTACTTGTTTATTATTAATCTTCTGCAAACAAGATGGAAAATCAACATGGATTATATGTAGATATATTTATACTATATATGTATACTCATACTATATTTCATAAATATATAATAATTTAATAAGATTGGTAACAATGCACTCTCCAGTTGCATGAAATCAGCAACATGTGTGCAATATATTGTATTTTAGAAAGTTATAGAAATTCATTTTGCTGGGGTATGTTATACCTCATCTAGTTCATGAAAAATTAATGTTTTATTCCATTGTGCTGTTATACTTTGCTTTAAAAATATATTTTACTACCCTAAAAAATATTGTAATACTTGAAATTTGTATATATAATAATGAAATACAAAAAAACTATTCCAAAATTATTCTATGGGACATTTGTAATAATATTACACTTGAATCACATACATATATGACACAAACACTATTTATTTTTTTTAATTGCCAATCAATTTCAACGACTCATATTTCTAAAAGCAGGGCAATAAAGACATCGTGTAGTTTGTTGCAGTTTGTTGTACAAGGCGGGAAAGAGATTAGCATTCTAACGGAAGTTTTACAGCTAAAATATCAGTACCGCAATTTCGATCGGATTACATTGCTACACCATAACTTACGATTGAGAGACACATTTTCATCGATCTCGCAGATTACATCGGATTTGCTCCTTCCGTATCCTCACGCGGGAAGACTACGAAGGAGCAAACAAAAATTTTGCAAAACACGCCGCTTCCAATCACACAACTCTGATCGTCCTAACCTGATACGCCCTAATTTCGCCCAGATAACGCAAAACGCATCGCACCATATAGGCGAGCAAGGATTATCAATGCAACGTGGATTTTTTTCACGATGGGCGGACGTAATACACGCGCGAAATTGGCGAATACGTTCAATATGGAAGTATAAACGCGAGTTCTCGAAAGTACGATCGAACGGTAGAGCGAGCTGAAAGTTGCTGAAAGTGTCTTGTCGCGATCGCATGTTACAGCTTTACAACGCTGTACATCACGCGAGCGACGTCGTCGTCGGCATCGCCGATCGCTCCTGGATACCACGGTTCAATATATGAGATGAAACGAGATCGTAAAAATCGCAACAAGATTAAAATACTTACACCGTGAGATAAGCGAGCCCCTCGTCCCAAGGATGTCTACACCGCCATTGCAGCGCACAGCGTGATCGGTAGATGCGCGCGAGATGCAACTCCGTCTACGGCGCTTTGGAAAATGGACGTGTTTTCGTATCCCTGATGGCCGAAGAATTTCGAGAGTCTACACAACACTGCCGGAACGATCATGGCGGCCCCGCTTGACGACAAACGGTATCGGCCGGAAGGGAAAGAGACGGCGCCAGAATCGCCAAACATCACATGAAAGTGAAACAGCATTGCAAGCAGGCGCACCGAATCATCAATTGTCATCAATTGCCAACGTATCAAAATGGGAAAACTAAAAAATTACCTGGTACTCTATTCTGTAATTCGTTAAAACAGTAAAGGCTTAAACACAATAGCATAGGCAACAGGGAATAACGAGCCGTCCAATCAGAGCTCTGATTGGACGGCTCATTATTCTGCCTATTGTGTTTAAGCCTTAATGACATCATTGCGCAGTTTTTTAAATATTATAAAATATCTGCGCAACGATGTCGTTACTATCTTAACGAGTTACAGAATATGAGGTCTAGACGGATCATAAGTATCGTAAAAGAAGTAACTGGATAGCAAAAGAAAGATAGTTTAGATATATGAGTGATATATTTGACATAAGAATATAGAAAAAAAGAAAAAGAAAGAGCCAAATAGCGAATTCAAGTAGCTGCATCATGTTGCTGTCTTTTCGTGTAAGTTATTTTATTTGTACGTTTTTGTCATACGACAAACGTGTAACAGAATAGAGAGATCTTCGGATCTCTCTATCCCATAGCCAATCATCAAGCTTGAAAAATTTGTCGTGCGACAAAAACGCATATCCAATGAAATATCACCCCAAGGTTAATTCTACAATGTGCTCTTTGTTTCTTGCTGTTTGTCTCTGTTTGTCTCTTGCCTTTTTGGTCAATAAGACAAGAGACAAACAGCAAAAAACAGAAAACAAAAAGCACATTGTAGAATTAATCTAAAGCCAATATTACATGCATTCGTTTTTTATCGTACGACAAATTTTTCAAACCTGTTGATTGGCTAAAAATAGAAATCCAATCACAATCGAGAAACTATCATTTTTGTATACGAAAATTATTTATATGTGCTGAAGAATATAAGGCTTCAGGGTTGTGCATCTACATATAAATTAGATATTTATTCGCGTCGCATGCTCCAACATGCTCCTACTTCTTCCAACCGTAGCTCCTACTCATTCAAACTCTATGGTAGGATGTCGAAACATGTTGTATGCGACGCGAACAAATCTTATAATATTCTACGTTTAAGAGTAAACAACATAAACTATTGTATAAAGCCTATTCTATAATAGAGTCATAAGTGATAAACCGTTAGAAATTAATCAATCACAATCGATTATTCTTCTCACACTTAACTGTGATTGGCTAATTTCTTACGACTAACGACTTACCTATTGTAGAACAGGCATTAGGGCCATTCCACACAACTTGTATAGCCTCATAAATATATGCATAAAGAAAATTATCCAATCACGGCTGCCTTAGTTTCCACCAAGGATTTAATCCGGTAAGAACCAACCAACTACAGTCGAGCATTCCTCTGTCGTTTGACTATAACAGAGGAATACTCAACTGTAGTTGGTTGGTTCTTACATTCTGATCCGGATTAAACCCTCGGTGGAAACTAGACCATTGACCGTAAAGCAGGAAGCACATAAGACATAAGAAATCCAATCAGAGTTCTTTATTTATTGGAAAGGAAGGAAACGAAGGACTTTGATTGGTACATTTTTTATGCATTATGCAAGAGTCTGTGCTCCCCGTTTAAGACCAGCGTCCCATGAGCAGAAATTTACAGCGGAACGGAAACAGCGAGACCAATTACAATCGCAGAAAAGAAAGCAGATTAATGACTGCGTTATAATTAGTTGCGCTATTTCGTTCCGCTATAAATTTCCACGTCATGGGACGCCAGCCTAAGGCTATGACATCTTAAGATTGTACTTAAGACAGTCTTAAATGTAAAAATCGATTGTGAATATCAACCTGTTTCGCGTCGTGAAGTTGGTATTGAATCTTTTCTTGCACGAGGAAAGATTTCTCGTGCGTACCGCGCTATGTAATCGCACCCTCAGGGTATCGTGTATGCACATGAAATGTAATGTGCACAGATCGATTTCTTTCGCTCAGAAAAATTTATTCTTATATAGCTCGATCAAAATAATAAAATTTACCGCAAATTCGTAAAAATAAAAAAGCGATAAAGAAATCAACAAACATTTTCGCTTTGAAAATAAATCAATTAATTGATTTAGCAACATCAAAATTTGTATTTAAAGCAATTTATATTTAATTTCTGAGATTCGCACTTATTTACTTAAACGTTTTATTAAAGTTTGTGTCTCATTTTTTTTATTATATAGCCATCTTAATTGAACGTCTAGATTCTAGATTATAACGTCAGAAGCGAAAAATACATTAAAAAGATTCTTGCAAAAAATATATTAAAAGAGAAATATTTTTCAATAAAACATTTACCACAGAGCCTACCGAAAAACCTTACACGAATATCTAAACGAATGTCTAAACCGAGGATATTTATGCAAATGCTTAACTGAATATTAATCATCGGATAGTTTTAGCAGTCGATCGTTGTTCGTTAAAAAGGATTGTGATTATAAAGTAAAAAAGTTGAGATTGCTTTGTATATGCAATTTATGAAAAATATTCATTTTATGTAAGATATTCAATATTTTGCAAATAGTAGTATTTACTGATGCCTATACGACGTTGTAGACATACTAGTGAATTTACATAAATAAAGTCATTAATATAATAAAAAATGTAGCGTGATGTAGTGATGCATTCTCTTTTGTTTTTCAGAACATATAATAGTTTATAATACAAAGCATCTCTAGGAGCATTTAATATAATTGTTTTTTTTTGTCTTATAAAACAGAAGAAAATGCGTCACGTCTCGGGAGAGAATTCCGATTACACATATCTTACATGCGCACATCGCTGAGTTATTGCAACTATTATTGCAACTGATAAAATAGATTTGTATGCAGGAGTCTTAAAATTTTTCATGATTGCTCACATTTGTAATAATTGAAGAGAAGAATTAAATACTGTAAAATTAAAAAAGAATAAATTTACGCTCCAACTTTCGCACAGACGCCACTGACTTCTAAGCGTTTATATCTTATTACTAAATTATTACAATATTCATAAACGCAAATGGAGTAGTAAACAATTTCCCACATCAGTACTTAGCAGAGAAGAATCAAGATTCGCAAGGGAAAAAAAATGCATCGCTATATAATTATTAATAATTAGATATGAAGAAAACATTTATATAATACATTTTCTTACTGTGGTATTTTTTACCGGCATTTATTCTTCGCGTCTAGCAAATAATTGACTTTTTCCTCGAGCGAATATAAAGATTACTAAAGTTCATAGTAGTTGGATGTCATATTTTGGTACAGGGTGTTTGAAAAGTAACGATAAATCTTTCGCGTAGGAGCAAAATGGACTAAACTGAGAAGAAAAATCCTCATTTTGTAATTTCCGCGATGGGATTAACGAGTTATTAACTTATGAAAATAGCCAAATTCATCCAGCCTATCGCCAAATGCAAGCGTGTAACAGGATAGGATCGTCCAGAGCGATTTCACAAAGAGCAGTTATATAAAAGTTGAAATCCTTGAATTTCGGATTCTGGAATTCCAATCCTGAACCAAAAAAGATAATCGATTCTAAAGTCTTTTTTTGTTAGGTCAGGCTTTTAGAGTCGACCGTAAATTCTATAACTATTGTTAAAACAAAAGGTAACTAAAGGATGATGTTAACAAAAGGACGAAATGATTCCACATATTCCTCTTTGTAAGCGTAAATCGCACTACACGTCCTAAAGTCGATATTGAAAGGACATCTGTACTTTGTCTCCAAATCACATAAAGCCGACTTACGAACGTCCATTTTTCAAAAGCTACAGTTAGAGTCGACTTTATACTATTAGGGTTATTATCATTTAAAATTATACAAGCAATAAAATGGACTTCATACATAATATTACATTTATTTTTATATATTATAAAAACATATTTAAATTTTAAATATGTTTATTAAATTTCTCCTCCTCTTCTTCTTCTTCAACACTTCCGTCCGTATACCTAACGTATATATATATCTGCACGTGCCTCGTGCCTCCAGTTGTTATTGTTGGTAGAAAGATGAAGAAATCTGTTGGGATACGCAAATCGCGTATGCGTGTATAAATTTATTCCACTACTTTTTCAAAAAACGTCTTCATTTTACAAACAAATTAAATTCTTCCTTGTTTGGACCATTAACAATTCAAAATAGTGTAACATCGATTTCAAAAGATTTTATGAAAAGAAAATAAAAGAAATAAAAGAAAAAACGTATGCCTTTCACCGCCTGAACACGTCGTGTTTTTTTCACGACGACCAAGGCGACGAGAGGCCCTTCCCCGGCTCTTCTGCGCACCTATGATTTCGCGGGTCACTTTCTCGTAAGCCGCTTGAGTCGCACGAACCGTTCTTTAAAGAAAAAAAAGAGTGTGTTAGAGAGAAACAGTAAGAAAAGAAAGAGCAAGCCTAGATAACAGAGAAATAGGTGTATTCCTACAAAATAATTCGTAAATAGATCGCTCGCAAACTTCACGCTGTCGCGGTGCTGACGTCCAACATCAGAAACATGGGCAAAACAACAAACCAAGATGAAGTTTACATGACAACGGTAAGACATTATCGATGATTACACATTATAGAAAATTAATTCATGTGTTATCGCAAGAAACTATTAGAATGTGTCGAATATTAATGCTCAAATTTACGAGTGATGAGAAAAAAAATGAAAATGAAGTCTCTCATATGTGCCAAGTTTTTCATTATAAAGACTTATTTCCACTACCAATCGAGCCGATATCATAGATATTTATATAAATATCTATGACCAATACTGGCTTTTCTTTCAACTTTTATTTAAAAAAAAAAGAAACTGCCGATCTGTATCAATACGCACAATCGACTTTAATGGGGACGAGCCTTTAGATCCTCTGAAATTTTGAGGATTTGACAATAAATTCTGTATTTAGAGAATATGTGTGTGTGTGTGTGTGTGTGTGTGTGTGTGTGTGTGTGTGTGCATGTGTGTGTATAGGAATAATTAACAATTATATTAGTAAGACGACTGCACAGAGTACAATAAAAAGCACCGTATTAAAAAGAGATTAATTTATATTTATCAATATTTCGTAATATTACACGTAATTATACATCGATTTTTCGTTCAGAAAACGCTCATTGTATATGTATATTGTATATATATATATATATATATATTGTTTATATGTATATAAAATCATAAAATCCAATGAACGCCCCTGAACAAAAAAAAAAATATATATATATATATATATGTATAATTATATGTATTATGAAATATTAATAAGTATAAATTAACTCACTTTTTTTTAATTCCCGGTAAAAAATTTATCATGCATAAATATATATAAATATACATAAACGTATATAAATATTCATAAACATAATAATATAATTTTATCTATGTCCCAAATATATCCTTCATATATCCTTCTTTATTTTGTAAACTTACTTTTTAGTATAATAGAAATAATAATATTAATGTGAAAATAATAAAAAGGATAATTTTCATACTATTTGTTTTAAAAAAAAATCAAATTTGAAGAAATGTAAAAAAATTACTTATGTATAATTATATATAAAATTACACATAATTGTGTATGAGCAATTTTTTTTCCAAACTAATTTTTTTTCTAAAACGTACAATGCGAAAATTATCCCTTTAATTATTTTTTTATGCTTTCACATTACTATTATTATTTTTATTATACTTAAAAAGTAATTTTACAAAAAAAAGAGTAAGGATATGATGCTAAGTATGAACATGCTTCATGTATGATTATACATGTTTATGAATATTTATGTACGTTTGTATCTATTCATATATATTTATGCATAAACAATTTTTTATTGGAACAGTTCTCCTTATTATATTCTATGCAGTTACTAAATAATTATTACATTATTGCATTATGCAAACTAATTATTATACGGCCTCGCCTAATTCTCACGTGAAGATTCTGCGTTTTAAAATATTCTTAACTGTAATGTGTTAAAAGTAGCAATTTCTTTAGCTCTAAAAAATTCTTAAACAAAGATCCAATTATTTCATTCGATAAGTCAAAAAATGCAAAAAAGCAAATAGCAGATTGAGTCACTATACATATATATAATAAAAGAATTAAATACGATTTTTAAAAATTAATATTTTATCAACATTAATTCGTGATGTTTATAACGTGCAAATGTTAGACATTTCAAAATGGAATTTGATTTAAGTCGCGATATTCTTCGAATTTAAATTAGTGGCAAATAATATATATTTTCTTGCTTGATTGCTTGCATTTTAGTAAATTATTAGAAATTATGTTATGTGATGCAATTTTAGTAATTTATTAGAACGGAAACAATTTAGTAATTAGCGGAAAGAATGTATCGCATGCCGCTAACTGTTCATCAGTTGATATGAAATATTTCGCTTCCTCTTCCGGAAATAGAATTCCATCGCGGCGTGAAAACGGATTTAAATGATTTGAATTTAAACAAAAGAGTTTATTATGAAAGAAATATATCGTATCATTAATTAGAACGACGAAAATTATTGCGTTAATTTTAATAACAGGTCACAGACTAACGTACATCACTTAAATAAGCAAGACTTTTGGAAAAAAAATTCTAATTACATTCAGAACAGAAGTTACTTTTTTTATAGTAGGAAAATAATTGAAACATCTTTCATTTTCCGTATATAAAAGTTATGCAATGTAATTACTTTGCAGCCTGAACTGATTGAAGCTCATGGTTACATAGCCGAGATCCATCAGATTTGCACAGAAGATGATTATTATTTGACAGTGCATCGTGTACTTCCTAATGATCGAGTACCATCAGTGTCATTAAACGCTGACATCATAAACACCGATGCAACTGTTATGAATAGTGAAGATCATAATTTGTCCATTTCTGCTGAGAGTTATCAACTCTTAGAAACTTCCGGAAGTTGTATCAGTTCCTCTAGATCGCCAGTTATATTAAACCATGGAATTGTATGTAGTTCTGCGGATTGGGTACTCCTAGGTCCACACAAGGCTCTCGGTTAGATTAAACTTATTAATAAATAATTATATATTTTTGTATTTTCTTAATTTTTTAATTTATTTTTGCATTTTTGTTATTTATTTTAGTCGTCTGATACTCTAATAATAAAATAATGAATAGTAATTATTTATCATCAGAATATGATAAATATTTTGGAATTTATTAATGCATTATGTAACTTTTCATTTTGCAGCATATGTTCTTTGTGACAATGGATACGACGTTTGGCTCGCAAACGCTCGTGGAAACACTTACTGCAAATCTCATAAATATTACTCAATCAAAGATAAAAATTTTTGGGATTTTAGGTAATCGAGCGGTTTAAAAATATAATAAACAGATAAAATAATAAAAATAAAAAAAAAATAATAGCATTGTACCTAAAAATAATAAATATTTCTGTTACAGTTGGCATGAGATTGGATATTATGATTTACCAGCAATAATAGATTATATCTTAGAAAAAACTGGTCATTCCAAATTGTATTATATCGGTTACAGTCAGGGTGCAACCACGTTCTATGTTATGGGAAGCGAAAGACCTGAATATAATGATAAGATCAAAGGAATGATAAGTTTGGCACCTGCAGTATTTTTAAAAAATCAAAAAAGTTCAATTTTGAAGTTTCTCGCGTACTTTCAAAATGTATTTGAGGTAATGCAATGTTTTGCTATTATATTTTCTGATTTTTTTACGAAATTATGCCATATTATTCGCCACAAATGTGTTTCAGTGGGGAACTTATATTTGCAACATATATCAATGGTTACCTCGTAATAAATGGCAAAGTTTTATATTGAAGACTTTTTTAAACAACGCGCCTTATCCGATGACAAACGGTTTCTGCAATTTCTGCTTTTATATTATCGCTGGATTCGGTAGCGAACAACTCGATAAATCTATGTTACCTTTAATATTTGGACATTCCCCAGCAGGTTCTTCGGTTAAACAACTCCTTCACTTTGCCCAGTTAATAAACTCCGGTAAATAATTGTTAACAATCTCCATATAAAGGGCCCCGCATTCACGTGTTAATAATGGAAAATAATGATCAAACTAAGTTCCGAAAAAAATGTCAGACATAAGGTTCAATAATGGAGTTTTTGAGTTGCAGGTGTATTAAAGGTGCTCTAATGAACAAAAGTTTTATATTCTGATATACTTTTGTATTTTAATAGCTCAAAAATCATCTATTATTGAGCTTTCTGTCTATAACATATTTTTTTTCACTACATTATAAAACTACATTATACTTATTATATATGAAAGCTAACTTATATTTCATTGAGATCTAATTTTTCATATAATGAGTGCAGGGTCTTGTATTAGTATTACATTATTCTCAAAATTTATAATTGAAAGCGAGTTCCAAATTTACTCAAAGAGTTCTAAAATTCTCCGTATCTTTAAAAAAAGATGTGTGATTAAAAATGATTAAATATAAAAAATTGGAAGATATATCACATATATATATATGACATCGAATATTTTTTACTAAACATAGAGATAGTTCTTTATATATACACACACACACACACATATATATATATATATATATATATATATATATATATAAAATCTATCTCTTTCAGTTTAGAAAGTAAAACATAAAATAATTATGTATGCTGAGACGTTTTATATAATTGTTATTTTAATCTATAATTGTTATTTTCCAGGATCTTTTCATAAATTTGATTATGGCACTAAAACAAACTTGTCTCTCTATGGATCTACACAACCACCTAAATATACTCTTGAAAAAATAAAAGCACCTGTGGCGATCTTTTACAGTGAAAATGACTTTATTAATCATCATATTGTAAGTTCTACTATTTCAAGATATGTTTATTTATTCTGTATATAGTATATATGTATAGTATACATACCCAGCAAATGAGAATGAATTGAAATGGACTAAAATGGATTCAGATTTTCAGAAATACGAATTCATGAATGTTAAAATGAATCTTTTTCAATCCTGAATGCATTTTTATTTATTTATAGGAATGGCATGGAATATATTTCTATGCTTTTCAATCTAAAAAAAATATTATGGTATTTTAATATAATATATAATGTATATTATATATGTACATATATCAGTTTTTCAATCCAGTTAAATATAAAAATAATATTAGCTATATATTTCTGTGCATGATGAATACTACTAAATTAAAAATTCTAAATTGGAAAAAAATGCAATTTTTTAATGCAATTGAATAAAAAAAAGTTTTTCTTTTAAAATGAACCATGAATACTATTCAATTCAAAATTGTTTGTATAAAAGTTTTAAAATAATAACTATAGAATTTCATATAATTATTACTTTAATTTATTTAAACTGTTACATACATAAAAATATTTATATGGAATCCAATCCATTTTTATGGATTTAAAATACGGATTCGGATGGATTGAAAATTTCCAATTCATTTCAATTCATTTTCGTTTGCTGGGTATCATGATCATTTATATTATGTCTCATCTTTTACTTCATAACATTTTCATAATTGTTTCAGAATGTTCAAAAATTGACAGATAATTTACCAAATGTTATACAAATTGAAAAAATAGCATACGAAAAATTCAATCATATCGATTATATCTGGGGCCGCGATGCAAGGACAATCTTATATAACAAAATTGTAACTGTGTTGAAGAAATTTTAATGCATCGAGATCATATTTTAATAAACAATTGTTAATTTTTTATCTATAATTAACAATTAAATAACTCAGGAATATTATTTATTATTAGATTATATTTCATATGTGAACACATAAATCAGTAGAAAAATTATGATTATCTGCAAAAATAGAAATACTATTTTTGTGTCTAATATTCGTATATATTAAATATGTAAAAAATAAAGTATGTTTCAGAATACACATATCCACATTTAGTAGATAGATTATAAACTGCAGATAGAACTTATATATGTTTATAAAAATAAAGAACAAAAGATTTTTGATAAATTTTGTGTATATATATATATATATATATATATATATATATATATATATAAAACAAGATACGAAAATATATCTTGAATATATTCTCAGCAAACGAGAATGGATTAAAATGAATTGAAATGGATTCAGATTTTCAGAAATATTGATTCACGAATGTTAAAAAATAAATGCTTTTCGATCTTGAATGAATTTTTATTCATTTATAGGAATTGCATGGAGTAAGTATATTTCTATGTCTTTCAATCTAAAAATAATATTAGCTTTTTCTGTGCAACACAAACATGTTGTACTGTTCAATTCAAAATTTTGAATAGGAATGCAGTTTTTTCAATCCAATTGCATCCAATTGAATCTAACTGAATCCAATTAAACCCAATTAAATCCAAAAAAAAGTATTTAAAATATGCAGTTAGAAAAAAATTTCAATCCATTCTCGTTTGCTGGGTTAGGAAGGCATCTGCAATCTATTCAAAGTTTGTTTTCTCCCTCTTTCAATATGAGACACGTGTATCTAGACATGATATATCCATTGTGAAAGTAGTCTCAATGTTGTGTAAAATAGAATATCACATATATCAATTTTTATACCTTCTACATACAGTTTTTATTCTATTTTTTCCAACGTGTATATTCGCAGCAAAGACGTAAATACAGACGTCAATAGACATGTCGAGGAAGTTTATATCATGAAAATATTTTTCTAAGAAATAACCTTTACTTATGTTTACTTTATAATTCAAATATATTTATACCTTTTATAATCAGGTGAATAAACTTTATTTTAAAATTATCTTCTATATTAGCAGAAATTTTTTTCAAATACAGTTTCCTTATCATAGATAAGCATTATTATATAATTCAACGATGAAAGTTGTGACTGACTGAAAGGTCATTTCACATTCATTTTATGTGTTACACTTATTCCTTGCAGATAACTGTTGTCATGGCTTTAAGATTTGCCAGTAATCTATCTTTTATGTTTACTGAGGTTCCTAGTATTATTGACAGATATCAATTGGCTAAGCAAGCTGGATTTAAAGCAGTTGAAAGTGGATTTCCATTTGGTTTCTCTGTTCAACAAGTTGCCACAGCTAAAAAGAAAGCTAATGTTGACCAAGTACTTTTGAATGTATTCACAGGTATGTTGTGTTTATGTTACAACATTACAAAGATAATTTCATTAATTTTATACCGAATTCAGTCACTTGTATTACACTAGATCACTACAGGACATAGTTGCACAAAAGTTGCAGCAACACTGCATATTACAGATTTTACTGCGATATTGCTGCAAATTCTGTGCTGTATGGGCAGTACATACTAAAAACTGCTTTACATGAAATTAACAAAGTTAAATATAAAAGTATATTTTAAACGATTAACTATCTACTAATGATATTGTCACATTATTTAAGAAAATATATATGTATCATTTCATTGTCAAAATTGATTATATTATATCACTGCATTGAGATATTTTATATAAAGCAGCTTTTAATATGCACTCTAATGTAGTTCGAGTGATCAAATTCATCATTAATTTCAACATTGTCTTAACAGGTGATGTCACAAAAGGAGAAGTAGGTTTTGCTGCCATTCCAGGTGAAGAAGAAAATTTCAAAAAAAGTATCGAGAAAACAATAGAATATGCAAATGCTTTGAACTGTAAAATGTCAGTATAACGATAAATTGTAAATGTACAAATTCGATTGAGAATTTAATTTTTGTAATGTGTGTGTGAGAGAGAGAGAGAGAGAGAGAGAGAGAGAGAGAGAGAGAGAGAGAGAGAGAATGTTACATAATCATAACAAATTTCGTGTTACATAATCATAACAACAAATTTTATTCTTGATAGAATTCATGTAATGTCAGGAAAAGTGGAGGCTCCCACTGCTGCTAATGATATGGTTTATGAAAAAAATCTATTGTATGCTATTGAAAAATGTCAAAAAGAAGACATTGTTGTTGTCATTGAACCAATTAATAATTATAGCGTACCAAATTACTACATGAATAATTTTCAGAAAGGTATATGAATTCGTATTGTCTACCAGTTGTAGTACTTCCTCATAATGAATCATTAGAGTAATTTTGTTATATTTTTATCATAGGTTTAGATTTGGTGAAAAAAATAAACAATGCACACTTCAAGCTGTTGATGGATATTTTTCATTTACAACATTGTTGTGGTAATATTACAAAATTTATTCAAGATTTTTTACCTTACATAGGTTAGTAACTTTACATTATATTAATTTTTATTGTTAGATTCTCTTTGTATAATTTTATTGTATTTTTATAATGTATTTCGTTTGAAAATAATTTTTTATTAATTATATATGTGCATATTTTATTTATTCAAGCAGATCTAATTTATATAATTTAATCTTAATATATCTACATAAATAATACAATTTATTTCAATGATATTCATATTATTCAAATAAAAAAAAGTATATATTTAATCAGTATATTACTTTTATAGGTCATATTCAAGTAGCTCAAGTTCCTGATAGACATGAACCAGATACTCCAGGAGAGATTGATTATAAATATATCTTGTCTTTATTAGAAACAACTGGTTATACTGGCTATGTTGGTCTGGAATATCGGCCGAAATCATTAACAGTGGAAGGGTTAAATTGGATTAAAAGATACGGTTATACTTTATAAATGGGTATTCATATATATATATATGTTATATATAAATATGTATATATAAATATGTATAAATAGTATATGATTTATATATTCTTAAACAAAAAATATATATTTTCATATGAAATAAAAAAACATTGCTATAATTTTACAAAAATGTAAATATATATTTCCGAATGAATAGGTTTTTAATTAGCAGTAATTAGTAAATAATTTTCAATAAATCTATTAATATAAATTTTTTTATATTAATTGAAATGTGTAAGAAATACATAATTAACATATTTATAATAAGTAAATATTATTGTTCACAATTGTTTCACAATTTGCATGTATAATTAAGCTTTTAATAATTATATGTAATAATAATGTAATTATAAGGTTGAATATATACGCATAGATATTATTCATATATTTCGTACTAGTATAAACATAAATAATTTCTTAAAGAACATATACATAAACAAAGATGGCAGTTCAATATAAGTATATACACAAATTCTTACGTCTGAAATTCATATAATAAATTATACAACCAATTGCATAATTTATATTTTCTAAATTTGTCTAAATATAAAAATGATATTCTTAAAATTAATATACAAACAATGACCAAAAGTATTTATATAAGTACAAGCATCGTCTCATTATTTTATATATGTTATTATATATGTTTTTATATATGTTATTATGCAACTAATACTTTATTATAAATTTAAAAAATCGATTGCACTTAATTATAGATTACAATGTGGAATTTGTATTAAGTATCTATTTAAAAAAATAATAAGATAATTCTTATCATATATATTAAAAAAATTTTATTATATATGAAATTCATATTTTTGCAAATATTATTCTTATATTATATTTTATGAATCATTCCGAGACTCAGCTCTGATTATAATATACAGAATATTTCCTGTAACTTGATTATTTAAAATGTCTCCGTTGTTTTTGATGATATGCGAAAATACCACAGAGAATTTTGTTCGATTCGAAAGAGCACGTCCTTGATGATAAGCAAAAAATTTTTCTTATTTTTAAGACTTCGTCACCTCTATTTTCTTAAATGGAAATGTATGATTTTTTTTATACAATATAGTATTCCTTTAATTATTCTGCATATAAAAATATTAAGGTAATGATATAAAAAACAAATAGTTTACGAGATATTTTATTCTGGCATATATTGACCTAAGATATTAAATAACTCGTAAACTATTAATTTTTTGATAATCATATCTTAATACTTTTATATGCAGAATAATTAGAGGAATCATATTATGTAAAAAAAATCGTACAATTCCATTTAAAAAAGTGAAGATGATCTTGAAGTCTCAAAAAATATGATCTTTGATTCTCAAGAAAAATTTTTTGCTTATCATAACATGTGTCCCTTCGAATCGAAAATTCCCTATAGTATTTTATTCTCTATCACCAAAAACAATGGAGATATTTTAAATGATCAAGTTAAAGGAAGCACCCTGTATATAATTCTATTCAGCTTAACTTAATGTAAAAGTATATTATAAAATATAATGTAAAAACATTATATATATATATATATATATATATATATATATAATGAAATTGCAAGTTGTGCATAAAAATCTTAATAACAAATTACTAAAAATTTAGAATCATCCTATTTAT
Source organism: Acromyrmex echinatior (assembly GCF_024713525.1). Taxonomy (NCBI): domain Eukaryota; kingdom Metazoa; phylum Arthropoda; class Insecta; order Hymenoptera; family Formicidae; genus Acromyrmex; species Acromyrmex echinatior. The sequence continues at coordinate 14,146,840 of NC_141853.1, read as the reverse complement.
TTTTTACAATAAAATATGGACGAAATTTTATTCGCAATTTTTATCATTTTTATTTTGTTCATTACATGTATATGTGCCTACGTTTCGATAAAGAATATTGTTACTGCAATATTCTCTGAATTAAACTGCAATAACTCTTCATCATTTTATAATATAATTTGTAATCTACACATTCAATCAATTACAAATTTATAGTAACATTGATATTATACATTACGCTACTGAGTAATTTAATTATATGTGAAACATTATGGTTAAAATTACAAGTAATTATAACAATATTTTTAATAATGAATTCGTGTATATATTACAATATATATATATATATATATATATATATATATATAATACAGTTAATATTCAAAGATGTGGAATAAATTGCAATGTTAAAAATATTTGCGTTGACTGCAATAACAATTCAGTGTGAATTTCCTTTACAACAATAGTACCTATATAAAATAGCCTTAAACACACAATGCCGAAAATTAAAACATAAGAAAGCATCAAATATAAATTTATATTCTGGATTACAATCGTTTGGATTACCATAAAGTAAAATTACTTTAAAGTTAATTATGGGAAGGCGTACAGATTTGTCGGTGTTATTCAGACAGATTCTGAGACATCCATTAGTGGTTGGTCGACATCAACAGAAGGACCTATCACAGCAGTGCTGTAAAATATTTTGAATAATATATTTTATAAGAAATTTCAAAACTCTTGATAGCAATACAGGACATGAAAATCTTATTTATAACAAAAATAAAATACAACAAAAGCTGTCAATCACAATACTGCACAAAAAACAAAGATCAATGCTTCATATAGCTTTATCAAATGTTATTATAAACACAATCATAAAAATGTTAATTTGCCATTCATCCATCCACATCCAAAGACGAAGATATGTTAGATAGATCAAATACAGATATAATATAGAATAAAAAAGAATAACGTTCATTTTGACTTTATATACACATATTCATGCAAGCTTGATATTGTAATATTCAATCGGGATTACAGACAATATTACCCAGTGCCAAGAGCCAAAATTGTAGCTTCTTGTACCAATGTCATTTGATCAATGGTGGACCTGTGATCAATCAAAAATTCACTAGAATGAATTATATAAAAAAAAGATATTGTATTATATTTACCTATACATGATATGTATGATCATATATATATACACACACACATAGCGTAAATAAAATTTAAATTACACGTTCAATTAACTTGAAATGAACAAATATTTGAAACATGTATACTATGTAAGATAAAAAAGTCATGAAAAAATATGAAAACAAGACATCAATTTATTTCAGTCGGATCAAAGGAATAATCTAATACATATATTTTTTAAATCTGTTTTATTGTTATTTTTTATATTTTTTAATACATATTAAAATAATAAGGAAAATTGTTTTATTTGACAAGTTAATATGGACTCAAACAAGTTCTTTTGTTAATTTGATTTTAAATTATTACGAGGAAAAATTAAAGCAATAAAATAACGATTTCAGAATTAGTTTGTTGTGGAAGCAGGAGCAGTCAGCAAAAGAATGTTTAGTATTTATTAGTAGTAAAATCGGAAACTTACTGTAATTTCGTAGCATGTATTGATGTATTTTATCTTATTTATATATTTATATGATAAAACTTCATACAATGCATTTGCAAAATGTAAAAACCTAAAAGATGCATGTTGTATAAGTTGAATGTCAATAAATATGTTCAGTCAGGATATTTCTGTAAATGATACTGTGTAAATTATACTTTTATATTTCTTAATATTGTTATATATTTCATGTATTGATAAGCACTGTCAATGGATAGGAATATTCTGTAAATGTGGGATAAGATAAAGAATAATTATAAATAAAATTTTATTTCTATGAAGAAATTGGTTTTTTACAGATGATTTTAGATATATTTCCTATTCTACTATAAATATAAATGTTTGTTTTTTAGCAACAAAAAATATTTGAATTAACTATTGGAATGTATATATCATTGTTCATTATTAACAAAGTGCATAATAATATGTACTTATTTATAATACAATACATAATATGAATTTCATTTCATAACAATTAAAATATCTAGATACATCAATTTATTTATATTGTGAGAACATACTATGCCAAGTCCTCCGAATAAACAAGACATCCAACTCATGATCTTAATTTTAATTCTCTGATCTATTTGAATTCAAGATTTCTTTTTCATAAAAAATATTGAGATTATCATTTATAATAACCTTCCAATTCTGAATGTTATATATTTCTTATATATTTCTAGTTTTAAATAAAAATTCTGTTCCAAAATATAACTGAAAAATATTACTTTATCAATTTATCTATAGATAAGAAATTCAATTTACAATTATTTTTAACTCAATAATTATTAACGCCTCAATATTTTTGAATTTAAGAAAAATCGATTCCAAATTTGTTAGAGAACCTGTTATTAAAATCAGTTATGAATCATGAGAGGAGGCACTTCACTTTAGTTGCGATAGATTTTATACAACTACATGTACTATTAAATAATAACAAATATCTGCATAAATATAATCTGCATAAATATAATTTGTAAGGAATGATTGCTATATAAAGTGGCGGTTGAACACTATCAAATTGAATAAAATTGTCTTGATCTAAGAATCAAACCTATAAAGTACCTGATTTACATAGGGAGATGGGGAGTCAAATTCAGTTTCATCACCCCACTGTTGGGTGCTGGGGCCCAACAGAGTATGAGTATCTTCATTGCACAGCCGCTCGGGAAAGTTTACCCCGTCTCCAAAGCTGCAAGCCATACCCTACCTTCTACTCGATGTTATCCCATGTCTACAATCCTTATGGCGTAACTATCTATCATATTTTCCTTTTTTTATTTTTTTTCGTTAATTCAATTTTACTTATCTAACCGATTAAATGAGGAAAAATCGTAAAGGAAGTAAAAACAAGGTACTTCTTTTAAAGAAGGAATAACTATACATAGTTACACCACTTTTATACTACAAGTACAGTTTATAAGAACCAGATGCACAATACCTCACGTAATTATTATAACAATTTTACGCAAATTAGTCTTCAACTAAAATTTATAATGTAACATAAGACATGCAATTTTACCACAAAAATCTTAAACGCTTTTATATAAACACATTATTATTATATATTTAAAAATATATTACATTTAAATCTTTCAATATACATTCTGTAACAAGTAGATATTTATCTGTAAATGAGATATTAAAATATAATTAATAAATATATTTTTAGAGAAGACTGCAAAAACTTTAAAAATTATTTTTTTTTGTTTTTTAATATTGTAATATCCTTTTCCTTCGATATACATTTCAATAAAAAAACAAAAAAATAGAAAAATCGATTGGCAGTTATAGATATATGCAAATTGTGAATTGTGTCAATGCTATCAAACATAATTGTAATTGCAAAGAATACCTTCTCACTCAGAAGCAGAATAAATAAAAGTTTGATTTTATAGACTTCGCAGACAAATTGTATAAAAAACTCAAGTTACGAAATGATTGGGGAAAAGTAATAGCGATAGAAGTGATAGTCAGCGTCAAACAAAAAGATACAAATGCGTTGCATGCAGCCTGGAAGCACTTAAAGGTCTTATCATTACTCTGGAACTCTATAAAAGAATAAAGGAAAAGGTATACAAAAATATAAATATAAAGGCAAGAAAATATTTTGAATAGGTTAAGAACATCAGAACAAAATAGCAAAACTTTTGAAAATCTCTTTAAAAGCAAACTGTTGAAAGTTTTTTCCCCAAATTTGTTTTCAAAACTTATATTTAAAGCACATTTACTTGTTAAGCACATCTTTATCGAAAAAAAAAAAACACCGAGTTCCACAGTAAAGAGTCAAAGTAATTAATATTGCATTTTTGTTTAAAGCTTTTATAATGCTGACCTGTTCTGAGTACTGCCCATGGAGTCATAAGTATTGGGTGTGCCCTGGTGTTGCGATCTTACTGGGTAGACGACACCATTTCCCAGACTAGAACACATCCAATGCAATCACTCCAATTTAAAAAATTGAATTTGCTTTTGTCGGTCATAAAAGTGCAAATATAGTGCTCATAAGAATGATTTGTAAGTGCGGGAGTTGCATACTAACTAACAGTGCACCAAAATGAAAAATTTTTATATTCATATTTCTAAAAAAAAAACTTTGCATCGAAAAACAGGAAGAATTTATATACAGGACAAAGATGGAAAACAGTAAAATTTCAACTTATGTAACAATCTATCTGCATCCTGTTCTGATTTAATATAAAACATAAAAAATATCATACAACATATTTCTCTTTGTATAATTATTATAACACAGAGATATAATAAAGTAATACATGTATATCTTTTTATTATAATAATAGATGGAAATTCTTCAAAACTTTTTATAGAAAAAACAAAAGAATAACGGATATATAATATTCTCACACACATAATTTCGGAGCATTCTCCATATAATTAGATAGAAATATATATAGAAAAATACTAATAAAAAATTGTATCACATAAAACATGCGATTATTTTGTTTCTTTGAAGGAAAATAAACTTTGAAAAAATCAGAATTGCTCACACTTTATATTCAAGGCCCTGCAGTACTTATGTTACCGTATTTCAAATTTCGTTTAAGTATGCCAAACCGCATAGTTGTTTTTTTATAAAGATTATGATAGGCGGTATACTAGAAGCATACAAATTGATATAATAGTTGAGTTATTATGTATTGTGCAATTGGTTCCCACTTCGTAAATTATACAATTTTATCGCGTATAAAGTATTGAAGAAATGAAAAGCACATACCTACTAAATATGGGTAGAAACCAAAGTCGCGGATTGTCACCGAATACTTCCTGAAAATTATTGTATTTTCCCAGACTAAATCCATCTTTATCCTTTCCTGTCCGAAACATAGGTGCTCTAAAGGCCTCTATAAACAGTTACATGGTACTGATTAAAAATTATATATTAAATATTGTAATAGTAAAATGGAAATATATATATGCAATAAGTACCTAGCGTCGATCTATTATGAATAACGAGATAGCAATGATAGAAGAAAAGGGAGATAAGACTGACTGCAAACATCAATGCAACGAAAAAAAGAAATAGCAGGTGAAATCTACCCATTCCATCTAGTTCACCCTATAAAGGAAAAATTTATATTAATTATAAAATGCAAATTATACACACACACACACACACACACACACACACACACACACACACACACACACACACACACATTACATTTTAGCATTATATAGGATGAGTCATTTTAATCGAACCAGGCAAACATAAGATAATATCATTTGTTCGACCTTGGATAGTCGTTTGAAAGTCATGTGAAAGTTACCTTCAATTTTTAAAACGAAAATTCCCATTTAAGGTGACCTTCACGTGACTTTCAAACGACTATCCAAGGTCAAACTAACTGTACCATCTTATGTCCCCTTCTAAACCATACAACTTTTGTCTGAAACATTTTTCCGTATCTTCCATATTTGTCGAGATATTTGCTTGGTTCGATTAAAATGACTCACCCTGTATAATCTGAATAAATCATATTATTATATTATTATATCATTATTAATTTATTAGAAAAGAAAAAATCTACTCACTTGCCAAAATTGTATAAAGTATTGCAAAGATGTAGCGGTAAGAAACAAACAATAGAGAAGTCCGTATGCCAGAAACAGTATGAAAAATTTATAATTGTGGAAGCCTACGCAATTGTTCACCCATGGACAATGATGATCCATTTTTAAGACACAAGTGCCACACACGCTACAGTGATGTGCTCTATCAGGTTTTATTAACTGACACTTTTCGCAGAATCGCATAGCTAAAGAAAGAATATTATCAACATTTATACATACAAGAAATTCAACAATTTTTTATGTCATTTATAATTTAAATATTACCTCCTTTTATGGTGCGATTAGTAACTGGAAGATCTTGTGCAAATCTTTCCAAAATTTGTCTCTGCGTTTCTTCAGTTTCAGCCTGTTGCAATTTCTCCATTTCAACATCAGGTATTTTAAACTAGAAGGGTTAAGAAAATGTGTAAGTACAGATTATTTATATTGTATTGTATTGTAATCACAAATAATTATTTTTATTTGTAACAGACAATTTACCTTATCTGGCACGGGTATTAAATTTGTGTACATTGTTTGCCAATACGACCACAAAAACATCAGAATCAGGATGTGGAAGAAAAGCAGATAGAAAACTGTAACATATATAGATAATAAAAGTGTTATATATATATATATGCAATATGGCTACTTTCCAAAATCAGAATTAACTTCAATAAACAGAAATGACATTAAGAGTTATAATTATAGAAATAATAAAACAGAGACAAAAAAGTATTAAATTGTAAAAGAAAATAAAGTTAATATATAAAGTAATACATGATACAAACCTTTTTGAACATAATTATCTATCGTATCTGAAACAAATACATTACAATGTTAGTATAAAGCTTTCAAGAGTAGATTTTTATTTTGCAACTATGCAGTTTAACTATGAACATGTATACATATATATATATATATATATATATATATATATATATATATATATATATACAGGGTTGGCCATATTCGACGGAAAGATGTTTTTTTTTCAATCATTTGGGGGAAAAAAACACATTTTTTGCTGTTCATTTTAAAAATCATTTAATAGGGTTCAAGGAAATTTGCCAGATCTTTTCGTCGAATATGGTCAACCCTATATATGTGTGTATGTATCTATACATATATTGTATATACTAGCATGATTGCAAAATAAGACTTCTACTTGTGAAATAGTTCTCTTTTTAAGTTTATTACATATATACATAAACATCAAATGGAAATTTTTTGCATATCGTACAGATTACATAAAAAAATGTCATAAAAAGGTTAACACTATTAAGATTAAGATTTAATGTCAATAAGAGAGATTAAGATCTACATGCCAAGAAATAAAGAAAATTCAAATTGTTTAGAATCGTCGGTAAGCAAAATACAAAGAAACGTAATTAGAAGATGATATCTCGAAAGCGCGCGTTTTTAACGATATGACGCAAGCTAAAGCGGCATGACGAAGTTGGCGAAGACGTTGGCAACTCGAAGCGAAACCGGTGGCGAGACAAAACGGAAAGCTACGAGAATATCGTAAGTCCGGGTACTCACAGTAGCACAATTGCACTACGTAGGCATAATAAGACCAGGCAACGATCGTTAAGATAAAGATCACTGGCAACCACTTGATGGCCTTGAGGCACCACCAGCACGAGCCGTTTTGCTTGCCCATATCTGTTCACCGAATCGACGGCGTGCGTAAGATTGCGTGCCCACCGATCGCGGGCCTCATCAACAACGCGTTAATCCTCGGTCCGCTGAAACGCAGCGGCATCGCAGCACTGCACTCCGGGGCTCCGACGAATCGGCCGTTTGATTCTACCGGTTCTACCTCAGCGGACTCCGTGTAGAACGTGCGACTGCGGCCGAGCGCGAAGAGTGCGAGAACACATCATTGCGCAAGCGAAGCCTGCCCGCGTTATCGCGGCATCACACCCTCTTCCGAGATCAGTACACTGCAGACCAACACCGACGTCACCGACGTAACCACCGCCGCGACGGACGTTCGGAATCTTATTTTGGACTGGCAACTGCTTTGCACACCGCACGCAACGTGCACCATCTCATTCCGACGCTCTTAATGACAGTCGCTCCGTTTCACCGTTCACGTCCACCAGGATCGCCACTCAGCTTGAGAGAGTTGACACTGTTGACAGCTGCCGACCATGGATGAAGCGAGTGTGTTCATTAGGCATTCCTGCAAACGTCTACAAAAATTTTCGCTTACAATTAGTAACAAATCTCTTTCATCATTTAGATACACGCGTCTTTTCTAAGCTTGTCTTTCCCCTTTTTCTCATTGACGACAATTATATTTCCCTTTTATTTTTAATACAAACATTTAACGCAATGTTAGAAAGAACACACTTGAAAGTCTTCCCCATATTGGGCGACACGGGATTTGCAGTAAAAAAAAAGCGCAGCTAATCGCAGGCAAAAACTTTGGACAAAATTGATCATTAGCGCAAAACTTAACCTAGATTGATCGCCAGTTCTTGTTTGGATATATTTCGATCTCTGAAATACTTGTAGAAATCATAAAGACAGACTTAATAAATTTTTACAACAATTCAATAAGATGTAACTTTTTTAGAACATTACGATTGGCGACACTGATCAAGTTGTCAAGGAAACCGCAGATTTCAAATGATTTCAAATCCTTCTAATGGCCACTAACGTTAACGTGGACAAAGTTTTTCGCGTAAACAATAATTTATGTCACTTTTCAAGAAATGGAGCGTATCTAGCGATAGCATTTCAAGCGAATCTGCTGATAAAAGATGCACAGACTCTCGATACCTGTCGATCGTTTGTATTCGTGGATCTGATACAGGTTAGTTTTGTATTGATAAGAGAAATGGTTCAATTAAATCTTCGTTATTTTTGATTGTATAGATTGATATCTATGCTTTTATCTTTGTTACTTTACAGTATATGGAGTGGTCTTCAAATAGCGAATATATTCTTTGTGCGAATATAAAAAGAGCTATCGTTCAGGTATATTCGCTACACTATCCCCAGTGGAAATGTAAACTTACCGAGGGTAGTGCAGGTTTGCAAGGTGTTACCTGGTCTCCAGATAGTAAACACATTTTTACCATAGCAGATTTTAATGTAAGTGCAAGATTTTATTGTAAGAAAATACATCTGACTTATGCGCTAATGTAAAACAAAAGATATTTACAGATTCAACTGTCTATTTGGAACTTGGAAGAGCAAACGGTATCGTACATACAAAATATAAAATCATCTTCCTTTGACAAATTACATTTTAGTCCCAATGGTGAGAGATTAGCAGTAATAGTTACAGAAGTAGATCAAGATACAGTAGAAATTTATAAAACTCAGAACTGGAAAATAAGTCGAGTAAGTACAACCAACTGAAACAATACATAAATTAAACGACATGGATCTTTTTTTATAGATTACTTGAAATCTATATTTCATACAAGTATTTTATACAAGATTATTTTCATAGTTTTATAAAAATATTGAAGCAATTGAAGTAAAAATCTAAAATTCTTCTAAAAATTATAACGATGATAGTTCTATATTGTGTATCTTAACAGAATGATCGTTACTACAACTTGCTAGTTGCAAGTTATTATATGAGTGATTAGTAGGTCGAAACATGAGTCTTTTTACAGTTAAATGATGAGCTTGAGAAGTATCGTACTCCAATAATTTTGACCATACGCTCTCTAACTCTATATTGATTCTTTGAATCTCTATGTGTCCTGCCTCATATCCGATAGCCAGAAGATAAAAATCTCGTGTAATATGACTTGGCGCAAAACATAACGCTGTAACTGATTGATTTTTCATATCCAGAATTATCTTTGGTACAATATTATTTTCTATTGTTTTTATGGACCATATAGCGATTTTTCCGTCTCTGGATCCAGTCGCGAAATAATTCGAGTCTTGCGTCCAAGCGCAGCACCAGATTATTCGCGAATGAGGATTGTCTTTCTTCAAACTAGCTGCAATTAATTTGTAACTTGTATTGGTAGCTTTAAATAATGACCATCTTCTGTCTCTGGATACAGACAATAAATATTTGTCATCTGGAGAGAATTCCATTTGCGTCACAGTCAACTGATGATAGCTTAATTGTTGAACTTGTGACCAGGTGTTTGTATCCCATAATAAGATTGCCGAGTGTTCTTGAGTAGTTGATTTGCATGCTGTAGCTAGCAATTGTCCGTCGTGTTTCGCTGCTATACAGAATATTTCATAGCCATGTCCATAAAGCTTATTCGTTTCTGGCCAAAGTGTATTTTGCATTAATTCCTCTTCTGTAGGTGGTTCGTATGAATTTTTCGTTGTTAAATTTTTTGTATTTTCATCATTGTTCCCACAGTACGTGGCTTTATTTGTTAATCCCAGAGATGGTACAGCAGCACTGTGGGCCTTTAAAAATTTGAAATCATCGATATTCGCCAGCAATTTCAATTTATCCCTAAATGTAGACGTGGCCATGAAAATGCGCACCACTTTCTCATCCGCTCCAGAAACATATGTATGCGGTGATAATATAGTTAAACAAGTCATGTTGTATCCATGTATCTGAGGACGCGCAATCTCATGCCATAATTCTTCAAGATCATCATCTTTCCATGGTGCATGAATTCTTGTAGTTTGGTCAACACTGGCTGTGATGAGAAATCTGTAAACAGTATTATAATATATCATATGTATTTATTCCTCCCTCCCCCTCCCCTCCCTCTCTTTCTCTGTCTCGTGTTTTTTTTTGTGGTTCTAAACTTTATCTATTCTCATCTAAAATACTCGATATAATTTCCACGTATTTCCATACTCCTAATTAAAATATAATGATTCATTAAAAAAACAGGATAATTGTATAAAAAAAAATTGAAATGATCAAAATCTAAATTTTTTCTAAATGTAAATTTAAAAATTTATATTAATTTAGAAATATTTTTTCCAAGTATTAAATACACATACACAGAAAAAATACAAAAATTCAATTTAAAATTAAAAAAATGAAACAAATTTATTCGAAATAATATAATATATAACAATAATGTAAAGTTCAAAATTTCTAAATGTTGCACCTATGTTGTTATTTACAAATTACTGAATGTTCAAGAATTAAAATCATATACAAGACTTTCATTCCACATCTAAGATTTATACAAACCTTCCTTTCGGTTCCCAACATAAATCGACTACTTCAGCAAAATGTCCACCAGGCGCAGGACGTGGAAACCACTTATTCATTTCTTGAGAATATTTCCAGATATGAAAAGTACCCTGGTAACCATGTGCCAATATATGTAATCCATCTGGGTCAAATTTACAGCCATAGAAACCTAAAGAATTGCCACCAACTTCTCCGACACGTACTGTCTCTGTCCACATTCCATCCATTATCTCAGTTGGTTCCCATATTATCATAGTTTTATCCATTGAAGAGGATAGCAATTTCATTGTTTGATGGCTATCTGTTTTCATAGGCTGCCAGTGCAGACCATAAATCCAGCTTTCATGACCACAGAGTACTGATTCCAGAGTAATATCATATTGCCTATCATTTACTACAAAAGTATTACTTTCTTGTCTGAGTTCATCGCTTGAAAATTCTTCGACGCCAATTTTTTCACTAATTTTCCATAATCGTATCATGTTATCTTTTGAGCCTGTTGCAAGGAAAAGATTTCCATCATCATTCTGAATAAAATCCATACACATTACCCAATCTTCATGCCCGACTAAACGCTGGACATTTACAAAAGATTGTTCCAAATCAGATTCTGCATCAAATTTTGCATACAGCAAGATAGAAGCATCCTCTAATGCTACAGCCAAGAGGGGACATTTGTTTAGTAAATACATCAGGCGACAATATATTGGTAACTTTCTTCCGAAAATTAGAGACTGAATCTGCTTAACATCAGCATTTTCCTCTCTCAACCATAGTTTGACATTGCCGCAGACTGAACCTGTGCATATTAACAGCTTCGCCAATGTAGTAGACGAAGTATTATCTACCATTTGGAGAGAATCTGCGAAGACAACTGTGCCTTCTACATTCAACACCGAAGTACATTGAAACGTACTTTGACCTTTACTCCAAATAATCACAGTACCATCTACAGAACCTGACAACAATTCCGATTCCGGTGCACCGTTTCCTGGCTTTATCCAGTGTACTGTGTTGACATGGTCACGATGCCGGTGCAATGTATGTGTTACATGACCGATGTTCGCACGTGGCTCGTATATAGCGATTGCATTTCGGGTTCCGAAGCAAAGTAATCCATTGATGCCCCAATCAGCGCAATGAGGAACACGGTTGCACGAACAAGCAGTGTAACATGTCATGTTGTGGAGGTTGTAGAAAAAAATGGATCGTTACGAGGACCTTTCAAACGTTCACGCGGTCAGATGGTAGCAGCCATTTTTTTACATGTATGCACAACAAGAATAGAACTATCATTTCATCCTTGTTTAACAGTCTGTGAACGACAAGGATGTATAAATGACGCATCGTGCGCTTAATAACAGTTTACAGCATGTAGTTGAACAGTCTTCTCTCCATGTCTTTTGTATATCTCTCGCATTCTTCAATGCGAAAAATATAACTTGAGTAAAAAATAAAATTAAAAATATACAGTTATAAAGGATTTCAACAATTGGCGATTGTTCGAAAATAGACTTTGCTACCGTCGGTAAAAGAAGTTAGCATTGAAAACTCTAGTTTAGCAGTCATAAAATTCCCTAGATCTTAAACTGGCGCGAAAATAATGAATCAACGAACTGTTCCAGAAACTTATTTGCGATCGTTTGCGCGGCATCGACGGGGTTCGTTGGTCGCCAAACGATGAATTATTATGCATATGGTGTTCCTCTCCTGCCGAACCAAAGTTGATTATTTATTCTAACATATTGGAGAAACACGTAACAGCATTTTCCCCGCCGGCACAGCCATCTGAAACGTGTACTTATGGGAAAGAGCTGAAAGGAATTGAAAATATAGAATGGATTCCAAGTGGACAATTGTTGGCTGTAATAGGATTTAACGAAGTGGTATAATTTAATCACGATGTGTTATTATAAATCATGTTGTTTTTGTTACCGGTAAATTTCCGGTTATTTAAAATTTATATTCAGGTCGTCCTCCTTAATCACATCACGTGGCAGCCTTTGTCGAAATTATACATGGATCCAGTAATCAGAGAATGTAATTATCTAACAAAAGTATACAAAGAATATGCCGATTCGGAGAAAGTTTCTAATAAACGTTTTGCATCTTATGAGGAACGTGTTTGTAAGTAAATGATCTTGGCGAGTTGAAGTTTATCACATTCAAATCATATTACAAAAAAAATTTTTATTTATATTCAGGATACAGATATCTTAAATACCTGATTTTCTTGTAATTTTAGTACGTGAAATACATGAACGGCCTATATGCATTGAAATTGGAAAGAAAGATAATGACAATTTCTCGATAGCGAAAGTTAAATTGTTTGAATTTAGCACATGTGGACAATACCTGGCTCTGAAACATGAACTTTATCCTACCACAGTGTGGATATGGGACATCTGTACGGATTATCTGGATTATTTGCTACTTGAAAATCCCATTTCAGGTATATCGTTAAAAATTGTTCAATTCTCATTAGAAATGATAATGCAGTTATTTTTATTATCTTCAGCTATCAAATGGAGTCCTGTTCATCCTCGACTATTTGTGCTCTCCGAATGTACGCGCGTGTACGAATGGACTCGAAAAGACGCAAGCTCTGTACCATTGTCTAAAAATATGTCGATTGTAGACGCATATTGGCACCCTTCGGGAGAAAAAATTGCATTATGCGGCTATAATAAAGTCATGATTTATGAAACGATGAATACATCTTAAAAAAAGTAATTATTTTGAATCTGAATATTTTATATACTTGTAAGTTATATTTATAAATATATAACACAGTTATATATATTTATAAATAATATAAATACGATATTATATTAAGTAAAATATTTTCAAATCTATAACAGAGTTTAGAAATAATACATCAACTTTATACATATATATATCGTTATTTTGGTTAGAACTGTAATTAATTAATATTATTAAATAAAAGACGATTTATAATATTCATTGCAAACATATTTGCAATTTACGAATATTTTGTCTCTTAAAATATTAAAATCTGTAATTTACATTACACAGCTTCGTTCTATGATTTGATAAAAGATTAAGATTTATGGATAAACATCAAACATAGTCGTTACAATGTATATAAATCATCTATCGTCTAGATATTGCGTGAGAATAGATAGTAGCAGTTTTCTCCATCCAGGAACGTAGCACTAACCGATCTACATCATATCTTGGTGATTAATTCTTCCAAAATAATATATTTTATAATTATATTCATACATGATATAGTATACATATACACCGCAAAATAAATTAAAAAGCTACAAGTGATGTAAACTTACATATATATATATATATACATTTTAACTTATGCCAATTTATATATTTCATTAATTTACACATTTAATTAACAAACTTAGAATATATATTCTTTTTAATTTTATTTAAAAAAATATATTATTTGTTTTGCATATATAATTTTTTGCTGTTTGTAAAATTACACGAAAAATTTGAACTTTTTCAATTTTTTTTTTCAAATTAAATTTCAATGTGATATAGAGAATTAATTTATTTAAACAACGATTTGTAATTTTGACGATTGGTTTCAAAAAATATATTTTGAGTGATTTATTGTGTAAATCTTTAAACGCGAGAAACGCAACAGAAATGGAGTGGAGTCTACATTACTGTTGGAGAAAGCGAGTATCCGTAAATGGTGACGCGGCCATCTATTTACGATACATTATATACAGAGGATCAAAAGATTCTAAGCGAGCATGATTATGCATTTTATATACTAACATGACTCCCCACCCGCGTATGGAGAAAACATATTTTTCAAGCGCCTCTCCTGAGGGAGAAATAGTCCAAGATGTGTCTTCTTGTTACATTATTTTTCGTTTTATTAGTAAGAAGACGATCACTACGTGGGAATGCCTATTCTCCGTTATGATGATAGCTGAGCGCAAGAAATATCGAGGAGACATTCATTTCGCGTCATTGTGGGCGACTACGAAAGGAGACGACGAAATGAAAGTGTATCCGATATGGCGAATCGAAATGTTTAAATTATTGAAACAGATTTTTCCCATATAGGAAGTGAAAGCTAATTTGAATTACGAATTGTTACAAGGTAAATTTTCTTTTTTTTTAATAGCAAATCAAAAGATAATTTTTCAATCTACGTTTTTTTAATCCGACCAAAATGCCATCCTACGATTATTGTGATACATTGCGTGTGTAGAATTGCGAGAACGTGCGGTGAGTTTATAATTAAATCCGTCTTTTTTTTTTTTTATATCTTTAATTATACATTCTCTCTAATGGATAATTAACCGAGTAGAGCGTGGGTTTCAAAGCGTTCCTGAAATTACGAACACGCGTTGTTGAAATTGGATCGAAAAAGATTTGGCAGAGAAAGATCATCGTAAGATTAGAGTTGATTTCAGTTAAATTCATTCTTGATCTGCGGATCTCCTTCGACCTTTAACAATTACACTATTTAGAGATCTCTTATATCTGTAATTAGCAGAAACGTGGCACATTCTTTTCCTCGTTATTTCTCGCAAGTACCATATGCAAGCAGGCGACGATTTGCTACGCGGCCTCACGTTTACTGTACAGAGGAGTAGGTACATTTCCTACTTTCTCCGCGATCCGTTCGTCACACTACTCGTGTACATACATATATTTACCAATCTACTTACAAAAGCACACCTTTTGTTCAGTAACACTTGCTTGCGAGGTAAATCGAGGAAAATTTATCTATGAAAATCGATCCGTTCCTGCAATCAAAAGACATATTGGAACATCTAAACGTCATCCCTAAATGATATTGTAGATTTATTGCAACGTGTTTGAAAATATTTACAACTTCATAATGTTTTGCTATTAATTAAATATTTATGTATCTACTTCTTTAAAAATATCTACTGCAGTTTAATTGACAAATCTATCACGAACGCGAATTTTAGGCAGCTCTACATGCAGCAATTATTACGAATACTCTATAATGTCTATAGTATATACATCTTTTTATAAGGGATATGAATGTTTATTATTTCGTACTAATACTACTAACGATGCTCTCACGACAATTAAGCATTGTTATCGTTGTGAACGAAGGAGTTTCGGTGCTTTCTCGGTGTCGTCTCTCCCGCCACGTAGACGCACAGTCCGCCATGTACTATCGTTGTAATATGAACCTCTTCTTGCACACCACGAATTGCCGAGGGACCGATAACGTCGCTTCTACACTCTGCAATTGTTGAGCAAAGCTCATCATGAAAAAAGCTCACCGCAAGATTTTTTTGCGTGCGAAGGATCGTTGCAATCAAACGCTCGTACTCAATTGAGCTTAAAAATTTATATAGCGTTGAAATCAGATATTGACGTTAAATATATTCGAAAAAAAAAAAAAAATGCAAAATTTAAATAAAAAATAAGCTGCGCATGCTAGTATGAAACTGTTTCTCCGTTCCGTTTTATCATTAGTCGTTCCGCGATTTTTCCCTCAAATCGAAGAAGAACGCGACGAAAAAATGTCGTGAAAATTGCTGTGCTCGAGCATAGTGCGGTAAACATGTGGGAAGCAAAGCGATGGACATGCATTCGTTCGTACATTATAGCGGCGAACCGCTCACGTTCACTCACGCGTGTTTCTCGCGCACACACGGTGTTTAGAAAGTTCGAGCAACGAGAACACCGCCGTCGACGGTGCGGAGGGTACGCCTTGGTACCAGAAGGTAACATTTGCTGAAGGTAGTGCACGCCGGTTTAAGTGGGGACATCTCTAAGCTAGCGGTGCCGGTGCTTCCTCGACGCTCACTGCTCGTCGACCAGTCGAGCCACTGAGACCGTGTGGTACCGGAGCAAGTAAGGAAAAGAGAGAAAGGGAGTTTTTAAATAATCGTCCATCCGTCGGCCGGATTAGGAAAAGGAAGATACTGACGTCCCGGGTCGTTTGACCGTGTATTTTGTGCTACGCGGATTAAGCCGAATCGGGAAGACAATGGAGAAAGATCAGCCGGATTCCCTGGCAACTGTTGCCGTCGTCTCGGAGAAGATGCCGCAGAGTCACTATGCGCCTAGTGAGGTCTATTCTACCACCGAACCACCACCGGTAAGCTTCAACGTATGGATTAGAAGCTATCCAAAGACGTCCCAAACTTAATAAATCGTCTGTCATCCGTTCGCTCTTCGATTAAATTGAAACTAAGTTTTTCTTACAGAAGAAGTTGGGGAGAATTCTCATTTGTTATAAAAAAAACTTTTGATTTTCGACGTCGATTTTCGATGCCTGCAATTAATTTTCGAATTACGCATCTGTCAAAATAAAATCCATTGAATAACTTGTTATAAGAATAATAAAATTTTTGTCACATATTTTGTCTACATATTTTGTCATTTACATATTTATAGTCGATACATATTTATAGTCGAAAAGTTTTTATTTCAACTACCTTTTAACTCAAACATTGTATTGATTTAATTTAATATTTTCTTTACTAAAAAATTTATTTGAAATTAAAATCAGTGATCCCAAAATACTATATTTCTCATGATAATATTGCACATATGATACATAAAAGCTTTTTCTGTATTTGCTTAACTATAAATTAACACGCATTATTATACATTAAAGAGTAAACATTTGCCAACATATTTAAATATAACGAAAAAAAAACAATTTTATTACATTTAACATAAGTTTCATCGAACAACATGATTTGTTGGAAAGTTTCTTCCATGTGTGTTTGCACAAGTTCTTAAGTAAAGTTTGAAATTAATTAATTTAAAAACTTTAAAGAATCTATGTCTTATATACTGTTCTATGTTTTATTATTAGGTGTTGGAATTAATTCGTAGCGTTTTAAGTGATGGGAAGTACTTTCATTAATGTATTTTTTAATGCTCATATGAAATAAATAACATTCTTTCATTAAAAAACGCTACGAATTAATTCCAACACCTAATAGATATATGTTGAAAAATAAAATCTGAATAATCTATATGAAAACTCGCAGACAATGCTATATATATAGGACATCTGATAATTAACGATAAAATTCTCGTATAGCGGACTAAACTGATTCGAAAAGTTCTCTATCATTTTGCAATTTTCACAATAGTTAACAAATATTAATTACTAAAAATTGCTGAATTGGTTCTTAATAATTTTTTCAAATATTATTAACTTTACAAAAACAGCAAGAAACAAAAATTGTTTATTTTCTTCTTATGAGCTCTAAGAATTTTTTCAGAATTTTTTATCAACTTTTTAATACTGCATTTTCTTATTTTTACCAACATAAAAAAATACGATATTAAAAAATTCTAAAAAAAAATTCTCAGAACTTTATGAGAAGAAAATAAACAATTTTTGTCTCTTGCTATTTTTCTGTAAAGTTAATAGTATTTCAGTAAAAAATTATTGTAAACCAGTATTCAACAATTTTTAATAATTAATATCTTATTAACTATTGCGAAAATTGCAAAGTGATAAAGGACTGTTCGACTTAGTTTAGTTCATTCTGTCGCTATGCGAGAGAGTTTTATCGTTAATTATACATTCTGTATATGTACTATATGTTGAAACAAAGATAATTATTATGTTTTTATTCTAATGCAAATTTTACTGCTTGTATAAAATATTACAGCCGTATTTAAAACAAAACAAAAAATATATATAAATATAAATAAAAATATATATAAATATAAAAAAGATCTTTAAAATCATTTTTGTTATTTATAAAATACTCAATTTTAGTAAGTTTTTATAAATATAACTAAAAGATTTTTTTTTTATTTGTAATTAATCATTTTTAGCTTATTTAAATACAATTATAATATGACTTTTAATATTTCTTTCCTCCTTTCACTAAATAATTGTTTAACTGTAATTTTATAATATAATTAATAATTTTTAATTACAAAAAATGACTCCTTTATGTATGAAAAAATAAAATATGATAATCTATATGACTTTATGAAGCCATTCATCAAGCAATTACAATGATTAAAACATCGGATAATTTCGTATACACGTGCGATTATTTCTGAATAGAGAAATAGCACATAATAGCGAGTGGAGTGTAGAAGTAATCACAATTTGAAAAATGGCATTCAGTCGTAATTGAGCATTAACTACTATAATGAGAAAGTTGCAACAAAGAAATTGTTCGCAGATTTCTCATGATATTCTTTGTTTGCCGGATGATCTACAATTTTATTCGCGTTTGCATAATTACGTCCCTATCGTTGTCGATGATAATGACAATTAATTGGTTTCATTCTCGCGAGTATAATTAATTTTTTAATACGCAAAGGAACAGTTTCAGTAAATTTGAAAAGTTTTAGTCTAGCAAAAAAAAAATAGGTTATGAGATAAAAATGTTTTGAAAGTTCATACGTTTATTTTTTACAGTTGTACATTCTTATGCAAATTTATGATATTTACAGAACGATAAGCACGAATGTTATGCCACAAGAAGCGATATTGATAGATAATATTGTAAAATATTCGCTATATTATCACAATTATACATATATAGTATTATTTTTCTAGAAATATACGAGTAGACAATATTTAGCGCCATTAAGATCGAAATAACGCTGTAACATATTGTAATATTACGTGACATGTATAATTCGGCTACTATTTCACGAGTCAATGGCTTGAATACAAGCAATTGGAATGCAAATATAGCGTTTCGCTGATTGATATCGTTGACATTGCGTAACGCATTCGCGGAGGCTTTTGAGACACAGACGCTTTAAATCGACACGAAAAAAATTTGATTATTCGCAAATAGGGTCAGTGTCGCAAAATTGTCAAAAATATGTTCACACAAAATTATTTATCTGGCTTGTTCGGTGTTTGTAGACGATATGCAAGATTTAATCGACAATATTGCATAAAAAGACGTATAAAAAGATTTTTGAAGGACAAAAGTCGGGATAAAAGAAAGAATGCTCAGGTAGTAAAGCAATTTTCCTAGAAAATGTGCTAATGATTCATGTAAGTCTCAGAATAAAAGAAGCAACTTAATGCAGCGTAAAACATAACAAATGCCTTGTAACCTTATCGTTATTATTATTACTGCGGAAAACATATACTATTAATAGACAATACTTTTCTTGTAAAGTTTTTTTTTAACGATCTATGTTGATCATTTTTTATAAAACAAATTACAAATAATAATTAATAAAATGAATTAAAAAGAACAATTTGAGATATGGAATATACATTAGCAGTTTTTTAAATAAATGTGGTGCGTGTGTGTGTGTGTGTAAATATATTTAAGTAAAATATTTTTTTTCAATTATACAAACAAGAATTTTATGTATTGTTCTCTATTATTTTTTATTTCTGTGAAACGTATATTATTATTACGTATACTTGTTTACACTTATCGAGAAATTTATTCTTCTTTAAGAATATTGAGGAACGCACCATATAATAAAGAACACGAAGCTCGTGGCACGTTCGTTAAACAAGAAAAATAGCAAAGATTTAATTACCGTAATTACAAGGAGCAAAAGTGTGTAACTCTTAATGCATATTTATCGTGAAAAGTATCCTCCGAGACGCGTACATTTCCGTCGTGGAAGTCGTGATCATGTCATTACTAAAGATGGACGGTTAATTGGTTAGCGAGAGAGTTTAAAAAAAAGCGTTAAAAAAATCTGTAAATGCGGCACACGTCCTTTCTGATAATATTTGATTTCCTGTCATTATATTATTACGAATGCGCATATTGATAAAAATTATTATTATAATAAATTTTCTATTAAAAAAAAATAGGACTTTTTATTTGAAAAAGTAGTATTATAAAATTATGAGAATAAGGCATATGAAGAAATCAAGAATATGAATTTGCTCTTTGTCAATTATACTTAATGTCTATTATACTTAACTGAACAGAGAGAAGCATTCTGTTCGTTCGAAAGAGTCATATTCATGTTGAAGTAAAACCGATCATTTACAAGATATCCAATATACATAAAAAGAGAATAAGCAAACTTTGCAAAAAAATTAAGTAACAAAATAAAGTTTCCGAAATTCGATGATGAATGCTTTTTGCGCGGTATTTATAAATTCGTGAGAACCCTGAACGTTGTCAATTTACAACGTTAAATTGACCAATCCATTCTTTTACACATATATACACAGCCTACACGCACATAAATGTGCGATTCATCACATCACTAAATTAACGTACATACAAAAACTTAAATATCATATGCAAAATTCTTTAAATAAATATAATATGAGACATCATAAATTTGTTTTAAGAAGGAAATTAATTTCTTATAACGTTTTTATGTATAAATATCTTTTTAAATAAGTATTTTTTGGCTGTATATTTCAAAATAGTTAAAATCGTTTAAAACATCTCACGCTTCGTGTTGTTATTGAGTAATCAACCATTTGTGAGACTTAACTTATGCGTTACGCGATGAGCTTTCTGGAGATTTCAACGCGCGCGCATTGGATGTGGAATATCAATGCCAGTATAACAACACTGATATAGTTACATGTGTAATGTTAATTAATATAATATGTAATAATGTAATACACAAGGAAATTGTGTTACCTCATTTTTTATGGGTTCAAACTTCTCCTTTATGAAACAGAAGGCCATTTCCGCCTATGTCGTCAGCAACAATGATTGCTCCATCGCGCGTATCGCCGGCATGTGAAGTAAAGAGAAAGAGAGAGAAAGAATACATTTTTTATTGAATAATATTGCGTACTAAGTGACGAATCATTCGCATAAAATTCGTTTTTTCATTACGCACTTAAAACTTATGTTTCAAAACACTGTCACATTATTTTATACCGTTATATATTAGTCTTTGTAAATAATCTTGTATAAATTACATAAAAAATTTTTAATGTAGTGTATATTCTGATTAAATACGCTTGTTCCTGAAAATTTTCGTTTTTGTTTTTATTGCATATATTATTGATACTTATTTTTTGCTCGTGTATGTATAATGAATAAATATGATTACTCACAGTTACGTAAAATAAATTCTCTGCCGCTTGTGAAAACAAATATGACAGTCAAATTGGATATTTTTTCGTAATTCTTAATTATTCCTTCCAGTGAGACTTTGTTTATTTATTGATAACGCGTATAAAATTTTGTAATAAAAAGCGATATGTGAATAAGAATTTCTTGTTAATTTACAAATTTGTAAACAATTTTTTTTTTAAATAATAAAGTTAATATTTTTCTTTAAAAGATTAATAGATTTTAATAACGAATAAAAAACAAATTTAAAAAAGAAGAAAAGTTTTGCAGAAAAATTGAAAATTAAAATGTATGATATTTAAATATGTATTAGAAATTTATTGATAATATGATAGAAATATCTTATAGATATCAAAATGGAATAAAGTTTTTTGTTTTTTTTTTTGTATTATCTTCACGTTCATGGAATGTAAAAGAAACGTCTACAAGCATTCAGTTTAAGGAGGTTAATACAGGTTAATAATGGCTGGAAAGGTTGCTTTCATTTGTTAATTTCAAGCGTGCAATACCTGCACTAATACATATTAGAGAGAAAGTGCAAAAAGCGCGATATCGATGTTTCAAATCATACATCGTGGTTTAGAAATAACTGTCACCTTCAAACATGTTTCACAATTTTCCAAAGTGCCATGACTACTTTTCTATTTTCTCTTTTTCGTTAAAAATAAATAAAAATAATAAATAAATAAATATAAAATACATAAATTGTATGCCGTGTCATTGTCATAACGCTGTAAATTCAATTTATTTAAATCACTATCCACGATTAAATTACTTAACAAAATTCTTAACTTAGATTGCTTCACTTGTAGTTAATGATTCTTCTTAAATCAATTCCCGACGATCAAACTATTTTGGAACGTTCTCCATAGATCAGGTCTATGACTAACAAGTAATGGACAGACCAAGAAATTTGTTTCAAAGGACAAATAATAATTTTTTTTCGTCTCAAGCGCCTGGCAACAGTACCTGTTTACTTTTGTTAGGAGGATCGCGCGCGGCAATAAAGCCAGCCTCGGATGGCCTACTATCTCTTGGAAGCCTCTCACCCGAGTCGTCCATCCACAT
Source organism: Acromyrmex echinatior (assembly GCF_024713525.1). Lineage (NCBI taxonomy): Eukaryota > Metazoa > Arthropoda > Insecta > Hymenoptera > Formicidae > Acromyrmex > Acromyrmex echinatior. The sequence goes on along the minus strand of NC_141853.1, from coordinate 14,123,913 downwards.
CGAGGTCATTACGAATTGTATGTACAAGTACAGTCCGTGATGCAAGTCTCATCTTCTTATAGAGAAAATCACAGCCCAAAAAATCAAAGCGTGACATAATTTTATTTTTCTCAACGTGAAAATATTTGACGTAGAATATAATCTCGAACAAAAACCTCATAGAGCTAAAAATATGTCTTTAATCCTGAAATAAACTTGCAGCGCAATATCCAATTTGAAGTTTCGAATACGCGATGTAGCATAATTACATAACGTGGCAGTCAAACATGATCTACGAGTCCGAGTAAAATAGCGGCAAGTGTTTATGATCTACAAAAGCGTCGGGCGTCGAAAACGGATCCGAGTTATACTATAATAATGTCAAGGTACAGTTAGCACGCGTCAAATGTATTTTATCACACTTATTCCCGGCTCTTGAAGGAGTTAAATGACGCCGCGATAGTTTATTTTCAGCTGTCGTTAATTTATTTGACTGCAATACACGGACGTCATTTGATGGCTAGATACACACAGACACAGACACACATTACATACATACTTTAAATACTGCAGAAAAATGTTTGATCTGACTTGTTTTTATACATGTTTTTGTACGACTGATAAAGATAAATTAAAGCGATTTTCTAGATTATATCACCGACTAATATATTCTCAATGAAAAATATGTGAGTCAAGGAGAATGAATATATATATATATATGATTGATATAAAATAAGAGAGAAACACTCTTGAAGAACTCATTCACTTGCCAAGGAAAACCTGACTTTGCGTTTCCATGAGATTCAACAAAAATTCCGGTGAATCAACAAGATACATTAACATACATACGAGATTTTACATAATCATCTTCCTTCTCCCCTTTTATTGGTGTAACTAGCGCGGGAATCCATAGCAAAGCTATGGATAATTTACTCGCATTAACGTTCATGTAAAACACAGAAACGTGCACATGCACATATGTGTGTATGTGTGTATCTATATCACACCTGTCACAGAGGTGCCGGTATATATACTACTCTTCTGAACACACACAATGGGACTTCACGCTGGTTAACCAACCGAGTCGAGGTCTTTTGTCGTTTCACGCTCTCCTTTGACGTACATTCTCTTCGCCATTGTTGTTTTTTTTAATAAAAAACTGTTTAATATTAAAAGAGAGAAGACTCCTACAAAATCCAATTCGTTGTTGATGCTCTAACGATAAGAAAATCAAAAAAGATTTGTAACTCTTCTTCCTTCTTCGTTCAAATATTATAACGATTGATATCTTTTTTACAGGCATACATGAGACCAATGAAAAGCACGGCTGTGCAGATCGCAAGGATTGCTGCTATTACTCTGATCACGATGTCTGTCGTGCTTGGTAGCTTTATCCTGGCGGCATCCTGGGTCCAGGCTAGAGCTTCTTGCACGCCAGAATCGATCGCAGCAATGCAGGCTGAGTTGAAACTTCAACAGCAACAGGCCTATTCGTATCAGCCTGCATCGTATCAGCAGCAAGGTGAATTTCTCAAGCATTTGCAGCCAGAAGCTCTAGTGCAGGTAAGACTATAAAAAAATATGATAGAATAAGATGCGAAAACTATCATAATATGTATCTACATCATTCGCAAGAAAATAAAACGAGCAATAAAATGCTGGAATATACGTTTACGTATAATTTGTATCTTGCAATAAAATATACTATCTTATATCGAACGTTTACTTCTTACAATTAACTGTTCCAATATACATTGCCAGTATTGAAAATCTATAATATACGTAACATGAACTATAGATTTTCAGTATTGGCAGTGTATACAGGAATATGGCCTTTTTCGAAATGTTTGATTCTTACAAGTAATAAAGATCAATACGTATCTTGTTAATGTTGTTAATTTAATTGATGATCGCAGCATTGCTATTGCGAGGAGTTCAAGGTAAGTCCACCAAACGAGTAGAATAATAGTAATAAAAAAGTAAGATTTGCTATAATATTTTCAGTTCATTATCCGCTGCCTTTGAAAAACGCAGCCGTATATAAACGCACGATTATCGGATAACGACTGTCCTTACTGTAGTCGTTATGGAGAAATCGCGTTGACGGTCCTGCTAATTTTTCGTAGCAGGGAAAGTGACTGTGTCTGTATCGACCGCGTTAGATTTCTCATTTAATTGTTAAGCGAATTAAATTCCATCGTTTGCGGCGTAAAAAACAGCGGAGCCGCCGCCGCAGCTTTCAGCTTGTTATATTCACGCTGGTGATTTCCACGGAGATTTCTAAATTTTCACGTCGTGGCAGCGTTCGACGAATCGCAAAAGGAATCAATCGACAGAATTGTGCAGATCGACAAATTGCCTCGAACAGACCTGCAATTTAGCTCTTTACGATTGAAAGTGAAAAAAGGGAAATGTTAGTGCGATGCTGCTAATATAATTAGCATTCGTCTTCGTGCTCAGTAAAAACGCAAATTTGCTTCGGCAAGCAGCTAAAGAATACTAATACGGTATACGATATGTACAAATAAATCATAATATAGACAGGAATCTGCCTTTCGAATATCTTTTTAGTTATTTCGTCATAGATTCTACATGTGTAATTTAAAGCAGATTACTTAAAATTATAGCAAGCCGTTATTTTGTGTAAAAATATATTTTTAATTTATAAAATGTCAGACTGTTCTGGCAGTTAAGGTAAAATTCATCGATCGGTTACATATCTAAGATAATTCTACTAAAATTTAAAGAATGATTGCCATGATATAAATCGGACTATTATAGTAAGAAGCAAAACAGTGGAATCGTTTTTCACGAAAAAAGAATTGTGTCTGATTTATCATATAGTCTGTCATGGATTTTTGTGATACTTGCCTTAATATTATCATTATAATGATCATAGTATCATTATGATTTGTCATTGATTCTTTTAACTGTTAAAAATAAAATACAATTTGCCACTCTGTTAGATATATAATTGGAACTCTAATCAAGTATGGCAGCAAAAATTTGTTAAGAAATTTTATCTGTTTTAACGAAGAAATATAATGCCCGTCTTTGAGAAAATATTATTTTAATCCAGAAATCGCTAGAAATTATTAGCCTGCAACATGATAAAAAATAACGAAATACATGCAAATATAACTACGATGTAAAATCTTTTTGAGGAAATAATTACAAAAGTATCATAAAAATGATTTGTAAATGAAAATTACATGAGATGTAAATTATCAGGCAAATTGCATAATTTTTTTATCAATATCACGTTTAGAATGAACACATTTATTTTAATATTTTTCATTGTCAATATATCAGCAAGTAGAAGAATTGTCGTGATATACTTGCGGAATCTCCAAGTACGATACTATTGAACATAGGAAGCTAATTTTCTAGCAAAACATTGGATTTTCCTGTTTCTTTCAGTCATTAGCATGAAATATACAATAATTTCTTGAGAAAATTATTATTATACCAAGCAATTGCTTCTTGTCTGTAACATTATGCCTTCTGTTTCTCTGATTGTTTCTCTTCTTTTTTTTATATAAAAACTGTACGTAGCAACAAGAAACAAATAATTACCAAATTTTATACGTTTGTTAATGGACACGTCTAACACGTCTAACAAAACTGTCTTACCGTCACCCAGTGAAAATCACGAATGCTCGAATGCTAATGAATGAACTGGCATAAAATATCGCAAATTTAGAAAGCGTATAGTTATTTACAACCTTGTTCTTCGTTAAGAAAAAGAGAAAGAGCAAAACAGAAAGGCGCGCGAGCGTCTTGCAAGCGCGCGCTTGAATTGACAGCGAATTACAATTGTCGACAAATTGCTAGATGGAATAAAAATATTCCTACAACCGCGCACGACTTTTCTAAGAAAGTATCACGTCGCGAAATACTTCTCGAATGTTTGGGCAACATTGTGTACAGTTGGACGCTTATTATGGGCCAAATGGCAAAGTTTCAATGGGAAACGCCAATCGTTCGTTGCATTATTATTGTATTTGCAATTTTATTATATTGCAAATAACGACGATACCGCGTTAGCTCGCTCGTCTCGGAGAAATTGGGAACGAGTGCCTTACGTAAAGCGAATATAGTGTTTGGGCACTCAAATCAGGAAATCGGAGACATTTTTTCTTTTGATTAAAAATCTAAAGTTTCACAAGAGTTATACAGTTAACTTGTTTACATTCTCAACGCGTTTAAATATTTAATTTATTCTCATTTTAGCAAAAACAGAGAAGAATGTTTGAAGCAGAGATAAATGACGCGATATCATCGTAAGATATTATCGGAGTTTTCGGAGAGATTTCAATGCCTCAGCCAAAGATATATTCACTATATTCAATTCTATGCTACGACGTCTACGATAACGAAATTATAAAGATTGTCACAACATATATTTTTTATTTATGCAAACTGGATGTTTGTCAAAATTTAATTCAAATTTTAAACCGCCGTTAGTTTTTATTATTACATAGCAAAAGAGGGAAAAGTGAAATCTCTAATAAAACTCTATAATTTATGTTTTATTTTATTCGTTTCTACTTGAATCAAAATGGCAGGAGGAATATCAGGCGAGTTCCAAGGTTTAATTCTCCAAGGCCATATTCAAACAAAGCGTGTTACAATCGTACGTGACAATAACAGTATCGACGAATCGGGAACATATTGAAGCAAAGATAGAATACATTCAATAACCATTACGCATCTTTCAAAAAAATTGTACCTATATATATAAAATTCTTTATAAAAGTGTGTATGCATTAATAAAATTTATTTTGTTTATTTACCGAGAGAACAGCTCTACTGCATAATAAAATCATATCAACTTAAAGACTATTAAGAAAGTAATATATTTAAAAAATGATGTTTCGTGTCGAATTTCTAGATATTAATAAATAAATAAAAAAGATGAAAAAATTTAAAAGTAGATACTTGAGATTTGAACAACTCTTGCTTCGAATCTTTCGATTTTATCTTGATGTATGGCTACATTTTCTCCCTAAATCATAATCATCCTAGAGTACACTTTCGCTGACGAGCACGTACAATCAGCCCATAAATCCTAGTGAGATTATCTTTCCCTAGTGCTTCCCAACTGATTGGCGGCTGACAAGAAACGCGTGACGCGTAAAAAGCGCGATTTTTTTTTCCACGCATCATAAATCCCCCGCGCCACGATGCGATCTCTCATCGCAAGCGGAAAGAAGCAGCAACGTGTCGGTGTGTAGACAACGGCGATTAATTCCGGCGTTAAAGTGGGCCCGCAGTCCGCAGTAAAGAACGAACTTTCGAAGAAGCACGCTCCGATCGTCCGTGAGTATATATTAAACGCAGAAAACGAAACGCAAAGAAACGCTCGGCGCGAAGCGGTACCAGGAGCCGCGCGTTCAAGGAGAACCGCAAACGGGGGAATTACGTAATTCGAGTTGCGTTCCTTGTATGTAATTGCGGTGCATGCAGATCGACGAGCGAGCTAACGTTATGTTTACAAATTTATAACGATCGCGACTAGTCATAGTCAGTAATGTATTTACAATCTCGATCGGTGATAATGTGTGTGTGTAAGTTTCGAGGTTAATATCCTCGAAAAAAAATTTTATTTCTTAACAAAAATACGATAATACAACGAATAAATAATCCCCGTTTTATTTATATATGAAAGGATTATAAAAATAAATTGTTACTTAAATACAATTAATTAGGCTTTACTCTCAGCTGATAATTTCCTCATTAAATATTTCCTAATCTTATTTCTTTCGTTATATAAATTTTTATGTAACGTAAACATTTTACTGAATTTTTACTTCATAAGTATTCTGTTTATTTGTCTCGTTATAAATGTCTGATTAACAGCTTTGCTGTTACAAAGTACATCTTTTTTATTTCTGAACTATTGATGAACGCAAAAATTGTATTCGCATTAATTTTATTTGCACTTCTTGTAAATGCGCCCATCATTTGATTTCCGTTAGACGAGGTCTCGAGTATACTCGTCAAACAATCGTGAAGCATCGCGGAAGCGACGCGCTCAATCGCGCAACGAGTTTTCTCTTCTCCCAGTAATCAATTTCCCTCATGAGAAACTAGCTCTCTCAAATTAGATTGTTTCCGCGAGCCTTGTAGTATTTCTATTAATTATTTTTTTCTCTAATGCCATCCTCATAATCTACGAAATTATAATTTTCAATAATAGAGAACTTTATTAATGAATTAAACCATTGAAAGATAATTTTATATTAACTAATATAATATATATTATATTAATCGCCATATTATATTATAGCGATGGATCGAGATACGTCTATAGTTATATCATGTTAATAATTATTATGTCAATTATATTATCAGTCTCGTTATACCTATTACCTATTATTTTTGCAATTTTGTACGTTAGATAGTTTTGACACTTTTGTTGTTAGTAACACGATTACGAAATCATTTACGACAAGTAATTGTATGGAACGAAAAATAGAATACACTTTTTCTCCGAACAGTGAAATCTTGTAGATCGATTATTAGCGATCGCAGCGGCCCGAGTCGATGAACATCGTCGAGTTTGATCGCGCGCGAATGTAGCAGTCGTTTCCGGTCCGCTTATGGCAACCGATAGAAAGTAAGATCGGTAGAGTTATATGCTGCGAGAATGTAAAGTTAAACTAAAACTGCCTGGCTCATATAACGGACGTGCAAAGGTGAAAATCAGTCATCGTGAGGTCAATGAAGTCCGGTGAGATCGACCATAAAAGCATCGTGGTTTATAGATGTGGCCTAGAGAATCATGAAATCTTTTGATGTTGAAGATAAAAATAATTCTTATGAGATTAAACGAAATGCAAATAAAATTGCAAAATTAATAATTAACTGTTAAAACAAAATTAATTAATGTTTCAGGAAGTCAATTATTATTTTTATAAAAAAATGTTTTCAAGAAAACTATTTGTTATCAAGCGTAATTACCCATTGGAACCTGTAAAGAATCGTTTTCTCTCTCTTACATTTTTAATCGTAGCTGCAATCACCTGTAATGTAACTTTATAATGACAACAACAACAACAAAAAATACAGCTTCCCCGACGTTTTATTATTAAAATGAATGGTTTGCTTTGATATTTTAGAACATGAATTGTTTCAAGGCTCATCTTTGCGCACGATACTCCTAATTTGTAATCAGTTGCACGTCGAAATTAACACTCGCGTGTACTTCCTCGCAAATTATGGCTCGATTTCGTAAGCATTTTCAGTTAATTTACGTCAAACGGAAGTCATCTAATAAATGGTGTTGAATTGTTCATTTCCTTGTAACATGAAATATTAAACAACCTTTTATTTAAAATGTACATTATATTAAATGTACTTTTATTTAACTAGATTATACACTATAACTTTTTAAATTTAATTTCTAAGATGGAATTTTTTTATTTACATTATTGAATGCAAATTAATTGACAATTTGTTTATCAGTATCAAATATAATTATTAAAACATGATGTTTAGATAATTTAATTTCTATTATATGTATATAATATAATGCCTAGGTAAAGTTAAAAATTAAATTTTTTCAATTTTATTAATTAAAATAAAAATGTAGGAATCAAAATTAAATACAAAAATTACACAACTCGAGTTAATAGCTTGTTTAATAATTACATAGAGGCAAGATACTCCTAAAGGAGGTAGTAGTTTTTTTCATCTTTGAAGCAACCAGATACTTGGAAAATGTACCACGACGAAAGTGGGTTGTCCGTCGCGCGCTAACCGCAAGAGGTGAATGTTCTCTAAAAAGATTTTCTCTCGGCAACTGTATTGTATTATACTCTTTCATTTGACAGTTTCAAGTCGACTTAAGGTACTACGTTCACACGAACGACCAACGTCATCGGTGAAAAATAGAATTCTGACTCATTCGTCTATACGTAACGCTACTGCAGCCGACTCTTCCTTTTTTATACGTGAGAACGATCGATCAGTGATGTTAATGAATGTATCCAGGCGAGAATCTTTTCTGTCGATTGAATCTGCGTTCTGCGTTAGATGGAATGATACATATGATTATTAACTCGCGAAGAGAAAAATAGCATGGATTGAATATATTTAGCTCGCACGCAAGACTGTATAATACTGTGATTGCGTTCAGAAACGTCGCTCTGATGCCTCGGATTCATCATCTATCCTTGAATATTCAATACATTAACATTTAATTTAACATTCAATTTCAGCCTGTTGTATGTACGAATTGAAATATTCCTAAATGCTTTTCTTCATAAGACATCAATATCATATTATACATATATTTATCATATAATTTATAATTTTGATGTACGTGACTATTACTATAATTATGTGATGAATTAAGGAAACTGATTATTTTATGATTATTTTAATTGTGAAAGTTTATGAATTTTTTTATTAATAAAAATTTTAATGAATAGAGAAAAATAATTTTTTAATTAATTTTTTAATTAAGTTTTATTTAGTAAATAATACATATAAAATTATAAAAATATATGAAAAATCAATCACTCAATTATGATTGAAACGATTCATATCTCATATCGATCGATTATGAATATATAATATTAGGTGTTGGAATTAATTCGTAGCGTTTTACAAGTGATGGGAAGTACTTTCATTAATGTATTTTTTAATGCTCATGTGAAATAAATAACATTCTTTCATTAAAAACCGCTACGAATTAATTCCAACACCTAATAGTATTCAACTTCGTATTATTGCGATCAAAAGGAGTTGAAATTGCGACAAATCGCATTGCATCGTTCTATAACCATATTATCATGTCCAGCACCGTGTACATGTCTTAAAAAACGATAGATAGCCATAATTGATTGTAATGCTTCGTTAATTGATAGGTTGAAGAGGTTTACTACATTTTCTAAAGAAAGCCATTCGACATACGGCGAAGTCATCATTGCGGTAAATTGCAATGACGATTTCTTCCATGTCGCACGCTTCGTGACTTTCGACTAGGTGGAAACATAATTCTCGTTTCCCTTTTTACTGTAGAACTTCATGTCACGATAGTTGCACATCGAGAATTTCGCGACATACAATAATTGCTCTACAATAATACAGTAAGACAGAGAAAAGTGATATGCATCGTGTAACATACAGTTTATCATGTTATATCTTGCGTGTACGTATATTTAAAGAAATTATATATAGAAATTCAGTTGATAGATACATGAAACTATGATTTAATTGACCATTCAATTAGTATTGCAAATATTCGCTTAAAGCGAGAAATGCAGAGAGCAATACAGATATGTATCGTATTCATTTTTTATGTGAAATCTTTTGAATAACCTCTAGACAACGATGAAAATCTCAGGTTTTTCTTTATTATGACTAAAGTGTATTGAATTTATAATTACCGAAATAAAAAGTGTTAATGATAGACTAAGAGAGTAAATTAATGACAATAAATAATTAATTTCATATTTGAAAAATTAATTAATTACAAATAAAAAATTAATTAATCTCTTAATTTTATTTCCTAGACTATTTTTTAAATATTTCTATATAAGATATCTACATAAAAAATTTTTCGCTTTCTACTTGTGTGTGTTTGGAGAGTATTTTATTTGATTCGGAAAGTTACTACTTCAAAACGACGAAATATTTTTTAATAAAGCCATGATAAACAATGTATTATATCAATCTTCCTTGTATTTTCCATGATTATATGCGCCATTTATTTCGCAAAATATGCACACATTATTTCTGACGCAAGTTATATTCGTTCCTGTGTAACAAGTTTCATCTCGACTCTCGTTTTAGTTCGATCGTGCAGATTGTCTGCCGCTCGTCCGAACTATCGCGAAATCCTTTCTACATCCTGGGCAATTTCCCCAAGTGGAAAGTGCCATGTTCACGTTTCTTTGCGCCACGAGACTCGACTTATCCGAATTGTAAGTTAACTGTTTAAAACACTGATGTGAACTTTCACGACGCCAGTATTGATATAGAATGTACATATATTCCAAAATTTTTATTATTTTATATCTAATGTCCAAAACAATGTGTGTGCATATATATATATATATATCTTTGAAAGAATACTTTTGGTTTTAATATTTTTTATATGGCTATCTGACCGCTAAATATTCAAATGTATCTCATAACAAGCTTTGACATTATATAAAACCGATGCTTAATTGTTTACAGTTCTTGCTTTTTTTAAACAAGATATTATAATAAAAAGATTATTAGAGAATCAAACAAATCAGTTACAATAACAGCATTCATTGCATTAGACAGATATTAATTCCAGAAATTAATAGTCGTTATTATTACGCGTGGAATGCTGTGAACTTACCATTATGATCCACAATTGAGCAGCTATTGCAACAAAATTCTTGCACAAAATTGTAATCATCCATTGCCAATCGGCTTACACATTAAGAAGATGCAGGAAAGGTATTTAACTGTTGATTCGTCGAGGGAAATATTTCAACACGTTTACGCGGAGTTTGCAGTAATCCATAATTTAATGCTTGTAAAGACTTACCGGATACAGCGAACAGAACGAATAGTGCGCTTTGAATCGGAAAGTCTCTTACACAAACAAATAGGAATTGCGTGAGATCAAGAAACGCGGTCAAACAGAAGAATACATGCTTATGAAATAGAGCTTCGTTTTTTCTTTGCTTTCTACGTTTCCGTATTAAATTATGCCAAAATAAATCAATACCTTACCACTTATGATATAAACTTAACCGTCATTACATGACATGGTATTAACTTATAATTGTTATAATTGACAATGTTTAAGTTACAATTATAAAATTTGTTAAAATTTAATTCATGTCTACATTGCGAAGATACTTGATCATAAAAATTAAAAAGTTGCAAAACTTAAAAATGGCTTCTATTAAATTTTTATGAAGAAAAAGTTAATACTGCAGCTCTTTAAAAGAAGCAGAAAGAGACAGTTTTTTTTATCGTATTTAATATTTAAAGTTTGATTTAAAAAAATTCATTTTAATATAATTTTTAATTTACCACGTATTGTAAGATCATATAGAACGAGGTTAATTTTGCTATTTCATTTCTTTGGATATATTTTCCTGTTCACATATGATTTCCATCGTTGGCGAAGTTACAGTGCGATAATATAAATGCGAGTTCACTTTCACTAGTGACCCCACGATGTCGCGAGCAGGAAGACAAGTTGCATCAACGAATGATGATTGCCTCGGCGGTATTTGTCCAGCTTTCAAAGCCTTAAAGGAATACTTATATTTTTCCACTGGAATTTTTAAAATCTCTCTCTTTCTCTCTCTCTCTTTTGTAGATAAAAGATGAAAACTTTATATATAACTTATTTCTGTGATATAAATAATTATGTAATTTTTAATATGAATAAGGGAATTACTGATATTAAAATTCTAAAAATAAATGATCAATACAGATGCAAACTTTCTACAATATCTACGACTTTTATATAATATAAATCCACGATATTCTCCTTCCTATTTTCTAATAAGATTTAATTATTGATATATAATATCTATAGACTATATATATATATATATATATATATATATATATATCAATATAAATGTAAAATATTTAAATAATTTCTTAATTTAATTAAACGTAACATAATATATTTGTTCTTTAATTTTGAAGATGTGCAATAATAGCATTAAAATACACGAAAAAGTTATCTCTTTCTTAAAAATATTATTAATGCAAATCTTAAAATAAAAAAAGTTATTTTATTTGTAGGAACCTATCGAATCGAAGGATTCTCTACAAAGTCTCGCTGCGCCAACAAAAAAAGAAGTTGAGCCGGATACTAAGGATATGAAAGCGCAAGGAGAAGGAGAGAACAACTCGAAATCTGACAGCGAGAACGGTGATCGTGATGATGATGACGATGATTATGATGATGATGAATTCCCTCCTGTGCACATCAAGCTTCCTCTTCAGTTGGATCTTGATGACATTGCAGGCGTAAATATATTATTTTCTTATAATTCTACAAATTTTATTTTCTTCTATAAGTATTTTAATGATAATTGCTATATAAAATTATATATTGTACATATAGTCTTATATGTGTACAATCGAGCCTTTTAATAATTCTTAATTTTGTAAGAATATTGACCTGTAAATCATATCTTAAATTTTGATTATTTTCTAGACGCTAATTCAGCAAGCTCGTAGCAGAGTTTCTTGCGTAGTTGAAAGACGACGAGCTGACGAGGTGATGGACGGAACCAGTGACAACGGTTTAGATAACAGTACCGATCCGCAGCGTTTCCAAAGACTGAGTGGCGAACGAGTTGCCATTCTTTGCGAATCAGGCAATCCAAACCAAGAGTAAGTAATATCAAAAGAGACACGTATAAGTTGCAAAAAATAGTTGATAATTTAGTGAGTGTAACCAATATATTAAAATTACAAAATATTTAAATTATTTAGCTAATGTAATATAATATGATTTTAAAAAATATTACTTATTGTAATGCGAATGAGATATACAAAAGATAACAAAAGATTTCCAATTACAATAAATATTAAAGAAATGAATAAATAATGTCACAACAAGATCTTATTTGGACTCCATGGATGTAAAATTAAATATTCTTAAATTGTAAATTATCATATAGATAAAACAATAGAATATAACAAGTAATGATTGCATGGCTTTTATTGCAGGCAGCAAGATCAAGAAATGCTTACCCCGATCATCGTGCCCCTAGGCACTGTGCAAATTCCTCTCCAGTCCCAGGAACCTAACCCGGGCTATCATCAATACCAAATACACACCCAGTATCAAGTTCCCGATATGCAACAATTGCCGCTTAGCGACCCACGAGGATTGAATCACATCCCGCCGGGTGTACTTCCTCCTGAGCTTCGTAACCTTCCTCAGTTGACTATGGAAATGAGACCACCTCGAATGGGTCCGCAAACGCCCATGATGGGACCTCAAAACAATCCGATGGGACCACAAGTAAGTTTTGTTTATCATGTAAACGTAAACGAATTATGTATGTATTATATCATCGTGAAAAAAACTTATTTATTAATAATTTATTTAGCACATCAGTGCCAATATTATTTAATATTTATGTTTAGATCGAGATGCGTCAGATCCCTATCGAACTGCGTCATTTCCCAATGGATCCGATGAGAGGAATGCGACCGATGGCTCAGGAGCCTCGTCAGGAACCGCAACAGATTTCGATGGTGTATCAGCAGCAGGCAGAGCAAGTTCCCAATACTTATAACCAGGAGCAAGGTCCAGCCATGATGCCACCGCCTCCTCCTCAAGCCGAGGCGCAAGAACAAGACCCAAGAATACAACATATGATACCACCTATGATGATCGCACAGACCGAACAGAGACCACCTGCCCCATCTCAGGTTACGCCTGAAAAGCCACGCTCTCCCTTCCAGGGTATACCTATAGAAATTAGAAGAATAATTCAGCAAGTACCGTTAGAGATTAAGAATATCATCCAGCATATTACTGGCGAAGCTAGGGCGATCCCGGTTCAAGTACCAGAGGCAGCACGTCGTGAGGTAACTTGTTTATTCGTCTTGTAGATAAATTGTAAAGCATATTTGGAAGAAATAATATTTTTTTACAAACAGATGCAATACATAATACATTTTTTTTTTACTTAAAATGTAGATTATAGTTTTATTACAAAGATAATACCAAGATCTTTATCCAAAAAACTCTATGGCATAAAACACCATTAACGTATCACGTAAATATGTGTTATAATGCAAACAGGAACTCAAACCGTTTCCGGAAGGTGCACGGCCAATACCATTAGGACCATTCCCACTTCCGGTGGAAGTGAGAAATTTGATTGAGCATGGAAACATTGAAGGTCGTCAACGCCCGGATAGTAGTGAAGAGCAACAGGAAGCGAAACCTTTCCCAGGTCCGGAGGATGATAGCGATGAAGTGGAAAGAAACTTCCCTATTCCTATGGAAATCCGCAACATAATTCATCAGGTAAAATCATAAAAAGAGCATATATATTCATACATATATCAACATATAATAATTAATATAAGATTATTTAATCATGAATTTAAAATTAATATAAAATCTATTTAAAGAATGCTTTTACTATATTTTTTTAAAATAATAAATTATAGTTTATTACGTCAGGATTAAAAATAATGTATATTATTTATTTATATGTATAACAATATGAATGTTCAGAAAATCATATAATATAAAAAACGTGTCTCAAAATTATATAATACAAAAAATACAAGTATGTCTCAAAATCATATAATACAAAAGATATATCTAGAAATAGATTTTTATTAATGATAGGTATTAAATAAAATTCAGAATTAAATTACTATTATTATAGATTAAATATGTAGAGATAAACATAAATTAGATTCGATGGTTGAACATTTCTGAAAAAGAAGGTAACTGGTAGCGTGGCCGAGCGGTCTAAGGCGCTGGTTTAAGGCACCAGTCTCTTCGGAGACGTGGGTTCGAATCCCACCGCTGCCAATCTTTTGCTCAGAGATTTATTTTCTGAAGATAAAGTTATATAGACTTGAGACTCTCCGGAGGAGATTTGAATAATCATTTTGACAAATTTTATCTTTTGTTTTTGTTTTTTGAAACAGATATAACTTTATATGACCTATTTTAATGAAATAATTCAATTAATTAATGGATTTCTGAAATTTTAGGTTGTAGAAGGTCGTGCTTTCCCGATTCCAAGATTTGCGTTGCGACCGGTCAAGTCTTTGGAGGTACCAGTAGAAGCACATGCTGAAGTGACTGATGGCCAGTCCACTGAGCAACAACAACCCGAACATCGAGAACAAGAGCAGCATCAGACGGTACATATGATAAGTATTCAACAGCAACAAGAGCAGGAGCAGCAACAGCAACAGCAACAACAACAGCAACAGCAACAGCAACAGCAATCTATGCAAGAGGAGGAATCCCGCCCACATTGTAAATAAAAGTTTATTTGCTCTAAATTCGAATTTCTACATTCTTAAAATTCCTTTTTTTTATTAGATTATATTTTTACTCTTAATTTACTTTTAATACTAAAATTGTTTGTTATAAATGAAATAATTAAGATAGATAAAAAAAGATTGAACTTAAATATATAATAGTTTAATATTAGAGAATTCAAGTATATTATTAATATTTATCTGTCTATTTACAGACGTGCAACCACGTTCCGTACGCTCCGTACCAGATGAAGTTTTCCTGCATCGTCGCGAAAAGCGCGTGCGTCGTTGCGCCTGTGATTGCGCGTGCTAAAGAATTTACTATCCATCCATTAGACGGAACGAATTCTCAAAAGATTCTGTCCAAAATAAAATTACAAAATCTAAAAAAGATTTGCCGTCCGCACAAACTTCGGTCAAATGTTTTTAACGATCTCGGTGAATAAAGCAAAAAACGCAAGGAAAATAGTTGAATATTCTATCATCAGTGTTGCAACCGCCGCTGCAAGCACATCGAATTGTTGAGAGATTGTATTAAATTTTCCTAATTTCAAAGTTTTTTATTATTACCATTATAACAAACCATAATATCTGAGTAACTTTTCCTTCAGATTATCCCAGATTTCGCTTGGGAGAAACGCTTGATAAAAAACGAAAAATTTTGAATTATATTACAAATTGCATTTACGATAAGGTATTGTACGAAGTGGATAGTATTTTTATCCCGCGCGGTAGATAAGTTAATCAGAGCATACAGTTGATGATTAAAAATAAGTATGCTTATCGAGGAATAATATCCCAATTTAACGACATGTAATTGATTTCAGAATATTTTTCTTTCCCTATTGACCAACAGTACGAGATTAAGACCATTTTATAAATGTAACAGTTATATTCGTTGAGGTATCAATAATCTAGGAATTGTTGATAGGAGTGATATTTTCTAAATTGATTTAATTGACTATATCGTTATATTCTTTTCATAAAGAGAAAGAATGCGAAGATAGTTTAGAAATCTGTGATTTTCCTAGACAAATTCCTGTGAAAACATGCTTCTGACAATACTATACACAAACACGCATGTGGTCAAAATAATTAATAATTAAAATTTCTGTACAATATCGTCTTTTACATTCCGTTATTAACTTTGTATTTTTGTTTATTTCCTTATTATATCCCCGCCTCGTCCTTCAAAGTGATAGAGAAAAGATGAGTCTTTTATACAGTGTAAAAAATAATTTAAACCTCTCAAAAATATTTTTTTAAACAACACTTTAGTTTAACTAATTATTTACAAATATATTCCTATACATTGTTTATGCCTATCGAAAGGTAATTTAAGTTTTATGTATTTTATTGATTTATATTCTTTATGTATTACGTATTTTTTTCTTTCTCATAACAAATAATAAAGTGATATAATTAATTAGACTTATGAATTGATAATATAACGTCTTGCAATAAATCTGAATATGTACGTGATAATATACATATAATAAATAAATAAACACACATACATATTTAAAAAATATAAGAGAAAGGTAAAAGAAGTTTATTTCAAGTAAATTAAAAAATTAATTTCTATTAGTTTTTCTGTTTTCTTTAATCTCCGTCATTACTTATAATTAATTATGAAAATAATAATTAAAAATATATATAATGTATACAAGGGATAGCAAATAACAAAATAGTGTCTGCTTTTACATATACATACATATATAATAACAAACATGCACAATAAAACAGAAACGTAATAATAAAAAAATTTAATTGTGATTAATTGTATTACGAATATATACTATATCACATGATGAGATTTAAAATAATCAATAAAAACAAATTGTTATAAGAAAGAAAACAGACTTTTAAAAAATTTTGCATTATATTCTCAAATTATTATCCTTTCTTTTTACTACTTTTTTACTTTTTTGTTCGATGTTGAGTATGTTTTTTCTGCCTTGCGGTTATGGGTTATTTCAATTTTTGCTAATATAGTGTAATGTTATATAACTTAAATATAACACTTCAACTATTAAAAAAGAAGTTAACAACATTCTCGATTTTTTTGGCATCAATGAAGCGTTCCATCAATTTCAAACTTGAAACTTTGTGTTTTACAAGCATTACGCAGAATGGGGAAATTGTGATATTTCTTGTCCTTACTCGGGAACATAAATGTGAATGTATACGTACAATTCAATGTAATCATATATCATCATTATTCTTTTTCTACGCAATCCCTATAAGCACATAATATTATTTAATATTAAGTATTATTTTAAGCATATTCTTAGAATATTAAATGTAATATTTAAATAATATTTTACTAAAATTATACATTATTAAATAATATTTTTGAAATAAATAGTTATATGTCCACTCTTGATAATATTACAATTGTATGATTATTATATAAGTATGCAAATTGCATTTATATAAAAATTATATGAATAAGTATTTTAATAATATTCCATTGATATTAAAGGCATATAATATCAAGGATATTATGTAAAATGGATATATAACATCTATATTCTCATAATATTAAAAATATTATAGAATATTTTCGAAATATTATAATATTATTTTAAATTTTTTCAATAATATTTTCATATAACATTCTAAGAATATTTTGCGTTTATAGGGATTATGCTCAATGTAAAAAAATATACATTTTGAAAGTCGTAATATTATAAAATATTTTTCAAATTGCTCAAGTTAATATTAATCGATCATTACTTATTTATAGAAAGTATCAAATGGTTCTTTGCATTGTTCATATTTTGTATAAAAATGAAATTTATCAACGTTTAGTTGTATAATTTATTTTTAAAATGACATCAGAATATAATGTCATTTTTCATGAACTAAAATTATAATAATCACAATCTGAGAAAACTGATGCACAATTGAATTTCCCGGAAAAATGTTACATGTAATATTTTTAAATTGAACAAGAAATAAAAAAATACATTAAAGTCCAAATTGATCATTAAAAGATCACAAAAGCTATAGCATTTTTAATGATCAATTTGGACTTTAATGTTATATATATATATATATATATAAAATCATTTTACATGTATACATCGATAAACATTTCGATCATGCATCTGGTTATCTTTAGTATCAAAATTAAATAGAATTTCAACGCTACTTAAATATATGTTACGTCTTTACTAACCATCTACAATTAAAATATTTATTACAAATTGTTATATCATTATCATTATCAATTGTATGACTGTCTAGAAAGGATTCTTTGTTGATACATCGTTTAAGCCTTATTTTCTTTGTCCCTTTAATACTGCGTATATGTAAAGTGATTTAATATATACATAATTGCATTGTTATTTTGCGGTGGCTTTTATGCTCAATTTTAATTCTATTCGAAAGCCGTTATTTGAAGAGTTGTTTAAAAACATTAAAATTTTTCTATAATAATTTTTTTAAAAGTTATATTTCTTTTATATGATTTTTAACGAAGAATAATCCTACGTAATTATTTCACAAAAATATAATAAGAAAAAATTTCTATATTGATTCAAAATTTGACTCAGTCAAATCTCAGAAAAAAGATTACATATATGTATGTGATATATGCAATGTTTTTCCAATATGCATGTGCTGATATACAATAAATGTGTCACTTGCAATGGTTTTTTATCTGTAAAGTCATTATATTAAAATGTCTCCTACATATTATATGTTTCATTCACTCTCATTCTCAGAAAAAAATTAGAAGGCGTTACAAATTGAATACGCTTGATATTAGTAGTGTAAACGAAATATTTTTTTCGCTTACCTGGCTTGGAGATGTTTTAACAGGAACGGGTGTTTTTGCAATCAGTTTATTCCACCATTTTACACCATTTTATTTGTATGTGTGTATTTCTCCTTTCATTTATTAAAATTATTTTTTAATTTTTTATTTTTATTTAAGGTGATTTTTAGTAAATCGATTTATCATAGAAATGTCTAATTTTTTTATATAATGAAGCTGAAGTATCGAAACTGACGTGTGCAAAATTCTATGGTAAGAGAGAAAAAAATAAGAGAGAAAAAAAATGTTAAAAATATAACCTTTCACATATTACTTAGTGATAGATAAGGCTCGCAGACGCTTCTTTGACTAACTACACACAAAGCTTATAGATTTTTCTTAAAAACGAGATTAAAATAGTTTCAAAAATTACGATTTTAATGGTCACAAAAAAGTAATAAATCAACGACGAACTTCTGGAAAGATATTTACATAAACTTGCATATTTGACTTTGAAATGTAAACGTAATTTCATCTTGTTTTCGTTCAATGAAGATGGAGTTCTTGATTTACTATTGCATGTTCCGTACTATTTCATTAAGATATACACAGTAGTTTTAATATTTTATTCAAAGTATGCAGATATTTGTAATTTGTATGAGCTCCGGTGAGGCATCCTAAATTTTCGACACTTCATTAAAGAACCACTTTAAATATTTAATCTCATTAAAAACAGAAATCACACTTGTCTGTTACGTTTTCGCAAAAGCAGCATTTTTTCTTCTACTAACAATTTTTTCTATCCATAACTCCTTGTTTCGTGTGGATTTTATCACTATAGATATATTTCACCACATATTTAGTCAATGCATAAGCTTTCCCATAAAATGTTACTTTTTATAAAAGTAATGGTTGCAAAGTTTTTCCGAGAAATTCTTTAAATGTAGGTATACCGACATTTAAAAAAATCTATCGTTATCCTAAATACGAAGTTTCGTGCAAAATACTCGGCTAGTAATATTTCTGTAATAACAAAATTTGGGCAATTAAGGTTACATGTTGTATATGTATCGTGTATACGACTTACGGAATCACATTTCCTCCTATATTTACATATCTCGCAAGTGGAAAGTGATTCTTATAAATAGCTATATCAGATTATATGATCACCACATGTATGGAGTTGTACTCACGAGATCATGCTATCTTCCTTTGCACATAGAACATGGAAGCGAAATTTATATTCTCAAACTTTTCTGATATATATATATATATATATACTCATATATACTCGATATCTTCAATTACATTTTTTAATGCAATTTTGCTGTACATTAAAATGCACGATTGAAACTTGTTATTCGCGCATAATACGTTAAAATGTTTAATTCAAAATTCTTACGCCAGATGATTATCATGTGTGACAAAGAAATAGCATGACTGACGTAGTTGGTAAAATACACGACGCGAACTTACTAGCGATGAGATTTTTCTTGAGAAAATTATATAATAATTACTAAATAATTATTAAATTAGATAACATACATATGAGACACTGCACTTGACATATATGATAGGTACGTCATGAGTGAACAATTCTTCGCTCGGATGTTATTAAACGATTATCTTGGAAAGCAGGTCACGCATAGCGGTATAATTGGCTCATCACGAATGGTAAATCGTCTGTTCGACTATTAATTTTTGTGATTAGGTCGCTGGCTTCGGTTCAACTCGTCGATGTCACGCACGAGATGTTTCTTCTCAGCCGGATAATTATCAAGTCAGCGAACTGATTCAGGTTGCCAATTAAAGATGGTACATACTCGCCGCTACAGAAACTTATACATATGTATGCAGGCGGTTGCTTGAATCCATTTTTGACGAACGCCAACGAACATGCATATTTACATACATTTTCGATGGAAATTGAGTTTTACAATCGTCTATATTACTTTTGCGATTCTTCGGTTCATGATTGCGAGATCTCTTGTCACGTAAAAATCATTCATTAGTGATTAAATTAAAATTGATTTTGATGACTTTGACATAAAGATTTATAACTTTTTTGCTACCATTTATTGAATTAATCATAACTTCAGTATTTTTATTTATCATTTTATTTGGGAAAACGGTTAATTACAAAAAATTCTAACAGTTTTAGTTAAAAATACTTTTAATAATTATTTTCTTATATTATCTTATTAATGTATTGTTGTGCATCTAAAAATAAAGAATAAATTTTTGAAAATTCAAGGAAAGAAATATAATTATCTATATTAATTGGAACAAATAATAACGAAAATAATTATATAAATTTTTAATTAAATTTTTAATGTTAATCTAAAAATGCCAAAAAGCTAATGGCTATTTTTTGCTAAGTTATATATTAATTCAATTGTATTTCAAAACTAGCAATATTGATATAGTCTATATATAGTTTTAATAATCATGAACTCATTGTCAGCATGCTAACCTGAAATATGTAGGTAAATG
Organism: Acromyrmex echinatior; assembly: GCF_024713525.1. Taxonomy (NCBI): domain Eukaryota; kingdom Metazoa; phylum Arthropoda; class Insecta; order Hymenoptera; family Formicidae; genus Acromyrmex; species Acromyrmex echinatior. Next base: position 14,102,690 of record NC_141853.1, on the reverse strand, counting down.
AAAAGCATTAGAGCTTGCTGAGAAAAAACTTAGTTCCATTCTGTTAATTCCGTTCTTTCAAAGTATACCGAATAAATGTTTCAATCCCTTAACGTATTTTGTTATCATACGTTAATATATCTGTTGCAAAAATTATAAATAGATTTAGAATACTATTTACAATAATAATAGGTGTCATTGATGACATATATTAATACATGCGAGTAAAAAGCAGTAATTTTTGTAACAATTAATATTATATTTAATATCTAAGCCGTGTTTAATTTCTAAGATAAGTTTATTTTCATGCGACTACATTATATAATCAGCTGGTTATATTAAATGAAGGCAGAAGCAATCAAGCGGCTTAAAAATTTTCCGGTCTTATACCAGTTAAGATAAAATGGCTCTCTTTGCCGGCGGCTGTTAAAAATACGGAGCGATTCTCGAAAGTAATTACGCACAATTTCTTCCATAGCACCACCGCTTTCTATATTCCGCGAGCATGCGGTTTATGGATTTATGCAAAAAAGATCTATGAAAAGACGAATTTATGCAGATGCGTATGGGCACGGAGGTAACATTGACTGATTATAAATGATAGTTATGAAACATATAAGCAATAAAAAAAAATTAATTATCGAAAGTCTTCTGAGATTGTTGTTTAGGTCTCTGTTCTTTCAATTTTGTAAGTATCAAGATAGATGCTTCACATATATCATATCGCGTCGTTCATCGACGATTTATGTAATAAAATCTGGATAAAATATAGATAATAACAATGATACCATGCACGCATTCATAAAATGCACGATCGTCCCTTTCACTCTATGATGATTAGAAAGCATTAATTACATACTAATTATAGACAGTTATACATTGATGCTTATGGTTATCGTTATATCTAATTCCTTTTTTTTTATAAAATATGTTTATATTTATATTGTTAACTATAATTAAGTTCTTTAATTGATGTAAAGAATGGATTTTATAAAGAAAAGAATTATACATATTTATATATATGTATAAACATTTCATACTTATGTCGGTTTTATATTTCGAAATATCCTATTCTTTTTTATCTTGATGGTAAATGAGTTCAAGAAGACTCTCATAATTCTTAGTACTGATATAAATACTACAGCATTTTATATATATATATATATATATATATATATATATATAATATATATGTAATCAGTAATTAGAGTTAAAGAGAGTCTTTCTGAATTCATTTACTATCAAAATAAAAAAAATCAAGTGTTTAAAATAAAAAGTAACGTAGTACGTATGATGTAATATTAGATTACCAGTTGTTATTTATTATATATTTCTGCATTTGATCTAACATAAGATGAGCAATGCAAAAATATCAATATGTTCAACAGACATACATATAATTGCTTTCTGGATGTTACATGCAAGTGTCCATCAGCGGCTACGTACGTAGGCCAACGAACCAGGATCTTTCTGCTGCGAGTAAACCTTTGTCCTACTTAAAACATACCTTAACAAATTCGATGGCAACCTCTTTTTTTAGACATAAGATCTACTGGCCAACATTCATTGAATTTTTACACCGCACTGCTAAATTTACGTATATCTTAATATGCTTTTTTATCTTTTCATCTTAAAGTTTTATTTTATCAAAAATGCTTAATGATGACAATAAGACGATGTCTACTAAAATTGACACAAGTAATACAGCTATAGATATTAATAATATATTAGAATTGTTATCTTTAATTTTATATTTAGATATTTCTATAAATACTTGTTCAATAAATAATGAAAACTAATAAAATTTTTAATTATTTATACACTTAACATTTTTACATCTTAACTTTAACAATATAATGAAATTACTTGTATAATATTTTATATACGATCCAATTTAAAGTATTGCCCGTAAACCAATTCGTGAAATTTAGTATTCGATACGAATTTAGTATTTGATTCGAATTGAGGACGAAATTTAGTGAGCTGTAAAATTGAGGTACCTCGGTATATTCTGTCATTACGATATCACCAGCATGTACGTCGATCGATAATCTTAGAGTACCGTTGGCGAAGCCGGAAATGACGAACGCTGAGTATTCAGTGTCAATGCCACAAAATTGCGCGGGACCTTCGCTACGGAACGGGAAGCACTCGGTATGTGAGAACCAACGCTTCTTTGGCAGAACTTCAGTCGCCGTGAAATCGTACCTGGCAGTTCATTCGAGCAGGAAACCGGACGCGAGTGTATCTTTTTATATCTAACGATTTGGGCTTTTAAGCCAAGATGGCTACGAAAGAAAGCCGGAGACTCATTAAACTTGCGCCAATTAGTTGTGCGCGGTTATCATCGTAAATGTGCGATCGCAGTGAGAAATGCAACAAAGACGCGAGTCCTATCTGCTGGAGGATCTAACCCGAACCCCTCGAGATCCAATTAAACAAATCGACTCGTCAGATCGTACCGCCGAGCACCACGAAGAAGAACTTGACTGCTTAAGGAAGGCAGGATCGCTGCGCTTTACGAGCGTGATCAAGGTTTATCCGCGAGTTAATTAAACCCAAGGAATATGTGTTACGTAATTACGTACGCTGACTAGCTACTTCCGGTTTGCGGTGGAAACGCCGCCTATGTTTTGTCACACATAATTGTTACGATCGATGTGGCGTGAAACGAAATTATCTAGTTCCAATGAAATTATAGTACAGCGTCCAAGCTCGTTGAAAATTATATATATAACTTCAATTGGTTCAGTCTCAAAATAACAGAGATCATTATATATATATATATATATAAAACGCATGTATATACCACAAGATGATCCCACTTAAACCAGTCTTTTAACTCGTACGTGATCAATTTGTTTTTGCTTATTGTTTAAATTCAAGATATCTTTTTAGTTTTTATTTGCAAACTGATAATAATATTTATTCGTTTATTTATTATATATACATTTATATACATAAGATATCTTTTTTATTAATATCATAATGTATGGACAAAAAACCAATCCTCTTCCGATCCTCAATTTTTAATTACAAGGATTCGATTACTCAATTTGCTTCAGTCGCGATATACCGTTAGTAGTTCAAAGTGGAAAAAAAATAGAAAAATTTTCTAACAGCGTACCGATCTTCAAACGGGTCTCAAGAGAATCCGATGGACTTGGAAGTTGAAAGGTTTCATGTGAAAGTCAAGGCCAGCCAGTTGCATATTTCGTCTCGTATAGACGGATTATTAATATTATTATTACTATACAGTTTTACACATGAATTTATAGGCATGTTTGGTGAAAGCGAATCCTCGGTCACTTTTGTGAAAATTGTTCTATCTATTTGCCTTTCTCGAATATTAACACAATTATAAACGGTCGAACAATCGCATGAAGAACGTGCTCTCGATTAATACATATTAAGAGAAAATGACATATAATCATTGTTTGTAATGATTACATAAATTATGCTTGATTAATAATTTGCAATTTCACTTGATCATGATTTCGTTTTCTTGAAAGACTTCGTGCAGAAAAATAATTACATATTAGGAAAAATAGGGATGAAAGCAACCAAAAGTAATATTTTTTAAAGATATCACGTATAATACTTTTCAAACATCAACAACATTTTTGCTCAAAAGTTATATGCATTAAAATATTTATACTGCGATAATATAAGTTTTCGCTTGTTCGGTAAATTGTGCAAAAATGTCTTTCAGAATTACTTTAGCGAATTCATGCATATTTTGATACGTTCAAATATAAATAGTATTAAAAATCCTGTATTCTCAATATATATGTGTTGCAATTTTATGACACTGATTTATATTTCAAGGTAAAATAAAAAAATGCTCTTTTATAAAATCTGTATGAATATATATTTCATATGGTAGTTTATAATATAATTTATAATATAATTTAATGGAAGTAAATTTTTCAAATGTTCGTAAATTAAAGTGTTATTTTTCAAGACTATTTAATGAAAGAAATATATATGTAAATTATTTGAATTAAAAGAAGAGAAGTTTAAACATCATCGAAAACGCCTCCTTGTATCTCCTTCAAATTGTTCTCGAAGACGTACAAACTGGTGCCAAAGGCTGTATTGAGACCATGAAGAGCGCCGTTTTCCAACTTCTGAAAAGGATTCTTAGATATATCTAAAATGTAAAGACTTCCTAGATTTTTGCAAGCTCCTTTGTGAATCTCGGATATTTTATTTTCTGAAAGCCAGAGACGTCTCAACAAGTTCAAGCCTTCGTAGCTATCACCCTCTATAGTGGTTAAAGTGTTGTTGTTCAAATACAGATCCCTCAGAGTTGGCAGGTTAAAGGCACCACGCGTTATGTTAGAAATTCTATTTCCGATCAAGGATAAGGTAGATGTCGGAGTTCGAACAAAATTGCCTTCCTCGAGAATATCGATCTGATTATAATCGAGATACAGGGAGTCCACGGATTGCGCTAGATCGGTAAACGTGATCTTGGAGAGCTTGTTATTGGCGAGGTTCAACTGCCTCAGATCAGTCAACTCAGCAAAAGTACCCTTCTGGAGATCACGTATAGAATTGTGGCGAAGATCAAGTGTCTGCAGCTTTGTCAAGCCTTTGAAAGCGTTCGGTTCAATCGTCTTTATATCATTCCTCGCCAATGTTAACGTTAACAAGAACTTCAAACCTTGAAAGACATCGTTCTGCAATGTTTCGATTTTGTTGTCATCGAGACATAAGTAGTTCAAACGGAAGAACTTGGAGAACACGCCATCGGGAATAGAGATTATGTGATTTCCGTTCGCAAGAAAGGCGGTCAGGGCATCCGGCAGACTGGAGACAAAATTCAAACTCTTCAATTGATTGCCAGAGAGATACAATTCAAATAGATCCGTCTTGGCAAACGCACCTTCCTCGATCTCCTCGATTAAATTGTTCCTCAAGTTGAGTATATTCAAGTGATCGTTCTCGATCACCTGACTCCAGATCCTGCGTATTTTATTCCCTTGGAAATTTACATATGTCAGACTTGACGGCAGATTATTCAGCGTCTCCTTCGTGATCTCGGTGATTTCATTGTTCGACAGATCCAACGAGGCGATTGGCAGAGATTGTAATCGATACCAATCTTCCTGGAAACCTTTGATACCCAACTCAGCGAGATTCACTTTCAGCGAGGTGGCATCAATTGGCACTTCGACACATCCGTCAACAAGTTCTTCGTCCTTCAGAAGAATTTCCAATGATGTTACCATATCATCAGACTTGCAAATTTTCAGTCGAGTATTTCCGATAACAGATTCAACGAACTTTCGAGCCTGTGATTCCGCAGCTACCTTATTTTTGTCGATTTTCTGCTCCTTTACGGGATTTTCCTGATTTTGCATTGCTGCCAGTCGCTTTATCTCCTCGGTGTCTTTAAGAAAAGAATTAGCGAATACACCTGTACTGATGCTCCAGAGAATATTTCCATCAGTGAGAATTTTAACGGATTTGGTGAGGCCAAACAGGTGGCCCCTTCCAAAATGTCTGATAGGATTGCGAGATATATCCAACAACTGCAGATTCTCCAAACCGACAAAAAGATTTCGTACATTTGATATTTGATTATCCGACAACGATAAGCTCTTCAATTTTGTCAGATTAGAGAAGACGAAATCCGGCAGAGAAGTCAACGAATTGTTGGTAAGTATGAGAGACTCCACATCAAGCACATTATCAAAGGCATTTTTCTCCAGCGCGCGAAGATCCGGAAGGCTTGATAAATTCAATTTCGTATGATTAAAATTTCCAACAAATTGAACATCTTTCAGGATATTGTTTTCGATGTTCACGATCAAATTCTTTGAAGTTTCATTGATTTTTCCAACTTCTACAGGTATACTTGTCGCTAGAGGTAGCAAACATATGATGAGGGACAGCATCGTCATTTCCTAAAAACAACTAACGAATTTTCTTTTTTTACAAACCGAAAATCCTCACATTTCTATATGTATACATCAGATATTAGATCATATCTATACTGTCAATAACTCAATAATAATTAATTGAATATATTATACAGCTATTAAAATAATGTATACGTATGTCATTAATAACTTAATAGAATATATTGCGTATAAAGGATGAATAATTTAGATCTCATCTGAATAATTTCGTTATTTAAACATTTTTTTTTACTTCTTTCAAAACATATGAAAGCTATACGGTAATTAAAAAGCATATAATCGTTAAATATATTAGCTTTAATCTTATCTTTACCAGTTAATCACGATAATATGTGAGAAACTTCAAGACATTGATTACAACTCTACACTGATAGATACCAAGAAAATTGTACAGTAGATGCATCAAATCCCACGCTTCGAGACTATTTTGCGACACTCCTTATGATAGACAGTTCTCGCGTATATAATCGTAATTACAATGATCATGATAAACGACGCCTTAGATTATTCTCCGAATCTTATGTCGGATATTATAGAAACCGGTTGCTCGACTCAAACTCAGGACAAATTACATAATTTGTGATATTTTCCGATAATTTTTAAAAGCATTTCAATGCTTAATTAACATTTTATCTTTCGACAATACTGAGAATTTCGCGAAAATGTAACAAATTTAAGATTCAAGTTACAAGGTACAAAGAATTAAACCGAGAACTACCTTTTTCAAGGTCAATTTTAACGCAAAATCACATTTAAAGTCCATATTTATACGTAAGCATGAAATTATATTTAAAATCTAATTTAAGTACAAAATTACATTCTAAAATGATCTCTATATGAAATGCATATTTCCTTCCTGCTCTTTAAACAGCCGTCGTTGTTCTTTTTGTGGTTAATGCATCATGGAAACTTCGGTTAACGTGAATTACGTCGTTACAGAACATTCACGTAAGAACATGTTCCACTTACCGATCAATCGGCTAAACCACAGAAAGCCACGGAAGTTGCTGAAGAATCCTTCTACCTTCGAACGCAGACAGACAAAGACTGCCTGTGTTTCTATTCCTGGCGGACACGCGTGCTGGCAAGATTCCTCAAGACGAGGTAATCACGAAAAACAGGTCTTGCAAGCCATAGTCGAATCTCATGCGTGTATACAGATTCTTAGATACGTGTATAAAAGAGATCGCACGTTGTCGCAGGCGATCTTGTGTCGAAAAAAGAAGATAAATCCTTGCCTGAAAAACTGCGATTTGTTTTTTAAGGTCGTCGACACTCAAGTTCTATGAGCGTAATTCGCGCTGTTAAAAATCGAAGAAGATAGTGGCGTAAGCCGCGTAAGTCTCCTTAAATTAAAAAATCACTTTGCCACGCGTTAATCGACATTCTCGAAAAGAATTAGAATTTGGTTTTACAAATAGCCCGATATCGCTGCTGTTAGCACGTCGAGCATATTCTCTGTTTTTTTTAACTGTCTGTCGCCTTTTTGACAAGTCGCCAATATCTTGAAATATTTTTTGCTTAAAAATCATGAACCGACATTCTAAATTTTTGAGAGTGAAATTTCACTCCGAGAAAAGTGATAGTTGCATTTCTTAATCTAACCTAAAAAGTTAATTTAATGATTAATATCTCGCTTCGCGGGACAGAGCAATGTATTTTTCTGCCATATTCGTTCGTTTTGTGCAAAAATACATTGAATGAGCCTGATAATTTTTAGATTAGATGTAGAGAGGCTAAACTTAATTAACATTTATCAGAATGAAATTTCAGTCTCTTCCTGCGGAGAGTGAAATTATTTACTCTCCACATAAATTGAAAATTTTTTACTCTCTGAGAGTGAAAATATCACTCCTGTCGCACAATTATCACTCTTTAGGAATGAAATTTCACTCTCAAAAATTTAGAGTGAAGAGTACTGCGTTACGTCATTCGAGTTAACTCAATTATGATATCTAAAAAACGTTAATTCTTTTTTTTTTAATCAAAGTATTGATAAACAATTTAATATGGAAATAAAGTCGAATTGAGCATTAATTAAATTTGCCATGCTATAATTTTATTTAATGTTTTATATATGACTTTTTACTTTAATTTTACATAAAAAAGAAGTTACTGATTATATTTAATACATTATGTCATGAATATATTATATGTGTAAAATTGCAACAAATAATTTAAATAATAATAATAATGATATCAAGTTCGGCGAGTATTTTAGTAGTATTAGGATACGATAATATAGCAATATACGATCTTTATCGAAGATTCGATGAAGCACGACCGATCACCAGACCGTAACTGACAAAGGAGTCAACAAATTGTTTTATATCTAATCTATTTAAAAACTATAAAAAATATAATAGTTCGATGACTAACAATATATTAACAAATCTTGAATCCAATTAAAATATAATTTTAGTCATGATTCAAATTTTTTAAATTCGACTTTGTGTTTTCTTTATATTTTCTTCTTTTTAACAACGATATATTAATGACTTAATGAGTATACAGGATTTAAAATCACAAGACCGTAAAGGATTATAAAATATTGCTGATATGTGCTGTTGCGTGCGCATTCAAGATGCGTGACTAATATTTCCACTGCAAGTATATTAGATAATACACAATATTTATTTAACTCTATACGCACGCATTTTCCTATACATGCGTATAGGACATTCCTCTTAAGATGAATAAAGTTTCCGTGCAGAAATTGCCACATATCACGTGAGAGATTTAGTTTCCAGAGGAAGTATTCTTGAAAATACATATGAAGAGCAGACTGTCAAAATGCATTTTGTCCAAAATATGAATATTTTGAGTTAAAAATGGCGTAGTGTTCAATAATAAAAGACACATATTATAAACTACTTTGGAATGTTCACAAAGCAGTTTTTCACCTTCAATTTATATACTGAAAAAAATCTAAACATTTGATGTATGTCATATATGATGTATCCTCTAACTTAGAAACAAATAAAATGCATTTGTTTAACATTATTAGAAATTGTTCAGCAATTTTGTTTAACATTTTACATCTTATTGATTATTGGTGAATTGATATTTTCTGTAAGTTCTGTCAGTGGCTTTCTTTCTTGTTTTTTGAAAATTATAAATTTCAAACAAAACACATTTTGAAAGTCTGCTCTTCATATATCGTACACGATGACGTTTGAAAGGAGGCTTCTATGTCATTCAATGGACCAATTTAATTAGCTATCACCCGATCCGGTATTTCACGCGAACACACATCGAGAACTCGACTTTACGACCGGTTTGATCTCTCACATATCGCGATTTCTCACAAAACCTTGCGAGAGATAAATTTTACTTGATTAGCCGAACGCAGAGCTCCGCGCCGTTAATTTCTAATGTTCGTGATCAGAAACGAGAGAGTCCTTTGCCTCTCGCGGAGTAACTAGACGCCAGGAGGTCGTCGTACTTCCGGAAACCAGCTTACACCTTCCGCTGTGAGAACCACTGGATTCGTCGGATCATAGTTATTACGTGGGTATAAGAGCGGCCATTCGTACTTCTCTCACGGTTCCATTCACAAAAAACCAGTCAGCCGATACAGCTCACGTGCGTTTAGTTAATTAAGTTTGTTACATACGCATCGACAGTGTCGAAGGTTGAGGCGATATCTCGCATATTAATCCGCGAGTAACCGCGCACTCTCTGAGTGATCACGCATTACACCTCTTTCCTGTATGCCATTACTTCGAATTGCCTTCTCCACAATAAAAGTACTCGTTTCCGCAAGATTCGAATACAGCCTTGAACTCGTGTTTGCAGAATAAAAACGCGTCATTATCATTTCAATCCAAAAAAAGTAACAATTAATTTGTTTGATATAGAAATAATAAATTTTGCAACAGAAGTTTTAAGATACATATATTTAAAATAATTATGGTGTAAAATATGGTAAAATATGATAAAATAAACAAAGTTTGGACTCGTGTTTACGGAATAAAAACGCGCCATTATCATTTCAGTTCCAAAAAAAAGTAACAATTAACGTTTGATATACAAATAATAAATTTTGCAACAGAAGTTTTAAGATACATATATTTAAAATAATTATGGTATAAAATATGGTAAAATATGATAAAATAAACAAAGTTTGGACTCGTGTTTACGGAATAAAAACGCGCCATTATCATTTCAGTTCCAAAAAAAAGTAACAATTAACGTTTGATATACAAATAATAAATTTTGCAACAGAAGTTTTAAGATACATATATTTAAAATAATTATGGTGTAAAATATGGTAAAATATGATAAAATAAACAAAATTTGGACTCGTGTTTACAGAATAAAAACGCGCTATTATCATTTCAGTTCCAAAAAAAAGTAACAATTAACGTTTGATATACAAATAATAAATTTTGCAACAGAAGTTTTAAGATACATATATTTAAAATAATTATAGTGTAAAATATGATAAACAAAGTTTTATTTTATTACACACTGTTTTCCACATTTCTTTTAATTTATGATTTCAGCTTATCTTACGTGTTTTTCAATAATATTCGCCATATATTCTCTATTTACATAACATCTGTCAAGATTAATTACATCATTTATGAATATTATTCTGCTTATATATTCTATCAAACTTATAGTGACAGAGCTTATATATTATAACGGATATAAGAGCTTATCTATTATAACGGATATAATTTTTCAACGCCAGTTTCAGACATTGATTATCCAGCGCATAATCACATCGGGATATTATTTTTAATTTATTCCTATAAGAAAAAATATAACTTTTAATTTTCGGAATTAATATTTCACGGATCACGAAACATAAAGGTGTCAGCGTATCCTCGCGCAAGGTGCATCAGGTGCTAATTAACTGTATGTAAATTTATGTTAAACCTTCGAGCTGAATAAATTAAGTAAAATGTATAAAAATTCCCCATAATTTTCTTTATTAATATTAACAGAATAATATGGATGGTAAAAAGGATAGAAGAAATTTTTCTCGTCGTGGAATAATAATTACTTCAATACAATTGTGTCAAATAATTAGCAACCTTATTAATCTCAACTGTACCTCGATAGGATACATAAGTATTAGGCAAGACTTGGTAAAATAATTGATACGATACTTATTTAAAATATAAAATATAAAATAAGTTCTAACAACTTATTTAAAATATTAAGTAAGAAATAAGTCAGAAAAAGTTATTTGAAATAATACATACTAAATAACTTTCCAAATTTTTTTATTTCACATATGTATATATATTTTAATTAAATTTACTGAAATAAGATCGAGCCCTGATATTAGGATTAATAACAATAATTAAAGTAACTCAAATCTTTTCAATCTTATATTACATAATATTGTATTTTCATTTAATAAAATCGTTTTTGATTGCCTCTGTAATAATTTTGTAATATATAAGTCACGCAATACGTTAAGTAATAAAATTTTCATTCGAAAAATAGTATAATCTCCGTAAAAATAAACTCATAATTTGAAAAAAATACAATGAGTCAAACATACAAAGGTATGACTACAGTTAATATCTTTTCTTTCACGATTCTTTATCTCAAAATCTGAGAATCATAAGGTTGCGTACAACACTTCCCAGCAAACAATTATCGGTCGAATAATTATGCCAAGTCATAATTGAATTGTACGCAATGGCGTACAATTGAATCAAAGTAATAATATCATACATGCGAATGCCGGCCTTGCATTGTTGCTTAGGTGTGTAGCGATGTAAAGAACAGCGTACTATTGTTTTCGAAGATTTCTTTGATTGCAATCTCATTTGATATTGATGCGGCCATGCTAATCGCTTGAATACGAAATTCAATGTGAAATTCAATGTGAGTTTCTAAGTGTTCTAACTGTCTTCCTATCATTGTATTGAAAACGGGAATTAAAGTGAGAGCTCAAATTATTGAGAGTACAATGAAAGTATTGCCAATTGATTCTTCTCTTTTTTTTATATAAATTTTTAGATATAAACCTTCATGTGTCTCTGTTGCTACAAAATCAATTTTCGAGACTTTCTATAAAAATTTTCTTTAAAAAAAATATAATAACTAATTAATGATTATTGATTTTAAATAGAAATAAGATGCTTAATATTATTTCCGTCTTTCTTAATTTTTACATGAAGTTAGTACCGTAAAAAAATTTAATATCTTCTAATAATATCAATGTACAACAAATTATCATAAATTATTAATTAAAAAACACCAGTATAATAGTATTTGTATAATAGTATTTACATACCATAATGAACAAAAAACCTTAATGAACATAGATCAAAGGTTTAACCGTTTCAAAGATATAAATGATTTTGTATGTAATATATAATATAATTGACTTATTATCTTTTCTATATGTTGTATATGAAAAGAGAGAAATGAGATAAGTAGAATTGATAGTCTATTTGGAAGAATTACATGTCCAAATCTCCCATAATGCCCATTCAATTATGATAGCTGATTAATGTCAACTAGACTTTCGGTGAAATTTATTATTATAAAGCTCGTATAGAAATTGAATTAGAATATTCGTGGTCTGTAAACACTGAGGTAAATCTTCACGTCATATACGATACGTAGAAACCAATAAGCCAGTTATGATACTAACATACAAAATTATTTATATCTTAAAAACGATTGAATTTCAGACTCACGTTCTAAGATTTTTTTTACTCAGTATGATATATATTATGTACCTACAATATAAATGCTGAATGTTTTTTTAACACCCTGTATAATAATTTCTTTATTAATAAGTAATTAGTAAAATATTATTTTTAAAAGAGACAAGATGATGTTATATTAATTGTTGTAACTTTGTGCAGTTTCAATATAATTATTTAGTTCTATTCTGCCTTTCAAATATTCACAATATTTTGTAATATTGAATATTTATCGCGGTACGGAACACGTTTATTGTTAAAATGTTGAAAATAGAAAAATAGACTACGTTCACGTGCGGAAACACATTTTTTTATTACAAGCTCTTAGCTCGAGTCTCGAGTGTAAATATTGCGAAACAAATTACATCTTTCACATTCTACATACTCATATGCCTGTAACGATAACGCCTTCAAAAGCACGATTCTTATTTGTATCATAAAGCAATTATTTAACTTTTATTTTTAAGAATTATTAATATTACTTTCAAAGATTTCTTTATGTTTTTGGCATACTTTTTATTTTGACAAGACTTTTCTTGAATTAAAAACAATCTTTTGGCTCGAGTTTAATTTACCGAAAGAAAATCCATATTTATTATTGTATTTTTCTGAAAAAGATTCTTGTTTCTTTCTTCTTTTATATTCTTTTTTATCTTTTTTATTTATTGATCGATAATTAGGATAATTCGATATATTAACATTTTATGAAGCTCTCGATTACTAAATTGTTAGCTTTAATAAAATGCAATGCGGTTTGTGTTACTTTTATGAGAATTTCTATCCGATATGGCTAATAAATGTGGCACTAAATCACTCGGAAGACGTGTCTTATTAAATGTAGCTAATGCGCGTGATATATGTGTACCGATAGGAAACTCATTTTATTGACTCCTTTAAAACTGTTATGATAAATTTGACCGCGACCATCTGGAAGGCTGCGCAGTTGCATTTAAATTTCTTCCGCTTTGAAATATCATTATTTTAAAATTATTCCTGCATTACGTTATGTTTCCGTACGTGTGTTGCACATAGTTAATAACTTTTCCCAGAAAAAACGTTCAATAATTATTATTAATTAATGTTTCTCAAAATATTCAAATTACTAAGGGTAAATATCCACGATTAATATTTAGGATCTAAGTAACATGAATTCATATAAAGCAGTCTTAATTTAAAATTTAAATTAGAATTAATTTTTAGAATAAATTTTTATCTTCGTCGCGTTTTATGCAATTGTGTCACCAGAAATCAGAGATGTGTAATTTTATCTTCTCCTTATTCACATTTTTTTTTATAAAGTACAAATTTACTTTAAATCACAGCGAAAAGATAAAGAAAATAATATATGAAAAATACATTGTCTGATTTCAAAGGATTTTAACGGTAATTAAAAATTTAAACTAAAATTGTATTCTAGAATAATTTCTTATCTTTATCACATATATTCTGTGCAATATATCACTTATGTAAAAACATAAAGATAAGAAATTATTCTAGAATACAATTTTAGTTTAAATTTTTAATTACAATTAAAATCCTTTGAAACCAGACAACGAAAGATACTTTTCATATATTATTTCCTTTATCTTTTATATATATTTATACATGCTCGAACTCGATCTTTCGGTACAACATTGTGTGCTCGCGTTTCGAAAAGAGAACAACAAAAGTCCAATCGCCCAATTTTATTGTGTGAAAACGAGCGCTTCTTCCCTTCACTTGATACGTCGCGGTCGTGACGCGTAGTGGAAGCGGCCCCGGAATAGGAGGCCCGGGGCCCGAGGCCCGGGTAGGATGGCACGGCGAATGTGGAGTAGAATCGCGGCATTACGTGCCACCAAGTAACGGAGCGCGGACGCGGAATAGAGCGTATCGCGTGTCGTCTCCGTATTTCGCGGCACCGAGGCTCCGAAACGGCGAAGAAAAGCGTCAGTCGCGTGTCGACCAGCAGACAGGTCGGTAGAGATCGAGCGAGCGGATATCTCTCATCCTTCTGCATCCTCTCACGAGCGCGATTACACCTTCGCCGAAAGACTGATGACTGAAAACATCCACGTAGACGGTCGCCGCACACGGATTCCGATATCCGGAACCTGTACGAATCTCCGATCCGGTCCCGCCGTCGATTCGAATTGAACGAAATTACATTAGTCACGATGTCGTAAATAAGTTACTCGCAATCAGTGGCGCGCGTTGAACAACACCGATCGGCTCGTCGAGGATGTTGACCTGGTAGCGGGTGTCGATCGACAGGAAAATCGCTCGCTTGCGGGAATCCAACGGCTGACGTTTGCACCTGACGGCGAGCATTCGACATAGACGAACGTTTTTTTTTTTTCGATTGTTACCGTCGCTGTCGTCATTCAGCAGTGATTCAGTGAATGGACTTTATGAGTGACCATTGTCAAAGCTCGGCAGCATCCGCGCGCCGAAAGACACAAGTGTCCGATGATGACAAATCGTTCTCCAATGGATCGCACGTGACCACCGCAATCTCTTAGGATATCGTTTGATTGCCGCCAAGAAGAATTTGTGTAGAAAAGACCGGATTTCGAAAGGAGTGGCAGGATGCCGAAAGAGAACATGTGGCGGCAAAGGAGAGTGCCTGTTCCCAAGAGGTAAGGAAGCTATCTCGGGATGTCGAACGCGATTAAAGGCGCCTAATTATACGCGCGTACGATTAATATCTTCTACGATGTTATCAATATTTATCTGCGCATACAGCATGAGAGTGCACGAAGGGATACCGTATCTTGCCGGTATATTCTTTATAATGAGCTCAGGTATTTAACCGTTAAGTACACTGTGGTGACTCAATTTAACCAGCGATCATCTACCTTCTCGATCGAGGCTTTTTCGTGTGTGATTTTGTTTTATTTTATTTTTTTTATAAAATTCAATTGTTTTAATGTGCAGGTATTACACATATAAAAATATTCGAAATAAATAACAGAACGTAAGAATGTATTACCTCTTTCTCTATTTTCAGTATTTCAAAATTAAAAATTTGACGAGAGAGAGAGAGAGAGAGAGAGAAGAGAAAAAAGAAAGTCGAAAGAAATTTTATTGTTTAAAACACAATCGTTTACACAATCTTTTTCTAAAAAAATAGATCGTTAACAAATAAAATAGAGAAGAAAATACGAATATAAAATTGGATAAATTTAAGACAATAGCTAGGTTGTGTAATTTCTTTCTAAAAATAACATATGAATTCCGAATATGTAATGATCGTATAATTTATGCATCGCTGAATTGCATAATATAAAATTTAAAAGGTACAAGTATAATCGATATACATAAGTTAGAAAGTGAACGATTAATTTTATATAAATCTCATAGGTAATGAAAACGTTACATTTTTGTATTCTTCTTTAAATATAAAAAATAATTATTAGTATTAAATTATTCACCTAATTTAAATTACCTTTTACCATTACCTTTAATTATATTGGTGCAACGCAATGTATTTCACTGTTGTAATTTTAACGTAACTTTATAATTGTCTTTAGATATTATACGAGGCATAAATTTTCAAACATTCTCTTAAAATTATGAATCTAATATATATAAAATGATTTGGAATACATTTTTCTTCTAGAAAAGTATAAAAAATTTTATTTTCATAAAAAAATCTATTTTGTATCAAAAAATCGGCCTTTCTGGCTGTACCATCAGTAATAAATTATTCTAAATAATTTACACTACATGTCAGAAAATCTAACAAAGTGAATAACTGCAAAAAATATTTTATTTTAGCGTTCAGATATTCTTTTATCAGTAATATATATGTAAACGTAAGTTTGCGACACAAAATATGAACGGGACGTAATGACATGAGTGATTTACGTAAGATTTTCTATACTTATTTCATCTCATGAATATGTCATTATTTTTGAAATAAATATCAAGTTAGCGGCAAGAAAGGCATACCGCCAAACATCGCATTCAGACATCGCGTCGGGATCAGAGTCGAGCTAACAAGTTAAAGGTCTCGCGACCACGAAGATTCTTGCGATGAGCTAGACATGTGACAAATCGATTCATCATGGCAAAATAATGCGAAACCGCGCGAGAAAATAGTGAATGGTCGATTCTCGAGTGTTCCATGTCGTATGCAAATGTATGGTTTATCAGCCTGCGATTTCTTCCTTCGATTGACCTCCTCAAGCCTCAAGCGCGCGTGAAGTCATAAGTCATAAACGAACGTTGGTGGTCTACATTGTAGAATGCGGTAAATAGGACTCTCTTTCCTAACAGATCTAAAGATGACACTTTGCGTTTTCTACTTCCAGTATGTTATAATCAAGTATTGTAATTATTCGATATTATACGTATAAACATTTCGTAATTAAGAATTGTATAAATTAAATGTCGGATTTATAATTAAGTATATCAGATAAGTATAAGATAAATTAGAAATAAAGACATAGAAAATAAACACATAGTTTGAGATTAATTGACAAATAAATTCTCATTATTTATTTATAGAATATTATAGATAATTTGTAATACACATTTATTAGAATTAGATAACTTTATCTACGTATAATTAATGTTGACTTTTTAGCAAAATATCTGTATTCTCAAGCGTTATTCTCAAAAAAGGAAATTTACCAGAGAAATATATTCAACTTTAGATAATTTCTTATCTTCTTATTTCAAATAAATTTTTATTTGGAGCGTCATTGATGAAATATGACCTTTTTTCAACGATGAAGGAAGTTCATGAATTAAAAATTTTGCAACTTACATTAGAAATTATGCAATGCGATAAACATCGTCGTTCCGCACTTTTTCATTTATCTCATGTTAATACAGTTGATAATTACGAATTCTGCTACGTGAGTGATGAACCATCGTGACGTTTGCAAGAATGCAGATCCATTTGTCTCGTTTCTGCTCGTCCCGCGTGATGAATTTTGCCGCCCGATCGAGAAAACCGCGCGTATTCGCAATAATGAATCTTCACCATCTATAAATAAAAGTTATGGAGGTCCGTTGCGTAAATGAGGCGAGCAACTGCAGGCATCGAAGAGCCTGGGATGCGAGATTACGAGGAGGTGTCACTGCCATAAAATAGAGTAAGGGTTCCTGGATGATTCGAACTATCATTATCGGCCACTTCTCTCGCCATGTGGAATCCCGTCTGCTCGCACTTCCGACTTCTCTATGACGATATCAAGTGTTCGCCGCGAATGCACTTGAGCGGATATAACGCAATTAAGTGTGACTACGATAATGCGCGTTAAGTGGCCATATAGAAGATTGCCCACCATTCGAGAGTATTTCCATTATAGAGAAACAACCTCCCCCATATCAACAGACATTATAGATAGTCAGCTGTACGTCAAGCATAAAATCTGATTTAATAAAGTATGCATAATGTCAGAGGGCATGTCTGCTTAAGCGTGTAAAAAGTCGCAAATTAACATGGGTCGGACGTGCGTACCTGTATAATTTCTTACCTGCGGTTAACTTTGAATATATGTATATATATATATTAGGTGCGCAACTAAGTTCTCGCTGTTATTTTGATACAAACGCTATGAAAATAACAGCGAGAACTTAGTTGCGCACCTAATATATATATATGCAGATGCGGTTTTTACCGCATCGAGAAGAGAATCTGTACTTTTGAAAGATATCATAATCGATCGGGATATCCGGCATATATTTACCAACAAAAGCACCGAAGAACTCGTTCAACTGGATTGAAATACCTAACGTGCTCCGCAAGTAAAAAAAAATATAATTGAAGAAGCAGATGTTAATGAAACGATTCCGTGCGTGCAGTTTAACTGTTTCTGCGACGTTAAATACAGTATAATAGTCAAAGAGAAGTAGTAACGAAATTTTATATTTATATAAAATAATCTATTACAGATTGAACGAACGTACCGAGAATTTATGAAGTAGATACATTTCGCGGAACTTTATTGGAATACGGCTTTGGCTTGGCTAGCGACGGCAATAATTTATCATATACGCGCGCTCGTTAAAGTCAATTGTGGTCGTTGTATTGCAACGAGCAGCATTGTCGGAAGGTGCATCGACCGCGATCAAAAGTTGCATTGCAATTTCAGCACGAATCTCTGCGCTGCCTCACGGCTTTGTTGCGTCTGCCAACGTTACCACGATCCATTACGAAAGATTAAAACAAAACGCATGATCATTCCTCTTCCATAATCGTAAATATTTTTCTCTATGATATATCAGGACGTAAGATCAAGTCTGAGAAAAACACATTTAAGAAATTTAATGAAATTAACAGTACAATCAAAAGGAACTTGCACGCGTCTGAATGCGTCTTGAGTGCTTCAGACACGTTTTATTTCCTCTTTCCTGTTTCTCATGGATGCTAAAATAAATCATTTAAAAAGACAACAATCATTTCCCGCAATTATGTATTTATAATAATCTAATACAAAACAGTGTAATAAAATTCTAATATAAACGGTACATCTAACAATGAGGAAAAAAAATTATTTTCTTTTTTTATTTATTTTATTTTTTATTTTTGTTACTAGGACACATTTTCCTATTAAGAAATTAAAAGATTAACGCGCACAAACACAGTTTATCGCTTGCTTTATTACCTCGTTTATTATCTTCCTCGACGACATATTTACATAAGATATTTAAAAGGTATATTGCAACATATATATTATCTAGGATATGAATTGTAATTTAAAAATTAGGCCGCAAACGATAAGTCTGTACCGATAAATTAGTATCAAACGATCTGACCCGTAAACCTCTTTAACCAACGGCATAGGCACATAGGTGCCTACTCGCGCATTGGAATAGAAATTCCTAACGCTTGAACATTCTTGCCGTCAGTTCTCGTTGGCACATTTCGCGAATCGAATACCTACACGCGATGTTCTCACCATGCGGGACAATTGGATTTCCGATACGCGTTCGCTATTATGTACACAAGGTATATGTATATACGGTGCTCTTTTATATACCCCGTTACGGTATATATAAACGCGTTCCTAAGAGCTTACGGTTCCCTTCTCTCTGTGTGTCGTTGACACTGCGTCCGCCAGAACGATACCGTTCGTTTCTCGCTTTTCCCTCGAGTAGATCTGCTTAGGTTTCGCCGATAAGCCCGGAAGAACCTCGATGAAATACTGGAGAACGTCCTTGTATATCCTCGAGGAAACTAGCGGCATCAGCGCGACGGATTATGGCGAAAGATAGTGATTTGCGTATACATACAAATTGCTGGAATCAAATTATAGATAATTTGAGAAATTATAGATATTCTCGTAACTCACACGTAAAAAAATTTAATACTTGTACATGAATATAATATCTCATTTTGTTTTTTTTTTTTTGAGGGAAGTACTTTATAAAGCAAAACTTGCAAAAACTTAATTCAAATTAGTTGAAATTCTGGAATATTTTTATTTAAAATTTTGTATGCATGATTTTCAAAATACTAAGTAATGAAAAGTATAATATTATTCTTGTTTTTTGTGTAATGTTATAACATTAGCATGTTGCATGCTTAATGTCAATGCTCGATTTAAAACAATAATGATTGATTTTATATGTATGTAATGTTTTAAGGTTTTTATGAAATCAGTAAAAATCTATACATTTTAACTTCTTTCATCTTTTTCTTTTTTTTTTTTTGTAAAAATATCGTTTTTTTTTATAAAATTATTTGGATCTTGTCAAATTGCAAAAACACTAATTGCTATTACATTTTAATGCGGACGAAAATCTCTGCATCGCATTTGTTTCGGAAGGATTTCAGGGCTTTTCTCACGAAATACTTAGCATCTCGCACGGTTAATGTCTAAGGTTTCCTAATGAGGCATTTAGTAGACCGTAAAGCCATAAATTCTTCTTGTGCTTAATGAAAATATCGCTTAAATCTCGAAAACTAGTATCCAAAGTAGGTATATACTGGAGATATATAATATAAGCAAAAAAAGAATCAAATAAATTTTGCAAATTTACAAATTTGATTTAATCACAACTATGTAACTGACATGTATAAATTATGTATATATTATTTAGGATTAGTGTGAATATTTATAGGTTTCAATTAAGCATTTAAATCAAATATCGGTAAGCATTTGCAATCTTATTCGACTTTTAATTAATGAAGTGCTTGTTACGACATAAAAAAGTCACGCAAGAACAGAAAACAAAGCAAGACATAATGATTCAATCACGCATAATATATCTATTTAAGAAATTAAAAAAGATTGACGAATGTGATGTGAATACGAAATCAAGACGTATAATTAAATGTAAATTTATGTAATTTTTTTTTTGTCTTAGAAAAAGTGTTTTTATACAGAATAATACTCTTTCTCTAGAAACTAGGTTATAGTTATTCTAGTATTAACTTCTTTAAAAATTCAGAAATTATAAATATTTTCGTATTTTATGAATTCGATTTGCGCTAATGACAAAATTATGCGATTGTTCAATGGCAGTGCAATTACCTTCCAAGTTGCAATTATTCGTGAAATTAAATTATAATGATAATATAGAAGTAGAACGTTAACGTTAAAAATGTTAGTTAAAAAATATTGCAATTTCAAATGTAACCAATGTACAATTTCATCTATTATTTCACACAAAGTATACAAAATTGATATGAAAATAATGATAATAAAGATTCATTTCACTATCTCTCTGTCTCTCTCTCTCTTGTGATTATAATTTTGACTTAATATTTTTTGAATAATTTTAATATTTCAATGATTTTTGTATATTTATAAATATGTATATTCATACATATGTTAAAGTAATAAAAAGTCTTTCTAGAAATACTCAATTCCCCGTGCAATGACACAGATGTATCTAAAATAAGGATTAGATTGTATGCAACTGTAACCGCGGTGTAAATATTAGGTGCGCAACTAAGTTCTCGCTGTTATTTTCATGGCATTTGCATCAAAATAACAGCGAGAACTTAGTTGCGCACCTAATAATTACAGCCCAACTGTATCAAATTACAGAATAAGCGACGTATTCGAAATCAAAGTTGTATGTAGGACGATTACATGGGATTCTTAAAGCGGTTGCATGAGATCAGGTATATTAGAATCAGGTACTTGAATCAGAGATTATATAGCGATACGTTCACGGATAGGAAAAAAATATTGAGATATTTAGAACGACTTTCATTTCGGCATGTCTCTTTAATCGTGACTCCCGATGTGATTCTACCAGATTGATCGCTGACGAACGACACGAGGAAAATCAATTATTTCTCTTTGTTTTCTTTGTCAGGTCGAGGATTACCGGTGAGCTCGATAATAAAAGCGCTTCGCGATTTATTATGCATTGCATCGCGCAATCTTGGTACTCATAATCGTGGAAGGAATCGATTACAATGGTCTCGCGTGCGCCGCCTGTATCGCGTTAATGCAACGTTTATTGCATTATTTATGATATACCGTACGAATAACGATTGCTATCACGGGGTGATTCGCGATGCCGTTGCTATTGCTATCGTGTATATTACACAGCTCGTTAAACGGAAGGGCTCCAGGGCAACAGTATACAGAAAAAGGCCTTCAGCTAATAACGCGTTACAGTACTTTCCTTCACGGCCTTTTACGTTTTTATTACAATTAATTAGTAACGCTTATATACCACCAAATTCAAAGATCTTATAAGACGTATCACATTTCATATCACAGTTTGAAATGAACAGAATGAACTATATTCTTAAAGATAGGTCTTCTTTTTCGAACAAATCTGCCAGGTCCGTGAAAGGTAAGAAGGTTTTCATCACTTTTTTCTATGTATATGTATAATTTAACATATCAGTCACTTATCAATTTAATTGTATTTATGCGAATGCAAGTGGTATGCACAAATGATGCACCTGTTGCGTCGATTCCCGCGAAATTGAAGCGACCGTCAAGCTTCACGGTCGATGAGTATTCTCCAAGAACCAGGTCATACAGAGAAACATCATCTCCCAGACGGGACGACCAATTACGAGATGGATGGCTTCGCCGTGCCCTGATTCTCTCACTACCAACCTAGATGACGATCGGCTTGCAATATTTAACTTGCGAAAGGGCTACTCTCGGCGTTGCAATATCACTCCATTATTGTTACGAATTAAATTCTTTATTGTTTACAAATCGAAGGGATATTATCATTTGTCGCATAAAAAGGAAAAGTAATATTTTGCAAGTTGAGAAAAAAATGAATAATGCTAGACAAATAAATAATAACATAAAATTGATATAATATAATTAAACATACTCGTATAATTATAATGTATGTCGTATTGATTTATAATTTGTTTGCTTATAGGACGATCGAGCTGATCGCTTTAGTAGCGATATCTAGTACACTCTTTCTCTTTCTACACACGAGAGATCTACATTCACGTCTGAAAAAAATGGAAGTACGTCTTCAACCGGGGGAGGATGATGTGCTCTCGGCAAATCAGCTCTCATCAGGTAACTTATGTTACGTAGTAAAAATTGAGACAAACGTACGTCGAATACTGAAATATCTTTCTATCTCTTTGTGTATAGGAATAAGAAATGGAATGATACGTTTGAAAATGAAACGTAAAATAAATATAAAAAGATATGATATATTAAAAAAAATTATATGTAGAGCATATCTCAGTGCACATTCCAAAAAATACCGTAATGAATTATCTTGTTCGAGCAATAAAAATAAACAAATTACATATAAATAAATAAACAGTCGTGAAAGGTACGTAGCAAGAAGTTCATTTCATCTTTTTTTAATGCGATGACAAGATATTCTTAGACCGTTAGAAATGTTAATTGGAAGGAACTGAT
This sequence comes from Acromyrmex echinatior, assembly GCF_024713525.1. NCBI lineage: Eukaryota > Metazoa > Arthropoda > Insecta > Hymenoptera > Formicidae > Acromyrmex > Acromyrmex echinatior. The sequence goes on along the minus strand of NC_141853.1, from coordinate 14,079,293 downwards.
TATCTATTTAATTACACAAACGTGTAATAATGGGCGCTAGTTTCTCGGCGCCTGAAAATGAACTACATTGAAATCACATTCATGTCAGCCGATGTGCCATAATGGACACGTTTATACATGCGCTTTTACGTGCTCGTACGTACTCCCCGAGGGTGCTGTTGACTTCCCGGTTGAGGAAGGTCAAGGTGTGAGAGAGTGAACGCGCATAGGATTCAACGTAGAGTTAAAGATGCTTATGCATCTCACTCACAGAACGTACGTTTCTTCATCATTAGTATAATACCTGGGCATTTCTCATAATTTTACATTTCTTAAGGAACGTATTTGAATATTGTTAGTACAATAAATATTATTAATGCAATATTATTTGTTGATTAAAATTTTGTTCAATTCTTTATTTTCAATTGTCTCACCGATCGTTTGTGTATTATTATATTTTTTAAAACAAAAAGGTTTTTTTCGTTATTACTTGTACAAGAAAATAACGAAAGAGAAACACAGTACTTTTGATTTGTACTTAAATTTAAGTATAAAATTAAATTTTTATATAAATTAAAATTTATATTAAAATTTTAATTTCGGAAAAGTTGACGACAAAGGAAATTTCGTCAGGGAAATTGTTAATGATCTCTATCCTTTCAAATGTGTTACATGTGTGTTGCGTAGACGTCAAAAGAGTGAGATCTCTATATCGCCTCGATACCATACCACATTCATTTCGCGAGATTTGTAACGGTAGCAAAGAACTTGATTTGCTCGCAATCGCAGACTAATTATTCGTGCACCTTCTATCGTATACGCTTTATAAGTGGTAATCCACGTCTTTGCCGCGCCGTATTATTTATTACATTACGGCTTGCAATTATGTCCGGCGCCGGTTTATTATTTAAAGCGATGCAGGCATGCCGTCTCGAAGCAAACACGGATTATATTCATTCATGAGATTGCGAAACAATCGCTAATTGTTCCTGGTATTCGACTTCTTGCAATTTGACAATTACGTATAGGTACACTGTACGTAATATTCTGCGAGAAGAATTACATGATTGTATACACTTGTTTACTTTTATCACAAATTTGTCAAATTTATAATTAGCAATAATTTTTTATTTATGTTTAACTTATATATTTTTGCTCTTTAATTAATTTAAAGAATTGCGAAGGAAATGTTTCTAAAATTTGAAAACTTCCTGTAGAGACAATACTTTGATTTCAAATAAAAATTTTATACACATGAAAAATTATAGTTTATGGTATCGCATAAAATTATCAACAGAATGCTTGTGAATATTCCTCCAATGTCGTGTGAGAAACGGCCTGTACTTTTAATGTGTCCCTGCACATAAGTTAAAAATGTTATTCGTAGCCTACATGGCAATCTTCATATAAATTCGTCTCTTCTCAGAACACAATGATTAACAATGTATTATGAACTCAGCTCACAATTATTATAATAACTACGTGCATTACTTTCTATTAGAAATTTCACAATTGCAAGAGTAAACATTAACCTCTCGTTTTTGTTAAGCGAAAGTTAGAATGTTTGAACAAATCATACACATTTGTGTGTTGCAATCGAAAGAAACAATATTTTATTCTTGTAACGAAGAGATTTCGATAAAAAGATTATTCGTGAGCAAGGATGGGAATTCCAATGTGTTAACCATATCTAGATGTATTCGTTAAATCCATCATAGGAATCAGCAAATATATAGATGACTTGTTGGAATGTATATTTATATTATGTATATTTAAACTAGCAGGAAACTAATTATATATTTAATTACACACATTATTGTACAGGATCGAAAATTATTTTGCTGCGAAATTTTGTTATAAAATACTATCAAATCAGTTATGATCATCGTAAATCCGCACTGATCATCTCACGGGCAGCGCGTGAAACGCGTGAAATCTGTGCGATACTCTTAAAAGCCGTTCACCAGCCGAGAGGAAGAAGCAACCGAGTACACATAAAAGATAAAGGATGCTCTCCGGAGGCGGAATTGACCGCGCAGTTGAGAGTAGCCACGTCAAAGGGAGGTGAAAGGAAAAACATCGGTGAACGTGAGCGAAAATAAATCAGACACGTAGTAATGCTCGCGCGCGTTAAAAGGAGAAATGGATTAATCGCTCGCGGCGATATAAATGGCAATGTGAATGGAAATGAAAGTTCAATCATTCACATATATACACTAGATCGTGAGGAGTTACTTCTGCTGCTATCGAGAAAGACTCAGAGTGAGGATGAGAAAGAGTGAAAAGACGATAAAAAGATGATCCGAAGCCCAAAAAGCATTTCGTCTACATTTCGAGGAAAGTTATTATTATCGGTGAGACACGCCCCATCCATAAAAAATAACGCTTTTGCTGATAACGACAGTTATTTATTGTATAATGAAAAATTTTCTTATTCCAGCCAATAAGAACATACAGAAAGAATGTAATTCAATGGAAGGACATTTGCTTATAAAATCTCGATACAATCAGACAAATCGTAAATTAGTACCTATCTGGTATAATAAAATAATAAAATAGAAGTTGTTACCTCTCGAGAATGAAATGGATTAACGAGGTGCCTTCCACTTCTTCGCAAGGATGTATTCGCACCTTCATGGTGCACCCTAACTCGATGTTATCGCAACTCGCAACAGCTCGTAATACGTCCGCAAGGAATGTGCAATGTCCGGCCTCTTCGCGTATAAGATCGAGATCGAGAATGATCTATGGAGTGCCGTCATTCGCGGAAACGATCGAGTGATTTAATAAAAATTCAATCAAATACTACGCGATCGTGAATAATCTTTATATGAATATGGCCCATTTTCTTCTTACATATTTTTTTATTATCTTTTATACAAAAAGTAAATTATTTAAAACAGTAAACATTATTTAAAATATCGAAATCTAAAAAATTGATTTTTCTTTAAAGAAAAATTATATGTCGAAAAATTACGCACTTCTTCTTATTACTATACGGTGAAAAAATTTTCATACATTAATATGTATAAATATGTATAAACATACGTAAATATTCATACATTCCTCTTTCTTTTGTGAAATTATTTTTTAGTATAATAGAAATAACAATAGTAATGTGAAAACATAAAAAATAACTAAAAAATAATTTTACAAAAGAAAGAAGGATATATGGACATATTTAATGTAAAATTATATATATATTTATGAATATTTATTACGTTTATACACATTTATACACATTTATGCATGAAAAATTTTTTATCTAAGTAGTAAACTATTGTTAAAATCTTTTTCAATAACCTAATTGATATAATATTTAATGGTCTATGTTTATACATTAGTATATAAATTGAACTAATAATTTTAATAAAGTGCTTAATTAATTTGTGTAAAATTCTAACGAAACAAAATTTTCTTTAAACTATTGAGATAATCGCTGTATACTATTTTTTTCCGTTCTAATCATTCTGAAATAAGATTTTGCATGCAAGTCTCGTTGCTTACTTTCTTGTTTGTGTTCACACCTAACTTAATGATCCAACGATTTAGCACGGAATAAACTTATAACAAGGAATTCACATTAAGCATACGTGTGAACATAATACGGTCAATGATTTATGTTGACCTCGTTGGTTAATGTTTACTCTAATTGATAGTAGCCAGCTAGACATAAAATGACAATGCACATGGGTGAAAGTGAAGTACTTTTTATACATATATACACTCTATATAAAATGCATGCACCTGCTGAAAGCAAAGTAGCTCGCAGCTTCTTTAAAAGCTACATAGTAAAAGTATCGTTTTATTGATAAGCAAAAGTAGTATGTGTTGGAATTAATTCGTAGCGTTTTTTAATGAAAGAATGTTATTTATTTCACATGAGCATTAAAAAATACATTAATGAAAGTACTTCCCATCACTTGTAAAACGCTACGAATTAATTCCAACACCTAATAGTATGTTAAAATTAATTAATTCTAATGTTCAGGTGAATAAACTCATTCAAGAAATATATTATTCTCTCGTATATCTATCGAAAAGTATGTTATTCTCTTGTATATCTGTCAGTTAAGCAAATAATCAATCAAATATTAATCATTCATCAGTAATAAAAAAATTGATAAAATTGTTTTGATATTATATATATGTTTATGTCAAGTAGCTGTGATAAAAAATACTTTTTTTTTATTATTATATTTTTGACTAATTCTAAAATCTAAGTTTAGAGAAAGAAGAGTAGCAAATAATCTTAAAAATCAAATTCAGTAAAGGTTCTCTTAAAAATAATTTTCTATGAAGAGAAAAAATAATATGCGAGCATACTTTTTACTTTACGATGCAACCATCTAGATTTAAAAAAATGGAACGAAATCGCCAAGAGGAAGTGCCATATAAAGTTACAGAAAATTAAACGCAAATTCAAGAATGACGTTCACCTTTGTTCGTCACGTACTTTCCTTCTAACTGTTGTCATGCAACGCTATTGTTCCGGTCACAATCGGTTGGCTGCTTTAAAACAGAATAGGAAGTGATCTTTACTGTTGCATTTACAATATAATGTATATACGATACGTCAAGTTGTCCGCCTAAAGAGTATGATTAATTCAGTGTATACTATTTAGATCAATCATCGCCTACGATTCACACACATACACACACACACACACACACATACACACACAAATGAGAATATATTATAATGATTATAACCTTTAACTCTTTAGATGAATACATCACAGTGAAAATCATAATAATGAAATATTACTGAACATGTACAGAAATCAAAATGATGCAAATTTTAATAAAAATTAATTTAAAAAATCCATAAAATAACGTTTTTTGTTTACTAATTTTGAAATTAATTTTTATGTAGTATTATTTTAATAATAATTATTTTGTTGATGTAAAACGTTTTAAAATACAGTTTTTGTAATTTCTATGTTATTATATGTATAATATAATAATTTTCTTTTTTTCAAATATATTGTTATGTTAAATACGTTTCATATTTACGTTTCACTGAATTAAATTAAATATCTATTATGTGTAATTATATTAAAGATAAAGCAAAACTTCTGTAGGTCAGATAAAGTTTTATAAATAGAAACAATTATAAACACTGCACGTTCAAAGTGTATTATGGTAAATCCCATAATTCAATCAGACGTAACAAAAAAATTAATTAATTTAATGTACTCAGTAATAAATATAACAATCTAAAAATTTTCAATTTTTTCCTTAATATGAATTTCAAAACAAACAAATCATAAGCTTTTTTTTAAATATTTATAAAATGACAGATATATAACATTTCTTTATTGATGTTTTTGATTAAAATTAAACTCATATATAAGTATCTTGTACGGGCTAGTAACGATATATTATAGGTCAAATACATTGTTCGAGGGAAGTGATGCGAATAGTGTCCGTCTAACCCACTTCGAGCAATTTCCTTCTTGAAACGCATCAACGAGCTAGATCATGTTGCAAGTATGTAATATACGAGTAGATTGTGCCAAGATGTATAGCGAGATGTGTTACATACATCTAAATTTTACAGACGCATGACTCTATCGCATAAGATCATGCTGAAAAGCTATAATTTCTTCGTAATTCAATCATAGAATATTATAAGGCAAGAAAATGAAAAAAGATGAAAATAAAATGGATATGAAAGCTTAGAAGTAAAAAGTGGTTTTAATAAAATACATCATATAACATGGTTCAATAATAAAAATTAAAAATAAAAGTTTAGAAAGGCTATGAACCAAAAAACAATAATGTAGATGCGTAAATAAAGGAAACATATATAATTATCATGATCTAAAACAAATAACAAATAACACTGGATTTAATAATTTATTGAACATTATAATGTATCTATCTTCTTTCAACACATTCAGAATCATGCTGAAAAACTTTTTTTGAAATAAGCCTTTCTTCAATCTACCATTTCACAATGTTTATTTGAATTATTATATTATTTCCTGTTTTAAAATTATGAGAACTAGGCAGTTGTTTAAAAACCAAAATTACATTTGTTACATTATAACTAGGGATGTGCGGAGAAGCATAGATTATTGATATTTCGTATTAATATAAATTGAAATATATATATCGATACGACAATATACTGATTGAAAACAATTCAATATTCGAGAATATCGTTACTTTTTTGCATTTATTATATAGAGACATGCGGGAGCACAAACTTTCGATTTTAAAGAAAAATTAAAAAAAAAGTCAATAGGTAAATTCACTAATTTATCTATAAAATTATAAATATTTTAGTAAATTTATGTATACACAAATACATTTTGTACAATACATATATTTATCATTTTATACATATAAATTTATCAACTAACAAAGATAATGTAAAACATAAAATTTTTTTTAATTTTGTTCATGATAGCGTTGATCGCGATATCGTAAATTGGCATCCCCGAATTGGCATCCTTGTTATATTTATGCGGTCAAATTTTGGAAATACAATTTTTGTATCGAATCAATTGGTATCTACGTTCCAGATTCGATATGCTACGATACGAAAACTAAAAGTTTTGATACAAATATTGAATATCAAAAGGAATATTCAAAATATCGATTATATCGGAACATCCCTAGTTATAACTACATGAATATTAGATGATTGAGTTAAATAACTTATTTTGTATGTACGTAATACATATTTCAGATTATTCGCCACTTAACGCAGCTGCAGTAGTATGTAAGTTCTATCTAATCATGTTACATGTGGTAATAAGACTATAAAAGGAAAAGAAAGCGGACGTTTCTATTTTACTGTATTATTAGCACATGATGAAAAGATGCTACAAACGAATAATTGTACAAACAAATGATTGTACCCACGTTATCAGCCAACATTATGGAAATCCCATTTAACTGCAGTTAGCAATTTTAGTTTCACTTAATAGAATTGTCGCGCATCGTGCGCTTTTCTAACATAGTAATATTAATCTCTGGCATAAGCTCGTGATTTATCGTTCAAATGTGGTGACAGTATTCTGCGAGATCAGACAACATTTATAAAGGACTTTCGTTTGATTATCAATATACTTCTAACGATAAGTAAATTTCACTTTCTAGAGATGTCTGACAAGATTAAATAAAATATTTGCGACAAATATTTTACATTTCCAAATATTTTTCATTTCGAAAGTAGGTGAAACGATATAAATTTTATAATAAAATATTAATAACGAATAAAATATGAAATCTATTTTATAATTTTTTAGAGGCATTTGTTGCTTTACTACTACATTATTGTGAATTTATTGTTTGTTATATGCGAAAGTCCGCTTTGATGTCCTGTTATTGTACTCCTAAACCGCTATTAATTTAATGATGATTAATTTAATATTTAAATATACAGTTAACATAAGTTTTATTTCTCTCTGACAGATATAAAATTTTATACTAAATTAAATTAAGATGAGTAAATTAGTTGTCAGTAATTAATTTAAATAAATAATTTAAGTCAGTAATTTAAATAAATAATTATAAATTATTTATACATATTAAATTTTTTGTGTTAAGTATTTATTAGAATATGATCAACTAATATAAAATAAGTTTTTAACGAAATCTAAATTCCACAAAGAAATTAGTAATGATACCAGAACATCTTGTTATAAAATTTAAATTTACAATTAGTATAAACGTCTCATTTTTCAGTTAATCAAATATAAAACATGCTTTTGCGAGTTATTGGTAATATGAACTAATTCTAAACATTTTTTCGCCATTAGTGTCTTCACGAATGCAAATCTTTCGGATCCTTTGAAGCTAGAAAAAATTCATATTTTTTGCGGTTATCATAAAAATAGCGAGTTGTTTTTCTCAGGACTTTAGGCCAAGCCCTTTATATCTTTTACGGTTGGATCTATTACCGCGGAATCTTATAAACGCTTCTCGTCGACCACAGGCGGTATGTCACGATCAATGCTTCATAGACATTCTGAAAACGAGTTTTCTGCGACGAGAATAATTCCTTATCATACCGAAAAAAAGACTTTTTATTGTCGTCTTCCATTTTTTAAATCCATGTTAACCTTTCCATGTAAACCTCAATATGTGGATTGATTGTTTCTTAGAAAATAAAAAATGATTGAACTTTCAAAAATCAAGAAGAAAAAAATTATATATATATAGTAGAAGAGAAAATGGTATTATGACCAGTGTAGATATTGGTCCTCCTTAATATTTCCGCTATTATATAGCGAATCCTAATTACTTATGCAATATTTGTTCAGTAGCTCGCCGTTACATCATGATGTTAATATACCAATACTCAACAGTCAGCACTTATTATAATGCATTTTTACTTTCAAGTATTTCGAAACATTTCTAAGGTACATTTTAGTATTTAATTACACCTACTTCCTTATTTTTCTTTAACTTGAGCGCATTATTACACAAATATATATAATATATTTGAATATACGTTGCTTGCTATTTAACATTTTATTTGACTATATAGATTTTGAGTTATGCAAATTTATCAATAGCATGGCATTTTGCTAAAATGTAGTCCTCTATGCGTTTAATTGATTACTCACGGTCTCTTTTTTGAGGTTTTCATATTAAAATAATTATTTGATAATTGATTGTAGCTTTATTGTTAATCTATAGTTTACCATATATTACGTGTATGTAGATTTCTAGTACTGAGCAACTTATATGCGGCAGGAGTTATCTGTACATATGTTTACATAATTCAAATACTCTATAATATTTTACTTTTTATGTGAATTTTGTAACCAAATATTATTTTTTGAACAAAACCAACTTTTTATATCTATTTTTGTGAAAGGCCATATTACTATCCCTATTTTTTTTTCAAGCCATTATGTAGTGTCACTACATTTTTATAAATAGCATTTTAAGTAAAAAATGTTTCATAATTTTAAGGCTAGAGTCGATTGAACAACATTTTAACAAATGTTATTATTGAGTTTTAAATTTAAATATTGATTATTAACCAAGTTATTGTACAAAATGTAAGTGAAGTGCTAATACCACCTTATCCTCTTTGTATAAGTACATATATAATTATAATTAACTTACAAATTATTTGATTAAATATAAAAATAATAATATGAAAGTCAAAGCCATTATTTTCCTCGTTCGATGAAATTGGAAATTAAACTTTTTTTAGAATTTAACTACCATCACATTTTTGTTCTTCGAATTAGATTTGCCTTATTATGGATTATAAGATGTTTAATTATGAAAATCGCAGGAAGGGTCTCGATCGAAACGACTTCGAAGTCGCGATCTCGACCCACATTTCCCATTCTTACAACGCGCGCTTTGCGAAAGTAGTCGAGCGACTCTCTTTCGAATTTCTCGTGTAAGACATTCCTTTATATGCAACATCTTTCCTCGCGGTATTGCAGAATAGTATTATCCAAAACTCAAACATTTCTCGCAATTATTGACTGTTTTAGTTGTTTCGACAAAATTCACGATGTTACTTAAGGCGTTTACTGTCTATACTATCTGTATTGACAACAGCTGCCTATCCTTAACGTTAGTTTAATCATCTATTTGGCACATATTAAGAATACACAATTGACTTTCACAATTGACACATTTATTCACTTTCAATACAGCTGTAGCTTATTTAAACTTATTACGTACTCATCCTGTGTGTTAACTATTAGTTAACCCTCAAGAAAATCTTTAAAACTGACTTGATAATTTACTCTCGGCATTTTCAGAGAAAGATCGATGCCTTCAATTGACACTACTTGACTATATGTATACGCACAACTGTGTGATTCGTGAAGAAGACAAACAGATACAATATTTGCGATCTTTATTTCCTGAATCGTTGATTAAGGAAATTGTACGGTCGATCACTGTCACGGTCAATCAACCGTTTGCGTTACGCTACAACTATTCATACGTACATATATACAAGTGCATTCCCACGCCGGCCAAGCCCAATCAGGGCGAAATGACTCTCTAATTTTTTTTAGATTTTTTTCAAATTACCTTGCAGGTGTACATACAGCAGTATACTCATCGATTTGCTCAGAATCTCAGTAAAAGAAAGGCGGAAAAGGCCTCGTTAGTCCTACTTTTGATAAAGAAAGTTACCAAGCTTCTTCTAGACGTCACGAACAATTAGATTGTAAAATCGCCCAAGACATCAAGCATCGTCCCATCATCTCTTCTTTTTGCCGATCTCTGTAACTTTCTCAAGTTCTGGATCAACGGATCCCGTAACCAAAATGGGAATAAAAGGTCAGCAGTCCGGTCCGGCAGACCATGCATGGCATCATCCTCACCGTCGACCTGTTCTGTAACTGCACTAACAGCCTTTTTTTTCTCGCGATGCACGCACAATATTTCAGCCACAAAGAAAAGAAAGTTTCTCGCATGAATTTTTCCAAGCCCAAATATGGGTAAAATATCATCTTTTTTTAATGGAAATCATCCGGAGTATTCACAATAGATATAATAATTAGAAATTACGAGATTCTTGACAGTACAGGCGAGATTGGTTAACCCTTTTTAATTTCACGATTTAACGAAAAAGCTGAAATACATAACATTACAGGTTCTTTTTAAGTTTAGCTTTTATCATAAGGAAATATCATATGAAAAGCACAGATGCTTTATTGCGTGCTGTCAATATAATAAATGCTGGAGCGATTTTTTCTTTACAAACATACGATCATCATCTTTTTTCTTCTTTTATCTATAGAAATATTGAGTGTTTTCTTTTTTCCAGATTGCAATCATGGCTTTAAATTCTTGAAACAAAGCGTTTAAGTCATTTGCGCTAACATGTTAATAACAAAAGTTATTAACAAAAAAATTTGAAAAATTCAAGGTCATTGGAGGTAGTTCCCTTTTTCTAGATATTCACCCATTATTTTTTGGTACAAGTAAAATTTTAAATAAACTTATAATAAAGATATTTCGCAAACTTTTATCCTATACAAAATAATGCAAAATAAGTTACAGTGTGTTCTAGTGAACTATTACAGAACCTAACATATCATGTCATGTGTTGAAATATTAAAAGCATTCGTATACATACAAATACAAACAATGCATTATAATTAAAGGATATAAAAATAAAAATTAATTGTTACTGCTCATTGTTCATGGGATGTGAAATTATTCTTCCATGCGCAATAAACACAGCGTTAAATTGCGAAAAAATTAGGTTGTTCCATCGCATAAGTACAAAATTAGAATGTGGAAAAATTGACGTGTCTACATAAATTCTGAATTCCAATTCGTATTATTTTTTAGTAGTTGCAAATCTTTGATTACTTTATGATATAACTGTATTAATCAGATAAGAAATAAAAAAAAATTACCGTGATCTATAACATATTTTATTTTTCTTCGCAGAAACAGATAAAAATTAAAACAATTATTAAATAGTATAACGACTTGATGTTATTGGAATAATGTTATTGGAATCTTGTTTACATATAGTTATGTATTATAAATTGTATACATATATAGTAATACATATTATAAAATTCCATGTTGTATAATAATAATTTTATCTTTAAATGTTAAATTATGCATCTACAATACACGAAGTAAGAAGTAAGATTAAAAAATTGACCAATCACAATCGATTATTCTTCTCACATTCGACTGTGATTCGTCAATTTCTTACTCTTACTTCTTACTTCATGTAAACGACGCATTACAATTTATAGTTACGACTTTCTTCCATTTTACGTAATATAATAAAATAAAATTTCTCGTCAAATTGAAAACAAAAAATCGGAACAACAGATCTCTAACAGAACTGTCAAATCTTTATTTCTAGTTCTCTTCAAAAGAGTTTCATACCTGGGTATCAATCATGAAACTTCTTTTCTAGGATGAAAAGTGAAAAATTTTTCCATTAACTCCAATGATTAAAATTTTCACTTTTCACTTTTCATCCTAGGGATAAAGTTCCATGGTTGATACCCAGGATTTTAACGCTAGTAGTTAAAACATTTTTGACACGGAGTCTGCCGGATTTGTATTCTGACATTATACATTCACTTTCTCCTTTCTAACATCTTCTGTCCTTTTCCTCCTATTTTTCCTTTTTCCGTTTATCGATAATGTTTTTCTGTTTGACATTTCGTTGTGTGACATCGTTTAAGTCAGATGCTCGTTACTTTTGCGAATTTGCTTTAATAACCTATTAAATTAAAAAGACTATTTTACTGTACCACAAAATGGACCACATTTTACATTTTTTTCTCGTTGTGTATTATGGGACTTTTAACAGATTTACTAAGGCATATCATCATATTTTTAATTTTTATATGATTAATATTAATTCTTTTTGTATACGGTTACTTTTCCAGAACTTTCTTATGACTTTGTTAATTCTTGATAAAAATGACTCACAACGTATTACACCGAAAGAGGAAAGAATTATTTGTTAATTTTAAGAATATTGTAAGATTATGTATTAATTTTTAATTTAGAACGACATTTATATTATTGTATGATGGCATTGAAAATGACTCAATTGGAGTTGAAACGTTTGTTTCATTTTATTGTATTTTAATTGTTTTTGTATTAAGTTTTCTTATCTGAATTATAATTTTTTATTTGCGTCATTGGCTCTTTGCCCTTCTTTTATACTACCTTTTGCTTAAAACATTTTGTATAATAGAGCGCCACGGATAGAGCGTAAAGAGCCAAGAACCGTTCTCGTTCCAGCACCGCGGCGGCCAAAGATCAACGATCGGAAGATGCAACGGATGGTTTTTTGCGAGTATTGCTGGCTATGTCTTAAGCCGTGAATGACGTGAATAAAGCCCCCTACGCCTACGCCGCGGTGCCCCCGGCGTGCAGTTTCCGGACGCAGCGCGGCGGTATCTTGTCCGTCCATTAAACTTGCATCTGTATCGGTCACGAAGTTCGCCGTCGCGTCGCCGATTGGCTGCTGTATCCTCCAGCGTTGCGAATCATGGGAAAGACCGCTGATGCATGTGCAAGCACGATAATTGTTGCTCGTAATTATACACTATCGAACAATTTTCAATTTACGCGATGTAATTTAATCGCGATGAAACGCATCTCATCGAGTTACCGCTGAGAGAAGCAAATCTTACGCAGATATGCTGCGGGCAGATGTGCTGCTGAATCAGTCGAGACCTCGTGTATACGGGGTGATTTTCACATATTTCGTCACCCATCATGAGCAGGTAGGGTGAATCGAAAAACTGAGTCGAGAAGTCATCTACCATTTTGCAGTTTACGCAAATAATTAACGAGATATTAATTGCCAAATATTGGTATTGAATAATTTTTTACTCGAATACTATCAACTTTATAGAAAAACTGCAAGAGACAAAAATTATTTATTTTCTTCTCATAAAACTCTAAGAATTTTTTATCAACTTTTTAGTACTGCATTTTCTTATTTTTACCAACATGAGAAAATACAGTATTAAAAAATTCTGAAAAAATTCTCAGAAACTTTATGAGAAGAAAATAAATGATTTTTGTCTCTCGCAGTTTTTAAGTTATAAGTATAAGTATTAGATCCTTTTGTTTTCCATAATTTCATTTTTTTACCAATTCTTTGCGAGAAAGGTTTATTATTTCAGTTTTTCTCGATATTTTATTCGTAAAATAAGGATTATCTCGAGATTGTCCTGAGAATTTATAATTCAAAAAAAGCTTACTGAGGAATATATATTACATGCTTGTATTATATTATTATTGAATAATTGAGAACTCTATCTTTCTCTTCTTTATTATTGTACTGTAACTACTTAAAAAAAAGCAGGATGTGTGAAATGCCATAAAAAAATATTAGACACATAATAACTACGTACTTGGTCATTATTATCAGTTAATGTACAGCATTGCTGTACGGTATTGCGGTAGATAATCATGATAACACAGGTAACAAGCTAATACAAAATTAATTATGGCTATCGCAGTATGCACCCACGACTTGGATTTTATCTCATGTTTTTATCTGACAATGAGACATAGTTTTACAAACGGGTGGAATACAATGCTGATAGAAACCGTTATTGCACGCGAGTATCGTGAACCAATCTTGTGCATAACTCATCGGCATTGTGCGCGAGTCGCCGTGAGTTGCAGCTGCGGCGCACATCAATCGGAAGTCTAAGCCTAAAGAATCGTCCGTTTAAATTTTTAAAATGTTACGATAAGACTTCGATTCGCATAGATGTGCAAAAGAAGGAAGGGATTAAAAAGGAGTTAAAAAGGAAGAAAGGGGGGAGGAGAGAGAGAGAGAGAGAGAGAGAGAGAGAACCGATACCATCAATGATCACCTCTGTCGGCTTTCCTTGCGTTGCGTGAGGTCACAAGAAGCTACCCGCGCTTGTGGCTGCTATCATTGTCAGTCTGATCACGAACTGACCACCTCCACTCGTGATCGCGAGAGAAGCTGCTTGCGCGCTTATCTCTTGCATGATCCCGACTTGCATGAATCCCTGCTGCTACATTTTCCGCACGAATGTTTCGGGCGTTCTGCTGAATTTATTAGGTGCGCAACTAAGTTCTCGCTGTTATTTTGATGGAAATGCATCAAAATAACAGCGAGAACTTAGTTGCGCACCTAATAACTTCCGATCAACGATGTGTTAATATATTTAAATTGTTTTCCTGAACAATCCCCAGCAAAAAGATCGCAATATCCAAGCTCTGGGAACACTTCATGAAACTTTCCGATGGTACATGCATAATTGTTAATTAATTAATAAGAAATGTGATATCGAAAAATGACTTTGAGCGCTTGATATTTTTTGTCACATCTTTTTCGGCACTTGAATCTTAAATGATAAAATAATAAGCGTCCGGAAGAGAAAATGCATATGAGTTGATTTTTAAAATTGGCTCTTGCAGTTTAAGCGTATCACGCGAGTTAATTCGCATTCAATCGGACGGAAAAATCTGATTAGTCACATCGATCAGAGACAAAGTGCATATAGAACGATCGACTGGTTTTGCACGAAACAAGATCTCATTTCCAGCTGGCTGCGTAGCGGCAGAAATACAGAGAGAAAGAGAGAGACGTAAAGAAAAAAATATATAGAGAGAGAAGGAGACATGCATTGCCGGCAGCTCGCGCGCCGTACCTTTTTCCTCTCCTTCTTCGTTCCGCGCGCATGAGAGTCGCTCTCGAGGAGAGCGGTAACTTTCTAAAGATGACCAACGGTCGCCTACAGGAGACCTCGATTCCGGTCCCTCTGCAGATCGTTGCTCTTGGCCGAGTTCCACGGCGACCTCTTAATCACCGCGATCACCAATTTATCCATCGCGGGATTCTCATTCCCCGCGACTCACAATCGGAATACATCCGAGGGTATTCCAGTGAGCTAACAAGGGACCGAGAAGTCATACTTTCTAGGCGTCTTAATGAATTCCATGAAGTTGCACTGATGATCGATCACGTCCTGCGATGGTACATCACTTCCTCGATCCAGCTCAAGACCATTCGTTTGTAATTCGTTAATTGAATTGTTACCAGGAAACGTGGCGTAAATTATACTTTTTGTATCTTGCATCACATAGATATTGACAATACTCTGCGCATGCTGAGACTATGTAATTAGAAAGAATGCTAATTACGGGTATCAAACTACCCGCGCATCACACAGTTAAAAGGTGAACTTATCTGTCAATGTCTACGGTATTTCGAACGAACAATAGCGTGGATTTTCCAGCTAAATAACTTTATTCAACGAATGTTCTATACGCGTGTAACGGATCGCGTGGACTTTACGGTATTTCCGGCGCAGTTTTATGTGTCAAATTCCTACTGTATATGTAATATACGTTGGGAAAAGTGCGATAAAGATCTGCACGACAGAGAACAATTCCTCGACACTCAAGAAATACATCATCAGAAATACAAATGCGAGTTTGAAGAACCGTAAGCGAGAATAAGTCTGGGAATTTGTTTAAGATCCAACAATTATCACATTTTATTGTGGTTGTACAAAATTAAATAATTAATTAATTTAATTGACAATATTTATTAAAATTTTAGTATTGTATTGCAAAGAAAAATGCAAAAAATTGAAATATCGAATAAATCGTGTGTATTGCAATAATATATACATTTATGTAGTTTAACGCATCAAATAATTTAGAATGACATATTTTTCATTTGTTTCTCTCGGAATATTTCAACGTGTTTCGATTTTCTTTACTGATATCACAAAGAAAAATTGACATTAATCAAAAAAATTCCGCAAAGCTTAAGAATTTCTATGAAACTTTTCATAAAGTCTCTGAAGTGAGGCTACGTATTTGTAGGAGATCTCGTCGTTATGTACGCAATTTTCCACATGACCGTGAAAGCAGAGGCAGGAATCTCGGCATTTGCTGACTTGCGCGACAGGGTCGTCTATCAAACGTTAAACGAAGTTTATCTTCTTCCGGCGGTAATTTTTCCGAATGACACGACACAAATTCATCGTAGTTTTCTCCACAATAGCGGAGAAAAAATTACACACGTTTCGTATAAACGGGGAAAAAAAATCAAAAAGTCGACTATTGTTTTTAATCAACAAAAAAGATCTATAATACTTATTTTAATATATTCATTATTGTTATTCTATAGTCATTATGTTATTTTTAATAATTTTATCATTAGAATAATTTAACTGTTATTGAAAATTTTTATCTGTTTTCAGACGGTATCCAAACGGATTCTGAATCAAACAGTATCGTCCATTATCCAAATGTACAACGTATTTTCGTGGAAAAGGTAATTAGCACATTTATTTTTTCTTAGTGAACAATTATTTGATAATTGTTAGTATTTGGTAATAATGAATTATCTATATAAGATTATCTTAGGATGTAGATAAAATTATTAATAAGTAATTATTTGTTTCAATAAATAACAGTTTTATTTTAATTAAGAAATCGAATAAAGCATATTATATTTTCATTAATATCTCGTTTGTTTTCTTGATGTTATTTTTCTTGTCAAATTATTAAAATTGAAACCGATATTTTACAATTATTTACTATATATCACTAAACGACCTTCTTAAAAATCTATCCGTTACATATTGTATGTATTTCTTAAATCAGTAAATTATTCAAGACTTTGATCTGTTTACATTATTAATACTGTTATATTTGCACGATGTACCAGAATAAAATCGAATTAGATACGAAAAATAAAAGAGATCAAGATAATGTATGAATCGTGTTATAAAAGAATCTTCAATGATTTTCTATTGCGCTTTACTTATTAATTCGAAAACGCCAAATGCGCTGAAATGAAAGATCGGCAAATACTGATAATAGTATTCTAAATTTATTCGCATGCTTTAGTCGATCTCTCCAATGCGACACAAAAAACCAGTTACAGCTATGACAGAGACTCTCTTATTTAATAATAAGAGAAAAGAAGAAAAAAATACAAAGTCACACCTTCTTTCATCTATGATACAAAAGTAATATCCCTGCATGTCCCAGTTTTTTTCCTCATACATATGTATAGATGTAGGCGCTAATTTTTGCGACGACATACGACATCCGATATAACGTGCCGAATAAATTAACATACGATGCACGATCCGCGTAGATCGCGGAAAGAAAAAAGAAATCCCCCCCCCGATCGATGGTACTGTTAGTGATAAAAATATACACGGAAGATGCAATGCGAAAGAGAGAACGGGTCGCTTATTACCGCGCCGCTGGGTATCGCAATTCGCAACGCGGGGCAGCTGTCTAGCTCGTACTTGCACTTGCGCTTACCTTCGTTCGCCTTATGCCGAGGAATGACTTGCTAATAACACGAATCGTTATCTAACGAGAGGGAATCGGACGTTCCGCGTGGAACAATATATTCTCTCTTTCGCAGAGAACGTGCAGCCCGCCGATAATGACAGATGAGCCCGCCGAAAATGAACGGGTAAACTGGTTCGTAAATTGCACTTCGCGTCCGCAACATTCTCTGCATCCTGATTCCTCTGACACTGCGTTACTCACGGATATTCCATGTACGCTTGATTATTCCCTGACATGCTTAACTCCATTATTCTACAGATTCCAGAGGGAAATGTAGAAAACATAAATAATTTATATTTACGTATATATCATTTTAATTGACTGCAAATAAGTACAGGGTCCGGCAAAATGATCTCCCACATTTTAATCTTTAATAAAAACGCCATTGTAAATGCTATTTAGATTTTATTTTTATTAACTGAAAATTTATGCTATGCCATTTGTTTTTATTGAGTTTTGAAAATTACAGAATCCAAGTGGCGACCATTTTTTTCGATACACATTCGAAGCTGATTTCTAAAAGTTTCCATCACTCGAGCAATAATTTGGGGCGATATTCCTGTAACTTCTTGGCGTATTGCTGCTTTCAAATACCTGAAAGCGAAGGTTTTTCAACACCACCCCCGAACCATTGACGAATTGAAATTGGCAATACGCCAAGAAATTACAGGAATATCGCCTCAAATTATTGCTCGAGTGATGGAAACTTTTAGAAATCAGCTTCGAATGTGTATCGAAAAAAATGGTCGCCACTTGGACTCTGTAATTTTCAAAACTCAATAAAAACAAATGGCATAGCATAAATTTTCAGTTAATAAAAATAAAATCTAAATAGCATTTACAAATTAAAATGTTTTTATTAAAGATTAAAATGTGGGAGATCATTTTGCCGGACCCTGTGTAAAGAAAATTAAATAATTTAAATGTATCGATTCAAATCGATATACAGATTTGGTAACATATAATAATTAATGTGGCTGTACCGTTACAATTGTTTTTAGTACGAGGATGAAGAAGCGCTCGATATCGACACCCTCAACAATACCAAGAGAGCTGACCGGCAGGTTCTGTTCTTTAATCGTGTGCCGAAAGTCGGTTCACAGACCTTTATGGAGCTATTGAGGAGGCTGTCAATAAGGAATGCATTTTCGTTCAACAGGGACCGCGTGCAGCGGGTTGAGACTATACGTCTCGCGCCGATCGAGCAGGTACGACGACCTCCAACGAGAAAACCCAATCAATTATCATCAATTGCGTGATGTCAGCCTCTCGCATAGTAATTACCAGTTTAATTTACAATCCTGTCACCGTTGAGCCCTACAAGGTGATACAAAAATACGATGGTATTACCGATCCAATGACTTAAACGCTAAAACGGTTTATCACTTCCCTTTTTTTATCCGGAGTTCGTTCATCTTGATAAAATTATGTAGCTAAGAGGAAAAGAGAACGGGAAGAGATATTACTGGATAAAGTATAAAAGAAGAGATAGAAAGTGTAAGAAAGATCATAAGAATCCATGCAATTTAAGGGGACGTTTGAAGTCAACATTTGACTCTCTTTAAAAAAATCTTATTTCCCAGCTAGGGTGGGTTTATTACAGGCTTACAATAACGAAAATAATAATGAAAGATTAATTACTTTTTGCAATATCCTTCTCAAAATGCTATAGCCTGTAGTGCAGATTGTATATAATTTTCATTTAACTTTCTTTATGCTTTCAGTTACATCTCGCCAGGATGGTCAGCAGTTATTCGGAACCGTCTGTTTACGTGAAGCACGTCTGCTTTACTAACTTCACAGAGTGAGTACCACGAGATTATCCTTGGCAATTTAAATGATTGCTACTGCCATTTTCTACTTTCTTGCATCTTCTTCGGCAGATTCCATCTACCGGAGCCGATTTATATCAACATAGTACGCGATCCTGTGGAAAGGGTCATATCTTGGTATTATTACGTAAGAGCACCATGGTACTATGTGGAGAGGAAGCAGATCTTCCCGGATCTACCGTTGCCCGATCCCAATTGGCTCAAAAAGGACTTCGAGTCGTGCGTATTGAAGGGCGATCGAGAGTGCAGATATTTGCAGGGTGAGATCCACGAGGGCATCGGCGATCATCGTAGACAAACTCTCTTCTTTTGCGGACACAGTGAAAAGTGCACGTAAGAATGTTTGCAAAATATTAGGAAATTACTTTTGTATAAATAAATTAGAATCCATCGTATAAAAGTTCACGATAAACTTTAAATAACATGATGATAATGTACAGTATATATTTTTATAATTATTATGGAATGCACAAGCGATATTCTGACATACTTTTCTTTTAAAAGCCCTTTTAATACCGTTGGTGCTTTGGAGCGAGCCAAGTTGGCGGTGGAAAAGCATTACGCGGTAGTTGGCGTTTTGGAAGATATAAATACAACTCTTACGGTACTAGAAAACTACGTACCACGATTTTTCCAGGGAGCTACCGATGTTTACTATGGTAAGCCATTGATGAATTGCTCAATAAATCTTAAAATCTTTAGCTTGATCAAACATTAATTCATCAACATATCATACTTTTATATTTGCGTACTATCTTTTTATAAGCATGACTTCAAATCTTTTAAACATTATTTAAAATATATATATATATATATATATATATATATATATATATTGCAATTAATACACAAAAATAATCTCAAATTATGTTACAATAAATTATTAACATTATATTATTCTTACGTTATCTGAATAATTATATCTTTCAATTTTTTTAGATCAAGTAAATTCCTTTACGAGGATCAATCGAAATTTCTTTAAACCGCCAGTCAGCGAAGAAGTGAAGAACTTGGTGCGCAGCAACTTTACTCGCGAGGTCGAATTCTACCAATTCTGCAAGCAGCGACTTTATAGACAATACAGAGCTCTCAAGTTGCAATCGAATGTTCCGCAATCGTAATGTGATTTTTAAAAAGAACATCTTTTCTATCTGTTATCACATGCGAAGGCAATTATTAAATTACGTAAAAAACATTGTACGTACAAAGAACAATAGAAAAACTTTAATGCAATTGCATTTATTAATGTTAATGATTCGATAAAGATCTATTATACAAAAAATTATAATTACTTTTGATAAATAATAATAATTTATAAAAATCTCCTAAATAAATTAAATAATGCAAAAAATTCATTTTCTACAAGAATATAAGAGTTAAATAATAATCTTTAAACTAATATATTAGATCAATATATGCTCTATTTGTTCAGTCATTACAATATTATTGAGATTGAAATTTTAATAATTGCATATTTGCCAAAATCAAGAGCTCGTTATGTTTTATTGAGAATTTGATTATAATAATTATTTTACGAGTAAAAGACAAAAAAAATAAATTTTTCTTTTGATAAATGCAATGACCTTAAGTTCATGATATACTTAAAGAAATCAACAAAAAGAAATCTAAGGAAACAAAATCTCATGACATCAAATTTTTAACTACAATGATTCTATGAAAAAAAAAATTTTATGACAAAAAAAAAATAATTGATTCTTCGCGTGATTACTGTGATGATCTAGTTCCATGCTTTTAAGAAAATTTTGATAGATCTATTATAAAGAAACAAAAATCTTATGATATTATCAAATTTTTTAGTACATTGACGATCTCATGATATAAAAGACAAAGAAGATAATTTGGAAGTCATGAGAGGAAGTTTGGCGCATTTAGACAAATCTTGATAGACTTATGAGTCTAATAACAGAATTTAATATAAATACAATTAAAACAATAATTAAAGAAATAAAATATATAGTTTCCATGCATTTAGCAAAATGTTTATAAAGTTCCAAGTTCGGTAAAAAATGATCTATCGTATAAAACTTATTATAACGTGAATGTATCACGCAATAGAGACATTCAAAAATAGAAACATTCTGAGTAAGTGTCGAATGATTACTTGCGATCAGACGTTATGTGGCTACCTTTTTAATAGACGTCACCATACAAATTACATGCAAGTTCTAGGCATTTTTTATCATTATAGAGATATTTCTCGTTAATGAATAGTATTTGCAATGATTTTTTTCGCCAGCGACTTATGAACGACGCAAAGACTGATAAAACCATGATATTTTTTATTGTGGAGTGTTTGCAATTATAGAGAAAAATGTACAGGGTATTGATTATATTAGAATATATCGCTTTTGTAAAAGAAAAATACGTTTGTATCTCATTGACTTATGATTATTTGGAATAAAATGCTGCCATTTGAAAAGGAACGATCACCTTTATTCACCTTTTATTTAATTGTCTCATCGTTCAATTATTTACTAACATGCCTTTTATCAATTTATTATGCTATTCAAATTCTTCCAATTATTGATTAATAATAATAAACAAAAAAACTGATCTTTTTAATATTATATTGGGGAATATTTAAATATTTAAACAGATATTAATACATATTATTTCAATTTCTCATGTTAAACTACACGTAGCATTTATCATTTAAACGAAGAGTATATGCCAAGTCATATCCGGCGACATAATTAGAAGTTTAAGTCTATAGCGTTATTTTTATTTTGAGAATCTAAAGCAAGATTCATAAATATACACCAAACCATGACGTATGTGCGTTTATGTACTTTCTTAAATTATCGAATGAGCTAATATAAATTTTATTTAGCATTTACAATTTGAATACCTAATGTGAATTTAGTACTTAAAGTTAGACGAATTATAAATAAGACTTACAAATAGATTTTCCTAATCGTGAAACAGAAAAAACTATACGAATTTATTTTTTTATTTTTTATTTTAATAATATATAGAGAACAAATATTATACATAAATATTATATGGATATACTATATATAATATGATATATCTATATAATATATATATATATACATATATATATATATATATGGATAAAATTTGTTCATGTACAGTTTGTATATTATACAAATATATCATATATAATATGTGTATATATATCTGTATATATAGTTGCTCTTTCATAACATTCAATCTTCATTCACGCATGTCCGATTTCTACTAAAACATATTTATTAACATATTTATGTAAAATTCAGTAACAGAAAGATTTACATTAAAATTACACTTTGTTATACGTCAAAGTGCATGAAAAATTTATAATAAACATAAAATTGAATAGGTTGATCACGAAAATGTATAAGTAGGTGCATTTATACACTATTAGAGTAACCATTTCGATTGTTGTATCTCATCTTCTTTTCTTTTAATAATATAAATAATATTCGTGTTTTCGACGATACAAAAAGATTCAGTGGGTCGACTTATCCTAGTATATATATCTACATAGAAAAATATATTTGGACTACGCAATACTAATCAACATTGTCTTGGACATAGAAGTCTTGGACATAGTACTTGTGTGTGTGCGAAGAGATATAATTTAATTAGTAAAATAGTGATTTATGGCCAAAAATGTTCAGGCACATTTTCCATCGGTCCATTGATCCATACGTTTTTATCAACAACATGCACCAGGTGTGTGTTAAAAATTAGATATCTGTATGATTTTCTACATAAATTAATACTAATTATTGTTGTTCTAGAAATGTTTGGATACGGACGGACGATAATATATGGACGGTACCGATATACACTCTCTCATGTCTCATTCATATTTGAAAATATACAGAATTACACATATCAGGCTTAGAGCTGGGTTGCATATTTCGACCAATTTTGCCTACCGTCATCTTTCCTCCTTTTGTTTCATAGCATTTAGATTGCACACAAAGACATAGAACGATCGAGTTCAAGGATGATATTAGTTGTAAATTAGTATAAATCATACAGTTCACTGGGGCGACTTTGAAACATATTGTCCTACGTTCATTGTTTATAGAGTTTTATATATATATTGTTATGTACCAGAACTCGATCATTCTATTTCCGCGCGCAATCTAAGGACCATGGCACACAAAAAAACATAAACAGTAAGCGTATTGACCAATCACAGTAAAATCCGTAAGGCCAATGGAAGCAGTACCCAATTCAACATGTTGATTTCCGTACTGCTTACATCTTAGACGTGTAACACGTAATGCCTAAGGAAATATACCAATCAAAATCCTTCGTTTTCTTCCTTTCCATGAAATAAAGAACTCTGATTGGTTGAATTTTTTATGCCTTATGTGTTATACATTATACAAAAGTCTGTGCTCCACATTTTACTGCCTTAATTTTTTTTTTACTGTGCCATGGCCCTAAATGCTGTGAAACAAAAGGAGTAGGGATGACAGTAGGCAAAATCGAAATGTGCAACTCGGCTCTAGGCCTGACATATACATATAAAAATACAGTAGGAGTAATTCAATGTTATTTATATATGTATGTATATGTATATATATATACATATAATTTTCTTTCTTTTATTAATTTATTTCATTTACATTTCAATTCATTAGTTCAATTATTTAACTTTGTATATCATATTTGTCGTTAAATATGCAATTTTCAAAATTACTTGAAGATATAAAATTAAATTTCTAGAATTCCTCTAATTTTCAAAACAAAATACGCCATCGTGAATAAAAAAGAGATTCAGAAATTTTTAAATTTGAATATTCCGATATAATCAATATGTTTCTAACAATAAACCCATTGGCATAAATTCAATTGAAATTCAACTTCGTAAAAAGTTATTATTTAACAATAAAATCTTAAATTTAATTCCCGTTGAGTCAATCAAATTTTATTGAAAACTCTTG
Organism: Acromyrmex echinatior; assembly: GCF_024713525.1. Lineage (NCBI taxonomy): Eukaryota > Metazoa > Arthropoda > Insecta > Hymenoptera > Formicidae > Acromyrmex > Acromyrmex echinatior. The sequence goes on along the minus strand of NC_141853.1, from coordinate 14,054,749 downwards.
AGATTTAATTAGCTAACAGTCTGTATTCTATAACATTGTATAAAATAATTATTGTATAGTTATCAATGTCTGGCTTTCTTTTATTGATTTGTTTTCTATTATTGTTTTCTATTATTCGCAACATATTCTCAAACTTTTATCTTGATGAGTTACAAACAGTAATTTATCAAGATAATGCAACAATATTTGCAACAGGAGTGAAGCTGCCAAAAATGTTCTGATTTTTCTTCTATGTCCGAGACTGATGTCTTTAAAGTTACGAAGCGATTAAGATAACGTACATATATATAAACGGAGACTAACAAAAATAGTTTGTCTTACATTTACACCGGTTATATACCAAAACTTCCGAGTATTGTTCTTCATTTCGTCTTCTTCTAGATTTGTAGAATGTATTGTACTCTAAATAGCTTTAATCATATGTATATCACAACTGTGTTTTTCACGCATAACTTTCTCCCACGATATTCATCTCGCGCATAAACAATAAGTTCGCTTAAAAATGGCGAAAAAAATTAATACAAGTCTTGTCTAGATATAAATTAATCATGCATTTAAAATGATTAGACAACAAATTAATATATATATATTTTTTTCCATTCGTGGTTGTCACGTTGATGATTCCTTGTAGGCTTGTTATAATATTAATGTAGCTATATTGTATATGTATATGTCAAAGATATTATTATGTTATAGATATATCCCGATATAACAAGCCAATGTGACAACATTATCTCGAAATGAGAATAATCTGCGATCTAGAAAAAAAAGAAGCATTCGCACATACGTTTATACTAAATATATATATATATATATATATATATATATATACACTTTTATTTCCAAATCGCAAGTAAAGATAGCATATCTCAATTTCAAAATATATCTTGAAAAACATAAATAAAGAAAAAGATAACAATTAGTTTCATTCATGCATCAATAATCGTCTATCTTATAACTCTTTAAAATGATACGAGATAAAAATACAAAAATCCAGATAGAGTATTAATAAGATTGACTTTGTAACATCGTTGTAAGTCTGTTCATTCTTTTCTACATATTTCGCGCAGAGACAGACTATAACAAATTAATTCGGTGGTCGAAAAATATAACTTTAATAGTCCCTAATTAAACAATTATTTAATTACATTACTAATCCCGATTATATAGTATTATTGCATATTCATAACGATGAGGGTCGTTGATACCAATCGTTAGGAAAATATTATTAATTATGCTGTGATTTTTTTCGCAATTAGATTACTGGAAGTATGCTGTGTGCGATCTTCTTATCATCAGTTTTTACAATCCTCTAGTAATTTATTTTTATAAATAACATACACCTTTCATAAATAACAGTACTTATTAACATACGATATAGCATCTTTGTATTATTATTAACACACTTATATTTATATATTTTGCATACAGAGTAAGATAAGATAATTTGAAAATATTTTGAATTAACTTTTCTAAACTTACAAATATGAAAAAAATGTAAAATTCTACTATGATGATAACATATAACAGTATTTTTTATTAACGCAATATCTCTATCTTAAATAAAAACATTTATTTAATTTTTATTCTTTTAATTTTCAAATTATTGTATAAAAATAAATTTTTTTAAATTTATACATATATTCTTGACAATATGAAACTTTTAAAGAAATATATTGTATTTCGTATTTTTAATACAAAATATATTTCTTACTAAATACATGAAGATTTTATAAATAATTAAAATATACAATAAATAATAAATATTTAAAATGTGTATTCTAATCTTATAAAAATTTTATTAATATGCAGAATTCAATAGCTAAACGATTAAAAAATTGTCAATTATCAAATTTTCTATCTCCAATATATCTCATTTTACTCTATACAAACATGTATTATACACAAGAATATTTTATTAAAGAGCTCAAGTTTATAAATACACCAGATGCCGAAAAATTCTAGAAGTAACATGTCTATAATAACAAAATTATTGATTTGTTTTATGTACATATCGTATGCCTTAATGATAGTAGTCGAATTTCTATCACTCGATATCTTACTTTATCCATATAAATTGATGTTATAAGAAAAATATAATATATGCAACAGGTCATTATTCTGAGGTCAAATATACAGGAAAAAACATCATCCAGAGAAAAGATAAGATAAAATTTATAAAAAAATTTATATAATCTTATAATTAACTTACAGCAACAGATATTCTGATACATTGAAAAATTATACGATTATATTACGCATAACATTATAATTACAAAACAATTTTATCATTTTCAGCATAGTTTTTAATATATATTTAATTTTCAATAAAACAAAATGATAAACTAATAATAATTATATAATATAATCATGTTATATTATATAATAGTTATGTTATCATTATTTAATCATACTTTTTAAGTATGATTAAATAAAATAATTTATTTGTTAAAATACGAAAAATATATGTATATTGTATAATAACAAAATTTGATAAAAATGCTAAAATATTGATCGCGATAAAAATATAATACAGAACTATATAAACAACTGAAGTCACATGCGTATAATACAGAAGAGCATTCAAATATAAGATACAATTTTAAAAAAGATGTATTAAAGGATTTATAAGTACCTGTATTCATATACATTTTAAAAAAAGTATCTGCAAAATTTATTCCGTAGTTTTACTAATATAAGTTTAACGCTGAAAAAATAAAATTAATTAATAAAGGATATACTTGCCACCAATACTGACGCTACCTGACACATTTATGCATAACATATGTACAAAATAACATATATGCTTTCAAGTGAAAAGCATTCTTTTTTTAAATACATGTCTCGTCACCATGATAAAATATCAATCTAAAAGTGCCATTTGCATAAACAAATACAAGTGACGTATAGTTCATATTTAGCTTGTGTGTTTTTATATTACATATATTATTCTTTTATAAAATTTTACTTTAGAATATTACGAGAATATAAATATTGAAACTAATTTCTTTTCCGGATAAATCGATTCTATATTTGGCAGAGAATAGGCGATTAAAAAGAATTGAAATATTTATTATATATCAAATTGAAATATTAATGTATCTTTAAAAATCGTCATCATGTATCTAATCATATATCTAATCATATATTTTTAAAGATAATTAAATTTTAATCGTACGTTTTATTCAAACGTTTCTCAGTCAATGCCGAACACAATATTCTAAAGAAAAAATATAAATATCTCGATATGTAATATCTCATGGAACATCTATCCTCTACGATGATGTCTAAACTCGTACAATGTCGCTAATAAGAACTAATATTATTATATCAGCGTTCGTTTTATTATCGTCTATCGTCGTTGTATTGGATAACGCTAAACAAAACCGCGGCCACACGTGATAGTTCCGCCTTGCGATCGAATAAATGATCTGTCATCTTTAACTTCGACATAAACTCTGCAAAGATACTCCATAGGAACGTTTAAACCGTCTATTTATACTTAGCGTTTCCTGTCAATTATATTCAGGCCATTTCAACTTTGAACTCTCAGATGAGTATTCGTTTTCTGCTTTACTAAAAGGATTCTAGGATGTTCAATAATCTCCATTGCTTAATTAATATAGTTTGAGATAAACTATGTGGCGGGCAAAACTCATTTTCGCAATCTCTCGAAAAATACTTTTTTGCGAAAGAAGTAGATTTCAAAAAGTAAAAAAGTATTTGTCTATTTGACAGTAGCGTGATGTTATGAGTTATTAAATCATGTAGTATTTTCTGAAAATGATGACAGTTAGTATCATTTTGTAGATCAAAAAGCAGGCTTAAAGTCCCATATCTGAACATATATAGATATGACACTTTTCATATTTTATTGTATTTATACAGTATATATATATATATATGTTTTATATGTTATTTTTCTGTTTCCAAAATATTAAATCAATTAACAAATTCAATGAAAAATATTAGAATTATTTAATAATTGAGCAATTTCACATCTGTTCATTAGAAAAACAATTCATCGTAGCATTATTGCTCCCATCGTTGTTCCCATAATCAAATGTTTTTCACTCTTTTAACTATTTCTACAGTCGTCTGTTAAAAAAAAAAAAGAATTAAAATTGCTATTACACTACAATCTTTCCTTTCTAAAGAGTATCATTTCAATAATGTTTGACATCTGTTATTTTTACAAAGATCATCGATATTCCGAAAACTCTCCGAGAGCTCCCTGAAGCAGTAGACAACGGTAATGGATTCTGAATGTTCCATTTTACATATTTCGTTACAAAGCACTTATTTAAGAAGAATGTATAAAAACCAAGTCGAGTACTGCAAGTTCGCACCGTCAGCCTTTTCAACAGCCTCTTCAGTTTGTTTCCCGGAGCCAAGCCGTTGTCATTGAATTGGACAAACGCACGGTCCATCAATAAAATATTGGCGACCAGCTTCCGCGCCGACATTCGTCAATGGTGATCGGTATATATCCGGTTGTTGACGAAGCTGGTAGACACTGGAAGCAGTAATTGGCACCACCGTTGTTATCCCAATGTTGTGCGCCCTTGCATTGGAATCGGACTGCAAACTCGAGTCTCTGACCAATCGGTAACGTGTGACAATATAGGATAAAGGAGAATTTGTCGCTGAAGCCGTCACATGAGTTAGGCACATAGGTTGCCTGTAGGTCGCTGAAGTTCCGCCACGAGTTGAGGGTATACCGCACATGTACAGATTTATGGAAATCAAGATTGATTACGCGCACTGTGCCCTGGATCGCCAGAGTCACCGGATCCTGTACCACCACATTTTCCAAACAAACCCGACGCTCGCGCACCATATCAAGAAAGTTCGGCATACCGCCTGGCTGTTGAAAAAGCGGCACTAGCATTCGATCGATCTTTCTGGGTATCGCTGACGTAGATCTGCGCCTGCCATCATTCTGATAACGATCACACCAGTCATCGCTGATGGATGTCGTATTGTCCGAATTGTTGTCCTGAGGTCGAAAGATGTCATCGTAGATCAGGTCGTTATACGCGGAATTGGGTATCTTCGGTATCTCATCCAGGAACGTTCTCACATCGGCCAAATCGAGACCAAGCTTGTCTGCGAATCTGACAATCTTCTTTCTATGTGGCGTGCCCGGTGGCGTTTTTCCTGTCTTCAGTGAGGAACACCTTCGGACTCGTTGTGGTCTATCTTCCTCTTCCTCTACTGTCTCGCTTTGAGTTTCTTGTTCTGGCGATGAATCCTCCTCCTTCGCGGTAGAACTATTGCCAAGTTTCTTCAGTAACAGGCACAACTTCTCTTCGTCGCTGTCGTTTAGCGCGATGTCTTTCTCGATTTTTAACTTCATCTCGTTCCTCGGAATCTCCTCAATCACTGTTGCATCGTTCGAACATTCCAATGTAAACGCATCCGAAATATCGATGGTACTACTGTAAGATGAATGATCAGTATCAGTATCACTGGCAACTTCTTCCACTTTTAACGAGTTCTTTAACGAGATTGTTTCAGAATCTAATTTTTCCTCAATCGTATTAATTGAGTCTTCAACGCCATTAAAAGAATCATCTTGTGTTAGATCTCTATCATTCTCGACATCTTGCGTCGTGAAAAGACTACCATTCCCGACATTGCACGTCACATTCTGTGATATACTATTGATATCGTCAATTTCATCAACCTCATGTTCATCCACGTTTTCCTCTTCCTCCTCGTCCCGTCTATCGAGTTTATTAAATATTACTGTGCTGATACCATTATTTGGTAATTCAGAGTCAGAATGTGATTTAGGCAAACAGATACGAGGAATAACAGAATCCTGAATAGTTCTGACTGGACTCTCATCCTGCAGCGATACAGTACTGTCATCGAACGTGCTCCATAGAGACTCATGGCTGGGCGATGTCGTCTCTTGAGAGCTTCTACCGTTCAGTGAGTCTTCCGAGCTGCAGATTAGTCCTTCTTGCCGATTATTTTCGCAAGACGTAGGATTTCTTCTCGAGGAGCAACTCGATTCGGATGTTGTGTCATCGCAGCGTTCCATATTCGCCCGCTTGCGTCCATTCAATGCGAGCTTGGTCCTCGCGGGAACGGAAGTGTTAGAGAGATTCATGACCTCACTGTCTGAAGTACTAATAGGATCAAAATAGATTTCTGCTCTCGATTTGTCAGCATCGGAGGATTCTGGATCGAAAAACATCTCCGAGGAATCACTATCGGGTGGTGTACCAGTTATCGGGGATGCAAACACGCAGGACTCAGGATCTTGACGGACACTTGTGATAGCAGACGTCATCTTGGTTCCGCTAGGCGAGCAATGACAGGCGTCGTGATGACTCGTCTTCAGGATCTCCGGGTTCACCAACATATGTGCCAATTCGGCGGCAGTTGCTTCTTCGGGAGGTGATCCCGGTCCATCCTCTTCCACTTCAATGTCGTAAAAGAGATCTGATTCCGGACTGTGACGCGGCTGATGTTGAAGGATGTTGGATGTTGGATGTTGATTATTGACAATATTTACGTGCCGACTGCTCGATGACGGATGCAGCCAAGAGGTTTCGCACGGTTTCGCGGCATCCGCGGTTCGTTCAGGTGAACTATTCTCGTTACCCAACGATTTTAATCGTTGATGAAGACACCGGGCGAACGCCTCCGCACTACCTCGACAGTTACTAGGAAGAAGAGAGCTGACTAAACCACAGGAAGGACCACGAGCGTTGCCTGCTGAGTCCATGCTGCCCATTTTGAGGACAGTGGAACTGGCTGTTTCTTCGGCGTGCCTGCCCTCCAAGGGCAAAGGCGAGGTCGAGTCGTTGTCTCGGCCTGCCGGCACGCTGGCTGAATTACCGTTCTGGAAAATAAAATGATGAAGTTGAATCTGATTTGCGATTGCGAAAATTGGAAAATGAAACTATGAAATTGCTAGAAATTAGATGTAGGATGTACGTATACATTGGAGTGGAAAAAAGTTTTAAAAAAGTTCAAGATCTATAGGTATTTTTTCTTATCTATCAGTACGTCGTTAATTGTCGCCACGAAATGTAACGTAAAAGTTTTTTATCGCAAACGATCTTTCACGACACGATCGTATCAATCATCAGATTAAAGACGATAATTAATTTTTGTTTTTTTTTTCTCGAAGAAGATAATAATTGAGATTATTAGTCAAATGTAATTGCCCTAAACATATTTTTCCTATTACAATGTCTTGCCGAGAGTTGTAGCCTAGGATTAACGATCCTATAATTAATCATCTTTATTTTGTCGATCGCGAGTTCGCAATATATAATTGAAGTTAGCTCGTTAATAGTTTGTTAACGGTATGCAAGTAAAAATACAAAAGCAAAGGAAAACAAAAAGCTGACAAAAACACGTATTAATGACGTAGCTCGTCATTAATAGTAACGAGAGTCATAACATTGGCTCATGGCCATAATATTGCGCGTATCGAAGCAGTGCTGCAGGAAATACAAATGATCGGTCATTACGACCCACATGCAGCATTCTACGTGCGAAGTTCACCTTCAATTGCAGCTGTTTTTATTTTTCATAAATACATATATCCAAAAATTTAAAAAAATTATGAATTATTCGAATTTATATAATTTTATATTCTTAACAAAAACAACAACTCGATCGAAGATCGAGACGTTTGGATACTGACGTATAATTATTTATGAGACAAGAGGAAGCTCAAACAGTCTTCTCTTACACGTTTTTTGCTATCGTACACAAGTAGTGATTATTTTTGGCATTATGAAAGCTATAATTGGCCGTCGACAGTGACTGGCAAGCAAAATGCAACGCGATCGTTATTTGAATATGTAACGATATAAATCATGTTTTATCGTTGCCAGATTCATTCATAACCCATTTATCTAAACGCACATACGAGATAAGTACAGACGATTTTTCGCTTCAAAAAAAGAATTCATCGTTATATCGTGCAATGATAATTCTAAGTTCGCACACAAAAAAATCGCAAAAACTCACGACGGAATCACGTAACGAAAGAATGATAATAGAATAATAATCGGTCGCCGCGCGATACTACTTGCAATAGGACCGAGAGTGCGCTTAGTTAGAAAATCGCAGCACACCACTGTGAGAAAATTGGAACGATATAAATACACGCTCAATTGGCCACGAATCAATTCCTCACCTCTAAAACGCGCGCGCTAAGGTGACACTTTGCTACGTACGAACCCTGTACGCGCGAATTTGCCATGTCTTGCCGCAAATATGGAACAAATATTCGGCAAGTATTCGGCGAACGAATACTGATTTATCAGTACGATTTATTTTCATCTCTAAGTTACGACATCGAACGCGACGATTTTAAATTTGAGGCCGCGTGAAAAAAATAACTCGCTTCGATTTATGTAACTGGTGCTTTCGAAAGCGCGTATCTCACGTCCGTACGTCGGATAAAATTTCTTCTATCAAACTACAATATATGCTGATATGGAAAAATATTCTTTCAGTCACTTAATAATTCACAATCATTAATAATAACCACCTCAAGAAATAGTAAGTTTGATATATCCGTCAATTGATATAAGATAATTCAAGAAACATAGTAAATCAATATGTTTTATGTTAGATGCGAGCATCAAATTGATATCAAACCGGTTTTGCGACCGTAACTCAGCGGGGAAAAGGTAGCGTACGCGAAGAGGTTAAATTTGAAGTGACAGACAGGTTTCGCCATTTTTCCATTTATACGCCTCGCTATGGCTATGCTTCAGACACACACGTGTTAAGGCCTGCGTCGCATCCAGTCGCGTCTGATAGCGTCTATTGGAAGTCTAGGGAGTCGCGATGGATAATAATCATTACATAAGACGAGACTCGGCATGAGCTTTAAGGCTATTGGCCTCGGTGATGGCGTGTAACACACACAAAGGAGCTTAATAATTTCACGGATACTTGAAGAAAAATTTAAGTTTTTTAAAAAGTCACGGATTTTTCGTGTCACAGATTCCTCATAGATTTCAAATAAATTCTTTCTCAATAGAAATTTTTATGCTGTAGATACATTGTAAATACTTATTATATACTGCTACATTACAATATAGTGTAGTTTATGTGTGTGTGTGTATATATATATATATACATATATAAAATTATTGGAATTTATGTTGTAGATAATTCGATATTATCTACGTGTTGTTTTCGCGACTAGGAACGGTATCGTATTAAAAAAAATGATTTTTTTATTACTTTTGTCAAAAAAATTACTTATAAATAAAGAATTTATCGATATCTATACTATCAATATACATATCGACGTATAGCCTTTTTGATTACAAATACCATATATTTCAATGTTTAATACATACATTTCCATCTTCAATTCTTAAATAGGTATAACTAATTTGCACAGATCCCGAATTTACTTCAAATTTATTCTAAATTTAATTTTAAACTTACAAATATGCAACATTAGATCTTAGAGAGTCTATGGGATTGTTGCAAATTGTTCGCGTAAGTTTATTTTTGCATGTGCGTTTATAATTGAGACATTGAGGCAGAAGAAATATATAAATCAGATAAGATTAATTGGTGGAAAAGCGAATAACTTCTATAGAACCTATAACAAAAAATTTGCCAAAAATTTGCTTAGAATCCATTGTTGCGAACACTGCTTTATCTTATTTGCGATAACTGCGAGTTAGTTCAAGCGTTTTGCAAATATATGCAGCAATAATGCTAAGCAATGATGTTTTACTCCGCGCAATTTTTATCGACGGGACTATTAAGAATAAAAAATCAAGGTACGTTTCCCAATTGATTCCATTGTAATAAAGCCATGTTCTTTGCGAGAGATTTAACGATATCAATTTAATAGATCTATCGCTTAATAGTATATATACGATGTCTATAAAGTCTGACTCAGTTCCTATATCTCGAAAACAGTGTGTAGATATGGAAGAATGTTTCACGAAAGAGAATTAGATCGTAGAATATTAAGGGAAACATATGACCTTGATCTTGAATAACCTTTTCAAGGCTAGGTCAATATTTTCTTGGCTAATATTTTCTTGAATGAAACCTTCCATTTTTTATTATATATTCTTGTAGCTTATATCGAGAGCTTTTCAAAACTACAGAGAAGTCTTTTTTAATTAGTAAGAGGAAAGTCGCCAATATTGACGATAGGTCTCTTAAAACGACATCCCCTTATTTCTCAAAAACTAATTATTGCACTTTATTAATACTAATAAAAAAAAATCATGATTTTTTAGTTAATTAAAAAAGTACAAACTCATAATTCGTATATTTGTGGATTATTTCTATATCAAATCAGCTAAAAATAAAGTCTAATACAAATAATGAAAATAAAATTTTTACGATTTTCTTTTGCAAATTGCGTAGTTTAAATAATAGTGACTATATTATTGATAATTCACGTCGTTTTAAATGCTTGTAATTTTCTAAATCAGTTTTATTTATATTATTTTTTTCTCTCTTAGTTTCTTCATAATACGATTTGAATATAAAATTGGGGTGCCTCAATTTTGAAACAAGACGTTTTTGCTTATCTTACAAAAAAATTTATTGCAAAATTAACAAGTAAACAGTATTATAAAAACTGCTTATATTATAGATAGAACACTTTTTAGTTTGTGCTTACCTATGTTTTTAAAGTTTTATTTTTATCTTTTGTTTAAGAAATATTGTCTAAAAGCAAAGTAATACGTCGATATCGGTGACTTTCCTCTACTTTTCGAATTATAAGGCTTGAACGTTACAGTATCACTGGCATTAGTGTTATCTAAGATATTCGATCGACGGCTCTCTTAAAGTTCAAGATCATAACCTAGAGAACATTTGTTAAGATCAAGATTATTGGAAGTTGTTCCTCTTATTTTCATTTTTTAATGAATTTTTACCGTAAAAAGTGAACAACTTCCAATGGCCATAGTCTTGACAAATGTTATCCAGATCATGAACCTGAATAACATTGACCTAGTCTTGAGAAGATCATTCAAGGTCAAATCCATATTTTTCGCTATATATCCCTCTTAATATCCTTATATCCTACGACTTTCATGAAATATGTTTTCATATCTACAGCCATTTCCGAGATATAGAACCAAGATATAGAACCTCAGACTTTATAGATATATACCCTGTATAGCAATGTCGTATTGTATTGTGTAGAAGAGACAAAATTAATATCATGTGCAAATTAGTAAGTAAAAAAGTATCTTCGAAATTTTATTTTCGAGATAATCAATTTTAATGATTGAAGAATTAATAATACCATAAAGTTCTTTATAAAATCTGGATAGAAGTTTCAATAACTTTACTATAACTGATACGCTACGATAACTCTATTTGGTAACAATTATATCGATATTTTTCGATTTAACTGCCGCGTCTTAAAGATTAGAAGGCTTTAGACACACTTCAAAAGATACGTTTCCAGTGAATTTATTTTCGTCTCATTGTGAGAGAGAGAGAGAGAAAGGGGAGGGGAAAGGGGCGACGTTTTATTTCCGTGCGATCATTCACCGACACAGTTTAAATCGTAACTACTTGACCCGTAGCTGGGGCACCGTCGCAATTTATCGCGACAGATTTATCGCTCTCTTTCGCGATCCGCAAGGAGATTGCCCAATCATCATCGAGATCCCGCTCTCTAATTGATTAATAACAAATTATGCGAAGAGATGATGAATCGTGTTACTCGTAAGAACCCCCCAATTCTCTATCAAAAAAATTAAAGTTCTCGCAATGTACAAGGTCAAATCTTTGAAGCAATTACTGCTTTATAACTGGATGCATAAATTGCAGTTGAAGTGTTAAGAGTTAAATTACCGTACAATCGTATTATATCATATATAAATTGGAAAATTAAATATTACAGATTTCTAAGAAAAGAAAAAATAATAAGAGTAAGCTGTAGTATTTAAAGATATACCTTCTTTCTCCATTCGATAGAGAAAGAATTGAAAAAAGCAACAAAAGAAAACTCATTTTTATTCACAATTTTCATCTGCTATTTAATTACGTGTTGCTTTATTGTTTATAGAATGTGGAAAATTAGAAAAGCCAGATATTATGACTTCTCTTGAATATTGATTGAACTGCAACTCAAATCACGATTACATGCTCGAATTGTTATAGGCATTATCTAATTTCTCAGATAATCAATGATGAATTGGCAAATTTAGCGCCATTAAAAGCCTGATAAACTGACAGAATTTATGTACGTTATTCTTATCACTCCGACAAGCAATTATGTAGACATTAGTTATTTGGATTTTACTTTAATTGACTAAATTCACGTTTATTTATAAAACGATAAATTACACATTATTAAGTTATTGCATGAAAGGCTGTAAATTTTTTGTTTCAAGCTGCTATGAGAATGCGTTTAAATTATCATTTTACTCTTTTAATCGAAAATTTTTTTCTCTGCATTTTGCTTAATAATAAAAATTATTACGAAAAAATTTGTACACTCTGTACAGATTATTAAGAATTGTTTGTATAGCAGTGAGCTTTCAAATTTCGTTAATTTAATAAAATCTGGATTTATCACAATCATCTGTTGCAGTCCAAAAAAATTCACAAAGAAGTAAATAGAGATCGAACAAAACACTAATTAATAATTCATCGATACATTTGCACGCAAACGTCATGTCTCGGGTTCGAGGCCGACGAGGATCGACTTCTTGCCAAGAGTAAATAAAATCGCAGTTTATATTTAGTCGGGATGGAAATCTGCGAAAGCTACACGGTTTTCAAGAGAATCATTTTATATTTCTAATAAAGAGACGATCAATGGAGACACATGAAAACCTTACTCGAAAATTAATTGTTATCTCGACAACGTTGCGAATATACAGTATGAAAGAAGTAAGTGATTTCGTAAGAAATAACGGCTGCTCTATATGCAAACAGTTACAGAATAATGAATAGATAATAAAACATAAAATTGTAAATGCGATGGCATAGTAATTAATCTTCTGCTGTAATAATATACCGTGTTGCTATTTAATTTCGATTCACCTCTAATGAAAAAAAAATTTGAATTTTCTCAATCCTCTAATTACAAATCTTCCTCTTAAATATATCTTAAGTCAATTACAATATTTTTGAAAAAAGTTTCTGAACTAATCACACAATTACAGAGATTTAAAAAATGATTATTTAGTCTAGTTAATATTTTTATAACAAAATTTAAATCAATTCAATTACAATGTGATAATATCTAATAAAACAAGGTCGAATGATTGTTATTAAAACATTCATTAGCACTTCAAGCAACTTGGCGGATGAGCACGTTCGAATGAGATTCGAGAGCATCGATGTCTACGATTGCCAACCGCAGTTTAGCTTTTTATTGACAGCTATAAAATGACAAGATAAAAAGAGAATGACATTCGACGCTTTAATATACACAACTAGATATCCTTTGGCAAGTAACATATGTAGACGCATACCTCATGCATAGACATCACTCATCGGCATTCATCGCGTCCCGAAATGCACTTCTTGCGTAGTTGATCCCTAGTAAGACGTCCAAAAAGTGTGGTGAAACTACAAGTGGAGAAAAATTCGAGAATAAACGCAACAACCGCGTATCTTTTCATACACCTCGAATCGCGATTCAAATTCTCTTTTACCGTCTATTAAAAAAAAATTTTCCTATTAAACCGAACAAAACCAGCAAGCATGTTGACTGAAACTTAAGACGAATAGATATTCTGCTTCAGCAAGATAAGCATTTCCCTTTCATAAATTCAACCTCGTCATCCGATTGTATATACCCTATCTCAAAGAAACTTTCCGGGAACCGAGAGCCATGTCATTAATCTAATGATATCTATTGCGATTAATGTGTAGGTATTTGTTACCGAAGAAAAATTTATCCCCTTTGCGATAGCTTAAATAAATTTTCTCGTCCTTCCGTGAGTCAAGATGGTTGTATCTGCATACCGCTGTATGTCCATTGCTAAATGTAAGAGAAAATTAATCCTCGTTATAAAGACACTCGCGTGACACTCAACTTTTAAGCCGCGTAAGCACCTCTGACAGATGTTTGGAGAAATCAATATTGCTTTATTAGTTAATGGAACGTACTTACGTACAAGCGTAAATTTTTATCAGCAAGAGTAACAAGCTCATTTCTGTACAATGGCCAAAAACAAAAAAATGTATTTAAATGCAGTGTTCTCTAAACAATCGTATCGAGTATCGTGTCGATAAGAAAGGTCATCATCTTATATAATAAATGTCAATTCAATCACATATTGCTCGCAATTTGATCTTATCAAGTTAGCATTATGCGATAATAGGTCGCATTACATGATATATTGACTAATATTTATCACTAGGTCTGTACAATCCGTTTGTATACGGAAATCGATACGTTTGTATCGACCGTGTTAAATATTAGTGCACTATGTATTTAAAAATAAGTAAAAAACTTTTTCATCTGTTTTTTCTGATACAGCTAATACGCAACTTTATATAAATGTCCTGTGAAAATATATTACTTATAATAAAAAGAAAATTTATTATTAGAATTCAAATTAAATTATTATATTATAAACACTTCACAGTACGAATAATAAGTATTAATAATATATTGTATAATAAATCTTTTTATTTGGAAATTGACAGAAATATTTTTAAAACATAATTGTTAATAATTTACTAATAAAATTTGTATACACGAGATTTATAATTAAAGAGAAATAAAAAATAATATGTTAATAATAATTGATTTCAATATTCTTGATCACATTAATGTATGCATTCAGCAATTGCATCGTAATATAACGGATTGAAAATAATTATCTTTATTCAACGTGTAAGTATGTAAATGATTATTCACACAATGTTTATATTATCAGATTTGAATCATAAAGTCTGTGGTAAAACAAAACTAGTAGTTGCGATTAAAGTAAACTTCAGTCACTCTAAGTGGACCCATCTCCGTCAGCAATAAAACATCGATACTGATTGACTCTGCGATTATTCTTTAAATACATCTCGGGTAAAATTATTTGTCTTAGCACCGAGACTCTGCCGTGTCTCCTGATTATTATTTATAAATAAATACAGGATTTATTAAAAATTTTTTTTCAATTTTGTTCTTCCGTATCTCTAAGTTGTTATAACTCGATTTCAAGATCAATAACAATAACTGATAAGATGCAAAGGTCTTGCAAAAATATATAAGTTTAAAAATATATAAGGAGAACTTTTTGTCTCATCATTTAATTAACAGACCACAGCAAACTAAAAAATAGATCAAAATTAACGCTTTATTATATTTTTTTTTATTAATATATATATATATATATATATATATATATATATATATTATATATATACATACATACATATATATGTGTATATATATTAATATATTTTATATATTTATACTATTTATTTACATTTATTGTAAAGAAATATTGTTTTTGAATGTCAAAATATATATACATATATATATATATATATATAAGTGTGTATTTTCTATAAAACTATGATAATAATCATAGAATAAATGTACAATGATATATATTCTAACTAAATAATTATTTTAATTAAAACTTATTGTATAATTCTTCCTAGTAATTTAGATAATGTCTTTAGATAATGTCACTTTTGAAATGATAAACATTCAATATTATATATACTAAGGAAAATCTCACATCGTTATTATTACAATTTACGAGATTTTCTCGACATATAGAAATTTCGTAATGCTTCTAAGGTTGAATCCAAAGTTTGAGAGTGCAAATCCTGAGATCATGATATTTGAATGGCGCAAGAAATACCGCGATATAATATAAAAGAAATGATATTTCTATCTCATTGTGAAAGTGCATACGAATTATCGATAATACGAAAAATGATGTATTAAATATGCAGAAAAAAGAATTTCTTGCAAATGTAACGAATAATATATGATGAATATTATATTACATTTTTCAGAGTATACATAGTTCATCATTGTAATTTGTAAAATTAAATAAAAGAATTAAAAATTAGATTTTTTTTATTAAATTAGAATATATTATTCATTTTAATTTTTTATTGTTGGTGACAAAATCTTTGAAGATGAAAAAGAATAAATTATTTTACTTGATATAATTACATGGTATTTCTCCACGTCTCCTACACAATATAGCACTAATTATAAATTTTTATAACTTAAGAAATGTGAAGATGTCGAGAATAATCTGTTAAATAATAACATCAATTGAAAAAAAAAAACAAACGTAACTTTCCTACATTCGCTTTTATCAAACGTTTATTATCAACAATAATCGAGTTCAATATAGATATGTGTAAGTGTAAATTTTTTCACATATAAATAGATATGTTTATATAATCGCTGCATCATGCCAAACTGTTCTTCTCTATGATGCAGATATCTATGCGCAAATTGTAAGTGTAAGCTTGTCCGCAATCAGCGATGAAATGATTAATGTTGATATATTTATATAGCAATTATAAAAATTGATAAGTCGACGCCACTCACGTTCGGTATGCTACAAGACGGACCTTGAACTTCTCGACACATTTTGATAAATAACTGTTGTCAGTCTTTTAGCAGAGACAAAATAATAATCGTGATTGTATTTTAAATACAAACGTGTCAATCTAAGGAAAGAATCATGTTCATTTCTTTATTATTAATAATTTATTTTATAAAATAATACATCTATATCACTTTAATTAATGTTTATTATTAAATATTTATTTCAATAATTATGTTAAAAAAATTAATGTACAAAATTTCGTCTATTTTTTGTTGTAAATGTAATTTTAAACCATTTTTTAAACCATTTCTTAATTTGTTTTGAAAAGGTGTTTAAAAGAATGTCTTTTAATATATTATTAAATATATTAGTAATTTTTAAAGGAAGTTAAAATAATTATGAAATTTTACTAAAAATAATTATAAAATTAATAATAACATTTCATGATAGAAGTTTAATTTTCATGAAAATCATTAATAATTAATTGTTGAAAAAATCAATAAAACAAATGAAAAAACAATGAAATGAGGTTATCACATTAACATTAACATGGCAAGACTTGTGCAAGAACCATCATCGCAATTTGCAATATAGTCAGTCCTTGTTTATTGCATTTAAAAATAATCTCATAATTTGATAAGGAGATTCAAATAAAGAAAATAAATTTAAAAATATGTTTCATAAAAAAATATAACTAAATTCTTTAAATTTTAAATCTTTATTTTGTTAATATTATTTTCTTAAAAGAACAACTTAATATAAAAATATATAATGTTTTATGTACCTATAAATTCTATATTCAGTAGTATCACTTTCCGATATTAATTCCGATATTTAATATATAATGAAATAGTATGACAATTTAAAATTAAATATTTTAAGGTCAATCAATATTTTTATGTCGAGAACAGAAGATGCAGAGGGACGGAAACTAAAACGATAAGAAGCTATGTGTGAGAGAGACTTCTTGATATTCGTTATATCATTAACGAAACGTTAATAACATTGTACTGAGTCAAGGAAAGGGAAATTATCGCGGTTATCACCGTTTGTTGCATCTACTCGGCAATAAATTCACAGTCTATCTTCAACAAAGCGTCTGCACTTGAAGAAAAGAAGAATTCATTCATTTATCGCCGTTATATTAATTATGTACATAGAAAATTCTATTATTGCAAATATAAGCATTAGTTCTAAGAAATATTATCATATAATTTCACTAAAAAGCCTCTATGATCACGCATAATAAATCAAGCAATATGATGCGAAAATACTAATAAGAAAGTGACTTGTGATCTTTAACAGATCATTAATTTGGATATCATCCATCGTTAAAAAATCAAATATTTTATAAACTGCGTTCTGTTATTCACTGTGAGTATGAAAATCTGTAGTATACGTAACGTAAACTATAGATTTTCAGTACTAACAGTGAATAACGGAACACAGCCACAATAAAAGATTATAAACATTCATAATATTATTATAATATTATGAATATTTACATAATATTATATATAAATTAATATTATATATAAAGAATACGCGATACACAACGATACGAATTTTTATAGTAATGTTTTGCAATCCAAGTTCAAGCTATCTCTTCAAAAAATTAATACTTTTCATATACAGGGCACATAAAATAAAACACCGGAATATCTCGCAAATTAATACGGTAGGGAAAAATGTTTCAGACAAAAGTTGTATGATTCAAAGAGGGGCAAATAATAACAAAATCATTTTTTAAAAAATCGATTTTTCAAGATCACATAGAAATTACCTCCATTTTTTTAAATAGATGGTATAATTTTTTTACACAATATGCTGTATTGCTCTAATTATTCTGCATATAAAAGTATTAAGGGTAGTGATATCAAAAAAACCAATAGTTTACGAGATATTTTATACTTTATTGGCACATATTGACATAAAATATTAAATAATTCGTAAATTATTAATTTTTTGATAATCATACCTTAATACTTTTATAAACAAAATAATGAGATAAATCAATTGGCGGAAAAAAACATATAGTTGCTTATTTAAAAAATTATCTATTTTGCATATATATTTTTTTAAAGCAATTATATATTTTTTTCCTTCAATTTATTCATCATCTTGCATGCACGCACGCACGCACACACACGAAACCAAAAAATATTGCAAAAATACAAGACATTGCAATTTTATGAAAATGCAGCTCGTATTCGTTATAGCAGACAGCTTTTATTAAAACAAATAGAGGACTGACTCAATTTGTGTGAGATTACCGAAACGATAGCAATTCGCATCTGCGTATCATAACAGTTTCTTATCAATCTCATTAACGATATATATGTAGATTCAGTGTAACTGAACGCAGTCTACGATAATCGTTCCTGTTTTCGGTGTCAAGGCGTTTCACCAGAAGGTTCGCTATCAGGCCGACCTTCTTATTACTGTGGAATGTTAATTCATTCGTGTCATGTATCGCCTCGAGAGAAACAACCTTACAGACCATCATCAACCCTCGGAAAGTCTCCCCAACGCAAAACGCAACTATAAAAATGGTGCACTCGCAAAATGCAACCACACGCAAGATGTAACAAATTGGATAATGAACACTCGTTATGCCTTCTCGTGAAATGTTGCGAAAACTTGTATGCAAGTTTAGCACGAAACTTTGAAAATTGAAAATAATCGATCATATGTATGAAGAGAATAATGTGCGTTTGCAGTCTTATTATTGGAAGAATTATTTTTATTAAATTTCAAACTTTTTATAGATAGATAAGATTTTATTATCACATAAAAAATATGTTTTAAATGTATTTTTATTTACCATTGATTTAGTTTGTTCCTTAGAAGTCTTCGACTCATCTTGGACTCCGTCTGGTGTCATGATCACTTTTCTTCGCAAAACCGATTCAAATATCGTGTATTGATCGAATCTTTCTCATCCAAAAACTTGCATGTACCGCAGTGACTTCGTGCCGATCGTAATATCATCGATAATCGTAGAATTTCGAACAGACCACCCAGTATATTTGTGATCCATTAAACATCGAAGAACATTATTTACATCAATACGATCGAGCGATAAGATTTATTCTGGAAAATCAGATTTACTTCTGTGTCTTTGCACGCGAGTTTATAATATAAACAAAAGTACATATCATAACGTTTCGCTGATGACGACCTCACATAAACAAAGCCAACACACAATACAATACAATTCAGCAAGCCATATTGTTTTCGCACAATTTTCGCTCATAATTATTTTAAGAGAAATTCTCTTAAAACTGTCTGCTTCATGTGTTTGTTTTTCTTCAGATTTTTCGCGCTGGTACCAATCGATGCCAATATCGGTAGCAACACGGAATTTAAATCGAACGTATCGCTATCATAAAATTCGAAAAGCCCAATCCTCACCGGTACCGAGAAATCTTTCCGATGGATGAATCTTTCTCGAAAACTTCGTTTCGTTGCAAAAATGTCACGAATTTTTACAGCACGAGTCATTCCAAGCTTAACAGGATTCGGATATCAATGTTCGATTTCGAGAACATTTACTGTACTTTACGAAGATTTCATTTCTTTTTTTCTTCTTGCTCGTAGTGGATCTCTCTCGCGAGAGAGAGAGAGAGAGAGAGAGAGATGTATTTCTGGCTCTCTTTTAAATTCAGAGCGACAAAGTTGCGAAGGTGCCGTATGCCGGAGGAGTTGAGAAGAAACGTATGCGTGAAAACAGAGACAAGAAAAGGAGCCGGCACGACCGGCCGGCTCTTACGTACACTGACTTCTGACTGGTCGAGAACTAGTAGGTGACTCCGGGAACCCCTACCATATCGCATAGCAACCGCTCGTAAGGCGACTGATAACTGTTTGTACTTCGACAGGCATCGACAGATCTCGCCGAACAGACGTGTGATGTACTGTGCATGTACGTACAAATACTCTATAAAAAAAAAAAAAAAAAACAAGGTTTAAACAAACAAGACATTGAAAAATAGTGTACAGGAAACTTTGATCAATTTGACGGACTGATCGGAAATAATGTATAGAGAACGCAATAGGAGAACTGGACTTTGTGTCTTATCGTTAGACAATACAATCTAAAGTTTAGATAAATAGAAAATTTTCTATCTTCGATGAATGTATCCGTGTATCACAGAAATAGAATATCAAAATATGTAGAAATTATCAAATAAAAGATTTAATTTAAACTTTTTTTTATTCGGAAATAACGGAAATGTAATATTTGATTGTAACAATATTTTTTTATTCCCCATCATGCCCCAATCTTTTAATATTTCAACTCTCAAAAGAGTATATTTAAGACCTTAGAAATGCGTGACTTTTTATAATACTTTTCCAATTTCTTTTTGATCAAATTTTTTCCTTTTTTTTTAGATATTCTAAAAAAATATCTTTTGATAATATTTAATTTGGAACAATTGAATGCATCATTTGATTCATTGAGTTTTTGGAAAATTCATTAGCATTCAAAATTATTCAAAGGTTAATCAAACCCATAGTTGAATTTATATGATTATTGTACAATTAAATGCATCTCGGAAGATGCGAAAGAGTCGATTTAAAATAAAAAAAGTTTTTATGACACTTTTGGATAGAGAATTGGAGAATCGTATTCTCTCGGTTTGCTAACGCGAGCGATCGAGAAATGGCGCGTCCACTTTCGTTGCACGCATCCATGCCTGAAATCACGTACACACCCAAGAGATGGTAGTACACAGGTCGTAAATTGGAGCGATACGGCTCCGATTTTCAGTCGCTTCGTAAGGCGGCGCATGTCGGCAATAATAATTATTTTCGTATACATGTTGTGCACGCGGAAAACAAAACAAGATAAAATGTACATACGTTATGTATCCGGCGTGATAAAATATTGCAAGAAAATGCTTGCGCTTGAATCTTGGTATCATTCGTGACAAAAGATATCGTAAATCAGTAATCGAGAGAGAGGAAAAGAAGCAAAAGAGAAGACGCGTAATATTATTAAATTATGCAGTTTTACTTTCTATCGCAACATTGACCTCCTTCTGTGATCTTATCGCTATTATTTTCTCGATTTCCAAGTCAAAACGTCTATGTTTCCGAATATAACTATATTCAACCCACGTCACCTTACATATCGAATCTAAATATCTATTCTTCTTTTAAGAGTGATTTTTTAAATAAATAAATATATGTATATATATATATATATATATGTATTCAATGATAAGTCATCATCAAATTCATAAAATTAAATAAGAAAAACTTATTTTTTATTTATGTTTTTATAAAGAAAACGCGCCCTTTGAGCCAGCATTCGCGGACGTTTTTTCAAGTTCTTCATCGAGCACGAGCATCTTTTTTACAACATGCAGATACGAATTCTCACTTGAAAATGAAATACACTATATTATGCGAACCTCCCCTTTCCATTCCTCTTATCCTCTTTCTAATCCAGCGAATGTCAAGTGCCACGTAATGATATAATCGTAGATTCGAGACCGTGTTAATAATAAGCAAAACAACGTCGTTATTACCGCCACACTGCGCCGGAAGGATGAAAATACGGTCGGCCGATTGGCCATTGCACTCGACGATGCATCGCGAGACAGAATCGACCCTCCACCTTCGTCCCTTCTCTCTCCTCTGCTCGTCTCGTTTTGCTTTTTTTTTTTTCCTTAGTGACTGTGTAACCACTCCCTGCCCGGTTCTGTCGGACGTTCGCCGCAGTTCACCGTCTGCAAGAACGCACCGACCTACCGTGAATCGTCACGCACGATCGACGCAATCGGTACAACACATCGGTTATAGTTTGTTCTTCTTTCTTCACGACGGTTAAGCTCTCCAGCGATTTATAAAATTGACACGAGGTAGTGAGAAACGTTTTTATTGATACAATTAAATTTCTCCTTAAGTAATTTATCCTTCTTAATTATATTAAGCAAAAGTATTTAGATGTAATAACAGAGGAAAGCCCTCTATTATGAGATAGACGCCTAATATAAGATAGCGACGTTTCTGCTAAACTAATAAACGTTATCTATTGATTCCACCATGAATTTGTTGCTCTTGGATTGAAAACTATTTAGTAGAAAATTCATTATTAGATCATGCCTGTAGTCATTGTAAAAAAAATATTTTAGAATTTGGATCTTCAAGTTTCATTGAAATGAGCCTTTAAATCTTGTTTATTATTTAATAAAAATAAATATTTGGCAATAAATTCCTCATGTAATGATAGAGTAAGATCCTACTAATAGAAAAATACGAGATATGTTGAATTGTTTAATTACAGAAGTTAGATTTGATGATCATAACCGAAATGAACGTCGAGTGTCTATTTCTGCAACGCTTGATTCCAATTATCTGAAAACGAGTTTTGGGTATAATATATCGCACGCTAATTTTTCACGCTGATTGTGTTTGTTTGCATTTTAGAAACATGAAATAAAGTTTTTTTAATTGCAATACTGATATACTTTGCGTTTTACTATCGATTTTTCGGGGCATCTCATATTAGGAGCACAATTTTTTGACTTTGTGATTTGCTCACTTTTTACATTTCTCTAATTTTCAAATAAATGGAATTTGAATTAAATTTTACATAACGTTATCTTAAAACTTATTAAATTTCCTTCAAAATGATCTATTATTTTTTTTTAATTCTGCCCATAGACTTCTAGTATTTATCCAAAATAAACTCGGTATCTCATAATAGGAATCTTTCTCTATAAAAAAAAAAGAGAGGATTGTGTATTCTTTATTCTAATGAAGAACGACGAAAAGCAATTTTTATATCAACATTTATCCACATACAATACAATTTAAAATTTATCAAGTGATTTATCTCGTTTAACACAAGTGTTAATAATTTGTTGTTAGGAAGCGTTATATAGAGAAATATTTGGCTAACGTAAAAGTATTTCTTATAAAAAAAATTCTGCATATACAAGATGTCTCAGAACAATTAATTGTTATTATAATATCAAAAAATAATATACTGATAGTACAGTTTGAAAAAACTTTGAATGATAATAAATAATGAAAATTAGAAGATATTTTATTCTAATTTTAAATATATACAGAAATAATATTTTAAAACAATAACAATAAATTCAAATTAAAATGACTTTATAAAAAAATATTTTCTTTTCACATACACTGTCGTTTTTTTTTTATAGAATGAAAAATCAAAAAATCTTCGTAAACTGCTGGCAATGAGTGGATTTGCGGAATGAGGAACGACCCCTTGAACGATGACCTTTTTCAATATTGTGGTGAGAGAAAAGTGGCTTCTATGCCACCGACGAGGAAAGACTGATAACGCAGGCGCGACACATTTAAGAAAAATCCATCCTGTAGACTGGATCGAAGGTAAATTTTTGATTATATCCCAATAGTGCCCAACACGATGATGGGGGGTTCAGATTAATAGGGATATCGAAGATTACCAAGATGACCTTCACTATACAGTCGTCTAATTTAAGAATACAGTAAGATTTGCATTTTATAATCTCTCTCTTCCCCTCTGCTTATTCTTATTGCACAACGTTTCTACTAGAATACAACAAAATTGAACAAAACTAACATTTAACGTATAGTATTCAATTTTTAAATAGAAAGAGATCCAGACAATTTATTCAAATTTGCACATGCAAGGAATTTTATTAACTTTACCTTGGAAAATAAGAAAAGCAATATTTATTCTTCAGTCTTCCATTCAAGATCACGGTCAATATAATGGAAATGACCTTTATCGACTGAGAGATCTCATCGCGATTTACAGTCTGGCGAGCGTCTGCGTGCGATCGGCGGATCGTAATGTTCAATCACGGTCACGATTCACGTCTATTCGAACAACTAAAAAAGACGAATAACACAATATGGAATGTGAACAACATGCAAGTAAAAAAGAAGAAAAAGGAGACAAAGAAGAGGAAGATAAAAGGTCAAAGGTGAACCTACTTCAACGACTTGGAGATCAAAGACTAAACTTATTCTTTTCTTGCATGGAGAAGCATTCTTGTGACAATCTTAAACATTAGATTGCATCCGTCCAAAAGGATAACATTTTATCAGTCCAATTAGTTACACTTAAATATTTTCATTACAAAGAATTCTAAATCTTTTCATTTAAGACTTTAATTCAAGTTTACATCATGAAATCAAAGTTTATATTGCGAAATAAATTTTTTATGCGACATTTGAACTAATCGATTTACAATTTCATTACAAATGGACTCCGCACGAGCTGATATTTCCGTTTGCGTGAGATGGATCATCACAACCACAAATCGCTTCAACCTACCCGTAAACCAGTAACACGTTTATTTTCGTCCGATGATAGAAACTGATGTGAAAGCAATTGCAATCTTCTATAAGATGTATGTACATAGATCTCATGATAGCACTGTCAAATATTTTTTCGCGCTGCAAAAAAATGAGAGAGAGAGAGAGAGAGAGAGAGAGGAAAGGAGAAAGAGAAGAAACTCATCTTACTGAGAATGAGATTCATATTGGTAAATGGTTTGTCAG
Source organism: Acromyrmex echinatior (assembly GCF_024713525.1). Taxonomy (NCBI): domain Eukaryota; kingdom Metazoa; phylum Arthropoda; class Insecta; order Hymenoptera; family Formicidae; genus Acromyrmex; species Acromyrmex echinatior. The sequence continues at coordinate 14,029,694 of NC_141853.1, read as the reverse complement.
GCCGCCAGTTTACGATAACTTGTCTAATCGGTGAACTTTCTGTGCGTCGGGCCTCGTTTATTTTTAATTTTAAAAAATGCTCACGCTTTTCCCTTTAAGCCTGACGCAATTTTTTTCAATCTTTATTAATATCGTACAATAATTATTTACAAATCCAAAAAGAAAATCTAATTTTTAATTCTTTCTCTGTAAAAATTAAATTAATTTCGTACATTTTTTTCTTTAAAATGTCTATTTTATATTTACCTTGACATATAAAAGCGATTTAAATGTTTTAAATATTTTTTTCTGTCATTGTCATCCCACGTTACATATTATCATTGTCAAATTCGAAACATTGGTATCGCAATGCGACTACGTTAGATGAATAAAGACGATATAATCAAACGAATCGTCAGTATAAGAAGCAAACTCTCCACACGCACATACGCACACACGTACGCACAAAGCTAATCATATCGTTATGTCGATCTACACAAACCTTGTACATTACATTCACCCCTGACCAAGGGGTTAATGGTTGCAAATAAAAAGAGAGACGAGGAAAGTCTCAAGGGGTTTATTTATTTAACTTTTTTAACTAAAGTTATCAGAATTATTTTAATGAAATTTAAAAATCTAAGAAAATTTAATTAAAATTTGGAAAATTAAAAAAAAATCTAATTTACCGAAAACTTAATTTACTAAAAAATTGAAGAGAATTTAAAAACAACTTTTTTAAAATTTGAATTGATATTTATTAAATGAAAAATAAATCAAAATTAAATACGTTTACTGGGAATGTTATAGTGGAATCTTCAACTCGGATTGCATCAGAAGATGAAGTTTTATCACATGACATCTTCTATAACATTTTCAAATTTCATACGTTTAAATGTCATTCTTTTTTCTAAAAGCAATGTTTAAATGCTATACTTTTTTTAAATGCAATCATACGCGCGCTGAACTCACCAATTCTCTGAAGATGATCCTTCCTTCTTTAAATTATCTTTTTTTTCTTTTTAAGAATGAAGCCGCACGAAGTGAAATGCACTCGCGTTCGCACGTCCGCTCGGCGAAACACTTTCGCGCTTCCGGTTCTGAACTTTGCAAAGAACCGGATTTTTAGAGGGAGATCCGCATCGGACGAACGACAGCGACGGCGACGGCGACGACGACGTCGACAACGATGACACGGAGCTCGACAGTGGACCTTTACGTGGACGTGCGACGTCTCATGTAAAAATGACGACGATATTCTCTCGCGCCGGAACGGCTGCCGGCGGTACAAGGGCGTCGAAGGTCGCAGCTGCGCGTCGCAGCACGCAGGTGCGTCTCTGTTTCTCTCTCTCTCCTTCTTGCTTGTTCACATATTGGTAGCGCGCGCGATTCAGAAACCGCTCGGACATGATACAATGCAACGCCGATGAAAACGACGTCTTCATTTTATTATCGTTAAAATATGCGAGAAGATAAAGTGCATTGCTGAAAGATAGAGATTAGGAGAGAGAGAGAGAGAGAGAGAGAGAGAGAGAAAGAGAGAGACACCGCTCTTCTCAATTGATCGCGTCTTCTTACCGTAATTAGAATGAAGTAAGCAGAGATTATATTTTTCAGAACATTATCTCAAGAAGATTTCGAAATCATAACTCTTTGAAATTTCGTACATCCATTACATTATTCAAAATTCTAAAAAAGAAAGAGAGAAGTCATTGGGAAGTGTAAAAAGACAATGCCATAATATATGCAGCATTGTTTAATATTTTATATATTAATCTTTTAACAAGTACCATAGTTTGTAATTAATAGTAAGGTAAAGTATGGAAATTAATGCCTTACATTTAAGTAGAATGTAATAAAACAAATAATTTCTTAGTAGAAATTTATTTTTTTAAATAAGATTATAAATCTTACGGTATCAATAGTTTCTCTCTCTCTCTCTCTTTCTCTCTCTCTTTCTTTTTGTTTTAAGAATATTATAAGCTATTTTAAACTTATATTTAGTTCGGATTTTTAAAATTATTTGAATTAATTATTTCCACACAATTTTTTCTGAATTAAAATTATCGCGCATATTACAGTATTTATGCGATGTAGAGTACTAGATTATACATGCACAGAACTTGGAAAAAAACATGTGCATATGGTACAAATATACTCTCAAGTACGTCAATTAAGCATTTAAAATTAATTTGTACGAATCTAGATGTACACCGAACAGTTGCCTTCGCAAAATCAACGTGTAATCAATGATAATGACAAACAAAATCAGTCATTGTAAATCTGTTCTTTGTAGCTGAACTAGTTCAGCAGTAAGATTATAAACTATGAACTAGTTCAACTAATGCAGTACTTAAAATGAAGTATATAAAATATATATTTGAAATTCAGCGATATATAACAGGAAATAAAGTTTTTAATGCAATTCAGTAACAAATTATATATAACTACACCTATTGTTAAGTATCATTCAGAGCGATTTAAATTGTTCGACGATTATATGAAAGAGATTCGATGGAACGTCGAAACACGGATCATCTCGACACGCATTTACACCTGAACAAGTAATAATGTACTTTAACAAGCTGTGCGAAGAACGTGATGTGTGTGTGTGTGTGTGTGTGTGTGTGTGTGTGTGTGTGTGTGTGTATGAAATAAAAAATTTGGCCAATATCTCTCTGGCGGGGTGATCGTCGATCGGCGTACGTTCCTGACAGAATCGCAAGATTCGCCACGAGAGGCGCAGCGTCGCGACGCTCGTCTTCCTCGTTCATACTGTGCTGCAGATTATGCCGCATTGCTGCAAACGTTCGTCATCGACGCGATCCGAGGGTCGTAGCAGCAACGGCAGCGGCGGCAAGCGGATACCAGCGAATACAACGAAACGGAATGTTATTGACGCGAAACACGGTGTCGTCGCGAAAGACGATGAGAGGATCACGACCACGAAGCCGGGTCGTAGTCGATGGGATTAAAAAAGAAGAGGGGAAAAAATAAGAAAATAAGAAACAAAAGAAAAAAAATAAAGAAAATAAAACACAAGTTCACTTACCGTCAGGAACCTGACGATCGGCAGCGCGAACATGAACATCCGTCGGTTGCCCGGTTTCATGTACCACTACAAGTTCGTGACGATCCTCCTGATGTCTAGCTTGTTTCTCGTCGTCTACCTGCTTCTACATTGGGGCATAATGTGCACAAATCTCGAGGCCTGGCGTCACGTGTCTACTGTGGTGAGTTTCACTGGGTGTTACTTCCGGTCGGAACAGCGCGTGCTATATCGCATGAACGCGATACCGATTGCACGAGGATAAAGTAGGCATGGGGTGAATCGGGTGGATACGTCGAAATCGAGGTAGTGAAGGTGTGCGAGTCGAGTCGAGTCAGTGCGAGTGAATCCTGCGCCCGCCGCGCCGGATTCAACGAAAGGGGATGAACGGGGATGAACGGGGATGAACGGGGATGAACGGGGATGAACGGGGATGAAAGAGCGAGGCGAACGCACGCGTACTCTGCCGCAGCCTCCGGAACGGAGCAAGCATGCTGATCACCCCGATCATTTCCGCAGCTTATTTCTACGTCTTACTCGCATACAATTATTTTTATATTATTATGCATGTATATATGTACATTCGCGGATTTTCTCTACTTCGTTTGGCGAGTGAAAAGCGCAACAAAAAACGTCCGGCCGGCAAACAAAAGTACAAGTTCAGTACAAAGATCAATTAAAATATAATTTGCGTTCGCAGAGGTCATTGATAAAACGTGGACTTCTATGATAAAAATTGTAAACTTTACATGATTCACTGATAAACTTATCATTACGGAAGAGAAAGTCAAGTGTACTCTTGGCCCGAAACTGAAAAGTTCAGCTTTCCAGAAAATTGGCTGAGAGAGATAACTTATCCGGAAAAAATTACTTACGATCGACTTTCATATATACGTATATCGTTTTGACTGAATAATTTATTGATAAACATTTAGGAATTTATTGACGAGAATTTACTTGTAAATTCAAATTCATTGCGGTGATAATCTGTATCCTAGTAACCCAAATAGTACTTCAGACGTCAATCTCCATAAAATATTCCTAATTTTATCGAGATCGATCCATACTTGAATAAGAAATTTCTAAAATGTTTCGAAATGCTTAATAATGTATTTCTTTTAATTCCATACTACATCGAATAATGTTAACTACAAGATAAAGTTATTAAAATTATAATTCAACTGTGATTTTGATTTTCTTTTTCATCGAATCGATAGGATATATATTTACTGCAATTATTAATGATTTTAAAAAGTTATGTAGATCACGTAGATTAAAGTTTATTGATTTATAGAAAAAGATAAAATTTATTTATAATTACATTGACTTATAAATTTTTGCCACAATATTAAATAATTTTTTTTACGAAATATATCGAAAGTTTTCGCATTTTATTTATTAAAATTATTGCAATTCTAGATTTTTTTTATAATTCGTAATGTCTCAGGAATATCCTTTAGTAAGCACAATTGTAGAAAGATTTTAAACTACAGGTTAAAATTTTGGCTGTGTTCGAGGAACGCTGTCAGCGCTATTATGTCATTCTATTTCTGATTTACATCTAAAGATAAAATGACACAATGGCGTTAAAGTTGCCCGAACGTAGCCTTGATCAGATCTAAAGTCGATAAAGTCTTATATGATTTAAATCCTACATATTACTGGTTATTACATTCTAACAGTACAATCGTAGCATACAATTAAGAGGAAAATCGCTTATATAATACTTGATTGACACACGCAAGAATGTCGTGAGACAAGAGCGATAACATATAACATCTAACATTTTTTTTAAGCTTTATTAATGTATATACGCTTATTCAATTAAAAATTTTTTAAAAAGATTCAAATGTTATCAAATCATTCTAAAAATTTTTATAGTTTTTTAAAATATTTTGATTGCACTTGTGAAATAAATATGATAAAGAGAGATAGAGCGAGAGAGAGAGAGAGAGAGAGAGAGAGAGAGAGAGAAATGTGTAGATTTTTATTTTACCTACTGAACATTAAACAAGAAAATATTTTAGAGAATAAATAGTATATTCATTACCTAATCAACGTATAATGAATATAGATAAAAAAATCACGTATATTTTCATATAAATGTACATTCTAAATTAAAATTAAACTAAGAGGTAGATATAATTACTCCATTTTAACAGTGAGTATGTTGGCTTGACTTACTATTACTTCAAATGAATCACTTATCTGTTGTATTTTTTACATTTTTTAAAAGAATGTTATTATATATATAAAATAACTATTTTAAAAAATGCGAAAAGCACAACAGATAAGTGATTTATTTAAAGTAATATATATATATATATATAATATATATATATATATATATATATATATATATATATATATTTAGTATACTCTTGAAACATTCGTTTTCTGGTAAAACGTAATAGTGTACAATACCTAATAAAAGAGATAAGGCATTCCGTCTTGAGAGCGTTTTCGATAAGTGCCACCTCGGATGCGCAGAATGTATAGTGCAGGCACATATGAAATGTCTGTACGAGAACCGCTAAGTCGCGTCGTCCCCTCCCGAGATCGTTCCCTCAACGTAGCTGATTCGGCCGTCTAAAAATATCACACGAACGAGCCCGTGCAACATAACGACATTGTACAACATGCACGCATGTGGTTTACACGAATATGGGCGCCCACGCGCGCAACAGAGCTATGCTCTTTCATTGCTCTCGATTCTCGTGACTCGAACACAGTGCGTTGCAGAAAGAAACTGTCGACTGAAACGGGCCGTGTTAAAACGTTCGTTTAGCTTTGTTATTGAACTAATATTTATTCGAAACGAAATAGCGCAAAAATCCTTTGATTCATTCGTAGATAAAATTACTTACAAGTAGGGTAACTCCGTACCTATCAAAAACTTAATTTATTAAGTATTATTTATTATGTTTAAAGTAAACGAACTGTATCAGTAAAAACTTTGTACTGTCTACTATTATGAAAAAAATATTAGAAATCCGAAATATTTATATTTCACACACATATTAAAAAATGAACTTTTTTAAACCCTTGCATTTATGTCCCATAGGGGTGGGATATATGGGTCATAAAAAATTTACAAATAATGCATATAAATAAGATGTAAAATGACACAATAACTTATAAAATGCGTTTGTAAAGTTTTATTAAGGAATAAAAATGATAAATTTGTATATGAAGTAATAAATAATAATTACAATCTTCCCAGATGTATTACAAGTGTTATGAGGTACATATTTCACGTAATGCGTTTATTTAGTGCACTGAATTCAATCTGCGCACTTTGTATGCTTTGGGCATAAATCATTATTAATCGCTTTAATTACCATGTAGACCAAAAAAAATATTCACTTATTAATTTTACTTTTGATGTACGAAAACAAAAAAGCGCACATTTTTAAAATTCAAAATTAGCTGTAATAGAATGAGTTAAAATGCAAGAAATCAAGTATCTACTCGTGCTTATCGTAATTTGCATCCTTAAACCTGCACTATTGTTGATATAAAAAATATGTATCTATTATTTTCGTCTGCTCCACAAATGTACCTTAAGTTTCATTAAATTCGGCGAAAGGCCGAATAGAAAGGTATTTGTTTATTTGTTAGAAACAGAGTAATTTAAATAATTTTTACTAATTAATATAATTATCAACTTGACTTTAATAGATATTTCTTTTCTCGTTCAGAATCTCCCTCCTCTTTGCGCTTTTTTCAAAAAGTTTAATTTAATTTTAAATAAAATTTTTAATAAACATAATTAATATAATAAATATCAAAAGAATCACAATTAATCATGATTATTAACGTTCTAGTTTTAGAAAAATGATTATTAATAAATAATGATTTATTAATAATTATCATTACTGTTCAACTGTAAATAGAGTATAAGAAATTTTTATGCACATCTCTATTTACGCAACTTAATTCACGTAATTTGTGTGCATTTTTTATTTTTCTTCTTTTTCGATTCCGAAATAGGAAATTTTCCGCTTATCCGCTTATTCGCGTAGTATTCGATCATATAATTTCCATTTTAGTGCAGCCAGCACCGAGACGGTACAGCGATGGGAATTCTCTGCGAACCACTGTGCACAGAAAAAGGGATAAATTCGCTAGCATGTGAGACGCTGCATGCGGGCAAAGAGGCTGTTTTCTCCGCGCATTGGGAAGCGACACGACTTGTATTCAAGGCTTCGAGGTATTCCTTCGTTCTTTCTTCACACTATGCGAGAGAATCAAAGAGTCATCACGCGTTTTTCTCAGCTTTTCTAATTTTTCTTTTTCGTTACTTACTTTCATATTTTTTTAAATATTAGAAAATGTTAATTCTCTCTCATATATACGAATTAAATCTTATCTTAATTTGCATATAGAACTAAAATCCCCTCGGAACAATTCGAATCGCTCTATTGGATGGATGCGACCGGATTGCAACACTTCCCATCTGAGGAGGATTTTATCATCATGATCAAGGATTTAACTATCAATAAACTCAACGTAACTCTCACGCGACATCAGCTAGAAAGACTCGCCCGGTTGCGCACCCATCGAGTCGAGACCGATGCCACGAGACGTCGGCTGGAAATGGAGAATCTTTGGCCGTTGCTGCAAGAGAATGAATATTTAATGGGGATTTTATACGAAGACAGGGATGTGTTTCCGCAGCCGATCGGCACGTGCGGTACATTCTACGCGGTCGAATACGTCCGACCAATCGAAACACCCACGACGGTGTTAGCGTTGTCCGATTCGAAACCTGAGTGGGCCAAAAGGTTAAAACTCGCTGTGATGATCCTTAATCTACTCGAAGAGTTGGAGACGAATTTTCCCGAGCCACTTTACCTCTGTGATGTGAAAATTAATCATTTCGGTTTACCCCTGGGCGGGCAAAAACTGAAATTCTTAGATCTGGACGCAGTCTTTCCTAAAACCGTTATCGATCGTATTATCAGTGACGGTAAGAGCTGTGAGAAGCATGAGGACTGTGATTATTTCGATTGCCGGTCTATCTGCTCGAAGGAGAAACGCTGCGAATCTCCGGTTCTTAATAATAATTTACAGGTAAAATTAGTACTATTAAGTATTTTTTTTTGTTACATTTGATATTATATATATTTAATTAATATATTTTTAATTAGTATACTTTTCATACACGTATAAAAATATATTTCAAATATTTTGACGGTATTTTCGATAAAATAATACATTATTATTATTTTTTTTATTGCGTATTACTCCTTTTGTATACATATCTTCATATAAATGGAATCAATTAATAGAAACTCTCTAAACATGGATAAAATTTCAGTTATTACTAATTTTAATATTGTTTCAATTTTATTATATCAATTTTGGTTGCAAAAGTTATGTACGATTATAGATTATTTGTGAGAAGATTTTTCTCGGTTGGACGCTCTCAGGGACGATAATTATTCCTGGATTGCTTATGTCGGAGCATACTACTAGCACATTGGCAGTGTTATTGAGACAATGCGCTAATCCAGACGGCGGCACGACGCATTTACCACGTGCGGCAGCGTCAAACAACTTACAGAAACGACTTTACAACATGCTAAGCGAGATGGAACAGGAATACTCGGCATTTACGTGAAAACAAAATAATATTGATAAAAAAATAATTTATCTAAAATTGCGAAATCAAGTGTCGTCTTTTCGATGCTGATGATAAAAACTCTATAAATTTACAGTCAGAAATACAGAAATATTTCTCATTTTTTGTAAAGATTTTTTTGTAAAAATCGAAATTGTAAAAATAACACTATTTATTTCAAGTTAGAAATCAGTACATATGTACCTACATACAATTGCACACTTTTATGTTACATATTAGTATTGTATGCAGGATATCCCATAACTCTTAATCTAGAGACGCGGTAGCTTCTGTCGTCAAATATATTTTTGAAGTTTAGTACATTAAAAATATTTTTTTTATATTGTTATGAAAGAGATATTACTATTTAAAAAAAACGCTACAGCACATCCTTTGCAAGAAAAAGGACGCTCATGTAATAAAAAATTATTGTTTTGTTTAAATAAATAATTAAAAAATGGATATATTGGGGAAGAATATAAATTTTTACGATTAAAATGAGATAACAACCATGTTCGTAAGGCCTAGGATTACCATTCGTACTCTTTCCCAAACATGTAGACCCGTATTCAGAACGCGCTTTTATCTTTAAAATTCTATAATGTGCGTGACGTAAATTATAGCATAAAGATTATGCGTTTCGCGGGTTTCCTCCGTGTCCAGATCCATTCTTGGAATGCCAACGTTTCGTGAACCTTGCAGTCCACTTTATCAGGGCGAGGAGCAGCCTGATACTGCTGTATAACGTTGGGATTCCAAGAATGGATCTGGACACGGAGGAAGCCCGCGAAACGCATAATCTTTATATAGAAAGTACTCGTGGAAGTCTCAAGAATATTATCAAATTATAGCATGTTAGTGCGCATACTCTTTTTTCGGGCGTCCGAGCGAGTTTTCAATGTGTATGTGTTCTTTTTTGTATTATACTACTTTTGGGACTTGCGAGCGAGCGAGAGAAGTTATTAAGTCGGAAGTTATTAAGTCACTATGATACTGTCGCACATAAATAAGGTGATCAGAGTTCGATTTTTTCCGAACATATACTCTTTTTTTTTTTGTAAAACATCTGGGGATATCTGGTCAGGTTTTTAGCGTGTTTGAATGTACTCATTTTGAGAGAGAGAGAGAGAGAGAGAGAGAGAGAGAGAGAGAGCGAGAGAGAGAGCGAGGGGACTGGAAATTATTAAGTTCAACTGCAAATAAAATACATATAGTAATGAATTAATGATCATTACTGTATATCTGTAATAAAATTTAAAAATTATTAGGTATTATTTTATCATATTAAAGTTATTTTTTTGCTAATATTATAAATACATGTTTTCATGTTCTTGGGATTTTTAAATATACTCTTTTTCTTTTATTAAATTCAAATATACAATTTATTTTCTACTATTGGGTCATCTAAAAACCGCGGATACTTTTTAGATGACCCAATATAATTTAACCTAAAATGTTCTCTTTTTTGTCCTACTTTTGGAGTATTTTTCAATCAGGAATTCCTAGTAGGAATGTACCTAGAATAGATATGATCACCTTAGTAAGGCCAGAATTAGACTACGCATTGAAAATTAAGATTGAAGAGTGAAGATTGAAATTTGATTAACGAGAGGACAAAGGAATTTTATCTCTTTACTAGCAGATTACGGAGACCATGTCCTCCCTCCCTCTCTTTGGAATGCCTCTTTTTAAAAATTTATAATAAAATGTTATTAGATGTACAAATAAGTTTCCGCCGTTTGACAAAAGACGGCGCCACTAGCAAGCTATGGTTAAAATTGTCTGATGTAAAACATTATATCGTAAGGTTGGACATCTGTCAACAACATAACCTTGAAATACTAGCGATTTTGTATCAGCATCATATATTTTTTTTTGTGCGAAAATGCCGAGTTTTGAGCCGAATAAGCGTCATTTGTGGGAACTTTTGATTTACTTTTTAATTTGGAGAAATCTGCAGCTGAGGCCCATCGATTGCTTGTAGAAGTATATGGTGAGGCTGCCTTAAGTGAGAGAAGTTGTCGTGAATGGTTTCAAAAATTTAAGAACGGTGAATTTGACGTCGAAGACAAAAAACGTAGCGGAAGGCCGAAAGTGTACGAAGACGCGGAATTGGAAGCATTATTGAATGAAGATTCGTGCCAAACGCAAAGAACTTGCACTTACATTAGGAACGACTCAACAAGCAATTTCACATCAATAAATGCTTAATTTTTTATTTAAAACGGCGGAAACTTATTTGTACACCTAATACATATATTTTTAATATTTTTAAAATGCTTATTACAATTTTTATATTCCAAAAATATTTTTTAATTTAAGGAACTCCTAAGTTCTTGTGGCTTAAAGCTCACTGGTCTATTGTTATTACCGCGTTATGCAAAAGTTATTAATTATAAGATACATAAAATATTATTCTATTTGCCTAATAAATGTCGTTTCTGCTGAACGAAGTTTTTCAACCATTTGGCATTTCAAAGTTAATAGATCATATAAAAAATTTTTGGAGCGTTGTTACATACATAAAGATATAGAAATTGTTAAAGAAACAGTATTGAATAGATTTATCAGAAGTAGAAAGAAGTAGAAACAAGTTAGATATTTTATTGTAAAATGTTATGTCTATATATTATTTTTTTGCTGATATAATTTTAAATAAAATGTTTTATGAATTAAATCACATAGTACTTTTTCAATGTAATGCTAATGATAATTCAAATAATTTATCTCTTCGTGTTCAACCGTAAAAAAAATTTCACAAATTTAATAATAAGTAATAAGGACGGAAAGATACAAGAATGATGTAAAAAATAATTAAATTTTCCCATTTTCTTTGTCGTCGTCGTCGTTGTCCCCAAAATCTTTATCTTCTTTTGCTGCACCTTTTTGTATATTTATTTCTCTCTTCTACACTTCTTTGCATTTATTTTCTGCACTTTTTCTATATCTTTATCACATCTCTCTCACATCTCTCCTGCACTAATTTCGCATTTTTTCTACACTTATCCGCATCTCTTCTCATCATTTCCACAACTCTTTTGCACCTCTTTCGCACCTTTTCCACATCACTTCTACACTTCTTTCGTATTTGTTCTGCACCTCTTCACATCGTTACCGCATATTTTCTGCAATTCTTCTGCACCTTTTCCATATCAATTCCGCACCACTTCCGGCCCAAATAACACAAGGACGTCCTCAGAACGTTCTCAGAACATCCTCAGGATGTTCGATACAGATAGTAAAGACGTTCTCAGGTCTATTTGACTTATTCCAGATCTATAATAGATTTTTAAGTCTAAAGTTCGATGTCCACGATGCTAGAAATCGGTTCGAGAAAATCTCGAGCAGAGAAAAAAATTAACAAATCACATTTGAATAATTTGATCACATGATTATTGCGATTGATCAATTCTTTCTTCATCAGAAGTCTCAGATGATTTCTAACATTATGGACACAAGGCTTTAAGCCGTAAGAAATGAACGAATCACAATCACGTATTCTCCTCGCATTCGATTGTAATTGGTCAATTTGTTACTGCTTAAGGCTTGAAACATCTATTGTAAATCCGGACTTACGGCCAATATAAACGTTCCCTAAGTAATGTCTTAAGTCATCAATACGGTCCTCTGATTGATTCGTAAATTGTGGTCAAAGTTTCGTTACAAATGCCTTGAAACATTTGATGGACCAATTAGAAGAAAGAATTTTACAAACTAATCAGTTAAAAAACGCTTTAAAGCGTTTGCAGTATCGCATTGATCATATCCTTGCTTAGCATGCCTGAACCGAGTTTAGACCTAATTCAAACTCAGCCATTCTCAAGCAATGGAACAACCAATCAGCGAGACGATATTTATTGGGTCATCTAAAAAGTATCCGCGGTTTTTTGTCACTAGATGTGTGTTGATGGTCATATATCTAGTGACAAAGTACCGCGGATACTTTTTAGATGACCCAATATAATGGCGTATAAAATATCGCCTTGCTGGTTGGTTGCTGCTTCGCCGCTTGCTGCATCCAGTCTTAACTAAGCATTAGATAGTCTTGAATATAAGATCCAACTATGAATATCGACCTAAGGTAAGAGAGCCGCATTAGCGTCTTAAGATAGCCTTGGAATAAGAATCGATTATGAATACCGGTTTAAGGGTCGGTCTCCAACTCCGATTAACCTAATCTGTTAAGTGTCAACCGTGATTGGTCAATTCTGCTGAACAGCAAATGCAATTGATCAGTTCCAATGTAACAATCGACCGATTAGGTTGATCGAAGTTGGTGAGACCGGCCCTATAAGTCTCCAATCTACATATCTTCTATGTCTATGACTGACATTAGACGTTCATATACGTATCTTGTTCGATAATTTCGTGAAATTTATTTATAAAAACTGATATTTCTCTATGGAGAACAAACTGCAATTTGGTGGTTATCCTGCTGAATACGATCCTGTGAAACATGGGCCATATGATCCTGCACGCTATTATGGAAAACGTGAGTTGATTTGTAGCATCACATAAGTACACTTCTTTTGCTTGGGCACAATTAATAATATTATGTAATAATGACCCCTTTCTTTATGCAGCTGACATTCCTTACTTGGATTTGAAGCTCAAAGAAGTTCCTGGCTGGTTCGCGAGACGTCAAAAAAGTCCACAGGCACTTTTAGGATTGTTTTCACGAGGTACTTGTGTTTACACGAGAAAGAAATTTTATTAGCCAAAAATTATATAACTTTAATATGACATTCAGAAAAGAATACCTAACTTATGTAAAAATTCCTTGTCATGATGTTACTCGGTTCATTTTGTAGCGTTTTGGCGTTGGCAACATAAGTATGTACAGCCTAAACGAACTGGCGTAGCTCCCTTCTTTCAATTTGCAGTTGCTACTATGATTGCGTTTTATGTAATCAATTATAAAAAGCTACGTGAGTATTATTCAGATAATTAATTATATTTTTAATGGAACTGTAAATTTAATGTTTTGTTTTTTCTTCATTTTAGGTCATCATAAGAATTACAAATATCACTAATTGTGATTGATTAATGATAGTGTCTGTATTTAGACACTTCCATAGATGATAGAAATAAAAGCAATTTATGCTTCAATTGTTCATGAAAGGTATTCAACTGTTTAGAATGCATTTGAATAAATGTTCATAATATATATAAAAGTACATAATTTGTATTTGATATATTAATTCCTAATATAAAATGTTAATTAAAACAGTCAAAAATTAATTATGCTAATCTCATATCTTAAAAACTATGATATAGAAATTTGTAAATTATAAACAACAATAACATACAATGAATCAGTTTACAAACGTGTATATAAGATAATATTGGAATAACTGTTCTAAAGAAACATTTTTAGAGAGGACTATATGCTCTACTATAAAAATTAGAGAAATAATTCTGTTTCAAATAAAATATAGATAATTTATATATAATTGTGTGTAGGCATATAATCTTACATATTTTTAGATAAATTGAAATTTATGAAACGCAATCTTAAGTATGGAACATTTCAACTTGATCTTTTTCGGCTATTTTAGGATCACAATACAAATTTAAAATAAATTTACAAAAATAAATAACAAAACAAATGGTAAATATACAATGGATTCTCAGTAACTAATAGTTAAACAAAGAAACGAGCTAGAGTACAGTGCAGTTTACAATGCACCAATTGATAATGACTTTTTACAATTTATTCATCAAAATGTATTCATACATAACAATTTTTTCGAACGTTTCGATTTTTTGAATCATAAGCGAAATAATTAAATGTTGAAAAGAATAAATTAACGAAATCATATCAAAGGATTAGACAAAATAATATCGTAAATAAATAATAAATCTTAATTAAGTCAGTGAGTCTGAGATCTTAGATTATTAGATCCCGGAACTGTTTCATTTCGAAAAAAAAAAGATATTTTTATGCATAATTTCAAACGCATTTATTTTGATTATTTATTGAAATTATGTATATATATATATATATATATATATATATATATATATGTTTTTATATTTACTTTGTTGAAAGAATAAAATAGTTATGTTGTGTTTTCTTTTACGCGCAACATGTATAGTACACACACACACACACATATCTTTAAATGCGTCATAGATATGCAACAGATATATATTCAAGATATACAGGCTGACTAATAAAAAAAATAAAGTGATAAAACATAGTAGTTTATAATTACTGCTATTGCGTCAACGTTGCGACTGTCTTTTGCGATTGTCAACCCGAATTAGCGATAATGCTAGAATTCTTTCTTTTTTGCATTTTTTAAATAAAATAGTTCCATTACTTATTGCTAAAATATTATATGTTTTTTTTTTAATGGGCCTTATTCTTTCAAAAGATTTCTAGACATCTACAATTCATACGTTTATATCTAATGAAAAATAAGCCCATAATATTTAAAAATATTTTTTATATTTAATACATTATTAATAGTAAACCCAAATAGCACAAAGAATCCAAAAAGAATTCTTTTTTCATTCCCGACTTAGAAAATGAATTCTTTTTCTATCCCATTTCTGTTCTAAAAATATAAGGATACCAAAATAATTCACTGTTATGTTTTTCGAACTCACCAGTTGTGAGTTCTTTTTAGGATTCAAAGGTCTTTTTTTACTTTTTTGTTCAGGGTGTTTCAGAATGAAATCGCCAAATATTTTGTGTGCTGATAAAGCGAACTAAGACGAAAAGTCCTCTACCATTTTGCAATTTTCGCAATATTCGTGTGTTAACAACTGTTAGCAATTGTTGGCACACGAAATATTTGGCGGTCATTCTGGGACATCTTGTAAAAACCAGTTCACTTTACCGGAACTTAATTTTCCATATATTATAATTAGTAGGGGATTCTTTTAGAAAGAATCATTACAAATGTTAGCTAATAGAGATGTTAGCTAATAATCTGTATCAAGATATGTGTATATTTTAATACTTCCATGTTCTCTATTTTACTTTTTCCTTTCAAATCCTCTAGATTTTAAAGTTTTTTAATATTAATTAATATTTAATATTATTTTATTTAATATTAAAGTTTAATTTAATATAACTTTTTTTTCATGTTATTTCTTTTAGTATATCAAGCAGTAAAAATGGCGATCTTAACGAACTTAACTAATTTTTTTAATTGTAACCCATTAAATTGGCTAGATCGATCTTTCTTAAATTATTTACAATTGATATCGGAATCATTACATATAATTGATAATGCAACATTCACTGTTAAAAAGTAATAACTGAGCTTCCTTTAAATGTAAATGAAGCTCGTAGTTATGAACGAAATTAAAAGTAACGAACAATTTAATTGAAAATTAAGTTACAACAGTTACTTAAATGTAATGAACGTGTACATTAAATTTCATAAATTTTCATGTACATGTGCACAAATATATACTTTTTAGTTATAAATACATTAAATTTAACGTAAGGTCATGAATTAAGTTAAAATTGTGTAAAAGTATATTAAATTTCATGAAATTTTCAACAGTGTAGTTACAAAAATTAAATATTAAATTATAAGTGAAATCTTTTTATAAAAGTTTCAAAAAAAAAAACGATGTCTGGATTAAAGCAAATAACGCCAACATCAAGTTCATCATCTACAACATCAGCGATCATCGTTAAGAAAATTATCCAATCACACTTTATGTGCTTTAAAACTTTAAGAGAGACTTTAAAAGAGAAATGCAATTAAATAATTTTCTTTATGTATACGTTTATGCGGCTATGCAAGTTGTGTGGATATACCCTAAACCCATTGATATATCCAACAGTGCGCAAACTGTGGCAAACTGCGCAAAGCGCAGACAATTTTCGCACTGCTCGCGCATCAAAGACACATACTGACGCATACCGAGTACTGACGCGAACGATTATTGAACGGGGAGGATGACGATTAGCTGATCGGTAGGTAACATGCGCACTACCGACCAATGAGAGTAAAACCAGGGGACAAAACTCAGGTTCACCAGCAATATGGCTGTCAGTATAAATTTGATGCTTGTAACATGAGTTTCTCTCCAAGAAATTTGACAAGCGTAAGCGTAGTTTCGCGTTACGCGCGGCATGATGTGATTTTCGTATGTCCGGCAATGCGGAAATGGCAACGTGGATCGGTTGAAGCCGAAACAAGACTGCCAAAACAATTTTTGAGAAAACAGGTATGCGATCCATTGACATCGGTTCCTCGGCCTGTTGGTCGTTCCTCGTCGACCGAACACTTCGTTATATCCATATTGCACTCGGACTGACGCGCCATGATTTTATCCACGATCCTTCCACATTCGCGAATTATTCACAAGATACGATCGCTCGGAATATCGCTGATGTATCATCGCCGTTACTATCATCACTGTCACTACCGTCACACCAAGCATTTAGCGGCCTATCCTCATTTCTCTCGATATCGCTACCTTATTCTTCATTTTTCTTTTCTACAGACCAATACTGTTCAAACGTCCTCGCTATTTGCAATCATTGATTATCATTTATTTTATTATCGCAACTTTACTCTTCTGCTCGAAGATAATCCTCAGAATGCCACAAGGAAGTTTGCCCAGTATCGTACAATTAAATACACAATTTTGTCTACATAAGAATTAGAGAATCTCTCAATAATTCTCTTTCGAGTATTCCTGAGAACTAGTAATTGCACTGTCAATTTATACTCGAATCAATTCTATGTATATATAGGAATATTGTATGAAAGTTTTATTAGATATTTTTGTAAGTAAATAAGCTTTAATTGTTTGTGACTATTTTGATTTCAGATATTCAAGAGTCGTTTATTGAGCAATATACTTTATCATCATGACGTCAAGGTAAATGTATAATAAAATTATATACTTTTATTTTTTCATATATATATATACATATACATAAAGTATTTCATATATATATATATACATATACATAAAGTATTATACAATATTCTTTGAAAATGTATAGTAATATATAAACATAACTATATTAGTTATGTATTTATGAAAGATACATTATAAACAAATAAATATTTTAAAAAATTAATTTTTTTATCAGTAATTTATATTATATTGGATAATATATATTTTAACTTTTAGATTGGACAGATTATTCATATTGTTGGAGACTGGAACAAACGCAGTTACCAAGAGAGCAGCTGCGCAACAATTGGGAGAAGCACAGAGATTACATCCTCATGATCTACATCACTTATTAGCAAGAGTCTCTACCTTATTAAAATCTTCACAATGGGATACTCGAATATCGGCTGCCCATGCTGTACAAGCTATACTTGCTCAAGTTCCTCCTTGGAACCCACAACCAATTAAGAAAGAAGCTTCTACAGGTAATATAATATGTATTAATACATTGTTGATTAATTTTTATATCTTTAATAAGAATTTTTGAAAGTTTTAAATATATTATGTACGAGTGTTTTGAATTAATAGATGAATCTGAAGTGAAACGCAAGCCTTCCACTACCAGATTGAATTTAGAGTCTTTTGATATGAGCAGAGTTCTAGCTCGTAGTTCACATCTTACTGGATCTGAGGGCAGTGAATACGACTTGACTGTATCAGAGGGAGAACAATTGTCACTTCCCAATCAGCAAGAAAAATTAGCTGCAAAGCTAGGTTTTCATCCACGTTTGATGGGAGTTGACGATTTATTTACTGTTGAGGATTTGACTCTAGTACAGGCGCCATGTATAACACAAACTGCTACTACACTTGTTGATGATTCTGAAGGATTGTTAATGAGCAGAAGAGAAATGAATAGAGCGAAACGCAAAGTATTACGTTTTTATTTTTAGATTTAACTATTTATAATTGATATTTTCTTTAAATTATTGCAGTTTATGCTAGCAAGTGTTAAAAACTTATAATATTCAGAAATTGCTTTACATACTTCATGTTTTATATATAAAATTCATAATAAACGATATGAATTATTTATATCTTAATAATAGGCTCGTCAATCAGTATCAAAACAACGATCGCGCGAACCGGATGACCATCGCTCTAATGATGACAATTCAAATTCAACGAATGTTCAATCTCCAATTGGTGAACCAGCAACCAAAAAAATTATACTAGAGGACACAATCTCATCAGATACTGGATCAAAATGCAACATGTCTAACGAGCAAGTAAATGGAGTACCAGATGGCACTGGATGCTGGCCAGATTCAATCGTAGATTGGCCCTTAGAATCTTTTGCAGAAAGTCTTTGTCAGGATTTATTTAGTCAAAAATGGGAAGTGCGTCATGGAGCAGCAACAGCTTTGCGAGAACTCATAAGACTTCATGGTAAAGGTACGTAAGTCTATAGTGAATATAGTTCCCTCTATATTAACTGCTAAACACTAAATGCACTTGAATATACAGGAGCAGGCAAGTCTACAGATCAAACTCCAGAAGAAATGCAAGAAAGCCATTATGAATGGGTGATCGATGCCGCTTTACGATTATTGTGTGTATTAGGGCTTGATCGATTCGGAGATTTCGTATCTGATCAAGTTGTTGCTCCAGTACGAGAAACATGTGCTCAAGCATTAGGATCGCTCTTCCTATTAGTACCCGGTGGTCCAAATACCAAAGATACAAATGGTGTTTTTCCTGGAATATTTTCTGTAATTCTCAAACTGTTGGAACATAATGAATGGGAAGCGAGACACGGTGCATTTCTTGCTTTAAAATATTTATTGGCCGTACGAGACGATCTGTTAGACGAGGTATTGCCACAAGTATTTCCTGCTATCATGCAAGGATTATCCGATCCTGTCGATGACGTAGGTGCAGCTGCCGCAAGTGCACTTATACCAGTAGCACACGCTCTTCCGCGATTATTAAAATCAACAGAATTAGAAACTATTGTAATACGTCTTTGGGAATTATTAAAAGAACAAGATGACTTGGCTGCAGCTTGTAACACTTTTATGGGTCTCTTGGCTGCGATACTTTCATTACCAGCGGCACATGCTTGTTTAACACCCCAGCCATTATCGCAGGTAATGCAACAATATTTTTATTCTTTCGGCAAAGGGATACAAATATTTTTTAATAATGGTTGAACAAGGTATTTAGGTATTATTTATTTAGGTATTACCACGTTTATGGCCATTTCTCAGCCATTCAAGTTCAAGTGTTCGTAAAGCCACGTTACAAACACTGCAAACTTTAACTGGAAACGATAGCAATTATAGCGGAAACAAAAAAGAGCGATGGGGTGAAGGTGGTGGATTAGTTTTACAGGAAACATTGAGGCATGTGTTTCAATGTGTGTTAATTGAGCATATTAGCACGATACAAGATGTGGCCGAACGTGTCTGGGAAAATCTAGTCGTGCAGAGTGATCTCGAATTATTGCTACATGCGGCGTGCCCTCATGTCAGTACATGGCTATGCCTTGCCATGCAACCAGAACATGTGCCATTCAACCCAAATTTGTTGATGACAGTCGCTAGTTCTATTAAGGGCACAAAGAATAATCAAACGGTCGCCTACTGCGACGGACAATTGGATATTAATAGCGGAAACAGTAATATTAATGCAAATGCGAAATCGTTATCTGAATTGAAAATGTACATTGGTGGGATTGAAACAGTAGCGCTGAATGTACGAAAAGCAAACGTGATACAGGCTCGTTGTAGAGCGTCTCGTATGTTAGGATTATTGTCGCACTACGTTGTGCAACCTGCACCAGGTGTCATTTATCCACCAGACGTGCCTAGTCCAGCGCTTTGTTATGCTAAAGTGCTATTGGCACATCTTAATTCGCGATCGGCGTTACAACGTACTGTTGTGGGGCTTACAATGTCTAGTTGGGCGACTGTAGATCCATTGAGAATACCCACAATACCAGATATACTCAGGTATAAAGCATACAACTTTTATGAAAAGTATTTCATGTATTTATATTAATGAAACAAAATTTTTTTTTAGTGACAGATTATTGGCTTGTTTAAATGAATGCATGTACTACGATGAGATTGCTGCTTCCTTCACTCGATTGCTGCACGAAAGTCACGATTACATCGCAACTTTAAAACATTATAAATTAATGATATCATTTGAAATAGATTCATCCAGCGTGATGACTCTTGATCAGATCGCTGCACTGGCTAAGAGAAGACTTCCCGCCATTTGCACTGTTGGAACAAACGCAGGAGGAACTGAAAATATTAGTAGTTGTTCAATATCTTCTAGATTAAAACCTAAATTAATGGATAGTTTAGAGGAAAGGAGGCGAGCATTGGACATCGGAGCGACTACGATGGCGGCACAACAACAATCGTTGCATGTTATGTCAATGGCCGCGCTCGCTGGTGCCGCTACAATGTTACATATCCTTCCTGAATCTCCTCAACCACTTAATCCATTAGTAAAACCGTTAATGGAAGCTATAAAACGCGAGGAAAATGAGGAACTACAAAAACTGGCTGCAAAACATTTGTCTCATCTAATCGAGCTTTGTATCGATAGAAAACCATCTCCGAATGCAAAGGTTTGCATATAAAGTACATAAAATCATAAGGAATAAAAATATTAGGTGTTGGAATTAATTCGTAGCGTTTTACAAGTGATGGGAAGTACTTTCATTAATGTATTTTTTAATGCTCATGTGAAATAAATAACATTCTTTCATTAAAAACGCTACGAATTAATTCCAGCACCTAATAAATATGACATAAAGTATCTCAAAACTATCAAATAATTTTTTCCATTTCCTTCCCATATGCTACAAGATGTTACCAAATATTTACTTGTTACAGATTTCTACCAATCTATGTACATTCCTGTGTTCTGACCTTGAATTTACACCACGGGTATGTTGCGACACTGAAATTTATGATGGAATACTCACTTTGAATAATAGACAAAAACATGCTGAGAGAATAGCTTACAATCGTGGTGCAGGTAGTGGACTCGGCAGCGGTAGAGGTCCTGGTAGACCACCAACGACTGAGATTCCCCTTGAGGAATTACTCGCGTGTGAAGAACCAGAAGCCAAAGCTGCTAGAACACGTCGTCGCGGAGCTACATTTGCATTAACAGCTATAGGTATATATTAGCAATATTTAGAAGGATCATTTCTTAATCAAAATTAACTTAATGTTCAATTAAATGCAATTCTTTCTGATCTAATAAAAAAAGAAATGAGATACAAGGGAATCGATTAAATTCCAATTAATTAATTGTGTATAACTAATTTTAATGAGAACCCTCTGTAATAGTCTGTATGTAATATATGTAAATTTTATGTTTAAAATATTTCCATATTTTTGAAGCTACTCTCTTCGGTGCTCAATTACCTGATCGCTTACCTCAACTGTGGAATTTGATTTTACCGAACACACTAAAAGATGAAACCAAACAAGATAATATACAAGAGGATGAAGGAAATCTATTAATTGTCGGTCTACAAGTATTAGAAATCATGGCACCAAGTTTGGATAAATCTTTATTACCGCCTGTGTTAGAGGTTTTACCACGCTTATGCAGTCTACTAACGCATTCATACAAAACTGTTAGACACATGACCTCGCGATGTATAGCTATATTAGCTACTCTAGATACAGAGAAAGTAATTTTAAGCTTTATCAGATACATAGTAATAACGATAGACATAAATAATATAAAACAAAAAAGATTAAGAAGTTTTTATTTTTTTTTTATTTTTTTTTTTAGACAATGGTACACATATTACGCAGTGTTATGCCACTCTTGGACACAACTGGCAGTGAGAAGAGATGTTCTTCAGGCATAGTGGCACCGAACAAAGTCGATTCCGTACGCCAAGGAGCTGCGGAAGCTCTAACTTGTATCGTCGAAAACTTAGGCGTACATGTGGTGCCATATGCAGTACTCTTTATGGTACCTTTATTGGGACGTATGAGCGATCAAAATCAATCTGTAAGACTAGTTTGTAGCGCAACTTTCGCTACGCTTGTGCAACTGTTACCGCTAGATCCTGGCGCAATTGCAGATCCACCAGATCTAGTGTAAGTTATTCGTGCGAGATTATACATATAATTTTTGATAATATGTGTGATTGGTGTATACAATAATATTCCTGAAAAACAAAAAACGGATCATAACACAATCATTAAAAGTCACATCAATGATTGCTAATGTCGTCACGATATTATCGTTTTTTGAAATAGTGAATTCATGAATTAAGCACAAGTTACAAAATTTGAGTAATAATGACTGCATTTCGTTATTCACACACATGGTGCGCGCGCGCGCGCACACACTCAGCGATTACTGAAAATCTATAGTTCACGTTACATATACTATAGATTTTTAGTACTGGTAGTGAATAACGAAATAGTTATTAAGGTGATTCTTTAGTAAATCAAGTTATCATAGAAATGTATAATTTTTTTATATAATGAAGTTGAAGTACCGAAATTGACATGTGCAAAATTCTATGGTAGGTAAATAAAATAATAATAATAATAATAAAATAATAATAGTAGATAAAATAAGAGAGGAAAAATGTTAAAGATGTAATCTTTCACATATTACTTAATGACAGATAAGGCTCACAGACGCTTCTTTGACTAACTGCACATAAATCTTACCATAGACTTTTCTTAAAAACAAGATTATAGTAGTATAAAAAATAGTATAAAAATTACGATTTTAATAATCACAAAAAAGTAATAATAGGTCAATAGTCATTCTGGAAAGATATTTACGTGCATAAATTTGCATATAAATTTAACTTCGAATAGTTTTAATATTTTAAATTATTCAGATATTTGTAATTTTGGGCAGACTTTGGCGAAACACCTAAATTTTTGGCACTTTACTAAAGAACCACTTTAATTAACACAACTTAAAAGATATTCTAATATATCACTTTACTGACCAATCGTACATATTATTGAAAGTTCACATGGCATTTGAATTCAGTGTTCCTAAAGTGTTATGTAATATATGTACAGACAAGAAAAGGCACAAGAGAGAAAGTTCTTGGATCAACTTTTAAATCCTCATAATATTCCTGATACGGAGTTACCGATTTCTGTAGCCGCAGAATTACGTTCGTATCAACGACAGGGCTTAAATTGGCTCAATTTTCTGAATCGTTATCATCTGCACGGAGTGTTGTGTGATGATATGGGACTTGGAAAAACATTACAAACACTCTGTATCTTAGCATTGGACCACCATCGCAATTCACAGGCACCGACTAGTCTAGTTGTATGCCCGCCAACTCTAACCGGTCATTGGGTATACGAGGCTGAGAAATTCTTTAAAGTAAAGGATTTGTCAGTTATTCAATATGCCGGCACGCCACAAGATCGCGAGAAATTGCGTCTTCGGGTGCCACACCACAGGCTTGTAGTTGCAAGTTATGATATTGTACGAAAAGACATTGAATTCTTCGAAGCGCATCAATGGAATTATTGTGTGCTCGATGAAGGCCATGTAATAAAAAACGGTAAAACGAAAAGCGCCAAAGCCATGAAGCGATTGCATGCTAATCACAGGCTTATATTATCCGGCACACCTGTACAGAATGATGTACTCGAATTGTGGTCTCTTTTCGATTTTTTGATGCCAGGTTTCCTCGGCAGCGAGAAACAATTTGCCGCTAAGTATTCCCGTCCTATTTTGGCCTGCAGAGAGCCGAAGGCAGGACCAAAAGAACAAGAGGCTGGTGCTTTAGCTATGGAAGCTCTTCATAGACAGGTAATTTGTGTCCCCCATTTCCCCTGCCTTATTTTCATTAAAGTTCCTTAGTTTAAATTCTATCATGGTGATTCGATTATAGGTATTGCCGTTCTTACTGAGACGAAACAAGGAAGACGTGCTGCAAGATTTACCACCCAAAATCACACAAGATTATTATTGCGATTTATCGCCTTTGCAACGCATACTTTATGAGGATTTTCGCACTCGTCATTCCGCTCTCACTAACAATTCCTCGTCTTCTAACGATTCTCAAAGTAACGTGTTCGAAGCATTACGATATTTGCGTAACGTGTGCAATCATCCAAAATTGGTGTTAAGTCAAGGGCATCCATTGTATCGAACAGTATGTAAAAAACAAATATTTAAAAAAATGTATTAAAAAATTATTTAAAGAAAAATATGTGTGTGTGCGTGTGTATGTGTGATATCTTGTTTTACAGTCTTATATTTTTCAATTTTTTTCATCTGATTTATAAAATCTGTAATAAATTTTATCCTATATAATTTTTCTATGATATTTCCAGGTGTGTGATATGTTGAAGCAGCAACAAAGCACTTTGGCAGAAATTGAGCACGGCGCCAAGTTACTTGCATTGAAACAATTGCTATTAGATTGTGGTATCGGACAACAGCAACAGCAGCAAACTCGCAATTCCTCTATCGCTGTGAATCTTACCGCAGAAAGCGCTCATTCCCAGGAACAGCAACTAGTGAGCCAACATCGTGC
This sequence comes from Acromyrmex echinatior, assembly GCF_024713525.1. NCBI lineage: Eukaryota > Metazoa > Arthropoda > Insecta > Hymenoptera > Formicidae > Acromyrmex > Acromyrmex echinatior. The sequence goes on along the minus strand of NC_141853.1, from coordinate 14,004,587 downwards.
TCTAATTTTCTGCCAATTGAAGGCAATGTTGGACATTGTGGAGGAAGATCTACTTCGCACGCATCTGCCGACAGTAACATATCTCCGTCTAGATGGCAGTGTGCCAGCGGCGCACAGACATTCTGTCGTAACGCGTTTCAATGCTGATCCATCGATAGATGTTCTTCTGTTAACCACTCAAGTCGGTGGTCTTGGATTAAACTTGACGGGAGCAGATACGGTCATATTCGTGGAGCACGATTGGAACCCTATGAAAGATCTCCAAGCAATGGACCGCGCGCACCGTATAGGACAGAAGAAAGTAGTCAACGTATACCGGTTAATTACTAGATCGACAGTGGAGGAAAAGATCATGGGGCTTCAAAAATTCAAACTTCTCACTGCAAATACAATAATATCGACAGAGAATGCTTCTTTGGAAACCATGGCTACTGATCAAGTAATTCAACAATTAATATTTAATATCAAACTATCAAAATTCGCGTGATGTAAAATTAATATAATTTCCTTAGTTGTTGGATCTGTTCTCGTTGGATAACGGAAAGGAGAAAAGGATGGATCATCAAGAGGACACTATTTCGTCAAAACTTCCTGGCCTACCGGGTATTAGCCGTTCTGTGCTAGATATCCTACCTGAACTCTGGGAACAGCAGCAATACGACGACGAATATGATCTCGACTCATTTTTGTCTACTCTAAAGGCTGATAGCCAGTAAGCTTACCAGTACCTTGATAAATCATTCAATATAGATTTAGAGCTCGGTAAGTTTTTCGTGTAGCTCAAAGCTAGCACATGATATCGAATGAAAAATATTGTAGAAATCGGATCCAGTTGTTAACTCTTGGTTGCGTAATAGTTTAGCATATCTCAATGGCCAAAAGCGATCATTTATATAATTTGCGTAATAATAAAAATTACGTAATAATAAACGCTTAATTAAGAGTTAACAAGTCTAGCTCTGTTGCAATAGAAGAAATCATTAAGTCTTACAATAAGAAAAATGACATCAGCGTACCTAAACTCAATCTATATGATAGTAAGTAAGGATAAATTAAGGTATCTGCGTAAGGTAAACGTGTGTTTTGTTTAGTTGTAATAATTTATAAAAATGCCGATACAATTACAATTCCGCATTTGTACCAAATGACGTCATGGTGCATAATTATTTATAATGTATATTGTACTAGTCTTTTTTTCTATATTATCATGCCGAATCAGCAAACAACAATACCAGTTGCTTCGTATTTGCTATCTACGTGCATTCTCCGTTAATGGGAAAATTATATTTTTCATTAGAAAAAACATTACACAGAACAATCTTAATAAATTGATAAGATTTGTAACTTTTGATTGAAAGTGTACGAAATCACATCAATTTACTATAAAAACTTTTCAATTATTTAAGATATCGGCACTAACGGAGTATGGAATAACTCTATAGATTCTGCACTGTCGCACATAAGATTTTAATTCACAATTTTGATTTATTTCCTGAAATCATATTACCCGCTGCGAATATATTATGTGGATCCAAGTGCGCTTTAGTCGCTTGATAAAGAGAAACACCCGCCTCCCCAACAGCTTCAGGATAAAACGACGCACGTATTTTCCCTACTCCATGGTGATGGGAGAGCGAGCCACCATTAGCGAGTATTTCCTCCCGCGCTGCATGCTCAATAGCTTCATAAATTTTCACAGAATTCTCCATATTTGAACAGCCAATTGCCAAATAAAAATACACGCAACAACCCACGTCATAGGTCTGCGTGACGCGACAGGAAATAAAATATTTACGAATACCGTGCACCTTGCAATCTCTGGCCACGCGAGACTTTACATTTCTGCATAGTGATAATGCACGATTCCAAGAAACGGAAGTCTCGAATGATTCTGCTAATACGTTATACTCTATTCCAAGGTCACGGATGTATGCTATCACGAATGTTAACATGTAACCTCGTTCACCGTTCGCTTCGCCTGCCGGTATGCCACCGTATTTATTAGCTATCTTGTAAATTTTTCGTTCCTGAGCCGCAATATCCTCTGCCACATCACCCTCCATCAATAGTGTGGCCACGCATATCTGATCCCATTGGAAACCTTTTATTCGAGTGATATACATATGTTTTAGTCCTTGCAGAATCAAACCGCCCCAACTAGACTCCGGGCGTAGAGTTTGCCCCATTTGGAACTGCTCGTTGTCCATTAAGCGTATGCTGGCAGGTTGACACCGTTCCTTCGCAATCTATAAATACATTCATAACAGAATTACATTCTTTTATTGATCTTGTACGAGATGGATCGTATTCCTTTACTGTGTACATGAAAACAGACGTACATACAATAGCTGTCTTTCGTCGGCTTTCTTTTGTCATAATATTTGTATTGGGCAAGTGTTAACAAAGGAACACGGTCCTTACCGGTTGACTTAATGTAAGTGTCAACATAAAGCATACGCACCTCTCGCAATGCATAAACACCGCTCAGAAAATGCGGGAATACAATACTGCCGTATTTCACTATTCGTGGTAAAGGTCGTATCTTTAATACAATCTCCGTGATAATTCCTAACGTTCCTTCGCTGCCGAGTATTACATGATCAAAATCCGGGCCACAAGATACGCGAGGTACCAGATTACCTCTTTCTAAAGTGATAACAGGATCCTCTATTCTTCCAGTGACCATTCGCAATCGCACGACCAAATCTTCGATGTTACCATATGTGTTCTTTTTCATACCGCTTGCCCTAGTCGCCACCCATCCACCTAAACTATTCGAGACAAACTATTTTCAGCTTCTGTACATTCGAAATTTTGTTTCTTACATTTGAAGAATTACATTTGAAGATTTTAAATACTGATTATATTAAACACAATGAATTTCTCAACGGCATATACCATAACGCAGGATGTTGGCAGCTAATATTTTATATTTTAATCACATAACAATTAAATAAATAGACGTTTCGATCTTAAATTAGATCATCTTCAGTATTATAAAATTCCTTCATCTAATTTACACATAAAAATACATTCTCACACGCAATCAAGAAATGATATTCATAAAAAAACAAATGAATGCTATTAACATACAAAATGATACAGAGCGATTACAGATATATTTTCCTTTACTTAATATAGCTTCCCTCACGTAACTCCGGCGTTATTCTCTCCATTAGTTTTTTTACAAAAATTGTTTATAAATGGACTGTCATGATTTGAGTTGAACATAAAGGCTTTATTAGTTAATTCGTTATAACAAGTTTATCACCTCCTGATAAGATTCACGGAGATTATTGTACATAGGTATTATATTATTGTCATTTTATTTTAATTATAAATCATTATTAATGTAAGAATATTCATTCCATACACATTAGAATCTGGAAATTATGTGTGGAATAACTAAAGATGAGCAGTGGGAGTATTCGACTGAGTTTAACAATAGACAAATTATCAGGAAATAGAATACGATACAATAGTTGACTAACTTCTTTTTTAAAATTCTCTTTAGAAAGTCTACTTGATGTTAACGTGCGTTCTTTTGAATTAATTTTATAATGCGAGATATAAAACTCTTGGTTGCGTTGTGAGAATGTCAATTCTTATGCATAAATTTGGATGAAGGATTTTTGTAATACTGAAGATGACTTAATTTAAGGTCGAAACGTCTATTTATTTAATTATTATGTGATTAAAATATAAAATTAGCTGCCAACATCCTGTGTGTGGTGTATGCCGTTGAGAAATTCGTTGTGTTTAAAAATTTTACTACGTATCGACTTTGATTGATTATATTATTCAGGACTAAGTTATAAATAAAAAAATGAAGTTTATTAGATACACATATATTTTTGTTAATTTAATTTAAATTTTCAAAAATATTGATTGACATTCCGTATTTCGAATTGAAGTTACAATCATGTCTTATATCTTGAAAAGTGTTATAGTATTATTTAACTTTAATCAAATATAATTCGATTCTCTATTTTGTGTTTTGGTTCCATTATATGACACAGGATCTCTTGTATTTTGTGCAATCAGGTTATATTTTACAAATAGTACTTAGCCCTGAATCATTGAAGTATATACACATTTATATAAATAACAAAATGTTGACTACAGTTTTTCTGATACGATAACAAATATTATGAATGAATACAAAAATTAAATAAGCTTTATTGTATGTACGTGGCGATATTTTATAGCAATTTTTTCAATGTGGAGAAAAATGACTTTTTGTTTGCTTTTTATGCTATACATTTAAAATAATTTGCACTCTAAGCTGAAAAATTAATATTGAGTTTTGTAAGAAACGTAATCAAAAAGTATGTTTTATCACAAATATTATCACATATCAATCATTATTGCATATACAGGGTGATTTTAACATATTTCATCACACATCATGAGCAGGTAGAGTGAATCGAACTGAGTTGAAAAAGCCTCTACCTCTTGCAATTTTCGCAATAGTTAACAAGATATTAATTACTAAAAATTGCCAAATATTAGTCTTGAATATTTTTTTATTCAAATACTATCAACTTTACAGAAAAGCTGCAAGAGACAAAAATCATTTATTTTCTTCTCATAAAGTTCTAAGAATTTTTTCAGAATTTTTTATCAACTTTTTAGTACTGCATTTTCTTATTTTTACGAACATGAGAAAATAAGGTATTAAAAAATTCTCAGAACTTTATGAGAAGAAAATAAATGATTTGAGTAAAAAATTATTCAAGACCAATATTTGATAATTTTTAGTAATTAATATCTCGTTAAGTATTGCGAAAATTGCAAAATGATAGAGGACTTTTCGACTCAGTTTTCGATTCACTCTACCTGCTCATGATGGATGACAAAATATCATATATTAAAATCATTCTGTATATAAATGTTTTATATATATATATATATATATATATATATATATATATATATAGCATATTATGTAACAAACGTTATATAAGCACCTGCTTCTTTCCATTATGATATACCTGATGTTCAAAATAAAGCATTACAAATTTTTAATGAAAACACAGCATTATCGAGACAAATTGTTCAGACAAAAATTGTAACATTCAAAAAAGTTCTATTTACTAATTTTATCAGTTTAACCTTGAATAGTCGCCAAGGTCAGATCAAGATCACATCGATTTTTTTAAATAGAACATCCTACTTTTATTTTCAGAATCTAATAGCTGATATTGCGAGTTTTTCAAAACGCTATAAGAAAAAATTTTTTATTAAGTACTTTTTAAGTACGATGCTTGAAAGTTACAGTAGCGCCAGCATTAACATTACTCAAGATGTTCGATTGATAGCTAAAACATTTATCAAGATCAAGACGATTGAAGATTATTTTTCTTATTTTCATTTTTGCATTAAAAATTAATTTGTACATAAAAATGAAAATAAGAGCTACAACCTCCAATGGCTTTGATCTTGATAAATGATATCCAGGATATGATCTTGAACAACATTCAAAAAGTTTTAGTCGATCGAATTCATCATAATTCGAAAAGTACTCAATAAAAAATAATTTTATTATAGTGTTGGAAAGCTCTCGACATTGGCTATTAAATTCTGGAATCAATAGTAGGGTGTTTCATTTTAAAAAAAAATCGACCTTGACATGACCTGACAACGCAAAAGTCAAACTGATAAGATTAATAAATGGATCTTTTTGAACCCCCCACAACTCTGAACAATTTTTCTCAATAATGCTGTGTTTCCGAGATAAAAATTTGAAACGCTGTATTTTAAACATTCGTTATAGTACATACATATACAGAATGTCCTAGAATGACTGTCAAATATTATATACTAGAACGGACTAAACTAAATCGAAAAGTTCTCTATCATTTTGTAATTTTCGTAATAGTTAACAAGATATTAATTACTAAAAATCGCCGAATATTTTCAATAATTTTTTACTCAAGTGCTACAACTTTACAGAAAAACAACAAGAGACAAAAATTGTTTATTTTATTATAGAGTTCTGAGAACTTTTTAAGAGTTTTTTAGTACCGCATTTTCTGTTGGTCAAAATAATTACCAATATATATATATATATAAGAAAATGCAGTACTAAAAAGTTGATAAAAAAATTCTGAATAAAATCTTGTACAAAAAGAAAATAGACAATGGTTGTCTCTTGCTGTTTGTCTATAAAATTAATAGTACTTAAAAAAATTATTGAAAACCAATATTCGGCTATCTTTAGTAATGAATATCTTGTTAACTATTGCGAAAATTGCAAAATGGTAAAGTAAACTTTTCGACTAGCAAGTTTAGTCCGCTCTACCTGCACGAAATATTTGGTGGTTATTCTGTGACATTTATTGATATAAGATCAATATAATAATATTTTATCGATATGAGATAAGATCTATAAGATCAACTTAATTTTAGCTCTTTTTATTTCGAGATTTAAAGTTTGAGATTTTCATTTAAAAAATCAAGTTGATCTTGTAATGATCCCTGGATTGAATTTGACTCCATGATAGCTTATTTGAACATAGAATTTTCTGCTCTTTTCATTTCTGGAGTAAAAAATAGGGGTTTCCATTTAAAATAACCAGTTATAACAATTGCTTGGCGGATGATCAATATTAACGTCAAACAAAGCACTTCTAGTTGATTTGTTAATTTTCAAGTCCCATAACTTGTAACGTACTCAATGAAAAAATATTTTATTATAGTGTTTTAAAAAGATCTTGATGTCAGCTATATGAATATAAAATAAAAAATTGGGGTTTCTATTTAAAAAATTTTAAGTAACTTTGACTTTAAGGACATCTCTCTCTAGATCAACCAAAGTCATCACTTTCTTTCCCCCTAGTAACTGAGCAACTTTTATATAAAACACTTTTCTGTATCTTTTATATTTTTCGAGATATTTCAATATATCATTTAAGATTACTTAGAGTGCGTATAAATAAAGAGTGATGTCAATTAATCGAAAATCGCTATTTGGTGTCCTACATCTAGGATATCTATATAACGCAATTCCTCGTCTTAATTTCTTCTTTCTTTAACTTATCTTCTTTTTAATTAACAGTAAGGACACTTAATAGCGGAACCAATGAGCATTAGACACACGCATTGGCGCCACTCTCTTTATATCCACTCTAAGATGACTCATTCTGTAGGGTGTTTGATAAATAACAAAAAGTAAAACTCTAGTATAAGATAGAGTAAACTAAAATAAATTGAAAAGTCCTGTACTATTTTACAATTTTTATAATAGTTAACAAGATATTAATTACTAAAAATCATCGATTTTCAATATTTTTTTACTTAAGTACTATCAATTTTACAAAAAAACAGCAAGTGATAAAAATTGTTTATTTTCTTCTCATAGAGTTCTGAGAATTTTTTCAGAATTTTTTCCGCATTTTCTCATGTTGGAAAAAATAATTGCCAATAAGAAAATGCAGTACTAAAAAAGTTGATAAAAAAAGTTGTTATTTTTCTGTAAAGTTGATAGTACTAGAGTAAAAAATTATTGAAAACCAATTTGATGATTTTTAGTATTGATATCTTATTAATTATTACGAAAATGATAGAGGATTTTTCGACTCAGTTTAGTTCACTCTATCCCTATACGCGAGTTTTATCAAACACTATATATATACAATAACTGTTTAATGTTCACTAATGTCGTCATGCAATATGCTGCAAGTTAGACTACTAATTGATTATTATTCGCATGTAATCTAAACAGCTTTTTTTTAATTATTGTGATTTTACATCTAAATATGTGTTTTGTACCTCTCTTCAAAGTGTCTATTATTACACTCCCACATCTTTATCATATTATGTATCTTAATAAATAAAATTAATTTTGTACGAAATTACAATTTTAATGCATTTTATGAATTCAAATTTAAAAAAAATTCTAATAATATTTATATTTTGAGCACGAATCGTTTGTCAATCGAATCCATGTTAGTCAAGATTAACGCAAATAATAAGAAATAATTTATATTCAATATTAAAGTTCAATTAAATTTAAGTATATAGAAAACGAAAGAAATTCATTAATAAAATAAAATTTTGTACTGAGAGTATTTACTTTAATGTAATATATATCGCAGATAAAGACTTGATTTTATAAATACTCTAATCAGAAATTATATTTTGCGTACCTGGAGAATTCGTAAGAATCAGGCTCGTGGCCACATGTGAATCCTTCAGTGCGAAGCAACCGTTCCAAATCTTGACCAATGATGCCCGATTCACAGCATATCAACAAATTGTCCCTATCTATCCATAATATTCGATTCATTTGCGATGTATCCAATGAAATTATCGTTCGACGTTCATCCGGAGGACAACACGCTGCACGGCTAACACTAGTTCCACCACCGAAAGGTATGCAAACAATTCCATAATGTGCACATATATTGACAATCTTGATAACATCCTCATGGCACTCTATAAGCATGAATATTAATAGATATTACTCTGCAGTAAAGAAATTTTTCTGCGAAATGAAAAAAGAATAAAAAAACAAACTCATCCATAAAATTTACAAAGTAATTATACAAAACTCATTTTATTTACATTATTAACATTATTTATATTTCATTTCGGTTTTCATCACCTCGATCTGAATGCGCAATCAATCACATATTCGTAATAATATACATAATATTACATAATTAATCTTCCAGCGGGCGCGCACGTGTTTTCTGTACACGCCGGTTTTATGAAGAGGATACTAAGGCTAATTATTATTTTATAATGTGCTTTTTGTTTTCTGTTTCTTGCTGTTTGTCTCTTGTCTTATTGACCAAAAAGGCAAGAGACAAACAAAGACAAACAACAAGAAACAGGAAACAAAGAATTAGCTTAAGGGTATTAAGATAAAAATATCGAAAAATTAATAGTTCACGAGATATTTTTTTTATACTTTATTCTGATAAGCTTTAAAAAGATACGGAAAAATGGATAATTTTTTAAATAAGGAATTGTGTATTTTCTTTACCCCAATTGATTCATATCATTACTCTGTTCATAGAAGTATTGAGATACGATTATAAAAATATTAATTTACGAGTTATTTAACATTTTATGTCAATATGTGTTAATATTTTTCGATACTTTTATATTAATACTTTCTATATATATATACGCAGAATAACCACAGATATCATATTATGTGAAACAAATTATATTTTAAACTATTTTAAAAAAAAAAGTTGATCTTGAAATAGCCGAAGTTGCATACTTTCTAAAAAAATATCTGACTGCCTTACTAATTACGCAATTTTAAGTTCAAAACTTTTTTACTTCTTGACACACATGTATTATTTTATTTTGTGAATATATACTAATTTTCTAAGACTTCTGACTGGAATTCATTGTCTCACTATCATCGATATTTTGTCTGACAAAGTTATTAATATAAGAAATGAAGTTGGCGACCGAGAAAATTCTAACATTCAGCCTATAAATCATAATTATAGATCATATACACTCATATTATAGATCTTTTATACACGCTCAATTGCTTTCTTAACTCTTATATACCCTTCACATTTTCGTATTGTTTTTCAAAAACTAAAAATCCTACATTTCTTGTTGTTTGAAATTTGTTAAATTGTTCTCATGAACACGTTTTCTCTACAACCTCTCTAAGCAATATTATCTCATTATTAAATATTCTTTGAAGATCAGTGTTGTATATATATATATATGTACATTTTAATAGGTATGATCAAACTCCGCTTATTTATTGCAGTTTTTATGACAATGATCAAAAAGTATCAACTTACTAGGCCATAGGACAATATCCGGTATCCTTTGGAAAGAGCTACACTTTAAAAGATAAATTTCTCGCAATGTATGACCGTGTGCTCGAAATAGACGATCGACATCATCGGTAGAATAATCGATCATCAGTTCCTTAATCACTTCCAACAATTCTGCAGAAAGAATTGGTTCTGGAATATGCTTCGGTAAATTTTGGAATGTCTGCTTCATGTTCCATGTTACATCAAAAGTTGTTTCACACCATTTTGTGAAATATGGCAATTCCTGGTTTCCAATGGGATATCTAAAAAAATATATAAATATAAAATTAATAAATTATTGTTTTGCGTAATACGAGCCAATCCACATGTAAAATTAATACCGTTTACACTTGGGAAATTGACATCTGCGTAGAATATATTCTTACAAATTTACAGAATTGGAAAGCGTTACTTTTTTCGCTACTTTTCCGTTACTTTTCGTAATGATGTTGCAATTTTTTATAACTAAACGCTAAAGCTGATTCTACAATGTATAATCTACAATCTATTCTACAATGAGTCGGTAGTCAGTAGTCCTAAGTCTTATCGGTGAATCGATGAAGTTGATCAACAGCCAACCCGTATAACTAAGACTACCGATTTTCTTAAGACTGATCAAATTCGACTTTATTCCTTCCCATTAGTCGAATTAAACGACTCGTTGTATAATTAACAATTAGTAGATGCGAAAAATCATAGTTATCTATTTAGGTTAAAACTGGTTAAGATTTCCGACTACCAACTCATTGTAGAATCAGCTTAAGGTTGTGCTAAGATTGGAAAAGTCAATTTTTCTAATCTTATCACAACTTTAGCGTTTAATTATAAAAAATTCCAATGTCATTATGAAATTATTTATTATGAAAAGTAATGGAAAAAGTAACGCTTCCGAACTCTGCAAATTTAAACGCTGTATTAAGAAACCGCTGTCAATGGGAATTAGATATTTATATATGGTGTCCGATGAGAACTTCTGCCAAATGCTTTTTGTAGATAGAGATTAATTAAACTAAGTCGAAAAATCCTCTACCATTTTGCAACTTTCGCAATAAAACAAGATATTTTACGAGATATTAATTACTAAAAATTGTTGAAAATTGATCTTCAATAATTTTTTACTCAAATATTATCAACTTTACAGAAAAACTGCAAGAGACAAAAATTATTTATTTTTTTCTCATAGAGCTCTAAGAATTTTTTCAGGATTTTTTATCAACTTTTTAGTACTGCATTTTTTTATTTTTGCTAGAGTGTGACCAAAACTTTTATCGAAATTGAACCGAAATACTCGACTATATATCAATTTCAATCGAAATCGAAACCAAAATTTAAAAAATAGGAGAATCCTATAAAGATCATTTGCATAGACATGTCCATATATCATATATTTTTTTTTTATATTAGGTGTTGGAATTAATTCGTAGCGTTTTTTAATGAAAGAATGTTATTTATTTCACATGAGCATTAAAAAATACATTAATGAAAGTACTTCCCATCACTTGTAAAACGCTACGAATTAATTCCAACACCTAATAAATATCATAATTTATTGAAATAATAATTAAATTTCGGCCGAAATCGAAAACCGAAATTTTGGTTGTGTCAATTTTGATCAAAGAATATAAATATTTTTTCTTCATAAATGTCATAATTTAATTAAATGAATTTATTGAAACAATAATATTAAGAAAAGCTATATGATTTCAGGCAAAACTAACACGTAAATGTTCGTTTTTATTTTCGATAAAAGTTTCAGTCGGATTCTAATTTTTACCAACATGAGAAAATATGATATTCAAAAATTCAAAAAAAATTCTGAAAAAATTCTTAGAGTTCTATTAATTAATATAAATTTTTGTCTCTTATAGTTTTTCTGTAAAGTTTTAAAATTTGAGTAAAAAATTATTGAAAACCAATTTTTGGCAATTTTTAGTAATTAATATCTTGTTAACTATTGCGAAAATTGCAAAATAGTAGAGGATTTTTTTACTCAGTTTAGTCCGCACTATCTGCCCATAAAATATTTGGCGATTATTTTAGGACACCCTGTAAATATAATTATATATATTATATATATCACATGATTACTTATTTTCTTCTTTGTATGACCAACTATATCAACGATGCTAAGGAAATTCACATTTTTTGTTTTTATTAATTATTAATATAAGTATTTATAATTGTTTCAAAAAAATTACGAAATAGTACATAAGTAATATCTTAACTATTCAGTATATAACTATTCGAAATTATTAGTAGCAGTCACTCTAAATTCATTATGCTCACATTGAAATATTAAGACTTACTAATATTACTTACTTATCTGTAAGACTTATCTACGCGCACCGTTGATAATTTCTTTATCGTGATAAACAAATTTTAAATTTCAAAATTATAATTTAGTAAAAAGTATCTGGGAAAAAATGTTATATGGACATATCTTATATGTAATTGTATACAAAATGTCAATTTTTTACATATTATGTAAATATATATTTTTATAATTATATATTTAAATATATATTTTTTAATTATGATACATTTTTTCCCGGATAGGAATTAGTAATTTAAATTTATAATTATGTGTGTGTGTGTGTTGTATTTTATAATGATTAAAATTTTGATTTCTTATTAAATGTTGTAGAATGTGTCATCATTAAAATATGTCAGTTTATTATTTACAAATGTAACGTTCTATTAATGTAAGGTGACCAAATAAGACTTGCAATGCAATGCAATTGCTCAATGCACTAAAAAAAGAGAACGAACAATAAAATAGAAGTAGACATTGTTTATCCGAGATTCTGTATTATTTTATATTCCTTTTAAACTTCTTTTTTAAATTAATTTAGACGGTACGAGCAAAATTTATGTAAAGAGCACGGATGGTCATTAATTAATGTAATAAACAAAAAATTGTGAAAAATTCTATAATTAATATACAATATTTTTGAAATAATTATATTATTAATTTGAATAAGAATGATATTCTGTGTTTTCTTCTTTTTGAGATTTTAAGAATTTATAAAACAAGAGCTTTGAATTCGTTGGCGAAAGTCTCACTCACAAACAAGTGTAAATAAAAGGTGCGCTATAAGATATCGCAATATGCATTAACATATACGTAAGTGGATAAACATAGCTAGTTAAAACACAGTTAGACATGAGAAACGGGACAAGAGGATTTCAACATTCAATACGTACACTTTAACGAGCTAAAAATTTCTCAATGCTACAAATATTGTTGAAATCTTTAACTAGTGATGAATAATTAAATAAATTATTAAAATCGAGTAAAGAATTTTATATTAAATAAATAAAAAGAGAGAGATCACAAAATAACTACTTAAAAAATTGAGAATCGAAAATTATTCCTAATTTAATCAATAAAAATCAAAGATTACATAAAATATATATGGCTTACGAGTCGAATAAAACATATTTTCTATATTTGGTTTTTTTCACGTTCTTTATCACATAGCTTCTTGTGTGTGTGTGTGACAGCCTTCAATAAATAAAAATATATCTCTAATTCTTTATAATAATAATAATAAATTCTTATGTGTTATCATTTAAATCATAAAATTCGTCTAATTGTAAGTAGCCCGACTACTGCACACGCTTAAGTAAATTTGTCAAGTATGTATGACAAAACTGCATAGTTATTTTGTCTTGCGTAAGTAACTGGAGCGAATATGAAAATTCATTCGATTTAAATACTTGCGCCAAATTGACTTGCAGAAATAAAAACCGTATATACGGTATGGCACGCTCAGAATCCTGCATATTATAAAAACCTTTTAAAATCTAATCAAATTATTTGTTCGCGTATTGCTTGCACTTAGCATCTTCGTCTTCTCTTTCTTTTCAACGCCTGAATATATATTTTAAATGCAAAAATTTTAGAGGATTTTAAGCAACGCGAACAGACCTCCGAGTTTAAATCGCGATATTGTAGAGCTGCAAATACGTATTCGCACAAGCACGCTTATGCAAGTTTATTAGAACTGCAGATAACGAGAGATAACACGATTGCACAATTATCGCAAATACAGTAAGTGTACACACGTTCCGACAAACGTGCACAAGTATACGTGACAAGTTATTTGACAAGCTACGTGTACAATCGGCCTAATGATAATTATTGAGTATTTATATAAATCAATTCTTCTTATTTAATTATACTTAATTAATGATTCAAATGGAACTATTAATTAATATAATTAAAAAACAATTAAAATTCCTTATATCCAAATTATTAATAAATAAAATACAATTAAAAGCTAATAGGAATCATCAAGAAATCACCATTGAAAATGATGACAAACAATCTTAGAAGTTTATTTATAGGTTGAAAAAATTTTTAATTTATTTCAGATCTAACATATAAGACTCTCAATTACAGTGACGGTGTATTATCTAGTGCAATCTTTCTAAGATCTACAAGCTGGATCATCCTCTCAGAGTCATCGTCTCGTCTATTGACAGCCCTTTTTATATGTTAGCTACTTTTTTACACAAGATAATTATTAAAAGCATTCCAATGGCACATAGCCATATTAAAAATAGCTTGATTTAATTAAGAATCTCAATGATAAACAATTTGACAATGATATGATTTTGATTTTACTGAATGTTTCGTCCTCGAAAACTGAGTGTGTGCTGGCTAAATTTAATTCAGTACATTCCAGAGTTTAATTCACAATGGAAATAGATGACAAAGAAATTAATTTTTTGGACTCCACTATTGTTGACAATTGTTATATTAAGTTTGATATCACAAGCACGCGTTCTCGGGGAAACATCTTAATTTTAATTCTTAGCATCCTCTCTCACAAAAAAGAGGCACGATTATTAGTCTAGTTGACAGATTCTTTCTCGTATTTAGAATTTCATAAAAAGAATTTTGAATATGTAATAAAAATTTTACTAATAAAAATTGACAATAACAAAGGAAGGAAGGACTTTTGATTTTAATAAACAATAAATATAATAAAGATATGTAAGAGTCTAAATTACAAATTTTATGTTGAAGAAAAAGATATAAAGTATATTACATCTTTTAATAAATATTATTATAATCTATAATCGAATAAAATTATTACATGTTTCGATCTTTCAATTAGGCCCTCTTCAGATATATAATAATGAAAAACGCAGTTTTTCCAAGATGTTACCAAGATCATAGTATTAAACATGGAAATCATTCATGTATACGTATTTCGAAAGACGAATTGAAAGTTCCGGAAGAACGGAAATTGCTCGCCAAAAGATTGGACGACCGATTGAGAAAAATTTTTTGATGTTCTAATAAAAATATCAATTTAATTAATTGTCTTAAGTTAAAAAATAAGCAAATACGTCACCTCAATAGAAAACTCATCAATCTGATCGTGAAGTGTTATATCGATACGTTTTGACGAATATCGTATCATCGAAATATAACACAACACTTCTGACCAGATTAGTTTTTTCTACTAAGATGGCGTATTTATATCTCGATGGTGCCTTATATTTTATTTTTAATACTATTTCAAAAAAGGTTAAAACAATTGACAAAAATTGAACTATTCAGACTAGTAATTCCACAGAAAAAAACTGGAAGAAAATGTTATGATTCACGATTTCATTTATATAGAGTCGGTTTCGAAAATTTAGACATATCATAGTTATTTCGAAATTGTCATTTTTAGTCTGAATAAATTATCTTGTTTTATCAAAGCATAGAAAGATCCCCTATTATCCAATTCTTCTTAATTGATGAATATTATCACGTTACGAAAACTAACACGTTTCAGCATTAGTCGCATTTAGTCGCGAAAAGTAACATATTTCGCTTTATAAAACTAATATGTTTGAACGTTTTACTACGAAGAATAGCACGTTTTCCTTTAAACTAATACGTTCCACGAAACTAACATTTCAGCGTTGAAAGATGACTAATTTATTTGCTAATGTATTCATTAATTCGTTTGTAAACTCAAATTATTGATTTTCGCGGCAAAAACGGAAACATAACGTTCGTCAAGTTCGTTAAGTTTTTCGTAGGACAAATGAAACGTGCTATTCTTCGTAGCAGGCTACTCTTCAATATTATATTGAACAATCTGACAGACAGTTGAAGATCAGAATTTCCGAATAAAAAATCACATCAAGAGAATTATCATTAATTCTGTTGTGACTATTCACTGTTTTATACAATTCGGTCATGATTTTAAGTGCAGAAAGATAGAAATTCTAGAAATTCTGTGGAGAAAAAAACATTAAAAAACGCTTAATTTTGAATGATTAATATTAAACGATAAAAACGGCAATTTGAATACGCGGACACGGAATTATTTATAAACACCAAGTGTACCACTGTTACTTAAATTCGTAATATTGTTTTTATTTATGACTTGGATTTTTCCGGACTTGAGCATTTCGTTTAAAATATTGTCATTACTTCACATGTAATTGTAAGGGTATATCCACACAAATATATATTATACTTTGCATAGTCACATAAATAATGTATAAAAATTAACCAATCATATTTTTATCATAAAGATGTATGTAAAATTTGGATAATTTTCTATAGGCATATGTTTATGCAAATTTTTGTGGATATATATCCTAATACCCATATTCATTGTCAGGTCTTACATTTAAAGTTCCCTTAAATTTATCTTTAGATGCTCTACAAATTATTTTGGCTGTGTTTATTCCAAAATTCACTACTTAGTGCTGAAAATGTATAGTATACGTAACATAAATTGTAGAGTTTCAGCGCTGACAGTGAAGTTTGGAACACACCTTATTGATTACTATCTAAAGAATTTAAGGAAATCTAAGGTATTAGGATATATATCCACAAAAATTTGCATAAACATATGCCTACAAATAATCCGACTACTTAAAACTCACTGATAAAAAAATTGACATGCCTTAAATTAAAGACCTCGCATTACCGCAGCGGTGAAAGGAAATAATGTTGTTTTCTCGCTGTGCATTAAACAGCAATTATATTTGACAGAATATATCGAATGTATCGATCAACATTTTTAAATAGCAAGGTATACGAAACTCACCTGTTACCTGTAAACTCGATTATATTTTTGTCATTAATACGAAAACCAGAATCCTTGTAGCCCCAGCCGTCCCATTTTAATAACTGCTGCCTTAAACATCAACAATAATGTACACGTGAGTAATCCCGAAAATTAAATATAATTATATCTCACGACATTCATAACTCGAAATGCTCGAAATATTTTCAATTCGTGTTTGCTGCGCACATTTTTGTCATGTGACCGAGCGCCGAAACTGAAACGCGATTTTTCAAAATTTGCGCACGTTATTTCTTCTACTTAGCATTATTCCACCCACTAGATTCAATCACTATAATTATTATTAAAGCGGATCAATGAGAAAAAAGAATATGTATTTATTCACGTAGACATTAACGCAACAATAATTAAGAAGACAAGGAAAATCTACTTGAAAAACGAATACGGAATAAATTTTATTATTGATCAACATTACAATTGAGCGTACAGTTCGCGTTTACAAAGATATCATTTGAGTCGCGGGGGAGTCACGACGTGACGTCAACAATAAGTCATTGCGAAATTTTATACACGTAAAGTGTACACAGCTGCAAGAGGTGTGGCCGATCGCGATTGAATGTACGCGCGTAGCCGGCATGGGCACAATTGCCATTATTGCATGTATATGCGTATATATATGTGTATATATAGGGCGCATCTGTTCCTCGTGAATCAGTCCCGAGGAGCGAGTACCGGCCGAACGTACGTGAAACAGACCTGATTTTCGGCACGGCGCTCTCAAACTCGATCGGTTCGTTCGCGCTTGCCTTTTCCGCAGTCGTCCTATTCTTCCCTTGCTCCTCAGACATATTCACAATGTAAAGTGCTTAAACTCGCTTGAGAAGTATCGCGAGGGAAATAAACTTAGAGTTAACTAAGAAATAACCCTAAAACACACGGCGACGACTCCGCATCCACTATTGACACGCGCACCGGCAAACCAAATTTAAATCGATAGAGCCTCCGCCTCCGCCTAACCACCCATCAACGCGCCAATCACGTATATGATACGAACGGCCTATCGTGTAAGCTTCTAAGCGTAGGCCAACCAATCCAATGCGTCCCGCTGAGCCGGCCAACACATTATTTCGTAATACACAAGAGGCCTCTTCGTATCAGTGGCCTAGTTTCCATCGAAGGTTTAAACCGGAATGTAAGAATGTAAGAATCAACCAATTACAGTCGAGTATTCCTCTGTTACAGTCGAACGACAGGAGAATGTTCGACTTGGTTGGTTCTTATATTCTGATCCGGTTTAAACCCTTGGTGGAAACTAGGCCAATATATTGGGTCATCTAAAAAGTATCCGCGGTTTTTTGTCATTAGATGGTGTTGATGGTCAACACCATTTAGTGACAAAAAACCGCGGATACTTTTTAGATGACCCCATAGTTGCATTTTTTTTATATCAAAAATAACTGGAGTTTTCTGAGATTGAAAGAAACAGATAGTAATTTTCCAAGATAGTAATTTTGTATCTCTAATGGCTCCTGCACACAGAACGCGGCAACGCTTGTCGCGCGGAAGTTATTGCACTAATAATTCTATGTTCTTAAAGCCTACAATGTGCTTTTTGTTTCCAGTTTCTTGCTTTTTGTTATTTTTTATATCTTGTCTTTTTGCTTCTTATTCGGTTTTTTTGTTTTATATCGCCTCCTTGACAGCACAAAGTCGACTCTGAGTCGATTATAGTTTCTAAACGTCTGAAAAATGGACGTCCGTAAGTCGACTTTAGACGACTTGAAGACGTCTCTAACAATCCCACTTTAAAGACGACTGTAAGCCAACTTTAAGTCAACTATTCTAGGTCCGATTCATGCCCACAACGCTATGATCCGATTCATGCCCACAACGCTCATGAACAGCATTCATCTTTAATTATAGTTAAACAACAAGGACGAAATGATTCCATTTAAGCTTTGTAAGCATAAATCACACTAGACGTCCTAAAGTCGATATTGGAAGTCGATATTGTAAAGTCTACAAAGTCGACTTACAGTCGATTCTAAAGGCCTGACTTAACAAAGTCAAATTACAATCGACATATCGACGTTTATGTTGTTAGGGTAATATAGCCCTGTTAGGGTAATTATTACCTTGTTAGGGTAATAATTCTATGTTCTTAAAGCCTGTTCTACAATATGCTTTTTCCAGTTTCTTGCTTTTTGCTATTTTTTACATCTTTTCTTTTTGTTTTTTATTCGATTTTTTTGTTTTATATCGCCTGAGATAAGAGTTAATCAACTTCGAAAAAAATAAAAAATATATAAGTAAGAAATACGATTGTCGATAAAACGGTTGCAAAGGAGTTAAAAGCAAAAGGTAAAAAAACAAGAAACAAGAAAAAAGCACATTATAGAATAGGCTTAAGTCTGCCTCACCATGCAAAATTTCTAGAAATGATGTATTACTTCCACCGCGCGGCAAGTTGAATTGAGTTCAACTTTTGTCTCGCGATGAAAATTATATATTACTTCCGAACAAGCGAGACGTGATTGATCGCTGCCAATTTCCGTCGCGCGACAAGCGTTGCCGCGTTCTTTGTGCAGAAGCCATAAGCCTGTCCAAACAAAGGGTGAAGTTAAAGTTTGCTCTACTATTGGTAGAGCGTGTAACGTCACCAATGTAGAACATTAATTCAACCCTGCAAATCGATGCAGATCCACTAAAATCAAAAACGCTACTTGAAGCATTTCAATAAAAAAACAAAACAATTTTTTGAATTGACCAATAACAAAGAATGCTTCAAAACATTTGTAGCATTAGGGCGGAAGAACAGAATCTTGCATAACGTATTATGCATAAAAAAATGATTTATCCATTAATATCAATTTAAATCCTTTGTTCTCTTTCTTTCCTATATACTCAAAACAACCAATCAAATTTTGGCCACAATGCATTTTCTGCGTATAATAGCGTTGGCATATTAGAATAGCCAATCAAATTTAAGCCACAATTCACTCTCCTACTGTACTAGGTGGGGTGAAAAGTAACCTCCTTGGGAATGAAAAAAATTTTTTTCTTATGCAGAATCTCGCCCAAAATATGGCGTGTTCGCTCAGTACTAATCTTTGTAGCATCTGCTAGCTCGCGCACCTTCACTTTCCGGTCAGCCAACACCATTTCATGTATTTTTTTGACATTTTCCTCGGTAACCGCATCGGAGGGCCTGCCGCTGCGGACTTCATCGGTAGTGGAGTTGCGGCCACCACGAAACTCTCGAAACCAATATTTGACGGTGTAATCTGACGGAGTATTAGCCACATAATATTTATCCAACTTTTCTTTTGTTTCCTTCGCCGTTTTGCCTCTCAAAAAATAATGTTTTATGAGAGAACGAAAATCGTTTTCGCAAACACGTCAACAACAATCAGCTCTCAAAACAAAACTAAGGGCAGTATCGCACTGCCACTTGGCATGTCTGCCTAAATATGAACGGACTACAAGGCACCATAAACTTTTTTGCAGTAGTGGCGCATTCTGGCGGTCAAGGAGGTTACTTTTCACCCCATCTAGTACATCCAAGATTAATACAATACATCTTGTTTCCTTGATCATTGACTGCGTTCAGCGGACTCAACAGTTGAGTGAACGCTTGCTGCTATTGACGTATTTTTTTCAGATCCAAAATGCTGATCTAAAAAAATACACCAATAACAGCGAGTGCTCACCCAACTGTTGAGTCCACTGAACACAGCCATTAGTGCATTCAGAAGCGACGACCGCTCTGACGACACTGAGCAAAAAAGGGATTAATCTATCATTAATATGTTTATTTGTTATAATTCGTAACGTAAAATAACTTTATCTACTATAGATAATCTTTAAGAGATCTATCTTACTTATTTATTATGCTAATAATGCCGTGTTTAGGCCGTGAAATTATGTAGCGCTCAGCGAATGATGGAACGTACACCGCTTACTGGCCTAAACACGGAAACATTTTCTAACTCAAGTTAGTGCAAACCCGATTGGGCCGAAAAAGTTATAAGCAAATCGAACACACCATAAGCCAATGGCCTAGTTTACATCGTGCACTTGGCCATACTAGTAACTTTCTATTGAATGATCTTAATTTTGATGAAACATATAACATATAATATGTACAATATGTGTATTTAATTATTCATTTTAATGCATATTGTATCAATTTAGTACATCATTCTCTGAATACATCGCTGAAATTAAAATAATTTAATAGAAAGTAACTAGTTAGTACGTGTATCGAGTGCACGATGTAAACTAGACAATTGTAGATCCGGACTTAACGTTATTGTGCAAGCGTGAAAAAGTAAAAAATCGTTTTCTTTATTTATTTTGGCTTTATCAAGCAAATTAAAAGGTGCGCTATTGTGTTCTATCCTTGTTTTAACTTATTTTACATCTAATAAACAACGAAGATAAATGACAGAAGTAGCGCTAATAGCGCCTCCCCGAATGTATCAAAAATATTTGATGTAAAGTAAGAGACGCTCAGTTTATTTTTGTAATGTTTATACAATTATGTTTATTTATAATAATTCCCCTCCTCTCCTTTTTTTTACAGAAAAACGGTGAAAGTGTTGGAAGACTTTAGGAATGGAGAATATTGATGGAGAATGATTCTCGATTATTCAATTTTTTTTTTTCCACTAATCTCATCACAACATTGGTAGTGTGCAAGTTATTGTAATGTGCAAATTACTTTTGACAATTGCTTTCTTTTAGAAAGTTCAAGTCAAAATCACAATGTATCTTGATTAGAACCTTGCTGTCAAAACTCTCTTGCTATCATCAGTATGGACATAAATGATGTAGAAACATACGACGAGGATGTGAACGATCAACCAGTTGATTACAGCAAGAAATATATTGAGAGAAATGCTCCGACACAAAACGAACACCTAGCTGACGAATCACAAGCAAGCCATGTTTCAAAAAAGGAATTCCACAAGCATGACAACAAGGTGGACCTATTTGGTGATTATGCCGAAACCGATCTTGATCAGCCTACAGATTATAGCTTGCGATACGCCGAGGATGACACTGACGAGGAGGAGAAACAGAACACCGAATATTTTCCTAGCAGTGAACAAGAGGATACTATCAAGACTTATTGTACAGAGGGAACGCCCTATGAAACTCCTTTTAACTTCTCCACAGCTACTTCCATGTCAGATCTCCGAGTTGAAGACATAAAGGAGCACATACTTGTGAAGAAGATATCAAAAAAGAATATTCAAGTAACCAGTAAAATACCTGTGTCTTTCATCAAACAGACTGAAACACTTAATTGCAATGAGCAAGATGGTTTAATAACAAAAGAACTTGAAGAAGAGAATTCAAAGGATACTGCAGTTCTCAATCCTGGACAAGTAACTCCAGAGAAGATAGTAAGTTATTATGAGGAGGAGGAGGAGGAAACGTCCCATGGCTTTTCACGTGCTAATTCGCTTAGTTCTTTAAGTAGCGCAATGACTCCTCAGAATAACATTACGGGAGTTATATCAAAAGAAGATTTAAATAATTCTCCTTCTGTAAATAAGGAAGAATTGGAAAATGATGATCACAATGTTGTGGGATTGAATAGCAATCAAATTGAATTGTCATCAGTGAGCAACAATTCTTTTGAGAACAAGAATAATCCACGTGTACTAGATAAAGAAGGTTTTATTACATATTAATCAATAAGTTGATAAAATATGCAAATATTTTTCTATATACAATTTTAATAAATATACATGAAGTTAACACATAAAGATATTACATTATATTCCAGGGAAAATGGTGACATTTGGTGGCCAAGATTACTATGCAGAAGAAACTCCTCTAATGTTTTCACGCTGTAGTTCACTTGGTTCATTGAGTGGTTTTGAGCAATATTCCATTCATGATGATCGTAGTTCTGTGATCAGTGATTTTAGGTAAATTGAAAATGTATAATTCATTATATTATAGTATCTAAAGTACAAAAGTTATATTTACATTAAGCATTAATATTGTAATATTATACTATGTGATTATATTTTATTTCCAAGATTACTAATTTTAACTTTCTAAGCAAATATCTTAAACTTTAAATTTAATTTTAATGCTTCAATTTTACAAAAAAAATATACTATTGTATTTTTCATTTCAGCCGTAGGACCAGTGGCGTAGTCTCACCCAGTGAGCTGCCTGACTCACCCACACAAACAGTTTTACCAAGTCCACGAACTCATAAAACCCACAATACAGAATTTATATCAAAAATACAAGAAGAAGCAGTAAGACCGTCAGTCCAATATTTATGTAGGCAATGTTATTCATCACTAATGATAATAATATAACTGTTTGTTTATTTAAAAATTGCCTAAATTTTATCTATTGCAGTATTTTCTAAACCGCATGTCACAAGGAATAGTGTTTTTGAAGATGACATTGCTACTTTTAAGGAAGAATCAACACCAATTGAATTTTCTAGTGCAACCAGTCTGAGCTCTCTTACAATAGACGATGAAATTAAAATACCTAATGATACTAATAAAATATATTCTAAAGTAGAAGGAATACTTGATACAAATGAAAAAGATACAGTTCATATACTTGAGAAAGATATGTTTAATATGAAAATAAATAACTCAGAAAGTGATGTGAAAGAGGAACAAGTAAGTGATGGTGATGAAGATGATGAGGATATGTTGGCTGCCTGTATTAATATGGGAATGCAAACTAATAGGTAATATATTATAGAAAAAGAATTTATGCAATAATTTGTAAATAAATTATTTAAAAATATATTTATACAGATATAGACAGTCTCTGAACGTTCAGAAATCTGTTCAACCAGAATCGCCAAGCATTTTAATGCCATATCAGAGAAATTCTATTTCAAGATTGGAATCACATGTGACTCCTATTAAAACGTCTGTTGGTACTACAAAAAATAGAACTGTGATGGAGATTGTTACTTCAGACACCGTACATATATATTGCACCGAGGATACGCCTGCAGATATCTCTCCAGTAGGATCTCAATCTAATCTGTCTGCGCTTTCAATACCAAGTGTACAGGAGGACATAGAAAAGAATGTATGTGAACAAAACAAATCAGTCGAGATTGATTGTCATAGAAATGACTTGTCCGTTGAAAATTGCAATCTTTCAGGCGAAGATGAGAAAATATTAGATGAATGCATTCAGTCGGGCATACCTAAGGTATTATATTAATTTCTTCAGTCTTGTGTATTTATTTGTTTTGGAATTTTTACAATCTTCTATATAACCTCATGCCTTTTCACTTAATAAACTTTTAATTGTTTAATCAGTCTTTTGAAGTATATATGGGATGAAGAATTCTTTATTATAAATTATATTATTTTCTTTTTTTTTAATATTTAATAAAGCCATTGAATCTAAATTTCCTACTCTATACATATAATTATTCTATTGTTATTTTTATTTATAGGCGAGACAAATAACTCCTCTTCCAAATGATATTCTGTTTGTTAAAAAATCTGAAACACTTTCGCATAAGTTTAACATATGTGGCACACCGTCGTCTTCACCTGTTGAAACAAATCATGGAAATAAAAATTCCATGTTGAGTCCTAAATCGTCGGGTAGCGCATCATTGAGACATCCAGATGAATTTTCAGATGATAGCGTGAATCATTCAGATGACGATGCAATTTTGACGGAATGTATACAATCTGCAATGCCAAAGGTTGTTACTTTAAAACTGAAAACTTTGTATCCATTTAAGCCGGATGTTCTATATACAGCAATAAGTTGTTGATTATATTATTTATTATTTATTGGATGATTTACATTTTAGGCAAGATTCAGTTTATCATCGTCAATTAGATCGCCGTTAGCACAAACTACAGAAAATCTTACAACAACGAACATACAGTCGTCCCCCACTTCATCAACATTTTTTCAACCAAGATGTATGGAGCAAAAAAAAAGTATGGTGAAAAAGCTTTTGTCCTTCGAAGATAATGGACTTTCTGAAGAAGAAGAAGAAGAAGAAGATATCATGTTAGCACAATGCATTAGATCTGGTATGCCAAAAGTAAGTTGTATTTATGTATAAATAAAATATGCTCCTTAACAGATGCTAAAGAATGAACACATTAAAAACTACACCAATAAGGGATATTTCTGCTTTATACTAATATTTTATATAATATTTCGATAAATATTCTAATATTTGATACATGCGATATAAATTAATTTTCAGGCATTAAATTCTATGCCATCTACGACAATGACATCCACAACTAAAAAATCTGGATCATCTTTGAAAGGCGCAGACAATTTTTCCATCCCTTCAGTTTCATATTTTGCGAATAAATCTCATTCTCCCAAGAATGCTGCACTGTATTCACCGTCGTACAAATCTGCGAACAACACAACGGATATGCGTTTTACGAGAAACGTATCCGGCAATTTTAATTACTTTCCCGGGAAAGTAACAAGCAGTAATATAGCACAAACCTCCGGTCAGACATTAAAAAATTGTGATAACGGTACGCGCGAAAGGATAAACAATTCGCCGCATTGTGCTCGAAGATCACCGCTTCGTCATACAGAGAGTCAAAATGGTAATTTCGTCGATAATTTGTGTAGGCCCTTGCAATCTCGCGACGTGAAATGCATGCCGATTTATAATAGGATTCAAAACAACGATGATTATACATATAAAAATCACAACACAGTGAAATCTAACACGATGCCTTCGCGACACAGTTCAGTGAGTTCTCTTAGTGAAGAAGGTTCGTTGATTTCTACGGAAGAATTGGCCCTACTAGAATTGTGCATTACTTCTGGTATGCCTAGAAACAAGTGTGTTAAGAGAACTAAATCTAATGAGAATGCAGTCTCCAATGGCCACGAGGACTGCGAGTCGATACCAGAGGACAATTATTCGGTGTGCAGTTATAATTCTTATATTTGTAAGACATAACATACAGGTATCGCATTTATCAGAGTTTTTCTTTCTTTCTCTTTCTGGCAATTTGTACATACAATATTTAAAAAAAGACTGAATATTTTTATATATCAATTAATAAATAAAGGATTATTGTATTTAATAGCGAAATCGATTAGCAGACTCATTGCATGTTAAAGCCATCGTAAATTGATGTACAAATGTGTTTATTATAAATATGGAAATCAGTTAAACTATAAAATAATACGCTTTATTATGCTATTATTAGATGAAGTATGTATTTTATAATTCAAAATATTTTTATTTCACTTTTACTCACTGATAATCAGAGTACAATGGATTTAATATGTACCAATGCTCACTAGTACGCCCGATCGAATTCGCTATAAGATATTTATAATAATTAAAAATCCCATTATGAATTGAACTGATAAACCTGAAAAATCGTCTTACATAACTCTGATTAGAATTTTGTAAATTATTTAAAATATCAAGATATCTGTATTCTGTTCTTACAATTTTTATATTTTAAGTTACTGATTATTTGACAATTAGACAAAATTAACTGAATCAATTGCATTTTAGAATTGCAATCAATAGGTCATTAATAATTTATTTAATTTTGATCATAATATGCAAAGAATGATGATTTTTGTATTTTAAATGTTATCGACAAATTAATTTATAATAAATTTTTTAACTAGATTTTTAAAACTTGATCTTTTAAATAATCAATATACAGGGTGAGGCATTTTAATCGCCTCAGGTGAATATCTCAGAAACTAAGAGAGATACAAGAAAAAGTTTTATATGGATATAAGTTATAGGTTTTTTAGGGAAAAGAAGGTGAAAATAACGGATTTTGGATAGGGGGGGCACTACCAAGGTCAGATCAAGCTCAACATGAATTTTTTAAATGGAAACCTCCATCTTTCATTAGATATTCTTATAGCTTATCTCAAGAGTTTTTCAAAACACTATAATTAAGTTCATTTTCATAAAATACTTTTCGAGTTATAAGGCTTGCAAGTTACAGCATTAGCATTACCTAAGGTATCTGACCGACAGTTAAACCTCTTTAATGTTGTTCAGGATCATCTAGTTCACCTAGTTAACATTTATCAAGGCCATTGCAGATTGTACCTCTTATTTTCATTTTTACATAGAAATGAATTTTTAGTGGAAAGAGTTCTGTGACATCTTGTTAGAGCTCAAAATTATGTATATAATATTTTCGTTAAAAATGATAAAAATTTAAAAAAAAAAGAGTTTTAAAGCTTGAAATCTACTTTCGAATGGTTATTATATATTTTTGAATTTATGTAAAAAAGGGAAATTTTTCTTCTCATTTTGTGGGTCTGTCACATGTAAAAAAAAATTTGTGAAAATTTTTGATTATCTATATCACAAAAGTTTTTTCCTTATAAAATGGTTTTTTTTTTAATGTTTCTACGATTTTTTGTTTTTGAGTTATTCGCGAATTAAGGAGGTTGTAAGAGCATAAAACACGTATATTAATATTAAAAAAACTTAAAGTTTTCAGATAGTCGAAAATTTGGCAACAAATATATTCTGTATATAATTTTAAGCTAACAAAATACAGCAGAATTTTTTCTCCAATCCAATATTTGAAAATGTTGCTTGTAAATTATTTTCAAGTATAATATATTGCAAAATATTGAGGTTCCATTATTTTTCTATGTGATTTCAAATATAATTTTAAAGATTTCATGATGTAAGTCAATCCCATCAATATTTGATTCATTTCATTTTTCATTCAAAAGTTTTAATTATAAATTTTTACAATATGTTAAGAAAACATTAATGATTCGATTGAGTGCGTCCTTTTCTCCCACTCCTCAAATTTCTGACAATGCGCAGTCTAGTGATACTATGTCTATGTTTGGTACATATTAATGCTATATTGAATTTGGCTACATATCTCTGGCTTTCTATCTGCGTGTTATACACGCATTGCACGCTCGCTAGGCACAGCCCTATTAAAGATCTCATGATATTTTTATAAATTACTCAAATATAGGATTATTCAAAAGTACAAAGTTCTTTTTAGATATATCTTTGCATTCATTTATGTGAAGAAAGAATCTACGGTAACCGAAAACTATAGTTTACAATTTTCGGGGGATTTTCATACGAGTTTGTACTTTTCCAAAGGTATTTACATTTTTTTCTTTTATTTTGGAAAAGGATTTTTTTATTCTATATATTGCAAAATATTGAGGAAAACGAAATGGTTTGAAAAATACGAAATGATGTTCCATCGATAACTTCAACATCCCTTTAAAGATTCACTTTCGTGCTTGGCTGCCAATTTCCCTGAGCCACGCAATAGTTTGAATAAGATATTTTTTCCTATCTTTCTATGTCCGTATTTAATGTCTGCTATTTTGTAATATATTTTGTGTAATTCAAATTTAATTTACACGATTATTACAAGGAATATTCAAGCTTTAATTTGAGATATAATTCATTTCGATATGATTTATCGCTATTTAAAGATATTAAAAAATATTTGCTAAAATTTAGTGGCCCACTTTTTTGCGTGTGATTGCATATATATGTTCATAAATTCCAAATATGTAATATTAATAAATTAGTATTGCACGCACATACAGTTGCGAAAAAATATACAATTAACCTGATTGCTTTTGGATCGATCTAATATAAATTTATGCGTCATCGCGCGTACGGTATTATTTGAAGTATCATATAATAATTAATAGAGCAAAAACATTTTATATTCTCAATACTTTGAATGGTTTTTTTCAACTTCTTAATTTTATGTATTATAGAATTTCGTATGTATTTTTCCAATGTAGAAACATGCACAGCGTTTCTCATATTGATCTTGGAAATTATGATCTTAGAAATTCTCTTTTTTCATATAAAATATTAATTTTTTTTTAAATGACTTAATTGTCACAGATTTCTCTAAAAAAAAGAAGGTTTCTCTTCCTTTTAGTATATTTTCACATATGGATATTTATCATATTGAAATACTTTTTCTGCGGCGGAAATCGGTGGATTCTATCCATTATATTGGGGAAAAAAATAGTAATATCCGGATCATACGGGCAGTAAGTACTAACATAGTTTTTGCCAGTGATTGCGGAGAGCGGTCGGTCGAGCGTAAAGTCCGGCCGCCTTTTGACCGCTACCTTGATGCCCTTCGATGACTCGTAATGACTACCTGCACGGCATCATAGTCTATTTTCTGCACGTATAAATGTACGCAATGCACTGCCCGCACGACCGTCTTCCACAGTATACCACGACGTGTCTGTTCGTGAAGTGGTTTCCGGAGGAGTGCAGATTTTTCCAGGTAAAGCTCTTTAAGGATATTTATGTGAATTTGAATCAAGCTCTGCCTTTTCCGGATTCTGTTTTTAAAATTTTTTGATCGACTTCAGCTTTCAATTGATTTATTTGAGTATACATCGAAGATGACACACACTTTTAACAGAAAAATCGCTAAAACATTATTATTAATATTTTAGCATTTTTATAATATTAATCAGTAAAAGATGAGAAACTTGATAATAATTAGACAGGATTAATTAATAATAATGCTAATAGTAAAAATAACTATATAGAAAAAAAAGTTAAAATTACGTTTGTGCTTATTCAAAAATACTATTTTTCTAATATATATTGTAAATTAAATGCTGTGAAAATATTATGTATTTGATCAGAAGACTGTTAATATCTCTTCTCGAAAAAAAAGTTTTGATATTCTTTCCATCACTTTCGAATTTATAACTATGAAATACATATCTTTGTTGTTGTAATATTGTTTTGTTGTTTTATTTAATAATTTACACACGTAAGTCAAAAAAATCGAAGAAAAAAATAAGTAAAATATACAAAGATACACTGACATAGAAATTGTTTTATGGATGAGAAAAAAATAAGGCAGAAAAACTGAAATACGTGCAGAGAATATTATCAAAAATCTTTTGATGAATAATATTTATTCTACAATGGCTGCTATTAATTTTAACATTAAATATTAAACAAGGACAGATGATGCATCGGAGGCATCCAAGCGACATTTCCGAACGCAGCCAATATTTTTTTTAATTTCATTAGTCTTCAAGTTGTGATAATATTATTCATTTAATATTCATTTATAAATAATTTTTCTTTTCAAAAAAACAAAAGAAATAAAGTAAATAAAAGAATCTTGAACTTTTTAATTAAATTTAAATTTGACAAAAGTACTTCCTTATGGCAACATTCCAATTTTAAAAAATAATACTTGTTTTTCTTATGACTTTCCTCTCAGATTATTCTTTCTAAATTTTGTAAATTTCGTAAAAGAAAATTTACAAGTATTAATATAACATTTGTATATATAGTATCGCGAAATTTCTTTAAACTACATATTTCTTTAATAGTTGTTACATTTTTGTTAAAAAAAATTGTTGCAAAATTGTCCACGGAATTTGCTTGCAGCTTAACAAAAGTGTACAGTTTAGATTAGGCGAATAAAATTGATTTTCAGGAAAGACATCATATAAAAAAAAAAGAGAAAACGCGAACAAATTGCGTCACTAACCCATATTGATATTATTGGTCCTGAGAGACTCATATGCGTCTAAATACAGATGCACCCTCGTGCTTTCCACGTCCTCGCCTTCATGCTGACTGCAGTCGTAAGGGCCGGCTGTGACGATAAAACAAAATGGTACTCTGAGTTACGATCCATAATCAAGAATTGTCCATCAGTGACGCAAAACAGCTCCGATCAGGATGAATTATTGGACATTTTTAGAAGATGCGTGCAGCAGAGAGCCATTGACACTTTGGATACTCTCCTCGACGATGATGTTATTACGATATTCAACGGAGTCGATCTGATACGACTTCATTCAAACGATGAAAACAATACAGAATATAAGTGAGTTGATTATTATAATCTATATCTAATTATCCGTAAATTAAAGAGAAGAAGAGAGAAAAAGAGAGAACAAGTTAGGCACAGTAGGGAAGTAGATCAGAAATAGAATTCTGTCCGATAAAAGCTCAAGGCTAAAGGTATGCGAATCAGGGAGATATTGTTAAAGGAATTTTATCGAAGTTTGCTGTATAGTAGATTAATATGCATTGAAGCGTGCTGCAGATAAGATTGTAATATTATATCAGAATTCGTTGAATTTCGGAAGAATGCGTTATCGCGTGTTCAAAGCGTGTATCAAAGTTCAACCTTACATTCAACTCTTTCAATTACTTTTCATAATATTGGAAATATATCAGAAGAGAGAAAAATGTTTATTACGTATCTCTGACATGCTTTTGCTTGGTAAAACTGCATATTATGACTACCTCACAGATTTCAATGATCTTGACACATATTGTCATGACACTGAGTGACCGTCAAGTTTTAGCCGTCGCTCGTCATTCATTAAAAAGTTATTAACACAAAAGAGACATTATTTTGAAAAATAATGTCTCTTTTCTACTATATAAAATTAATTTTCTGTTTTAAAATATATTTTACAACTTTCCACGCGAAGCGACTCCCATCTCATCTCTCCTCCTGCAGGGAGGTAAGGTGAGAGTCGCTTTGCGTGAAAAGT
Source organism: Acromyrmex echinatior (assembly GCF_024713525.1). NCBI lineage: Eukaryota > Metazoa > Arthropoda > Insecta > Hymenoptera > Formicidae > Acromyrmex > Acromyrmex echinatior. The sequence goes on along the minus strand of NC_141853.1, from coordinate 13,973,185 downwards.
TGTAAAAATATATTTTAAAACAGAACATTCTTGTTTTACATAGTAGAAAAAAGACGTTATTTTTTAAACTTTTGTTAATAATTTTTTAACAAATAACGAGCGACGATTAAAATTCATTGGAGATGATTCAGAGTCATTATGTCAAGATTATTGAAATCGGTGAGGTCGTTAATATGCAGATTTATCCTTAAATGCTTTATTGAAATTACATAAGATACAATGAATATCATTAAGAAATACATTATAAAATTAATTATATATACATTATAAAATTAATTACGCATATAAGGGTTTGGAATAACAATGTGCCGAGTGACACACTAAAGGAAGTGCATAATTTTGCAGTTAATTGATAATGTCAATTGTGCGATTAAAAATTGATTTCTTTCGAAGATGCAGATTGTAGTGAATTTTGTAAAGAGGAATATTAAGTATTCACGAAGTTTATAATATTATTACGTTTAATTTAACATATCGTTGTTGCAAGCCCTTTAAATAAAATTATATTTGCGATTAAAATACGCGCAGCGATTTTCGACAGAGATGATTCTGCTGATGAGTTAGAAGAGGAGGATATCAGTTGGTCGGCAATCATCTGGAATCGAATGACACGCGTCCTGCGGACTCACGCTTTTAAAATTGACGTCGATCGTATATTTAATGCAGCTGCTAACAGTCCGATGTCCGCACAAAATCTGGATAATAATATCGTTCAGGGTGAGTCATATAACGTGCTTCATAACGCACACAAACCATGAAACTTAATGATAATTTAAAGTTAAATTTGCGTCCCATAGGTCGGAAACGCCGTTACCGTCGTAAGAATCACGTGTTTCCGCTGATGATGATGGGCCTGCTGTTGATAGGTACGATTCTAGTGCCGATGGGTTTTCAATTCCTTGCGGTGTTGGGTGGTAAAGCCCTGATACTCGCCAAAATGGCTCTTATATTATCCAGCATACAAGGTCTGAAAAAGATAGCTACTAGTGGCGTTAATTACGGATTATATCACGTCTCGGATGGTTGGCATGACAGAAGTCATCAGGTACTTCCCAACGAGGATCAAGAACATTATCCGTTATATATGCCTCCGCGTCCTTAGTTCTTTGCCAAGTGAAATTTTAAGTACAAGTCATTCGAGAAAGTTCCAACGCGACGCGCATTGTACTTTCGTCGATAAAATAGAGAGTAAAACAAGATAGCACAATCGGGAGTATTTCCTGAAATTGAATTATTCATGGTAGTGCTCTTGAATTTTATTAACAATCATACAACAAGAATTTACCTTCGAGACATTTTCTCCATTACCGCACATTTACATTTCGCTGCAAGCTATTTGATCATGCAAAGCATTCTACAATATTTGATGCTACGCTAATTATCATATAGCGTATAATAGAAAGGCGTGTCCGAGTGTCATCCGTTGACAAACTTGAAAAATAATTTTTTGTTTTTTTAATAAAATATTTTCCTCTTCCAAATTTTTTTAGAATATTAATTTCAAACTTAATTTTTACAGATTTAATAATATTATTTATTTAATAATATAATTTATGAATAGAAATTGCAATCACATTGCAAAGGATAGATATTTGAAAATGTTTATAATTTTATAGATTTTTAGGTCGCCGACACCCACATATTGATTTATCTATGGCAGTAGAATTGTAAATCGGCAATTGTATTACTGATAGATCCATAAATAGACTGTATTATATTTATGCAGTTTATTTTCATCTTCATGATCATCGTTTAATCGTAAACATGAGAATCCGTTTGCATTCTGTTTTATTCGGGCATGTGAATCTCGTCGAGGATATACAGTCTGTCATATGAAAACGTCGTTTTCATGTCTGATAAATATAAGAGAAAAAGATTATTATTTTGTAGGAATACACCCAAACGCGACTACATTACGAGTACCAGAGCGTATACATGTTTGAAAATAATAAAATTCTTTTTCGTATTTATATACACGGATGACACTCATTAGTTATAATATAAAGATAAAAATACAAATTACTTATATAATAATATTAACAACTGATATTGTTTCGATACAGATTGTCTTATAAAGTACTATAATACTAATATTTATGTAACTAAGTTACATGTATGTTGAAAATTAACATTTATGTTATACTCTACCGCAATTTAATGGCTTACAGCAGGTAACAATCGTGGCTGTCACGAACAGTTGCGATTATTCACAAATGTCGTCGAGATATGTCGCATTTTCGTGTTTAACTAATTCTATGGGAAAGCATGCTTATACAATGACCACCATTTACATCTAAATAGATACCGTCAAGCAAAGCGATTTTGACGTCTATAGATTAAACATGATTCTATCGTGTGTAAAAAAATCGGAATTGAGATATTGACCGATATTTGCTTTTGTATTTCTGTATTTTAATGCATAGAGGATAGATCCGTTAATAAATGAGCGATTATCAGTCAGTATCCTTGTATCAATACCTCTTTCTGTGATTGTATAAAATAATATAAATAATTACTATAAAATTTGATTTATTTCCGAATTATATATTTTACATAAATTTTATTGGATTGCATATTTATCTATCAAGTTAGTAGTATTGTGTATGTGTAGTTATATTTAAGATTGCATTTATACATTTTTATAATCCAGATTGTTATATCGGCAAATATTTGTGCGACACATTATTTTCACAATGCGTGATTATTTGCGGCTATAATATTGCGGGGTACTACTTATTTAAAGTATTAGTTTCGAATTTTTCCTTAGGTCCTCATCAATGAAATATTCATCACAGTCAATATTATAACGGTTTTCATCACGGACTCCGTTCGCATTCAATTACGCTTCTAGCTCAAGCGTAAAGAAAACATAATAATATGCCTTGTCTTAGTTTTCGTTACGAAAAGGAAATCATTTATAAAGCTTACGGACGTTGCCTTGAACAACGGGCGACGACTCTTCGCCGCCGTCATCGATCTCGATTATAGCTTGGAGATTAAAGTTGGACGAAATAACATCGTGTCGGGACGAAAGCTATACACACACACACACACACACACACACACACACACGTATAGTATATAATATATATAATATATATGTGTATAACATTGATAAAGTGCGCTAATCGAGCGATCGTCCACTGACAGGATGACGCGTGTCCTGTATTTCTGCCTCATGATTACGAACATCGTTATAAACATTAATATCAAAGAACATTTAAAATGTCAACCCGTTCTCTTCCTGGCATGGCGATACAATACATATCGACACAAAACGTTGCGATATAGTGATTTTCGCATCTACGAAAGGATCTGTCGATAATTCCTGTTCCCTTTGACATTCGCTTGTGATACGTGCAAAGCTTATATCAAGGTATGTATTGTATGAGCTTTCTATAATCAATGAATAACAAATATGAATTTGTTAAAATTTGAAAAAAAAGAGAAATAAGTTTGTGCTTTTGAATTGCTAATTCATTATATTTATTATTGTGTATTTATAAAATTTTTTATTTAATCTTCTGTCGTATATATATATATATATATATATATATATATATATATCTTTTTTAGTTTTCCCAAATCAATTTTTTATATATATAATATATATATATATATATATATATATATTATATATATAAAAAATTGATCAAGGAATAAAAAAATCTTCTCAAAACTATATATATATATATATATATATATATATATATATATATATATTATATATATAAAAAATTGATCAAGGAATAAAAAATCTTCCCAAAACTGGGAAAACTAAAAAAGATAATCTTAGAAAAAATATTGAAACTCATGATCGTTGAAGTATCGATCGCTTAATGAATTTGTGGAGAGGGGGAATATTTCAAATCAAATTTTAAAAATACAAATATAAATGTTTTAACGAAAGAATATCAATTTTTTGACATTTTTACTTTTAATTCAAAAATGCTATAAATATACGAAAATAACAAAAAGGCTCGAATGGAATATTTTTGTTCTTTTAGATCGAACAAAGTGTAGATCGTGTTCCCGTCTCCAAATTCACCCTACAGTTATAGAGCTTCGTAGCGCGTAACAATAAGGCTTGGGGGTTGCGCGCAGTCAGAAGTGAGGAGGCTGTAGACTAGCTATAAGAGGGACGCCGTGCGTCGCGACGCCATCAGAACACCTGCCGCGCTCGACCCGAGCTTGGCGCAACCCCCACAATATCTTGCGCTGCCACTTCGATCTCTCCACAGCGATCGAAGGGCGAGGGAAACCGATCCAGTCGCGAGGGAGAAGCTCCAGTTCTTATTCGACTCGCTACGCGTTGTCACCTGTTTCTGTTTCTCCTCGATTTTGTCGTCAGTGAGAGATGTTCTCCAAATCAACTTCAACAATTCTCCTGGTCATCATCATCATCATCGGCGCGACGTTTCACGTCGCGAAAGCAGCAATCGATAACGATCGCCGTCAACAACAGGTAAACGCACCGCTAGAATATGTATATTTGCTTAAAAATTAAAATATGTATGAAATATAACTTGAAGAAACTTATTTTAAATATCCGAGTTTAAGAAATATTATAAGATATACAAAAAAATACATAATTTGAAGAAATATATATTTTTAACAATAAAATTAGAAAATATAAAATTAAAAGTAAACATATATAATTATCTTAATTATTACTATATTTCATTAATTTTTATTATCTTTAATATTTTATTTGGTTAATTCTTGAATTAACCATTAATGATGATAGAACTAAGAATAATAAACACAAAAATGATTGGAATAATTGTGATTATTAGAATTTTTTTAATGACAATAAACTGCGATCGTTTTCAAATTATCAAGAGGATAATTTTTATTTATATATATATATATACGTTGCAAGTGTCACATTAAAATGTGATGTTAATAAAATATCTTAAAATGTTTACACTGAATGTGCACATAATTTTAGTTTGATTATTTTTCTGTTTTCATATTACTTTCTTCTTTCAAAAATAATTGATTTGAAGACATTCAAAATTTAAGACTCATCTAAGAATTTTAGCGTACATCAAACTTAATGAAAATAATATTACGGTTACAGAAAACCAAGCTATATGATAAAAATTATAGTAGGTTTCTTCTCCAATCAATTACCTCTTTTTAAAAAAAATTATAATTGCTTTATGATCCACTTAATTTAGCTAATTGATGTTTGCTGTATTTTTCTATTAGGATTAGATTAGACGGTCGATCAATATGACTCAAATGTTTAGTAAGAGTTTCGAAAATGAGTTCACGATTATAATTATGTGTATTTATACACTGTGCGCAATAAACTTTAATAAAATTAAAGAATTTAGTTATATAAAAAAATAATAATTGAAGGAATTATTTTATTGTACAGAAAATGAAGTTAAATTAAAAATATGATACTTTTAAATTAATAAATGGATCTTATTAGACACGAGGTTAAAAGTTAGAAAGAGAATTTCAAAAACTAGGAACTTTAAGAACTTTTTTTTTGTACTACAAATCATTTGCTAACTTATAATGAGTTTTGATTCTTCACTTACACGTAAGTCACTCTTGACTAGTTAAGATTTGGACTTCTTTTCATTTCACTTTCATAAGGAAATAGAGATAGATATAACATCAAATTACTATATCAAAGAAACTTAATTAGTTAAGTTTCCTACAGCTTTTTATATGTAATAGATATAAAGCGATGTCTTTTGCGAGTTTTGATTAGAATTTTTATAGAAAAGAGGTCGCATGAGCGAGAAAATTTTTTAATCTACATTACTTTGCTATTTGAAATTTGATTTCTATGACAAAATGTTGTAGAACTGTACTTTTCTACCGATATTAAAAATCAGAAATGAGAAAGTGTACAGTTGAATTTACCATTAATCGTGCTTTATTATATATAGTGTAGTATATTAATTTCTTGTGTATTCAAAGAGAGTTTAAAAGAACAAACAAAAAACTTATAGATATATATCAATGTACCAGGGACCTCGCGTGTTATATTAACGATATGCGATAATTACTTTCCGGCCGCCGCGCGATCACCGGCAAATGCGCCCGTATTGCGATTCGCGCCAGGGCCATCATTCAGACAGGAGACTTTGGCAATTATTATCGAGACAGGTTTATCTGGCAGGTGGGGACGGTTTTCATAGCGGCTCCCACATCCTCTCGCGACAGTCGAGAAATAATGTTAATTGAATAACGGATTTTTCGTTTCGCACACGCGCGGCAGTGGAAAATGTAATTTGCACAATTCTTGTTCCAGCATGTAACGACAGATGCATGCATGTGTCTGAACAAAATGCAACAAATGTTATACGAATTCTTATTTAAATCATAACTATATATATATATATATATATATATATATATGTGTGTATATGTATATGTATATTTCTTTTTAACCGGATTTTATATTTACAATCATATAAAATAACATGGTTCAATTCTTTACAATTATTTTTTATACTTTTTTATAGCATGATGATCAGTGTAATTCTACAGTGACATTCATGGAAACAAACACGTGCGAATTAATTAATAAAAGCGAGATAGCATTGTTCTCAATATTACATTAAAACAAGATCCTTTATGAATAAAACAAATTGATTTCTTATTCAATAAAGAACGCCAAGATCGGTCAAATTTTGTTAAAATGAATACATTATATATTCTTTTATTAAATCAATTTATTCTAGATGCGAGCCGATACATTCGGTCTCAACACAATCATTCTGAAATGCTAATAATTCCCCCTAAATTAAATTAGAAAGAAAGAAAGTAAGAAATTTTTATTGCGAAATATATTATCTCAGCCAGGATTCGCATCTGGGACCTCTCAACTTTCCGAGAAGAGTGTCTTAGCCAATTCGGCTCGCAATTATATCTGGAATAAATTGATTTAATAAAAGAATATATAATGTATTAATTGTAACATCCAAAATTTAATCATGGCATTCTTTATCGTATTTAATGTATTCACATATACGGTCGTGCTCAAAATTCTTAAATTGATTTCTATTTTGCTTTTTCAAGTATTATTTACATGCATTTAATGCACTTAATTGAACAGAAATTTATTTGCACTTTGAAGTATATAATGTATGCATATCATGTCACACTTTGTGCGTTTATTGGTAATATGAACTAATAATATTTGAATTAAATTAAACTTTATTATTACGACCAAAGTAATCACTCAATTATTATATGTATTTATCGATTTAAAATTTAAAGATCAGCAAGAAAAACAATATAATCGATCATACAAAATTATATATGAAATTATATATTATAAAAGCATATAAACTTGTTCGAAGCGTATATTAGATTGGACTTCAGTAAACCGTTGTATTGAAACTGATTGCTGTATATTGAATATCAAAGGGATAATGGCAAATTATGCCATTGCAATAATATATTGCAATATTACAATTCTACAAAATATTAAAATTACAATATTTTATAATATTGTTGCAGTATTTCTAATAAAATATAATTCAATATTGCAGCAACATTGCCAATTTATCTTTTATATACATGCCAATAAATAGTAAATTTTACACTAAAATTTTTAACCCGAACAAGTACAAATAATCCATTCTTCAATATTCATAGAATTTTCTCAGCATTTTATTGACTGTTATTTACATGGAATTTTAAACAGAAATATTTGTTAAATCAACTAATTTAAATAATTTGTCTTTGCGTAATGTAATGTACTTCTTTTTTCAGATAACAAATGAAGCAGTTGCCAATATTTTAGCTTACGAAGCGGAAGCGAAGTCTTCATTGGAGGTACCACGTGAGCATTATCGGCCAATTACAGGTAAGGGAACGATATATATATATATACACATTTATATACATGATTACAAAATTATATTATAAGTTGTAACATATACAAAAAAGCAGGTAAATAATATTTTAAGTAATAAATAATATTAAAATAGCTTGTTTTATGCTAAGCAATGAAAGTAATAAAGAAAGGTCAAATTTAAAGGACAGGTAGAGAAGACTGGGGCAAGTTGTTATACAGGATAAAGTCTTAGATTTATAAGAGAAGCGTGATTGATGTTAAATGTTCTGAATAGTCATTGCAATCACGTAACTTAGCAGCCAATCATGAACTGATTTCTATGTATTAAAAATGGTTGCTTAATGGATAATTGGATTTTACAGTTCGTCTTGCAAACAACGCAATTTTTAATATTTTTTCTAGTACTTTTTAGGATAAAAATTCAGATTAGGGAAGCATGACCTCAATGACTTTGACTTTCATGATCTCCAATAGGTTTTAGAGAGTTCTCTAATCTAGAGTATTACTATTAATATCTCATTAACCATTGCGAAAATTGCAAAATGGTAGAGGTCTTTTTCGACTCAGATTAGTCCGCTCTATCTACAAAAAGTGTTTGGCAGAAGTCTCATCGGACACCCTATATAATCTAGAGACATGATAGCGTCTCGGCGCTAAGACAGGGCGCGAGTTGTTAAAAAGTTTAAAGATCGACGAGACCGTTAAAAAGATTAAAGATCTCGTTTTATTTTACGAGATTTTATTTTACAGTAATTTACAAAATGTATATATTAGAAGTGAGAATAACATTAATACAATATAAATATATATACATTAATCAAGATGATTATAATTGCAAGACCTTCGTCATGTTTGTATATACAATTCTCCGATATAAGTTTTAATTTAGAATATATCATTTTTGAAATATTTTATATGTTTACATAGAAAAATATTCACAGGAATCAACAATTAGAATTTAATTGCTAGTATTCTGTTCCAGACTGTATGTTTGTTACCTCAGAAAGCGGACCGTTCTCTTATATATCGCCAACCGATGACGACAATGTTTGTGGAATATATTTTTTAACTGATCCCGATCGCGTAGTAGAAATACATTTCCATAGCTTTGATGTTCCTTGCGATCATCAAGGACTTCTGGCAGTACGTAATCATTTATGTACAATATGTGTTATATTACATTCATATTGTTGATTAGGAAATTATAATATTGTGTGACGTAACATTACTGTTAGTTTACATTTAACGGAATATTATGTATATTAATATGAATATTTATACATAATATATAAACTGTTTCTATCGCATAGCGAAATTTCAGATTCGCTTATGCTCGTCAACGGTAACAATAGGTGAAATCCTGAAAATTAGGGATGCACCGGATCGTAAAATTACCGGATAACGGATATTGGATATCTGGACAGAATGAACATCCGGTCGGATATCCGAGAAGGCAATTTCTTCGAGTCCGATATCCGAGAAGGCAATTTCTTCGAGTTGGATATCCGACCGGATTCCGGGGAAATGATTCCTTCAAAAAAAAAAAAAACTTATACAGAGAAAAAATTTGAATTTTGCAATAATGTATATATAACATATTATAGCATACTAATGAATATGCATACTTATTTCTAAAATATTTATATATAATATAAAATCAATAGTTTAATGATATCAAATTTCAACCGTATATATTCCCGGATACTAATAATAATCGGCTATACAGTCGGATAGGAAAAAAGTGTCGAATAATACCGGATATCGGATATTTTCCGGATATCCAGTGCATCCCTATTGAAAATAATTTTAAAAAACGTCAATAATGTCATAAATAAATGTCACGAATTGTCATAGGGCACGTGCCAATTTTATCAGGATAGAAATTGAATTACACAAAATTTCTCCTCCCCTCTCAACTCTCATTTATTCCCTCTTTTGCTATTAATGGAAAACTCCTGTAGAGTAAATTAACACAGATAATCTTACGATAGCGATGTATATGTATGTGTGCTGCAAATATACAAAAGTCAATACTGCGAAAAGAGAGATTGCTTTACTTACAACATAAAAAGCGAATTTTACTCGTCGTGACTTTAGATATAATCATAACTCGAATTCTTACCTATGATAAACATATTTTTTATTATTTCCTTTTTCAGTAATTTTGCTATTTCTTATTGGTGTGCCATATGACATCTAATACTAATAGCATATCACTTAAAAATCATTTTTGTGTGCAATACATAAAATTCATAATAATAATATGTACTTATATACATAATCATATAAGATTTTTGTATGAACTAAAACTACTACGTATGCACTTTTTAAAATTCTACCTCGCGATATTAATAATTATAATTATAGCATAATATTCAACACTTTTACAATGTTTTGCGATTTTAATCTACATATATAAAAAAGTTTATATACTTTTATAAAATATTTAGATATATATATTTACACACATACACTCACATACAAACACACACACACACACACACACGTATATACATAACGGAGATAAAATAATTTAATAATTGTAGTTTTATTTCATTATATTATTTTATAATACACACATGCGTAGCACAATAAATAGTTAATTAATCGTTATTTGGAAGGTAATCGATGGTTGGGAATTGAACGGCGAAGTATTTCCGAGCGAAAGAGACCATTCATTATCGATGAAGGAGAGGACGAACGAGTTCTGTGGTAAGAATAAATGGTACAGGAAAACTTTTACGAGTTCGCAGAACGCTGCACTCCTTCAATATAGAGTACCTCTACGTGGGAAGGGCTTTGTTATATCCGCGAGATATCAAAAGAATCCAAGACGTAAGTATTATATTACTTGATTATGAATTTTCTAAAAGAAACTTAACTTTTTTAGAATTACATTTTTGTATAAATATTAGAGAAATATAAATCTCTATGAAAAGATATAATCTATAGTGCTAAATATTCTTGAAATATTCATAAAATGTTTCTAAAATCCCCCAAAAAAACGTTCCAAGAATTCCGAATATTTACGGTTTGTAAAAGAAACGTCAGTTAAACATTTTATTTATATATGGTTACATATTACGAGAATGTTTCATACACATTCCGCAAAATTTTAATTTTTCCAAAAATTCCAAATCAAGTTGTCTGTGAATCAGTTTTTAAACAAAAATTTTACTTCGGAAAACACATTTAATATTTTTTCACCTTGGAACTCAATTTTGAGGTTCACTTTACGGACGAAGTGCTGCGTTTCTTATATTCTCTTTTAGGTGATTCTTGTTTGAGTGAATATCTTTTGCCGCGGTTTTCTGTGGCGGAAATGTGTAGTACTGCTCGCTCGCTCGAAATTTTCATGAAATATACAAAGAGTATTCACTCAATATTCTGAAGATTTTATCGATATTTGCACATTCTATGACGATTCTTTTACTGTTCCGGAACATTCGGTATATTGGTAATACGAATCGAACTTTCTGTGAATATTTATAGTTAGCTAGGTAGTTTTATTACATTTTTAAAAGAATGTAGAAAAAAAGAAAGATCAAAATATCTTCATAAAATGATTAATACATATAGAATTAAATAATGATTTTATTGTTATATAAATATTCAATTTCGGCAATTTCAATTAGTTATCGATCTCCGATACGATAATAGGATCTTCGAGAGAGGAGAGCGATCGATTTTTAGTGGAACGCTATTATAAGTCTTGCACAGGAAAATATTGTACAGTTTAATGAATTATATTTTTTTTATGAACCGAATAATTAAGTTTACTTCAGCAAGGAAGATGACAAGAAAGAGAGCAGAACGATGTGGACCAGACATTCGTAAATTAAAACATATTAGGTCTGCAACGCTAAAGAGTAATTTTAAAAATCGGAATGTGTCGTACTTTCTTTTTGAACAAAGATAGAGAAGATAAACAAGAAAATATTGCATGATTTAATTATATTTTTTCATGAACAGAATAAAGTTTGTTTCCGCAAGCAGATATTTAAAAATTAATACATGATTGAGACAAGAGTATTATTATATGTTTGTCGGTTAAATAACAAATACAAAAACTGTTTCTAGCTGATTCTAAAGCGATCTAACAATATATGTAGTTAAGTTATGTTTTACACTCTTGTATTCTTTGCTTTTCAGCTTGCAATATCTTGTCAGTAAGCACAACGGATCCATTTACTCTTCGTAATTATGGTAGACGGATTAATTGTACCCTGGTGGCAGTGTACCCTGGTGTCGTACAAATAATTGCTCTCGGAATCGGCGGTAGCTCCCATGGCGTCGTTCATACAACCGAAACCGGCACTTTGCACAAAGTATGTTGTAAAATGTAAAGTCTTTTTCTTCAGACACGATTCATAGTTATTACCCTCATTCGTCTTCAACACATTCGTGTTTCATCTCCGACACAATCAAACAAAATTACGTTGCTGACATAATCCTTTTTCATTTATTTATATTATACCAAGTTTAAAAATTAAATTTAATGATAATTATCCTTTGATTGTGCTGAAGTCTATCTGAAATTAGCAATTCTTATCTGCTTTTTATTTAAAATGACTAATTTTTATTTAAAAAAATTGTGTTTACAAAAGAATTTTTTAAGTGGAAATATACTCATCGACCAAAAATCGGCCACTAAATTTTAGCATAAATTTTTAATATTTTCAAATAGTCATAATTCAATGAAAAATCATTGTCATGAACCACAGCTCAAATTAAAGCTTGAATTCCCCTTAATGAGCATGGAGATCAAATTTGAGTTACACAAAATATAAAATAACAGACGTTGAAGGCGGACATAAAAAAATAGTTAAACAAATTTTTTCTTTAAACTTTCTGTTGCGCTGTTCAGGGCTGCACACAAAAGTCTATAAGTCTTATTGATTTTCAAACAAATCCATATTTTAAATGATTTTTTTTTAAAGTTAACATTTTTCTAAAGTTATATCATTTTTAAAAAAGTATTACAGAACAGATAACTTTTTGTTGTAAAATCAGTTAGGAAACTTTATCAGAAAGGAAATTAAAGTGATAAAGTTTTTTACAATAATTTGTTTCTAAATTATACTGAGTTTACAAGAAAAAGTTATCCATTCTGTAATACTTTTTTTAAAACGGTATAACTTTGTCAGAAAAAGTCGTAGAAAAATGTTTAAAATATGGATTTGTTTGAAAATCAACGAGCTTAAAGACTCATTTACTTTTATGCCATGCAGCCGATCAGATCTGAACAGTGCAACGATTTAAAAAAAAAATTTTTTTAACTATTTTTCGACGTCCACTTTCGTGTCCGCCATTTTGTATACTCAAATTTGATCTCTATGATCATCAAGGGGAATGTTCAAGCTTTAAATTGAGCTATGGTTCATCTCAATACGATAATTTTTCATTGAATTATCGCTATATTATTTGAAAATATTAAAAATTTGTGCTAAAATTTAGTGGCCCGTTTTTTTTCCGGTGGATGTATTATATAATATATAAAAGAGACAAACTCTTTCCATGAAAATTAAAACTCGTTTATAAAAAGTATTTTACTCACTTTTTTACAGTAGTTATATTTTTCTCGATATAACATTATATTTATGCGATCAATTAATTTTCAGTGCGATGCAAGAAGTCCGCGAGATCAAGTGCAGATCGGAGGCAGCCACGGTTTCGATACAATAAAATTCGACGTAATTGATTCAATTTGCGGCATTGATTCCAAACCTGGTAATGAATCTTTCATACATAGAATCAGCGAGTGATGATTGAAAGTGCTGGAGTAAAACAATGTTATTTTCATACGTTCATATAATCCTTTTTGTATTTTGTATATTTAATATCATGCTTATACAATGAATACTACATGTATAATTGAAATTTTTATCTATAATTATAATTATAAAAGCTAATTTTGATATTTTAGATATAAAGGAGCTCGTAGCGTACGACGTAACAGTGGTACGACTATTATCGAGCGGTTATTACGACAACTCAGTGACGGTGGCAATAAGTCCAATAGTAGACAATAGTTTACTGGATTCCGCTTCCGGTCTTTAAACTGATTGCTTCGAACAATTTCATCATTATCCGCACTCGCCACGTGCAGCATCTATTGATCTCGATGTTTATCTTCGAAGATGCGGACATAACGCCAACATCGGATCGTGTAAAACATAGTATCTCTCTGATATAGTTTACAGATTATTCATGTATTTGTGTTATATGCTAAAAAACAGCATATAGTATATACAAGGTGTTCGGAAATTCAACCGACAACGATCGTTGGGTAAGTAGAGCGGACTAAACTGAGTTCTAAAATTCTTAAAGTTCTATGAGAAGAAAATAAACAATTTTTGTCTCTTGCAATTTTTCTGTAAAATTGATAGTATTTGAGAAAAAAAATTATTGAAGACCAATATTCGACAATTTTTAGTAATTAATTATATCTTGTTAACTATTGCGAAAATTGCAAATTAGTAGCGGACTTTTCGACTCAGTTTAATCCGCTATACCTATCCACGAGCGTCGATTGAATTTCCGAACATCCTATATACGAGTGAAATAAGATGAGTTCTATTAAAGACTGATTATTCTAATTCATTATTCTAATTTTTCTTTTCTCGTATTCTTTGTCAATACAATTATATTGTTCTATTTCACAATATTAATTTTTATATTATCAAGTATTAATTTTTAAATAAATTAATTTTATTATTAAATGTGTTGTCGTGTATGATTCAAACATTAAATTTTTATTAATGGATTAAGATGCAAATTATATATATATATATATATATATATATATATATATATATATATTCAACATTTTATTTAATTTATATTAAATCATGAAATGTTTTAAAAAATGGAGCATTTTACTTATTTTAACATAATTTCTAATTAATATTAATATTAAAATTAATATTAGTATGACAGTTAATGTAATGGGTTTTATGACTAAAATGAATTATGTTTTAAGTGAAACAAATGTAAAACAATAAATATTATGAATATTTGTGTTATTTAAGTTAGTAAACAGTTGAAATAGTAGATTCCTTAGACATTCTCAACCATTCAACATTCTCGCCATTTCTTATTAAGAACGATATTATTATGTATGTACGACAGTAGCTGTAGAAAAATAAATTTGTGTTAACTGCATTAATTTGATAACTAAAAATATTTGACGTATGTAAAAAATTAAACATGAAATGTAAAAACAATTAATTAATTTAAAAAATTAATCCAATATCAAATTATAGTTTAAAATAAATTGGAAATAATAAGTTTAAAATATTTTTTATCAACAATCATGTATGTATATACAACAGAAATAAATAAATAGGATATATGATTTGATCTAAGCCATGGTGGAAGGGATTAACATGGTATACTCCGGTGGCGTAAAGGATTGATAAGTACATGATGTACTTATTTGGGCACAAACCACGCCCTTTTTATGAACCAACTATAATAAAAGTTTTTTTTCTTTATAAATAAATAATTTTTATTATAAATAAATAATTAAAAATTTTTTTTATTAAGTCCTAAAGTACTCTTGAAGCCATTCAGTTTTCATTCTGAAAATTTTTTTCTATCTCTTACAGTTCCGGTGATATTCGCTTCGAAAGAGAAAAACCGACTTTTCTGAAAGGTGTTTTACCGTCTAAAAGTGCGTATAGGCATAAAAAAATACGTGCCGTTTATTTTTATTTGGAGAATAATATACTAAAAGTTTATTAAAATCGGAGGAGGACAGTTGGGTCCTTTTTTTTGTCAGTTTAGTCCGTTCTACCCCTATGCTAAAGATTTATCGTTATTTTTCAATACACCCTGTATAAAGAACGAAAAGACATTAAATGTAAAAAGACATGTTCATTTTTGTTGCTCAAATATATTTTAATAATAAAAATGAATATTCGTTTGCATTTTGTAATTATTATTAATGGTTTTTTATTCATTCCTTATAAATATATTTGATTTATACCTCAATAATCGTCATTATCGATCCTTAGACTATCACTTAAATTATATTATCCCGCGATATGGGGTAATATGTGACCTTTGAAGGAAGTTAGAAAATTTATTTTATACGTAAACAAAAAAATTTCGATTACAAATATTTTTCTATTAATAATAGAAGCTTTAAAATAATTATTCGTACATGAATGAAATATAAATAATAAAAATTTAAAAAATGGCACATTGTTGTATTATAACTTTGCATTTGTTTGTCACAATTACTCCGATTGATCCTAATCTAAGCACTTATTGGATTATAGACATAATACTAAGCGCTTATTGGACTAAGTCACAAATGGTGATCGAAATAGTAGAGACTGCAGAGAGAAGCCTGAGAGCGGCCATGCCTAGCCATAAGCCGAAGAACACAACCAAAAAATCGTGGATATTACCGACTGGATCATGAACATTGGCTACATAGTTCAATGTCCACATTTTATGGACATAGAGGCTCTTCATAATAAAGTAACAGCAAATTCTAGACATGGCCGCTCTCAGGCTTCTGTCTGCTAATAGGAAAGCTGCCGACATTTCCACTTCGATTTAGATCAAATGAATGATATATAGAGCTACTTTGATATATACGGCTTTATGTCCAACTGCATATACCATAGATCTGTTTGCTTGAAATCTCCAAAAATTTTTGTAAAATGAGATAAATATATTTGCGCGTCAAAGAGAAAGAAAGCGAAGATGCTTAATGCAAAAAGTGCAAGCAACGCGAACAGACCTTATGTTATCCCTTCCATTGAATAAGATGTGAACATGGCGAAACACAGCTGAATACGACAGAATATGGCGATGTATAGCACAAGTTGTTTTTGATTTCGTTATTTACAAGTAATTCAAGTTCATCCGAGCAAAGTTTTAGCTTATCGTGCTAAATAACTGAAGAACGTGACATCGTAGAAACATGAATTACAATCACTCGAATGCACGTCGAGGTAAGCATAACCTACGAATGATAGATGTAAACTTATTCTATTTCTTCTGCATATTTATATTTTTATTTATATTTGTATATCCGATATTTATAATATCCATGATAGTCATCATATTTATTTGCTTATGTTACTTATAAAAAAATAATATGCAGAATAGATTGATTGCATCATTCTTAGGAGTAATATCAGTCATGACAGCTATTTCTAAGTATTGCATGATATGTTACAGCAGAAATATGTTGTGTTTTTTACATTTGAAAAGAAATAAGCTTACCTATAATTAAAAATTAGAGAGAGAGAGAGAGAGAGGAGGAGAAGGAGGGAAAAAGAGAAAAATACTAAAAATTTAGCTGCAAAGAACAAAAGAATATTTATTATAGTATATGTTTTAGAGAGAGAAAGAGAGAGAGCAAGAGCGAGTATATGAATTATTAATTTTAATATTAATTTAATATTATTTTAATATTATTTCTCCAGTCCAATCTAATATAATAATAAGAACATCAATTTTACTATATCACATAGCATACAATTAAGCAAATTTTTATATTATTTATATTATTTTTATTTATATTATTTTTATTTTATATAAAGATAAATTATTTATCGGCAGGAAAACCGAAGAGATTATTAGATCCATCAGCTGGTTTATCTGCACCAGCTCCTTCAATGGCACAGAATCCATATATATATAATGAACAGGTAAATTTTATAAATTAGTATATTTTATAAATTAGATTATGATTGTTATTTATGACATTTATAAGACAGACTAACTTTGAACAGAATTGCTTCTCTGCTATTCCAAGTTTACACATATTAATAAAATTTGTTGCTTATATTTTTGTATCTTATAGAATTGATATTATATCATATTTTTGAGCAATCTATTATTTTAGGTACCCATGAATAATGGTACGATGCCAGAATATAGCTTTGGTGTTCCTGGACAAGGACCACCTCCATATGGATTCAATCCACAAATGTCAAATTATCCATCCAGCGATAATCAAGGAGGAGAGTTTGCGAGCCCGCAATTTGCAACACAATTTTTAGCCCAACCAGTTGTTACGGACATGGCAGTACAATATGGAAATGCATTAGTTGGTACTGGAAAACAGCATCTTGAAAAATATGTGCCAGTTTCAGCAATGAAATATTACTTTGCTGTAAATACCGATTATGTTTTTGCAAAATTAATGCTGCTGTTCTTCCCATTTACTCACAAGGTAAGTTTCACAGAAGACATTAGAGAGATAGATTGATGAATATATATTGTACTAGATTAAATAATTTCATTACAGATATTTTTGTTGTATGTAGAAAAAAATATTTATAAAAAATCAAAAGAGTATTTCTCGATCAATCACTGATTTATTATAACTGTGATAATTCAATAATTCCTTTTTATAGGACTGGTCTGTAAAATACGAACAAGATGTACCATTGCAACCACGATATGAGACTAACGCGCCAGATATGTACATTCCTACAATGGCGTTTTTCACATACGTTGCTCTGGCGGGATTAGTGTTAGGCATGCAGGAACGTTTTACTCACGAACAACTAGGTATTCTAGCTAGCTCCGCTCTTGCTTGGGGTTTAATCGAATTACTTGTTCATACTGTGAGTTTGTATGTGATGAATCTCCAAACGAGTCTAGCAACGCTAGATTTATTGGCATATTGCGGTTATAAATATGTCGGTATTAATGCGGCACTATTGATATCGTTGCTATTTCGAAAATTTGGCTATTACATAATGCTGTTGTACTTCAGTGCTTCTCTAGCTGTCTTTCTGATGCGATCGTTAAAATTACGAGTCATTCCACAAGGTCATAGTTCGTACACAGCTTCTGGTAATAAAAGGCGACTTTACTTCATATTATCTTTGGCTGGTATGCAACCTGTTTTAATGTGGTGGTTATCATATCATCTAATTTAAATAGTAAATATAAAACGTTTATAAAAACAAGAAGAAGGAAATGTGAATATTTATTATTTGGCTACTAATATCTGTACATTTTTTTGTAATAAAATCCCATCACAATTCGTCTATTATATTTGATGGATCTTTACTACTCGACTTTTTTTTCTTCTGTAATAGATGTTAACAGATCTTAGTTCCCTCGAAATAAATTTTTCCAAATTTTCCACAGATATCGAGTGACTTCGAAAATTAGTAAGATGTACTTTGCTATAATCCCGATCGTTTTGAACGTTTTAATTATGGGCATCGAGCGTTCGGGGAGATACTGGCTGTGTTTCAAAATTCTGCTAGTTCTGAAAATATTGTATACATAACGTAAATTGTAGATTTTCAGCGCTGGCAGTGAATTTTGATATACAGCCACTATAATTTATACCATTCTATCTTCATTGGATGCTTTCTATTTGATGACACAAGTATCGTTTTATCTTTATCACTCTCTGGATATCAAGAAGGATAGAATGACACTTGTGTCGACTTGTGTCATTAAATGGAAAGCATTGTTTATTAGATATAAAACAAAGATAGATGATAGTACCGACGAGATACTATTAAAAACCGACATCCTTACGGGAGTTCGCGTCCTTGAGAATATTGAAATGATTAAGAGTTAAAAACTGATAATATTGTATTAATTTTATGATTTATTAGTTTAGTAGATATATTTATTAGCATATGCATTTAGAGCTCAATAACTTTTCTTTAAAATTGTGATTTCAGTCAAAGTTTGATTATCAATAGAGATGATAACTGCAGAGAAAAAATTGTAATTTTTCTGCAATATATAGGATATTATAGCTTTACAAGTATGCACATTTATTTATGGAACATGTATATAATAAAAAATCATGAATTTAATAATGCATAAGCCAAATATTTATGTTAATAATAGCAAATTTATATCAATTGTCTATAATGTCAGCGTTTATCAATTATCTCCAGACCCTTTTTATATCACCGAAAATTTGCCCAGGGTTGACGGTCTTTAATAGTATCTCGTCGGTGATGATAGACAGCGCTGATAGCGCGCTCCCCGAATGCAGTACTTAGTCAAAAATCAATTACCTCATATTGAGTTTATGAGATGTCGCGGTACCTTTCTTAATGATTTTAGCCATTCTGGCAATTGTCATTCCGGTTATCGCACACGGGCAAAGTGTGGCGCTACGATCGAGGCTTCTGTCAACTCTCGTCACGCGTCTCGTCAAGTCGTCACTCGTGTCTGCTGAGTCTGCTCGTGTCGAGTGGTGTGGTGTCGAGCCGCGCCGCGCCGCGCGCTCTTCACGGTCATTGATAGTCGTCTGCGAGCCGCGAGACTGCGCGAGACTTGGGCGGTGAAACGTAGACGTTGTGTGGTGTGTGTTTGTGGGCCGCCACCGCCAGCAGCCGTCAGGGCCAAAAATGGCGGAGAGGACGAAGGTGACAGCCCCGGCCACCCGGCCTGTTCCTATGAAGTTGTTTGCCACCTGGGAAGTAGATCGTACTCCTCCTAATTGCATACCCAGGTACGACACAATATATTTTCTTATGATTATTCCGACATTGTTTCACTCGCAGCGTTCTTCGACGTGATGGTGGACGCCAAGTAACGTTTCTCCGATGAGAAACGGTCTGCACGCCCTTTTTGTGACCCACCCCCTGATTTGATCAATCGGAATGCCCGTATTTACAAGTTGACGACCTACGAGTGAACGGACAGATTGCGTTATTCTTCGTAGTTGAGTCAGTCGTATGGCATGCGTCGCATCCACTATTATGACTCCGAAATTACTGCTACTGTCAACAGAAATCTGACAGATGCTCGTGCTCATCACGTTCATGATGAATGACAAAACTCTCACTTTTTGCATTCGTCGATGTTTTCAGTTTTAAATATTTTTCATATTTTTCACCATTTTACTTTTAACAGGAATGATAGTAGATCGATATTTATTGTTAATCTTTCTATGTCGAATGACATTTACGACACTTATGATCGGAGAAATATCAATACGAAAAGTTAATATGAGGCAAATTATTTCCTATTTTTGTGAATACTGTTAATATTAAGAGATACTAACAAGTTAACAATATATTAATCGAGAAATAATTTATACAGGATGATTTTAAAATATTTCGTCATCCATCATGAGCAGGTAGAGTGAATCGAACTGAGTCGAAAAGTCCTCTACCATTTTGCAATTTTCACAATAGTTAACAAGATATTAATTACTAAAAATTGCCAAATATTAATCTTGAATACTTTTTTATTCAAATATTATTAACTTTATAAAAAAGCTACAAGAGACAAAAATCATTTATTTTTTTCTCATAAAGTTCTGAGAATTTTTTCCAGAATTTTTTAATACTATATTTTCTTATGTTGGTAAAAATAAGAAAATGCAGTATTAAAAAGTTGATAAAAAATTCTGAAAAAATTTTTAGAGTTCTATTATAAAACTAGTAAAAATTTTTTTAAATCAATAAATGAGAACGAATTATATTAACCACAAATAAAACTTTTAAACGATAAAATTTTTAAAAAGATATATATAATCATATAATAATCATATATTTCTCAAAAATCAGAAAATAAATAAAAACAATCATGATTGTGAGATAAAATTCTCTAATTGCATCAAATAAGTATATTTTAATAGATTAATAAGAAATAATTAATCAAAATATTGTATATCGTAGGAATTTCTTGTTTTAAATTCATTGTTATTATCTCGATTCATAATTTTGTTGCTCTACTTTAATAAGATAATATAATGTTCCAGTTAAATAAATATTCAAAAAAGAAATCAGACATGTGTACTTTGTATAAATCATAATGATATGAATAAATGATATGAATAAATTATTTTATAATGTTCAAAAAGTAGTTATATAACAAACGTAGTTTTTCTATTGTGCAGTATATAATTTATTATTATACCACTATTTAAAATGCTTTATATCATCGACGATAAGATCGAGTTTGAAAGTAGGACGTTTTTAAGCGAGATCAGAGAAACATTGTAAATTTTTATCTACTTTTCAATAACCATAACTTAAATTTTAAATGTAAATTTTAAAACCGCACACGGTGCCTCGCGAAATCGTAGATGTTCTTTTTACTATAAATATCTTAATCGATTTGGGAAATCGACTATAAAGTCAATTAGGTATGCCGCGCATATATCTTTACGTATGCAACTAGCGAACCACATTGGTATACTATGATGAAATATAATTATTGTATTTTTGACTCTCAGTTATTGCCAAATCACGATGGCAGGCACATGTTTGGCAAAAGTCAGCGGTTAATTCGACATAAATTCGAATGCAAGACAGTCGCATGAAATGACTGAAATTAACGAATTGCCATCGCTGCAAATTACAATGGATGCTTTCCAATAAGAGACACACATGATACGGTGACACATCATCATTACATCCTTGTTCGCCAATGTTAAATTAAACGAGGATGAGATGATTATTGTGTTGTACTTAGTCGCTTGTTGGAAGGCACCCAATGCTATCGATTTCCGACAAGTTCTTTAAAAAGATTTTTCGAGACGCTTTGGAAATATGCGAAAACAAAATTCCGTAAATCTAACGTCGCAGCAGTAAGATATTTAAGATACATACATATGTAATAACATTCGATATAATACTTGTACAAGTTTCTAACGCTTGATCTACATTTAATATTAAATTTAATGATTGTCGATATTATATTTTCAATTGCGATCGCAGGTATCAATAGAGATATCCCATACTTATCCGCATAATGTTCGAGCAATTTCGTTATTTTTGATCGATTATCCGCAAGTATTTTTGTCGAGAATATTTTTTGAATTATTATTTAGAATCGACACTATCACTATTGTTATTTACATATTATATGATGACGTATATGTATATATTTTCTGCTGTATTTTAATACACATATATTATTTGATCTAGAAATAATATGAATATTCATATGATTTGGATAATTAGAAACAATAGAACGCATATGTAAATGATTTGAGTTCTTTAAATATTGCTGATACAAGAGATTAAATTGAAGTTTACGTATTTTCCACGAATCATTCACGTAATCGTATTATCGCAAATGGAATGGTTGTGTCGTGCACATGTAAAATAAATGCGCGCTCGAATGATAACGTGCCACCTGTAGTTTCTGCTCTCTGCGGCTATATTTAGTATTTGCGCCCCTCAACGCCCCCAGAAACCCTCTTCATAAATAACGATAATCATCCTTCTGCCCACCGTCGCTGTGTAATAAGGGTTTCGTCGATGTTTCCACTTGGTATAGGCTCTATCACGCGTATCGAGATGTAAATTATGTACGAAGGGGGCTCGAACGGAGTAAGGACCTATACCTTATATTGCAGGCCCTAAAAGAAAATTTATTCCATAAAAAGGATTACAGCTTTGTCTTCAGTTTCAGTTAGATTTTATTTTTCAATGTACATATCTACGTCGGAATTCAAATGTTTGTCTCACGAACTTGTCAAATGATTTTTCTATTTTGCCGAAGAATATTGTTATTATATTAGTTAGTATATATATATATATATATATATATATATATATATATATATACTAGCTTGATCAAAAAGTTTCCGGAATTCATTCAGAAAATTCAAAATACAAGTTTATTCATCAAAAGTGATATTGTCCCCTTCAAAGTACTCTCCAGCGACTGCAACGCACTTATGCCAGCGCTTGATCCAGCTCTCGAAACATTTCTGGAACTCTATTATTGGTATAGCCATCAGAGCCGTCTTCGATTTTTCCATTACCTCCTTTCGGCTGTTAAAACGCGTTCCCCGCAGGTTTTTTGACTCGATCGAACAGAAAAAAATCGCAGGGAACCATATCGGGTGAATTCGATGGCTGTTGGATGGTATTCGTTGTTGCAAACTCGTTGTTGCAAATTCAACTCCATTTTTAAAACTGTAAAAAATCGAAAACACGCGCAGAGGTAGATGTACTCAAGACGGCGTAATTTTTACAAATGTCAAGCTATGGCGATAAAATTTGATGGAAATGTCAATGATAGATGTGGCAACCTAGCCAAAAAAAAGAACTCAAATCAGCTGACTCAAAGCATCACATGGTGGTCTCTTCCGGAAACTTTTTGATCAAGCTGGTATATATATATTTAGCTCATTTTCTACTAAAATTCTCCACCAATTAAAAATTCTCCACAAATTAATCTGGAGATTTCTTCTCTGGCAAAATCTCCTGAGCTTAAAAAATCCTTTTAATTGATTTTATAGATGTATAGTGATAAACGTGCTCGAAAATAAGCGTGCTCGTCAGAATTTTTTGAAATAATTCCATTTTATGACTTTTCTATTTTTATTTTATTTATAAATGCCATAAAATTACAATGTCCTATGTTTTTTACATGTAGAAATCTTTTTAATCCGAATGTCATACGTACTTGATAGTATTAATAATTTGCCTACTTTAAACCGATTATAGCGCGACGATAAACAGGGTAGATGTTGATGATAACTCGTGATAAAACTAATCTTTTTGGTTATTCACGAATAGATAAATATTGCATACACATTTGCACAATATATGATAAATATGTACGATCTCTCGATCAATTCTTATCCTTCGAAAAACCCTTATATCTTGTAGACACCTCGATTATCACGCCAATCGTTCCCTCCAAAAGAAATTATATGGACATTATCCATTTAAATCTTCATAGTTTTTCAAAATGCGTATCCTCGATCAATAGTCGAGATTTCATTACATTTGTCTTTGTTTAACTCTAAGATACCTAAGCATTGTCTTTGTGAGCTCTAGTTATTATACTCATGTTATTGAATAGATTTTCGATGAGATTTCTTCTAGACGATCTTTGGATCAAATCTTGAAATATCCTTACGTCTTAAATCTTTAAATATCTCACTTTAATTTCGCTTTATTTTTAGGTTGTGTTCCTTGACTTTAACTCGATTAGTGATACTCCGACCACTCGGCTCAGATCTAGCATCCATCAGCATCGCGGTCAAGATGCAGAGCTCCAAGAGAATCTTGCGTTCCAATGAGATGGCTATACCGACTGGCGGCATACTCGATACGGAACTGGAATTGCAATTTGCACTTCAGTATCCACATTTTCTCAAGAGAGACGGCAACAAACTTCTGATATTATTGCAGAGGCGAAAACGATACAAAAATCGTACGATGCTTGGATACAAGACTCTCGCAGAGGGCATTGTTAACATGGCGCAAGTAAGCTTGGAATTTTACTTTGTTGTTTGTATTGAAAATAAAATTATTTATTTTTCGCTCAAAACTGTGGTATAATTACAATAATAGTAGGTACTGTCATAATAACGAAATAACTCTATCAAGATTGTAATATTACAAAATATTTTTTTTCCGAAAAAGATGAAGATGCATTGTCTCTCATGTTGCCTCGCGCATTAAATTTCTTCGCAATGATAATCATTTTTTACAGGTGCTACAGAAACAAATGGATGTCGAGTTAGAACTCATATCAGATAAAGCGGAAAAATACGGTGGTCACTCGGTCCCATTAGCACGTGTGAACGTTGTCGCTCTGAGTTCTCAACCGGTTGATCATGATAAAAGACTGACAAATGATCCCAACGAGAGACTCTGTCCGGAATTTAGTGACGAGGAGGAGGAGTTTAGCTCGGAGGGCGAGGCAGAGGGTAGTGATAGCGAGCCTACATTGGAGGTACACAGGCGGAAGAGTCGCGGGAAGATTCCAGCAAACGCCAGGGTGTGCGCAATATTTCCATGTAGCTTAAGGTTTCCTATTCTCATTGCTTTCTATTGAATTCTAATCTTTATTGTGTTTTACAGCAAAGAAATTTAAAGCAAAAGTTTATAGCTCTTCTAAAGCGATTTAGAGTATCTGAGGAATTGGAACATGATCAAGAGGAGATTGGACAAAAACTTTCAGGTATATAAAATATATATAAAAAATACTGTATGAATGAAAATCTGCAAGAAAAAAATAACATAATAGATCTAAAAGTAATGGATTAATATTAGTTAATATTAATAAGAGTTTTTCTCAAAACTTTTTACATGCAATTTGGAAACATTAAATAAATGTTAATTGGAATAAAATAATTTCTAAAACAAAAAAACGAATGAAATAGTTCTGAATGATCTCCGCTCGTAATTGATCTGAAATTTTACATATAAGTTGTTTTTTACGTAAAAAATAAAAACCTATAGTCTCAATTTCAAGAAATGAAAAAAAAAATTTTTTTCTTTTACTTTTGTTGAGATCTTGCTTTGCATGAAAAGTCGTACGTCTCTTGGCAGGGGGGAAGTGGAGTGGGAGTCGCTTCGCGTGAAAGTCGTGCACCCCTAATCAGGGAGAGAAGTGAAGTAAGAATCGCTAAGTCATGCGTTTCTAAACAGAGGGGAGGGGGAGGTGAGAAAGGTGGAATGGGAATCGCTTTGACTTGAAAAAACTTAGAAGTTGAGACTATGTGTTTTTATTTCTCACATTGAGTAGAATTTATGTGAAAAATTTCAAGTTAATCGCGAGCAGGGGTCATTCGAAACTATATCCCTATATGTAAAAAACTTATTTAAATGTTTCCACAATTTTTTGTTAAAGGTGGTGATATGGAGATAGAAGAATTGTTCAACGAATTAGAAGATTTATCAGACAGTGGGCCAGAATTGGATACCATGTCTGTTAGTAGTACACCGAAGCCATCGCTAAGACCTTTTTTCAGCTCTAGTCGATCTCTTCTCGCGCCACCTCATTCCGGTAAGTCATTGCATAATCTGATTCATTCGCGTATTCTGATAAAATGTGTGACATATGTGTAATACGCAAGATATTTTATCGATATTTGAAACTAGCTCATTGTACTGTTGCCGATGTAATATTTAAGTAATAGACATATTACTTAAGGCTGACGTTTAAACAAATGTTGGTACCATTAAATCATATATAACACTTTACGGTAAGGAAGATACATTACATATCAAACTCATCGTATTCTGGCTTTCGCTCCAGGCTATTATTACACTCGTTAAATAGTCACTTTTCGCAGTTAAACGTATGAGAATTTTCACATGTGTTTTTTATTTAAAATTTATGTCTTCGATCATCCTCTCTCTCATGCATATTTTTGAACAATAACGAACATTACTAACTTGCGCATTTGCGTGTCAAACAGAATGAAAAACAAAACGAAAAGAAATAAATTTTTTATCGCACGATGTCATTTGATAACATAATAAGAAATTTTTGTATAAATAGATTTTTAAAAAGTTATATCTTTTTTCTTATAATATATCTTATAATTAGATAGAAGCTATAACAATTATGCTTGCTTTTGATGTAAAAAGGAAAATATAATAACATAAGAAACTTGTTTTTTATGTTGCGTACTTGTAACGGTGAATAGTGAATGAGATTTTTTTAAGATTAATGTACGTCTTTCGTATTAATCTTCGCATGTAAAACATTCTAAAGATAATGATAATCTCTCTCTATAGAAATTACAATCACTATATAAAAATTATTCTGTTTTTGTATTATATATTATGTTAATATATTATGCTTGAAAAGAGAGATTTTAATAATTCCATAAAAATGAATAATTTGTAACTGCCAAAGGTGTATTTATTATTCACGATTTGATTATGCTGTTGATGTTTTGGTGAAGTAGCATGACTGTTGCAATTCGAATACCTTTTACAGGTTCGTCCAAAGTTTTCAACGTTTTAAAACAGATTATCCAATATAAAACTTTTAAATTAAAAATATGTAATATGTATATGCATACGAAATTAATACATGTAATGTAAACATGTAATGTGTTGACATTTGACATATACATACGTTACGTTTCTCTCTCTCTCTCTCTCTCTCTCTCTCTCTTTCTCTCTCTCTCTCTCAGAATACACACACACACACACACACACATATTCTGTAAATTATTGCAGAATATAATTTACAGAATAATACATATATAATTTACTACATGATATATT
Organism: Acromyrmex echinatior; assembly: GCF_024713525.1. Classification (NCBI taxonomy): domain Eukaryota; kingdom Metazoa; phylum Arthropoda; class Insecta; order Hymenoptera; family Formicidae; genus Acromyrmex; species Acromyrmex echinatior. Next base: position 13,945,399 of record NC_141853.1, on the reverse strand, counting down.
GGACTTGTTGCTAAATGTCAATTAAACACTTTTTGAAAATTTTGGTTGAACACTCGTTAAAAAATACTAATAGTTATTGTATCGTGTTTTACCAAATATGACAAATCATCTATTTATAATTATTGAAAAGACGAAATTTATCCGTATTTCATCGTTCACTAGGATCCATTTTACACACACAGGTAGGATGCTGATATTTAAATCCTATAGAAAAAGAACTTTGGGTTCTTTTTATTTTTTATTTTATTAATGTAGAATAATATTTCTTTTAGCTAAACGCGAGGAATTGCAAAACTTTTGATTTTTAAAAGTGCATAAACATAATTACATAGAATTTTTTTAAATTAAATTTGTTATTGGAGAAATGAGGAAATTGAATGGAAAACTATATTATGTTGAGCAAAGATTCCTAGCTTCTCATTGCTGCCATTGGATTATGATGTTAGAAGTGAAAAATCTTATAAATATTTTTTTTATTATAATATATTGAAATAAATTAATTTTTTGCATATCTTATATTATGTTAAATGAAATAGATTTATAAAATATAGGTAGAATTTTTTTATTTGTAGATTAATAGATAGTTGTACACTATAACTGTTACATCTTGATTAACTTAAACTCATGAGTTTTTGCTTTCAATGTCATAATTCGATATGTCTTAGAAGCGCTAATATCGTCATTGTCTAAGGATAAGGGCCTTAAAAATTCCATAGCTTACTCAGATTCAGATCTTCTAAGTAAAAGTCTGGTGGGTGGGTTGCTTTGCACTGTTGCATGTTACGATTCGATAGTAGTAACCAACGAGACTGCTGGAACTATCTCAGCGACTACTACGTGTCAACAGCTCGCGGGTCAGCCAACTAAAGAGAAACATCGTATCGGACATACAACTCCGGGTATGTAAATATCAATCAATCCTGAAGTTCCATATGAAGACCGAATAGTTGAAACGTTTTAAGGATTCCGCTTCTTATTAAACAGCACGTATTTTGTAACATTTAAATATAGCATGCAATGTAAAAGAGACATATATTTTATATATATATATATATATATATATATATATGTATGTATATGTATTTATATATATCATTGAAGATGATGTAATAGAATCCACTAATGTTTCTTGAAGTGATATCTAATTTCATCTTTTGTCCTCTATGATACAATCAGTATGAATTAATACAAAGATTCCAGATTAAACAAGCAATTTGTTAAAAAAATTATATATTATATTTGTAAAAATGGATAGATTTTAAAGAAATATTGAAAACAATCTAGTAACAATAATTTTATAGATTGGAGAAGAAACTCCAGCGCATGAATGACCTTGTTAATCAACAGAAGTTTGGTGTTTCAATCACATTTGGTAATTAAGTGGCTTCGCGATTTACACTTATTCAAGCAATCTGTAATTTATATATATATATATGTATATATATAAATTATACGTTATATAACTTTTCCCTTTGCAATAATGCAACGTATCATTTTAACGTAGCCAAATGCAAGAATAATCGAAGTGGCACGTTACTTTCGTTTCTCTCTCTCATTTGTTCAAATAAATCAAATGCCTCTATATGTTTTCTTTCTCTTTTTCCTCTTCCTCTTTCTGTCTAATATATGTAGATACATATGTGTGTATTCACACACTTAGTTCTTTAATTTCGTATCTTCTATTATTCTTACATTCCTCTCTAAAATATTTTTTCATCAAAAAGATACAAATATGTATCTTTCATGTATCAATGTATATAAATTGTGGTGAAAATAAATTTATGTTGACATTTTTAATTTTCTTGCAGTTATTCGTATTATATAATTTTTTCCGAATACTTTCCGTTTAAGAGAATTCGTTGTAGTATGTATTTGTAATGTACGAGCCTATTTCCCCTTTACATACGCTGTGTGTCTATTTGCGGCTTCTTGTATGCAATCTTGTTAGACTTCGATCTGTGGTACTGGCCTGTATCTCTCTATCTACTCATATACGTACGTATTCTTTACTCTGTCAATCTTATAGTCATGCATATCCTGCTTTTCAATAACATTGCAACTTGCACATCATCTCACGAATTCACCTCTCTTTGGCATTTGCAATAATATCCTGTAATAAATGCTACGATTGTAATCTCGATAAGTTCGTCTTTATAGTTTGACTGAAACTTGACACGGTAATCGTTATTTATCGCAAAAATACTAGGTGTCATATATTTTACAATAGGAACTAGCATTTTGAAATTGACATTTCCAAATCGAATACATCAAATCTAGATATTTGTCAATTTAAAGCGTTTAACAGTTATATTTATATTTATAAGTTATATTTAATATATATGCAAAGTTAAATAATAATAATTTTGATGAATTAGTAGACAGATATAATTTGTTCGATTTGAAAATACAAAAATTTCAAACATACATGATACTTATTTTTCAAGTAATTTTGATATTAGCACATTTGTTGTGCTGTTTTTTCACTTTACACTTGTTCTGTTTGAATGCTTATACAGAGTTTTACAAAACCACCGATGTTTCACATTTGATAAAATTGAAAAAAATTTTTTAAATATTTTTAACATTAATATATCTATAATTTTTATGTTTTGACGATTAAAAATTAACTAACTTTAATTTTAATTTAAGTTCAATTTATTTAAGAATTCACGAACGAACAAAACATCCTGTTCTTTGAATTAAAAATACATTTTAATACAGTACGTGCAATGAACTATTCATTGAATGCTCTATTTAATTTTAATTTAAAGCTTCTTTGCCAACACATTTGATTAGGTGTTACGTACGTTAACTAAAAAAGAAACTTCTAAAATATGTATCGGTGATTTTGAAGCACTTTGTATACTAATTGTAATAACATTTTAAGTTTCATGTATCCTTACAGACAGTAACGAAATCTCATTGCAGAACGTGGGGTGGATAGACAGAGCGATGACAGTTCCCGAAGAGCTGACAGCGATTCTCATCCTGAAAATTGGACAGATCACGAGGCGAATGATCCACCGAATTATGTATCGGGCTCTCCCCCAAAATCAATGGAGCAACCTAATAAGAGCGAAGGCTCCGAGAGAAGAAGTAGACTCTTTGCACGTGATAGAGGAACGCCTGGCAGTAATAAATCCAAGAAACACAGTCTGAGCGTCGATCTGAAACCCTCAGGCGATTTAAATAACACAGAAGTAATTGTGGATATTAATATGTCATTTATCTCTGTTACTCTGCGTGAATCATCTATACTTAATCCTTAAACGCATTTTCATATGGCATATCCTTTTTTTTTTAATGCTTTTTCTATTATTTATAATTGTTTTTAATAAAGATGTTTGCTTTGTGCCCTTATGTTCTTTACTATTTGATTCGATTGAAAAAAATTACATGTTCATTTTTATTTGGAAATTATAAAAAATCGAATTGGACTAAATATGTCACTCAAGTGTTGTTCTTATACTGTGATGTTTAAGAATTAATATCTTTTATTTTTGGTCTAGAAATTAATGGTCCCAAATATATTTTTGCTTAAAATGTTTAACATTATATTTCAAATGTTATATTTTAAAATTATATTTATTAATTTCAGCCGAGAAAAGCTTTAGTCGAACAACTAAGTCGAGTGTTACCAGATGATAGTTTACCAGAGGCTGTGTCGTTAATATCCATAGCAGATCCTGGTGGTGCTGTACTTGCTGCAAAACTTCAAGAAAGAAATCATAAAGTTCTGACAACCGCCTCTCCGGCTGACATTCGTGCAACATTCACATGTTTGGTCACGCGAATACAAAAATTGTAATTATCATATCTCTTAATTTCTCAATTTGTATTCTTTAATTTATCTCTTTATTACCAAATATGGATTTTTTTAATTAACTCTCTTTCAAAATCATTGAAACAAAGCGTTTTATCTATATTTTAAGATTTTTCCCTCAGTCTCTTTTTTATATTGACTACATTTTTATATTAACTACATATACACAAAATAAAAACATCGTTGCGCATCTTCCTCATTGAAAGAGACTATTTAAGAAAAGAATGTAAAGAGAAGATTGCATATATATATATATATATATATATATATATATATATACTAATTATAGATCTTTATGTTCAGTTGCAACAGTTCCGCAAAGCCACCGGCACCCATAAAGGTTATTATTGCTGGCGGAGATAGTTTCATAAACGCAGTTCTACGTCATTATGTCGACTTGTTGAGCTTCAGACCACCAGACTGGCAAAACTACATGAAATTCTTAGTGGTGCCACTCGGTTCAAATACATTAACGCGATATCTTAGTTCTATTGATACCAAGTATTCGAAGCTTTTTGGAGATGAGTGGAAGGAGCTTTTAGAAAGAGAAGGTGGAGGATCTAGCGAATGCGCAGCACGAGCATCGGAATATCTGGTCACAGCAAATACAATTCTACTACTACCCATAGCAGAAGCTATGGTTACATATAGGTAAACGATATAAATTTTTTTAAACGATTCTATGAACAGGCATATTAAAAAGATTGATTATATTCATAGGGAAACAGACGACAGTAGCCAAATCTTCATTCCCTTTATAAATGACGTTCGTGTGGGTTGCCCAGACAGTAGTTCTTCCACATCTGTCGACCTGGAAGAAAGCAATGTTAGTATGTCCGGTTCTCCGCCTTCCTTACCTCCTCCAAGTTTGCCTGTTCCAACTCCCGGAAAGTTGACACCACCTAGTAGTCCTAACGTCGGCCAACCTGCGAGGGAAGGATGGGAACCAGTGGAGCTACAGCTGGATTATTGGAGTAAACAGACTCAAGGTGAAAAGGGAAAGAGTACGTTACGTCAAGCTTTCAGAGCGTTGCATGTGCAAAGACTTCCCTCATTAGGCGAAGTTCCAGGACATCACTTGTCTATGAATTTCACGACAAAAGAGAAAAAACAAAAAAGTAAGAACGAAATTAAACTATATTTTTACTTTCAGAAAAAATGCGATTAATTTTAATTAAAAGATTAAAATATATAATAATGTAGTAATGTACAATATATAAAATCAACTTTAAAGGAAAATTGTCCTCTTTCAGTAATGAGATTAGGTAAAAAAAAAGAAAAAGAGAAAGAAAACGAACCAAAAAGTCAATCTGTGGATGGAGTGACACGTCTCATATGTTCTGCGAAAACTCATAACATTCCATTAAGAGGTAAAATTTTTTTATTACATAAATTTTTAGAATTTTATTATAGATTATTCAAATAATTTTAAGTATACATTAATGCAATATACAGGATGAGTAAAATGTCCCGGATGAAATATCTCGAAAACTAAGCTTTTCCGAAAGAAATGTTTCCTACAAAAGTTATAGGATTTTAAATGATCCATTCACTTGATCTGATCAGTCTGACCTTGTGATATTGTCAAGGACAGGTCAAGATTACATTGATTCTTTTTTTAATATAATATCCTATTTTTGATAAAAATCTAATAGCTGATATCAAGAGCTTTCCAAAACGCTATAAGAAAATATCAAGAGCTTTCCAAAACGCTATAAGAAAATATCAAGAGCTTTCCAAAACGCTATAAGACTGACCAGATCAGTGAATAAATCATTTAAAATTCTACAGTTTTTGTAGGAAACATTTCTTTCGGAAATATTTAGTTTTCAAGATACAATATTTCATCGATTCAGGTGAAATTTTTTACTCATTCTCTATAATATAAAGTGAAATAGAAGATTTGAATGTCGCAAAAAAAACTTACCTTTTTTATTATTATTATTATTATTATTATAATTGCTTTTAATTAATAATTTAAAATTTATATTAATAATTGCATTGATCAAAATAGCGATATTATTCTTATTACAGTGAGTATTGATGGTACCGAATGGTATGGTGTAAAATTCTTCCAACTATCGGCGCAATGGCAAACGCACATCAAGACGTTTCCAATAGCATTATTGGAATATAATCCGCAACAACAAACTTCGACTGCTACGTAAATTTCTGTTATTACAATCAAAGCTTCTAGCCATTTATATATTTTGCACCATCATCGTTAAGAATAATTTGACTTGTTTTATACGCAAATCCGATAACCATCAATTTCTTAAGACTGTCCATAAGAAATAAAATTTAGAATGTTATGAATTCTCATACTTGAAATGCCCATTGCATTCATTCCATTATTTAATAATAACGATGGAAATATATGAATGTTGGAATATTCTTATATTATAAAAAAAAGTTGCGAGTGATAAGCATATATTGTTCATAAACGATTTATGCAACATGTCCATAACAGACTTGGAAAATTATATATTGTTATATATATGTTATAAAATATAATCTGTATATGCAACTTTTATAGAAATTTCTCAATAAGTATATAATTTTATCTCACCAATATGACATAAGTTATATTCGTCCACGACATATCACAATTAGACCGAGAATTTTATTTGTATGAGATTTTGCTGGTTATGGGAATGCTATTATTGAAATTATCACATATTTAATTAACACATATTTATGGAAACATGTCGCTACTCTAATTCAATAAATACTGAAATATCTCAAATATTAAGATTTAGATATATTAAATATATGCAAATTTAAGTTTTATTAATGTAAATGTAGTTTAAAAAATTATATGTTCTATTACTTTACATATTATCTTCGCATTTATTTAATACTAATGTTTATTAATTTCATATAATTATTAATTTGTACAAATTACTAGAATCCAAAATGATCTAAATCTTATTGTTCAAAAATATTTCAGTATTGTGTTAAGTGATGTGCAATATCATTGTTTTTTTTAATATAATATTTTTATCGTCCTCAAATGAAGGACAATTCCATTGCAAAATCAATACGTTACTATTTTTTATTTAAATTATATACATAATACATATTTATTATGTACATATAACAAATGTATGAATCATACAATCTGTTACAATTTTTGATTGACGGTAAAACATTCTAAGTTTAAAAAATTATTTTTGAGAAATATCCAATATGAAAGAATATATATGAGTCTGTAAATTTTGTGATACCATTTTTTAGAAACAATTTAAATGTGATATCCTCTCTTGTTATTATTATGTTAATCTATCCTATTAAAATATTAAAAAATATTAATTTTTCAGTATTTTGAGTACTGAAATAATTCATAACAGATTATACGACTCATTCTGTATATATGTATATCATTATTTTATTACAAATTCCGGATTTCGGTATTTGCAAAATAAAAGTTAGAGATTCTACTGTTATATAGAATACTACTAATGATGGTTCTCTTTTCTTTTCAAGACTGATGATTACAGTCACAATGAATTAAACATTAGAAACGAAAGCTCTATAAATATGACTTTTAGACAAACGATTTTATTTTGATTATAACTATTTGCTAATAATTATTTGCTGTAAATCAAATGTAGAGCATGAAACTTAAAACAATTTTGCAATAAAATGCACCTGCAAAAATAGAGAATGAAAGAACTGTTATAACACTGCATATCTCTGTCGAAAAAGAAATGCTCGAAATCTGAAATTTAAAGTGGAACTTACTGTATATACATATTTGAACAATAAGAAATACGCAGATATTATGCGTTATTACTGAAGAAGTCTGTGATACAGGCAAATATTTTTTTCAATGCACAGAATCAGATGTATGTGTGCGATGTATTGTCCGTTTGAAAATTTAACGAAAAATGAATATACAAAAAACATGAGGATAATAATGAATTATGTAAATATAAAATATTTATAAAAGTACTCATTGGTTACAACAATGTTTTGTCATTTAGTTTTCCGAGATACTTTATACTATTTGATCTGAAATTAAGGAAAATATTCTGCTTTTAAAAATGTGTAAAAATTTAAATATGTATTTTTACTCTTAATTCATATATTTTTCTCATTAGCTTGTATTAACGTATCAGTTTCATGTAAATTCTATTTTTCTATAAATGTGTATGATTGTGATTTCTCTATGAAAAATTAAGATAAATTAACTAAGAATATTTATATATATTATACTTTTTTAATCTTATTCTGTAAGAGCTGAAAATTTCTTCCTTTTACTCGAACGATCTATAAAGTATTTTTTTTTCTTTTATTATAGCTATTTTCTTATATTTGGAATAATTATATTATCAGAAAAGTGTTTGAATATTTTAAATTTGTGAGATTAATGCTATCGTCGGAAAACAAATGAAAATTTTCTTTAATATTTTCAAGAGAATAATTTCATAATTCAACTAATGTGTAAGATGTGATAAGATGTGTACTAATTGATATGAAATTGTTAAGTGTTAATTTACAATATGTTTAATTTAGCTAGTAGCACGTAAATATTTTTCTATAGTTAATAGACATTTGAAAAATTCTACAAAAATGATTATTTTGAAATATCTGATCTAGTGTCTCTCTAATTTGAATGTGAAATCATTTGATCTTCAAAATCAAAAGATCAACTATATATAATTTTTTAAATGAAATGATATATGTTTATTTCACTAAATCTATATTGTAGGTATATTATCTTCTGAAGGCTTAAGAAAAAGTATTATTAATGTAAACATAATCCTAATCAGCTTTTTATTTTCTTTCTTTTTTCATTTGATAAAAGGAGCAACAGTATAGATAATAAAATACGTTTCTGGCGACGTAGTTGTCGCTTTGACTGCCTAATGCCAAATTAAAAAAATGCCTACTCGATTTGTTTCCAAATGTGTAAAAAGGAAAAAAATACTCTTTAACAACATCTAGCTTCTAATAGTGCGACTAAAAACGATGGCACTGATGATGATTATATCTTGCCAAAGTATATAAAGCAGTGAAATATCTCCATTTGCGCTCCTCTTTTTGCTAGTCCGCAATTAATTGTTAATGCGTATCGAGTGTGATATAAATGATTGTACATTTTGCAGCTTTTATGCCTGATGATAAACAATACCGATCATACAATCGAGTATCAAAAATAATAATTCCTGGTATATCGAAAATGATATATTAAATAACGTGTGGCCATAACAACATAGTCTTTGAAAACTTGCAGCAACTGTTGATAATTACAATAAATGGTACACGATATTAATGAAACTCATTTCAGAGAACGAACTATACTTTTTATTTAAAAAAAATAAAAATGAAGAAAGTCATATTGCATATATATGAGTGTATCACGTAATCAAATACACAATGAAAATAATATCTTGTTTCATGCTGGAACGAAGCAATTAAACCTGCCATATATAAAGTTATATGTATCCTGAAGTTCTCGAAAATCGTAAATTTGAATCTTTTCTTGAATCTGTTGCTTTATAGTGCCTCGTGTAATGTCTTTGTGTCGTGTTTTTCTTATTTAATCACGTTGTGTGCGTGTCCATTTAATCTTTTATAACTTGTAAGCATTTTCTCCAAAAAAATGCTAAATCTCTCACTTATTACATGTTAATGTATCCAATCTGTGCAAAGAATACACAACAAACATACATAAATATTCGCGAAAGAGATAGATAAATTAAAGAAATTAAATTAGATCGAAGAGATGAATCTTCGAAATCGAGAATATAATATCAAAACTCAATTCTCTCATTGTTTCTTTTTCATTCACTTATAATTAGTTTTATGGAGCGCGCGCTCCATACACACACACACACACACACGCACGCACCACACACGCACACACAGGTTAAATATGTAGAGAAAAAGATTATCTGTTTCAGTTTTCTGCTTTCTATATAAGCGTTTTGTGCTTCCAAATTTTGTAAATGCAATACCAAAGATACATTAAAAGAGTAATCGAGCCTATATTTGCAAAACTTCTGTACTCATAGAATAGTATGGTTTCATTTTTATATATGAATCACATAGTAGTTCCTCTATTATTTCATATTATATTATTATTCAATGATGTTTCCATTTATTTTATATATATATATATATATATATATATATATATACACACACACACATTATATATATAAAATCATTTTTTGTGTAACTTGTATTGATTGACTTGTATCATTTTTGTGTACAAAGATATTTTTACTCTTTAAATAATGTAAGATATTATAAGATAACGTAAGATACAATAACGTGCTGACGATCCAGTTGTACAATTTATTTATTGAAGCATAATTTCCGCAGAAGATGCTTTCATTCTCTATCACGCATAGTATAATATTTTTATAGAAAGAAATCGACTCGAAATTAATTATACAAAGAACCAGCTCAAAGAAAATGCGCTTTGTGAAGAATGTATCAAATACAGTGTAATGTATACACAGCATGTGTATGTATATATATATATATATATATATATATATATATATATATATATATATATACTGATAGATTTTGGATTCCAGTAAAAATATGAGAGTAAGTGCTTCATTGGGTAATCAATGCGCATTAATAATGGGACAAAATGAAAAATATTTAAATTATCTTTCAATGCCATACATGCGTATGTTTGTATGTTATTACAAACGACCGTTAGCACGTTTATCAGGTTTGTCGTGTAAAATATTTTTATTTCATGTACAGTGAGTTTTATCCAACATATCGACAAACGGCTCAAAATTTATAATAATTACAGGAAGTAACTAGTACATTGAAACTTTTCGTAAAATAAAGAAAGAATTGTTAAATATAACGGTTAACCGTCAATGTTTTTATTGTGCTTAACTATGAGACATCTTATTGCACACATTACAATTTGTTGTCAATACTCTTACAAAAGAGTTAATAAAAGATTTATTGAGAAAAAATTCTGTTTAATGCGAAATAGATAGAACTGAGATAACTATATTTCTGTCTATAATAATCAAAATTATTTCTATATGTTGTTCCATTGAAATTACATCCAGGAATAATTTTAATTAATCAAATTAAAGAGAAACATTGCTATGTGAAAGTCTGTTTTTTTGTACAGAGTACCTACTGTGTGATTATTAAATATTAATATGTGGATACGTAATAAAATAAACGTGTAAAGTGTTAAAAAATAATTTGATGTGTTTGGCGACGAATACATTGTTTGCTGTTAAGAATGCTATTCAAATGTTTATATCGATATGTTCTATAGTAGTGTATGTATGTACAAAGATGTATGAGAGAAGTGTCTCGACATTTGACGATAAATTATTGTCTAAAATTGTCGATATTAGTAGATGAATATGTATATTATAAAATATTCATATATTATTATATTCTTTTTTTAGGAGAGTCCGGGAAACTTAATATTTCATACGGGAGAGTTCAATTTTATAATAAATATTTCGTTGAAATTTCGCGTCAAGCACTTGCACTGATAATTGCGCGCTTGGTGCGAAAGTGATTCAACTTTCCCGTATGGTCAAATCTTCTGGACTTCTCTTATCTTATTTAAGTAAAGTATAAATAGTATAATTTGAGAATGAAAGAATGTCAGAGAGAAAGAGCGAATAGTATACTTATACGAATTCGATATATGTATATGTATTATTAGATAAATTAAATATAGATATACAAATAATGATTCATCGTCAACGTAGGAAATGTTGAAGTATTTAGAATTACAGCTTTTCGAAGTTATATTTGGTTTATTAAGATCAAAACGGTCAAATATTAAAAACCGCTGAAATAAATTTATACAAATCATAGTTAATTGCTTTTTTTATCCAAATCCCAAATATTTTTGATGAATGAATATATATATATATATATATATGCTTTACATTACATTATTGCAGATTTTCTTATATAATTAGTAAAGTTTCTGAGTAAAGGAGCCCACGTTTCATCCAATTAATTTACATTTACATAGTTATCATGGAAAAGATTTAAATATAATAATCACATTATATGTATATATATATATATATATATATATATATATATATATATATATACTATTATGTGAATAAGTATATACTAAAAAATAACTTCTCTAAATAATTAGACATAATGAATATTATGTAATACACAAATATTTATGCTTGTTGACTCGAATTGATCTGAATAATCTTGTTTTAAAAATGTTCAATAAAAAATTAATTTGATATTTCTAGATGTGTGTATAAAAAGGTTGGATTTATGTCATAATAAAATGTGAAATATCTTTTAAAATTTCGTTTTTTCAATTAAATTTTTCTAATTCTAATTTTACATAAATAAGTATATAAATCGATCTATATAAATATCATGTTTTCATTTATACATATAAAAGAAGTGGTTTTTAAATCTTAAAGATGACTCCAATTAAAATGAAATAAATTAACCATAAGACAAATCTCAAAATAGGATATTTAATCCAAGATATTTTTAATAATAACAAAAATTTTAAATATATAAATTAAGTAAAATCTTATCAATATATATTATACAATATCAAATTGTTTAAAAATATTATCAATAATTTCTTTTATTTCATATTGTATATATGCCATGTATAATCTAAAAATGTGGATAGAACTTTTCAGAAGTTATACACACACACACACACACACACATATATTTAATAATTTTTTAAATACAAATACAAATCCCATTAAGTGTACCAATAAATTAAGCTATATCTCATATGATACACAACAAAAAAAAATCAACTGATACAAACAAATTGAATTATGTAACATGACATGTATCAATATACAATAAATTGATGAAAAACAACAATCTAATTAAAACAAGGCCAACGAGAGTTCAGTACGGTTAACAAAGCACAAATATATATGTGCTTCATTAACCGCGCTGAACTCTCATTAGTCTCATTTTGAGAGTCCACTGTAAGATATATAATGTAAGATATATAATGTATAAGTCCACTATAAGATATATAAATTGATATATATTAATATAGCTCAATTCAAATATTAGCAAAAATAGATACACGATAAGAGAAAGGAATATAAAAAAGATAATAAAGATATGTATATATATAAAGAAAACGACATGGTATATTAACAATGAAATAAGAATACACCGCTGACATGTATAATTAATTTACAATCAACATTTCCAATCTTGAAACATAACATTTCTTATTCAATTAGATTTCTTAATATATTTTGTCACATAATATATACATTTATTATTACTGATGTACTCTATAAGCAGAGATTCTTAGGTTTAATCGTTGCACATTAATTTCATAACTCGGAAATCAAATTTTTTTATAAAACATGATCCAGAAAGACGTAGAAATCGTTCTCACTTTCGAGCATAGCACCAATTACATCCGATACAGTCACTTTGCTTGATACAAATTATACAAATTTATTTTTTCAATTTTAAATTAAAAAGAAAAACTATCAATAAATAACATAAATACGAACGTATTAAACATTAACAATAATCAACACATAATTATAAATATTGCATTCTACACGATATATAGCTATAATTATTTTTAAAATTACTAGCTCAATAAAAAGGGTGGTATATTTTTATAATTATTTGACACAGAAGTCATTGTAATCTTTAATAGATTATCCATTTAAAGCATATGATTATATAGTTATATATATTTTTTCTTGTCTATTTTGCGAAAAATTTATGTAAAGACTGTATCGCGATGGTAACGGAAGACATTATTCTCTTATACTTTTACCGCGTTTATATTGATAAATCTAGTAAAAGAAGATATTTATTTCGATACTATCGAGATAACACAAATATTTAACAGATATACAGTTATTAGGAAAACGTTTTTTTAAACAACTTTTAATCACTTGTATTGTCTGAAATATGAAATACAAAAAGAAAGGTTTATGTCTCATCACGTGAATAAATATTTTTATAGAATGTTTTGATTATGATGCATAATGATAAATAGGAGAAGCTTAAAAATTGGGCATGTATATTGATGCAGTGCACATTTCTTATATATATATAAACGGACTTCGGTCTTTTCACGGCACTTAGGTAGAATTTATTTTAAAGGCTTCTTTTGATTAATTTGAAGCTGTACCAAATCTACAAATTTATAGCATCTCTTTAATTTATTTCATTATTATGAGTATCATACTGACTGATTTTATATAAAATGTATGAAATATCTCTTCGTATGACTGAAAAGACCAGCCAGTCATGTGAGTATTTTTTTAAGTCTTTTATTTTGTGTATGTGTGTGTGTGTGTGTGTGTGTGTGTTTGTGTGTGTGTGTTTGTGTAGGTGTATTTAAAAGAAATATACTTAAATTTTATACAGCAATAAATAAATATTAAAATATCAGGATATAATTTTAAAAAAGAAATAATAAAATTCCAATCGAGCAATACGCTTTTTTAACACAATGAAAAACCATATAATACTGCACTTTGCTATCTATATATATATATATATAAATTTTTTATATAAGATATTTTTTTATATCTCTACTAGTTAGAGATATACAACTGTTAATTAACTTAAATCAAACACGCTGTGTATATATATCTAAATATTTAAAAGTTTTATATTAAAGCTAATACAGCATGCCATTATTTATTATAATTAAGATATAGTTTAGCAAAAAATTGATATAATAGATTTACTCTTTATTTATTGCATTAACATAAGACGGAAACCACAATTGTTGTTGAAAACCTACACATACTCTATCTAAAGAAACATACTTAGATCTTGCCTTCTGAATTATCACTTTTGATAACTTGCTACATACACACATACGCACACGCACGCATGTACACACATATGTATATGCATATATATTTACTTATGTGAACATTTTTATGTATCTCATTTTTACTTTAAATGTGTATGCATACACTTTTGCATTTCAATCTAATAGGATATAATACTGTCAAGAGACAATTGTCTGCATTTATATTTTACGTGCACATATTTCGGCCTGCCGGAATTTTTATTTACATCGCATAATTCCAATAAAACGAAAATAATGCCACTTAGAATTGCATCTCCAATACCGAACGCTTTTTTGGTAGATGTCATGACTAACATTACGTAAAATATTTCGCACAAATTTAAATGTAAAGCGTCGCATATTATAATACATAATTATTAGTGATTCTTATGGAAGCCGTGTGTATTGTATGCAAATGTTATGTTTCGAATATTTAGCACAAGTGGATATAGAGTATCGGCAAATTTTCTTTTTTAGCATGAAATCAATTACCTATAATTTTCTTCGATATAATTCTATATGTACGGATGTAATGCCAATGCTCTGCCGCGTAAGCCTTTTTGACCTCCAACACCACCCTTTGGTATAACATATCCTCCTGCATATCTCGTTGTACCCTCTTCCTCCAAGTTGCCATTACTTTCAATCAAATCGCGTAAAGGCCAACAAGCCAAGTGACGCGATTTACCGTGACGTGCCAGAACGTGATATCCCTGTCTAAAAATATTAACATCATAATAATTTTTTTCTGTTCACTTTAAAATACACTTTAAAAAAGCAAATAAATAAATTTTAATGAAAATGAAAAAAAATTAATATATATATAATAAAATTATGGTGTGTGTGTGTGTATAGCAATAAAATTAATAACTGAAAGTAACTGAATTAATACATTTAATAGAAAACTGACATGCTTTCTTTATATATAATAAATTGGGGATGCATCAGATCGTAAAATTACCGGATACCGGATATCGGATATCTGAAAAGAATATAACATCGAATATCCGGGAAGACAATTTTCCGAGTCTAATATCCGATTTTTTCCGCATATTCGATTAGATTTTAGGACGTCTTCTAAAAAAAGACTGTAGAGAAAAAAATTTTGCAACAATATATAAGATATTATAACATTATAAATATATATACTTATTTATAAAACATTTATATAATAAAAGATCAATATAAAATTTCAACCAGATATATTCCTGAATACTAATGATATCCGGCTATCCGATCGGATAGTACATTTCTTTTTTTTTATTTTCTCATTTACTAACTTGTTACTCTTTACCTCATTACTTTTATTTGATTTTAGGTTGTTCTCAACTTTAGAGATTGGTGATGATCTAAATAAAAATCGTTTCCTCGTTTGTATCATCTAATTAAATTAATTCTTCATTATCGTTAATTTTATTTTCACCTGCTTTAATTATTTTCTTATCCTTATTATCTTTCTTATTTACATTAATTTTTTCGCTTGAACTAGATTCATCATCTGATGAAATTATTTTAATATTTTTATTTTCTCTCATCTCTATCCGGTTAGATGATAAAAAAGTGCCGGATGATACTGGATATCGATACTTTTCGGATATCCGATGCATCCCTATAATAAATGTTTTCCAAAGAAAAATAGAAAAAATCCAATCTGAAGTTTAGGTAGAGTATATCATGAAGTCCCTCAATTATAAATTATACCTGGAAGAGATTAGACCCACAAGCAATGCCCAATGCGCTTTATGACCTTTTTTTAAACATGGAGCGTGATTGAAGTCAGAATCATATGGTATCAGCACCATTGCTCCATGTGCTAAAGCATGAGTTAATGTGTCTGGACACTGTTGTAAATCTACTAAAATATCTGGTTTATGATCAGGTAAATATTCCGCAGCCAATGTCCCCATAAAATCGACACTGTATACTTCTCCATGCTGTGTAAATCCTCGTACACGAGCTTCAGCGAGAAGTTGATTTACAGAAACTGGTTTTGTGTATTCTTGCGATGCCATAGAAAGCGCCACTAAACCGCACCTATAAAGCATTTAATACTTAACAATTATTAAAATTTAATACTAATTTAATACAATACTTTACAATTTCGAAAAGTACAAAAATATTAATTAAATGTAAACTAAATGTATTATAATTATGAAATAGAATTGATACAATTGCAAATAAGAAAAAAAATTACATCCTTTTTTAAAATAAAAGAATTACATAATATTTTAATTAATATTTCTGACAAGAAATTTAACTCACTAAATACATTAAAATAATACTCACTGTGGTCCATCTTGAAGAATTGGTTCTACTTGACAGAAGTAAGTTACTTCTGCGTCTTTCAACTCATTTCGTGAGATCAGCTTTTCGATTTCAGCTTCTGCAGATGTAAGTGTGATTTTGGCCCAAGGGGGCAGAGAATCGGTATCATTGGCTTCCGTTTTCTCACACATAGGTATTTCTGGCAAGCTAGAGAGGGTCGGGGATGGTGCTGGCATTTCTCAATGCCAAAATGCAAATAAATAATCGTTGAATTTGATATAAAAAGATATACAAATGTTTTAATAGCTAAGAAATGTCACCCACAGATGCAAGAAGTCTTGTTTGTATCATTGCTTACAATGACTTTGACAACATTCAAAAAGAATATTCTCTGTTCATTCTAGAAAGTTCCTTGGAATTTCCTGCAAGATTTACAACAACTATAATTCACACAAATAATCATATAAGATTTGATTCGAATGCAATTAATTTTAGAAAGCACACACATTGAATTACTCTTGTTATTTAATTTTATATTATATACAGAACAATCTAGAGGGAGGAGCATTATTGAAGTATATTTTTACGATTATTAAGTTGTTTAACGCTAAAAGATTCTACGATTACGAATACGAACACAATTATTAGCACGATAATATAATAAGATAATATAATAAATATACAAAGACAATGTCAATGTTTTACAAGTTGAAAATCGAACGTATTCTTCGAGAGACTTATAACTTCTAATGGCAGCGCATCGCACAATCAAAAGACATGGAAAGAGATAATAATCAATTTCTAACGGGATATAAACATATTAAGCCAAAAGATCTCAATGTTAATTACGAGTGCAAACGATGCGAACGATGCGGAAGCTAGTTTTTGGAGAGAGGAAACGAGTTGACGATTTTTATTTATCATATAACGATGAGGTGATGTTACTGGTTACGCCTGGTTGCGCCGTATGACTTTGACATTTGCACGTCACGTTCGTCCCCTCCCCCTTCTTGCCGCACAGTTGACACCGTGTGACAAATCGTGACTCATGCATATACATTATGTAATTCCGCGATAGGTGAGTATCAACACATTAGCATGCATTCACATCACGGCTTACGCTCAAGCGCTTCAGCGTTTCAGTGCCGCGCGAGTTCGTAGTGTTCGTACCAATGCTTTAACCGAGACACGTCAACTCGACGCTTTTCAAAGTCCCATGATAGAGCCGCCGACGAAGACCTTTTCGAACACGAGTGTGCAGGGGGGGTTAGGCCCTACTCGCAGACGTCCGTCAATGACGATCGACGAATAGTAGTCGCGAGTAGTCGACGAACGACTACGAACAACCAAGTGTCGGGGACGTCTACCACAGTCTTCCGAAAATATACACCAGTGTATGTACATCATGCATGCACATACATACGCGTATATGTATATACTTTCTGATAAGAAGATTCTCGCGATATGACACGTGAAACGAAACGATAGCTCGAATCATGGTATAAGAATACAAGAGATGCATTCGGGGAGACGCTACTACCGCCTATTGTGTCATTCTATCCTTGTTTTACGTCTAATAAATGATAGAAGTAGTGCTGCTAATAGTGTCCCTCCGAACGAATCAAAGGTGTACCATTAGGCATAATAGATCTGTTCGCGTTACTTGCACTTTTGACATTCGACATCTTCGTTTTCTCTCTTCTCAAAGCAAAATACATATCTATCTCATTTTAAGTGCAAAAACATTTGGGGATTTTATGCAACGCGAATAGACCTAATGATAGCAATATTGGAAACAGCCAATACAAATTTTGGTCTCTATGCACTTTCCTGCGTAATAGTGCTGATATTTTGAAATAGCCAATCAAATTTGACCTCAATTCACTCTCTACTGCGCATTCTTGGGAATGGTACAGCCGATCACAAAAAAGTTGCAACACCTTTTTTTCGGAATGCAGCTTGCTCATCGAGCGATTGATTTTTAAGTCATTCCACAAACTTGCGTAGGGTCAACGCGATGCTACAAACGCTTTGAAATGTTTTTTAATTGGTCAGTTTGTAAAATTCTTTTTTCTAATTGGTCCATCAAATGCTTCAAAGCATTTGTAGCGAGATCACAACCATAGCCGCACAACCATATGCATAAAGAAAATTATCCAACATTTCTATCATAAAGACAAACGTAAAATACGATTGGATGATTTTCTTTGTTGCAACAGCCAATCTGAAGCTTGCATTTTGAAATCAACAGTTCATATTGGCTGTCGCAATAAACTTGCGATCGGCTTGCAACTAATGTAGAACTGGCTTCATGCATGAGAAAATGTAATCAAAGTCCTTCCGTTCCTTCCTTTCCATGAAATAAAAAATTCTGATTGGTTGGATCTTATGTGTTACGCGTTATAAGAATTGTGCTTCTCTCTTAGGGTATATCCACACAAACTTGCATAGTCGTATAAACGTATCATAAAGAAAATTGTCCAATCGTATTTCTCCTATAAAGACACATGTTAAATGTGATTGGATAATTTTCTTTTAGCCTTAAAGCTTGCAGCACACGATGCTTATTTTCCTATTGAATTGCTAGCTAAATTAGGATCTTGCTACCGTATTGGATGCGATGTTGGCACAGACAGCATAGCCGTGGCAAGATTCTAAGGGTGAAATCACACGGTGCAGAAAACGACTGAGAATAGAGGTGGTGCGGAATAGAGAATGTGTCATAAAAGTAACCAATCAGCGCTATTCGGAACGATGCAGAATAACGCTGATTGGTTGCTTCTATGACGTTTTCTCTATTCCGCAATTGTTTTCCGTGTGATTTCATCCTAAGGGTTTTGACGCCGAAAATGAGCGTCGAGCATCAGCATGAAAAGGCACCTGAAGGATGCATTTTCATGCTGACGCTCGATTCGAGCACCAAAACAGGTCACGTGTTCAAAATTGACGAATACCAAGCATCAATTTGGGTCACGTGACTTATTTTGACGCTCGAGCGTTAGCATGAAAATGCAGCCTAAAATTACTAACCTTTTGATGACATTGTTCACGAGCTCTTTTATCACTTCGTTTCTACTTCTCTCCATTCTCTCTTTCTTTCGTTGTGGTTCCTCGTGGAAGGTATGTGATGTTGAATTTCAAATGTATATTGTTTAAATATATATTGTTTTGTATATATGTAATTATTTAAATATACATAAAATTAATAATTATGAATATTATTACAGCTGTGAGAAGAACCGCTAATTGTAAAAATGGTGGCTCAGAAAAAACAGGTAATTAGCAATGCCACGTGCTCGTTCATAAATATTCTTTAACAAAGTTTTTAAGGTCTTTTCAATAAATATTTATTAATTATATTATAATATTATTAATAGATCTTATATTACTATTACAATTATTATTACCTGTGCAAATCATATTTGTGATTATTTCGAAGTTAAATGAAAAATGGAAACAAATCTCATGCAAAACACAGCAATCTGGAATAAATTAGCTATTTCAGCATTCACATTGTTTTTTCTAAACTTATGTCTAATATTGAAGATAAAAAAAGTTTAGTACTTTCCAGCATAATTATTTAGAATAGCTCTCTCTCACCTTCGATTTTAATGAAATTAAATAAACTCATTCGACACGTTTTTAATCAAAACGAAAGAATTCAGCAGAAAAACGTAGAGACCGGCTTCGCGAACTGAGATATTAAACATTGAAGTTGATTATTGAGGTTAGGAAATCTGTCGCAGGCTTAACGCTTTTCTATAATAAGTTGGTAATCGGTAGTTCCAAGTCTTATCGGTGAAGTTGACCAATTGTACGACTAAGGCCAACTTCACCGATTAAGACTACGACTTTCGACTACCGACTCATTGCAGTATCAGCATAATGCAGCGCTATTTACACGTACTTTGGTCAGTATTTATTTAGAATCGCTACCTCGCCTCCGATTTTAATGAAATTAGACTCATTCGAGTGTTTCACTGAAAACGAAAGTCTTCTCTGCTCTTGCTATATGCGAAAGTTGTAAATCCATGAGCGATGAGAGGGAAAGATGATCTGAATATTAAACAAACATTATTATATCACAATTCTAAATAATTACCCTTTCCAGATAATGTAAATATATTTTAATCAACAATTTTTTGTAATTTCTTGTTACTTTTGTAATGTTAAGCATATTTAATAAAAAATTTTATTACTGAATTCTATAGAAAAAGGCTCAGGAGAGCATCAATACCAGATTAGCTCTCGTCATGAAATCTGGTAAATATGTCCTTGGTTATAAGCAGACTCTGAAGTCCCTTCGTCAAGGCAAAGCCAAATTGGTCATCATTGCTAGTAATACACCACCACTGAGGTGAGACTGAGAAGTAGCACTCCTTTTGTATCAACAAATTGACATGTTTAATGAAGCCTCTTATAGCGTTTTCCACTCAGAAAACTGATACAGCACCAATGCCGTGCTAGATTTCAATGAAATCTATAGTATAGATATAGCTAGTATAGTAATATTGTAGGTTTAGTATGATTCAGTGGAACACATCACTGAATTACTTATTTTATAATATCTGATTTATTTATTTCTTACAAAAAATTTATTAATTTTTCTTGAATTTCAAAATTTTTTAACTCAAAATATTTATATTATTGCATAGATATTACTATTATACATTTATTGGAACTAAAAATAATATTGTTATGGAATTAATTAGAATAATATAATATTGTATTATATTTTACTTTAACATAATATAATATCATCTCAAAGCTTAAACACAGCCTTGATTTCAATCAATTTCAACTTGGATTGGTCTTTACTGTCTTTAAAGACACTAGAGAAAAAGTTTATCTCAATACAACTTTTTGCATCAGTTTGTCAATGAAACATTAAACACTGACTACATTTACATGGCTTGATTTATGTTGAAGTTATAACATTAATGTTATGAAACTGGTCAATCATAGCTATTCCTCTGAAGAATGGAATGACTGTTGGCGTATTTGGCCCGAGCGGGTTTGCACCAATCTGGGTTGGATTAATGATATTGGATACCTTCCTATTGATACAACATGTAACATCAATCAGTAGTAGAACATTATCCAACCCAAATCAATATAAACTTGCTCGAATAAAAAACGCTATGTAATCGACTAGTTTCCTAATATCGATATTATAACTTCAGCGTAAATCGAAATAAAGCCATATAAACGTAGTCATAGAAAATACCCGAACTAGTTTTAATAGTGGAAATACAATTGCATTTAGCATACGGAAGTGTTGCATTAGTTCTCCCAGTGGAAAACGCTATTAAATGGATAAAGTTTGTGAATTTATAAATATAAACTTTCTATATTTTAGAATTAGTAAAGTATCAATTAAATGAGTAATCTACATTAAAATTATATATTAAAAGAGATTGATAATATTGATATGACTGTCAATTTGTGTATTATAAATCATAAATAGGAGTACTATGGAGTAGTCTCCTGCCCCTGCTTGTAAGTGCAGGGAGTATTGAATTATAATTCTTCAACATTTAAAACATGATTTGTTTGGATTTAACAGGAAATCCGAGATCGAATACTACGCGATGTTGGCAAAGACTGGTGTACATCATTATACCGGGAATAATATCGAGCTAGGTACAGCCTGCGGTAAATATTTCCGTGTTTGTACGCTTTCGATCACAGATCCTGGCAATTCTGACATTATAAAGTCAATGCCGACTGGTGATCAAGCATAATGTACATTTTTAATTTAATAAAAAATACGAAACAATTTTAAAAAATTATTTTTTATTTCTGCCCTTAATGTACATATTTGTATGTACGTATGTGTGTGTGTGTGTGTGTATACCAGAGAGAAATCTGAGAGATGACATGAGAGTTTTTCCTGTAACCACAAAATGTCGCCGCACACTACTGTCCTCTGAAGAAATGAAACTACACAACAATATCCATTTTTTCTTTTTATGGTGCTCCTGATGGAAATAAATTGCTGAAATAATTAAAATCTATCAAATTAATAGAGATTCAGGTTTCTCTCTGTATTCATAGTCAGATCTTATATTTAAGATCGTCTTAAGATGACATGAACTAATCGGACAGTCGTATTAGCATCTTAGGACATTACTTAAGTGGTCTTAAAATAAGAATTGACTGAATTCCGACCTTAATGCATATTGCACAGTGGATGCGATGAGAGATGAGCGACGAGCGATATCCAATGAGAACTCTGCTTTGTATCGCCACGTACAACCAAGCAGAGCTTTCAGGATTCAAAGCTGATATGTATTGTAATATAAGAAATTTAATTTGTTAATACCTTATATTGTTGAAATTAAAAAGAAAATAAATATAGATATAGGTAAAAATAAAAATTGAAAAATTTTTCACTTTTCATCCTAGGAAAAAAGTTTCATGATTAATACCCTGAAAAGTGGATCTGTACCTTCCTTAAAATGGATCTTGCTATGTAGTTTGGATCCACTTTGTCAGGGGGCAGTAGTGTGCGGCAGCATTTTGCGAGTCTCAGGACGTCTGAAGTTTCTCTCTAATTATCATGGTCGAATGATAGTTCCATCTTCATCTCGTGTTTTCGTCATATTTTCGTTCCTACAGCGTAATCAGAGGTAAATTTTGATGCAATTTTTTGATGAATTAATCCCGGTTGTACCAATGTTATCTTGACTTCAAGCGATTATAATTTATCGCGTTAACTGCTTCGGTAAAGACAATTAAACAAATATTTGTTTAGGTTAATATTATACATGTGAAATTATTTCCTAGATATTTAATATTATTTTCTCTGTAATAATATTAAATATGACAAATATAATATATACGCAGTACTATTGTAGAAAATTACAAAATTATATTAATTTTAATATGCTAATAAAATATATTAAAAATTATTCAATAACTTCTTTTTCAGAAAGAATTAATTCTATGTGAGTATAAAAATTCATATAGAAAAATGCCACAGAACGAATATATTGAGAGGCACCGTAAGCTGCATGGTCGCCGTTTGGACTATGAAGAAAGAAAGAGAAAGAGAGAGGCTCGTGCTCCTCACAAACGAGCAGAGCGAGCCCGTACTTTGCGTGGTTTAAAAGCTAAAATGTTCAACAAAGAGCGACGCAACGAGAAGATTCAAATAAAAAAGAAGATTAGAGCTCATGAAGAGAAGAAAGTAAAGGTGAAGTCTGACAAGTTGCCGGAAGGAGCATTGCCTGTATATCTGCTGGATCGTGATGTTACAAAACGCGCGAAAGTGCTGTCAAACATGATAAAACAGAAACGAAAAGAGAAAGTTGGCAAGTGGGATGTTCCAATACCTAAAGTTAGAGCACAATCAGAGAGTGAAGTTTTCAAAGTAGTGAGAAGCGGAAAGACGAAACGGAAATCATGGAAACGGATGGTGACTAAAGTGACCTTTGTAGGAGAGAATTTTACAAGGAAACCGCCGAAATTTGAAAGATTCATCAGACCGATGGCATTAAGATTCAAAACCGCACATGTAACTCATCCTGAGCTCAAGGCAACTTTCTCGCTGCCGATTATTGGCGTTAAAAAAAATCCAAGTTCTCCTATGTACACAAATTTAGGTGTTATTACCAAGGGAACTATTATTGAAGTGAATATTTCAGAATTAGGTCTTGTAACACAATCGGGTAAAGTTGTATGGGGAAAATTTGCTCAAGTTACGAATAATCCTGAGAATGATGGATGTATCAATGCTGTTTTGCTTGTATAAATTTGTATTACAATTCCTAAATTATGATTTTATTGATAATTTTTGAAATAATATTTTATTATATGTACATATAGCAACGATAATTCACACAACAATTTATATTAAAAATACAATATAATAATTAGAAAGGGCATAAGAGTCAGCTACAACACAGTATTATAATCATAATGAGGAATGACAATATAATCGGATACTAATATACAACAATTAAATATTTAGTTGTATGTTAGTATCCAATTATATTATGTCGTTCCGCATTCTAACTATAATACTGCATTAAATCGAATATCTGAAGATGACTCAATCAGAAAACTAAAACATGTAATCATTATTATTTATATTTTATGTATTACTTTTGTAATATTATATGATTATTGTAGCTGACTCTTATATTATCTTTCTAATTGTTATATTGTATTTGACATTAAGAATCCTGTACTTGTTTTTCTTTTATTAAAAAATAATTTATCCTAAATACATGCTGTATATATAGCTATAGTCATATTTTATGAATACACTACTTATTTACTACAGATTAAACAAGCGCCATTTTTGAGAAAGAAGAATAATTGAAAAGACACACTTTTACTTTTCTTTTTTCTATAATGTTATTTCATCAAAATTATATTTTTCATATTAATATCGCATTATTATTGATACAAAAAAATGTACATATACGCGTGCGTGCAACTAAAAAAAAAAGCATGTTTTTTTTTAGGGTGTAGTCATTAATCCAGCAGGAAAATAAGCATCATGTGTGCCGCAGATTTTAGCCAGGTTAGCCGAACTTCTTCGTGCTTTCGATCCCTTCTTTAACAGATACACTTTACACGCAAGTGCAAAATGAGAGAACGCACTTGTGGTCAACAAGTCAGAGAGAATCAAGGGAGAGTGTAGTGAAGAGTGTTCTCTGATTCCGCCATTTATTGTGCACTTCTGCAATGTGCATGGTGTGTATGTACATACTATAATGCGGTACAATGCTAATGTATGCATCACTGTATGTTCCATCATATTCCTTAGTTCCATTTTTAGTTTATCGTTGGAGTGAATAAGGGTGAAATCACACGATGCGGAATAGAGAATGCGTCATTGAAACAACCAATTAGCGCTATTTAGAATAACGCAGAATAACGCTGATTGGTTGCTTCTAGCTGATTGGACGCATTCTCTATTCCACAGTCGTTTTCCGCATTATAATGATTTCACTCTTATTTACTCCAACGATAAACTAAAAATGGCAGCTTTCGGTTGAATTCGTTCCACTTTCCCTTGATTCTCTCTGATACACGGAAGCACTCAAAAAGTAAAGAGAAACAGGAGGGACTGTTTGATTCTAAGCAAGCAGACAAAAAAAGTGACTAATACTAGCATAAAAAGTGGACGTACATCCGTGAATTTAACTTCCCCCACTATTGATACACTCTTTTCTATTTCTCTTTGAGAGGTTGCACTGTTGCAGTCTATTTGATGTTAGGCTGGAATCAAACTACGCATTGAAGAATGAGATTGAAAGATTGAAGTTTAATCAATCAAAACAAAAGGAGCGAAAATTTCTTTATCTTCATTGGTGAAATTTCAATCTTTAATTTTTAATCTCAATCTCCAATGCATAGTCTGATTCCGGTCTTACAAATGCTTTGAAACTTTTGGGCTAGTTGATTAACTTCATCACCAGAATGGCCGAGACTTAAAAATCTGTCTTTCTTATTCTTGTCAGTAATAGTAAAGAAAAAGTGTTGTGTGGAGATAATAAATAAAACATTATTATGTTACAAATGTAAATATATTTTTTACAAATACACTTTTGAAATTAGATTAGAGATGATGAGTTTTCAGTTTAGCAGTTGACAATACTCAAAGTAATTGACGGATAAAATAACTGGCGTTGGTGAAACTGACCCTTTGATTGACCAATCGGAAGAAAGAATTTTATTAATTGACCAATCAAAAAATGCTTCGAAGCATTTATAGCATCAAGTAGATTAGCCCGGGGTAATATGGGTCATCTAAAAAGTATCCGCGGTTTTTTGTCACTAGATGTGTGTTGATGGTCATATATCTAGTAACAAAGTACCGCGAATATTTTTTAGATGACCCAATATTTTCGAACGCAGCCCAGTTCGAGAGGTCGATTGTGTATCTCGAAATGAAAATTACAAAAATGAGCAAATTTACTAGGAAATTCATAATTCAATTGGTCAACACTTGGTGAATTTGCTCATTTTTGTAATTTTTATCTCATTTCAAAACACACACTCGACTCCCAGAACTTGAGGTGGAAAAAGAACAAAGCTTTATAGCACACAGCTGAGCGTATTCCTGAACGCACCTGTATAGGTGAGAGGTGTCAGGTAAGAGCCTTCTCTTATCTCGAAGAAAAAATCAATATTCTCTATTGCATGACGTCACATGATGTGAACGCATAGATAGGTCTCGTGATACTTGTTGATTTTATCCGGCAAGTATTATTTTACAAGAGTTGCACCAGGAGTAAGTACGTGCGATATACGGCTTGTTTCGTTTGTTGAAAGCTTCCCTTATATCGAATGTGGCGATTATCGCATCGCGCCGTTAAGTATTTAATACTGATAAGTGTTGGTCTATTTGAGAGATAAAAGTAACAGCTGTTATTTGAGTAATTTCTGTTTCTCCATATCATTCAGCGACGAAATGTACACTGTCATCTAATAACACTGCTTCTGAAACATATATGATACGCTTGTATTTATAGGCGATCTACACGTATGGAATTTAACGTGAAAATTAATTTATTTTGTTATTATTTTATAAATGCAGCCTTAATCGATATCGTTTAAATGTGTAAACTATTAACTATTAACATTCTTACAGACGGTGATTCGTACGTATTTTGTTTATATTTTTTTTGTTTTGGTATGTGTAAAAACTGTATCTTTTATCTGTAAAATATCTTCTATCATCTGTCTTTTGTTTGTCTTCTGTTTTTCACCTGTTGCTCCTATAGTCTATATAAAGAAAAACTCATCGTTATTATTTGGATTTTATACATAAAATGCAAGTGTCGAATTATCCGTATGAATATGTAAGATGTGTAGGTATGTGTACAACAGTCAGAAATTTGATAAAATTGCTGCGATGATAGAAAGTTGACATAAATACAAAATTAGCATTTTCGAGATAATGAAATCGACTGAAAACTAATTTTTGTTGAAGAACAACACAGTTGTTGTTCATTTATTTATTCAAAAAAGTTTCACAATTTAATATAAGAAATGTGAATTATATTATGACTGGAGTGTATGAATTTTGAAAACTCATGATGTAGTTCTAAAAAATGTTTACATCATAATTGAAAATATAACGTAGAAAAAAAGTGAAGTTATAAAACTTGTATGTTTATTATCCTAATTAAACATTGTTCTAATTCAGAATTTAAAAAAAATGTTCTATTGAAAAATTGCTAATTTTGAGATGTGGATTATGTTTCTATCAACACAGCAAGTTAGCTTTATATAATGTAAGATATTTATAGAATAAACTTAACATATGTTTGTCTTTATATTGTAAGATTCATTTTATATATTATTTTACATGTTATATTCATCAATATTAATCAATATTTTTTTTGTATTTATTAACACTTATCAATATTTTTGTCATATAATGAGACATGAAACATTTTTAGATATGGAGCAAATAAGAGAGTCACCTCAAATTCACTCTCTGGAAGGTTTCATTCCCCTTCTCAGTCTTACTGAGGGATGTGGCGTGCTTCTTATAATCTTGATGGCTGTGTGGACAGGATATTATAGAGAAGGTTTCTCATGGAGATCTAATCCAAAACTGGAATTTAACTGGCACCCTTTATTAATGACTATAGGGCTTGTATTTTTATATGCCAATGGTACAATATAAAAGTAAAAAGTTTCCTGCATCACATATATGTTCGTATACATATGATTTACGAATCTATTTTGTATTTGTAGCCATGCTTCTCTATAGAACGCAAAGAAATGTTCGCAAGCGGCGATTAAAGTTAACTCATGCAGGAATGATGATATTTATTATATTGTTAGTGGTGATCGCTTTAGTAGCTGTCTTCGACAGTCACAATCTTGCTCCGACTCCTATACCAAATATGTATTCCCTACATAGTTGGGTTGGATTGACTACCGTAATATTATTCTGCTGTCAGGTAAATCTATGAAACTTACCTGACAATCTTGCATTCTTAGATATATGTGTCAATGTATCTTTGTTTACAGTGGGTCGCTGGATGTATTTCCTTCCTTTATCCTGGATTGCAAACTCCATTACGGGCTTCTTATATGCCATTGCATGTATTTTTTGGCATTGCAGCCTTTGTGAGCGCAATTGCTTCGTGCTTGTTGGGACTTAACGAGAAAGCATTCTTTGTATTACAGTTAGTAGTGACAGACTGTTTGTATATAATGAGTAATCAAAAAATACATATTTCTATTTGAAATTTCAGAAATAAATATTCAGCCTTCGTCAGTGAAGGAATACTAATAAACTTTATAGGATTGCTGCTCATATTGTTTGGAGGCTTATCTGTATATTTAGTAACGCAGGAACGTTATCGGCGCTTATCGAGATCTGAAGATGAAGTTCTGTTATCCGGCTAATATACGAATTATGATGCGTTGCCAGATTTGTTCATCGATATAAATAACTGGATGGAACTGAATACTATTCCTGACTTAACTGAATACTATTCCAAACTTAAGTATTTACTTTATAAGTATTACAAATTTCTTATGTGAGTTTTATGTTAATTTCATAAATAAGGTTGATCCAATTGATTGAAGCATATACATAAAAAAAAAAACAACAATGACCGCGTTCATATCAGATAAAACTGCCAGCCGTTTTACTGAGTGATTGAACATGATTGATTGGACTGTTGACAAAAATTCTCAATGTTTTTAAGAATTTTTTCAGATTTTAAAGGAATATACAAAGATCGGTTCAAAGTATTCAATTAAAATTTTTAAAAACCATTAAAAAAATGTATTTCAATTTATACAAAAAATCTGAAAAATTTTCTAAAGTTATAAAATTAATACGAAAATTCTAAAATTTTAAAAAAATTAGAAATTTTTTCAAAATTATATGAAGAATTCTAAAAAAAATTTGTATCACAGCAAGTAAAAATCAATTATGTATAATCGCTCAGTAAGCAAGCCAGCTCTCTGATTTAAACACGTGTTGTGTTTATGTTGTTTGTGACCAATACTTTATTATATCTTTTTGTATTCTAGTCTACTTTTTTATCTTTGATATCTTAATAAAAAATATATATATATGTTTATAAGTTAATATCTATATATTAATTCAAAAGTAATGATTTTTCTGGAAACTGGTGCTATTATATAATATATACGATATATATGTAATATATAATTGTTACACACAATGACAATGTATATTTTGTGACTTATTTTCAACTAATTTAATCAACAACCGATTAAAATGTAATATATATATATACATGTATAAATATATATCAATATATCAGATCTCATCATAAAAGTAATTTTAATTTATAAAAATGATCGTTTTCTAAAAGAAAGCAAGGCGTATACAGAAAGTGAATCAATTTATGATTAATATAAATCCAAAATGTTCAAAAAGCCCTTTACTCATTTACCACGCTTTTCAAGGGTGATTCTTGCCCTTTTATCTTTGTCTGATTGTTTTATCCTATTGAATTATTTCTTAAAAAACAGATACAAAGTTTGTTTTTTTATTCTTGCACTATACTACTTTCTCTCACTTTCGCCAAATATCAAATATAAATCTATAGGATCTATTTTACTTTAAATTCCAAAGTACATTAGTTCGAATATATTATAGAAACAGATGGTTCCGTTTGTTTCTTTTTTTAAATCATAATCTTGTTCAAGCATGAACGAAAACCGGAATCGTGATCTTTTTAAAAATTAACATTCTTTCTTTTTCTCTCTTCTTATAATAAATAATTAGTTCCTGTAAAAATATTTGTTTCTATTATTATAACAACTTTATAAAAAAAGCACTCGCACCGCTCCTAGATATTTTCGCTCTCTGGGACGGCATTTCCGAACCAATCGACAGCGGTAACAAAATACAAAAAAAAAAGAAAAATAACAAAAACATTTCGCGCCGTCGTACCGTGCGATGTACGCGCGCATATATATCGTCGTGGCCCATTTAACTCGCGACGGAACGGAACACGCCCATTCCGCGCTTATGCAATTGTAAACTGATTGTAAACATCGTCGTGCAACCATCGCCGACGACGCCAACATATTCTCCGCGACGCGTGTATCACGCGAGTACGCGCGAACGTCGCGTTTCTCGCGATTAGCATCACGCACAGCATTATAAGCGTCCCCCAGCCATCGAAGTCGTCAGATAAGGATTGCCGCGCGAGCTGACAACTACGACACTTGGTCCTCGAGAATTCTCTTCTTCTTGTCTTCTTTTCTCGCGCGGAAAGTAATTCGGCGTGAGCGCTCGATAGTGCAGTAAAAATAATAAGTCATTCAATGGTTAACCAAATACCTGTGCCGCAGGCCAAGTATGAATTACTAACCAACATACGACAGTGAGTACATCGAAAATCTCTGCGAAATGAAAGCGCTCGGAACGCGAATGCGTCGCCCTTCGGAGCTGCTTTTATAATCATTTTATAATTAATACATGCGAGAGAGAGGGAGAGAGGGAGGGGGAGATAAAGGAAATTTGTATCGATTTTTCCCGCTACGACAAGCAGTACGTCATCGCTGGCTTTTGAACTTCCCCGCCTCTCAATGCGAAAGGTCATATTTGTCATTACTTGTATAAACGCGACTAGACTGACAAGTTTTCCATAGCCGATTGTCTTATATGTAGATTGAATACGATAATCTGAAACAAAGACTACTTTCAGACCACGCTGGAGAACGCAGGTCGTTTGCCTCACTTTGTCATTCCTGATTGTCGGGGTGTTGTTTATCACGCGCGCTTGGTTCGGCATACTCCTACTAAAATCTCCAAGGACCAACAAATTCGTCGAGGAACACATTGACGATGCCAAGATTGCTACGTGGCTACGTCGGGCTCGGATGTACGCCGAGTCGACGAAGGAGAATCAGAATGCGGACAGGAACACAAGTGTCAGCGCATCGGAACAACACCGCCACGATACAACCGGGTAAGAGACTCTCTGAACAGATATGATTTTTTTTTATCCATTTTAAATTTATATTTATTTAGTAAACAGAGTATTAACATTGTGCTAGCAGTTTATCATTCAGAATACTGCATCAATACTGCATCATTGTGTTGAAATTATGTTCTGCAAGCAATTTGTGAACATGGAATATGATCCATTTGATGCTGCAAATGCTTTAAAATATTCTTTGATTTGTCACTTTGTAAAATTCTTTCTTCTAATTAATCAACGAAGCATTTGCAGCATTAATTGATTCGTATCCCTATTTGACAGCAGAAATTATTAAGGATGTTTTTTGTCTTACTAATAAATATCCCAAGTTTTTTGTCATTATTTTACATTTCTGAGAAATATGCCCCCGTGAGGAGCCAGGATATTTAAAATTAGAACGGAGCTGATTGGTTGAACCTACTATTTCACTTTTCCAATTCCGTTTTCTGATTCCATTTTCCGTGTCCATGGAACAGCACCCTTTCAAATATATATAACATTCAATTATGATCATATTATCAGTTTCATTTTTTTTTATGAGTACTTTAAGCATGCAAAATATGATTTATATAAAATTTCATTATGATACACAGATTAGTTATTCTAATGGAAATAAATAAATAAATAAACAAAGTTTATTTATTTCTGTTATAGGTAAAAAATATTAGTTTTTATTAAAATAATGTTTTATCCAAGTCCTAAATCGCCTGAATTTTTACTTTTAAATGCGATTTAGAATAATCTATAATCTAATTTTTCCATTATTTTAAAATTTTTGTGTAATACATCTTTAATTATTCCACTGAGTTTTTCTGCATAAATAATTTTAAATACTCTTATAAATACACTTATACAAAAAATTGAGATTTTTGTCAGTATTTTTTAAATTCTAATATTACAACAATAGAAAATAACAAAGGAAATAAATTATACCTTGTCCACGGAGAGAACGATGACGAACCACACATTTTATGATCAGATTGGAAGATTTGAGCATGTTATTTACTTCCGCATGCATTATTGTCATATCCTTGGGCAGACAATAATGCATGCGGAACTAAATATTATAACTCAAGTCCTCCAATCTGATAACAATGTATTACATAAAAATGTGTTTAAAAATAAAATGTTTTAAATATTATACAACTTTTTCACATAGTTTATTTTTAAAGTACATTATTAACTCATTTGTAAAAATGGGTAAGATACATCCCCTTAAATATATCTATTCAAATGGGATATATATATATATATATATATATATATATATATGTATGTATATAAAATCAAAATCTGCTAGCATTCTGTTGATCAAAATTTGTAACAGACCCTATACAATCTGATTTTTACATATTGACTATCCAACAATCTGAGTATATGTTATTTGAAATTGATTCTATGTTTAGCCAGGTCCTCGTGTGCTACTATACAATACCGGGGGACCTGAACACGTCGTGGGAGCTCAGTCCGTCGCACATTGACCCTCATATTTGTACGCATATTATCGTGGGTTTTGCGGGCGTGGTGAACAATACGCTCGACATAGGCGACGATGCACCGGTTTATGAGCGAGTAGTTGCTTTAAAGAATCTTGAACCTAACTTGAAGGTCATGATCAGTGCCGGTGGAAACAATGAGCTCCATAATGGTTTCTCCGAGATGGTAAAAAATCACGCAAATAGAAAAAAGTATGTTCATCATGCTGCTTTCCATTCCTATGTGTGATACATATTCTAGATATACAAATATTATAAACATATCCCTATGTTCAGATTTATCCAGTCAGTATTAAACATTACCAAAACCTTCCATTTGGACGGTTTTGACGTTGACTGGGAGTTTCCAGCCTGGTTAGGGGCGGATGAGCGTGAAAAAATACACTTTGCGCAATTATTACAAGAATTACGAAAAGAATTTGATCGTAGTGGACAAAAATTGATTTTAACAGTAGCAGTTGCAGCGCCACAGGCCATTGTGGACCAGAGTTACAGTATTCCTGAAATGGCAGAGTATGTACTATACAAGAATATGATAATAATGGAATATCATAAAATAATACTACAAATTGTGTCATATTTTTCAGGCACATTGACTTTATAAATCTTATGTCATATGATTATCATTTTTACGTTTGGTACTTCCCGGTAACAGATCTGAATGCTCCACTCTTTCCTCGTTGTACAGAGGCAGGCTATTTATCCACATTAAATGTGAATTTCTCTGCTCAATACTGGATAGCAAAGGGAATGCCACGTGAGAAGATTGTTATTGGTATACCGGCTTATGGTCACACATACAAATTGGACAATCCAGTGAATCATGGTTTACAAGCGCCGGCTAGCGGATTCGGAAAGCTTGGCGTAAAAGGCTTTGTGTCTTATCCTACGATTTGTCAATTTTTAAAATCCGGAGCTGAGAGTGTTTTTAATAAAGAAAGTCGTGTGCCATATGCGTTCAAAAACAGGGAATGGATATCTTACGACAATGAGGAGAGCGTTTCTTACAAGGTAACGCGTTTTATATTGCTAACACAACATAAAGCATTCAGCAGATTTGTAAAATCTATATCTGTAATGTGTAATGTAACATATAATGATATAAGCTCAATTGAAACGTTTGCATTGTAGAGTATGTGGATTCGTACCAATGGTTTTAAGGGAGCCATGATTCTATCTTTAAACGTTGATGATTGGAACGGCACTTGTTATGGTACAAATGAGACATTTCCTTTGACACGTACCATCTCGAAAGTATTATTTAAGGAGTCAGACAAGTAATAAAATAGGAATACTTTAAATACATACAATCAATGAATCTAATTATTATAAAGCTTAAGACATTTTACATTAAAATAATCCATTCCATCGCATTCCTATGTAATATTACTTGATGTACACTCTACCTCAGTTGCTCAAAAATTCTTTTGTACAATTAAGTTGCTAAAATATTTCAAG
Organism: Acromyrmex echinatior; assembly: GCF_024713525.1. Taxonomy (NCBI): domain Eukaryota; kingdom Metazoa; phylum Arthropoda; class Insecta; order Hymenoptera; family Formicidae; genus Acromyrmex; species Acromyrmex echinatior. Next base: position 13,910,596 of record NC_141853.1, on the reverse strand, counting down.
CACAGTATTATATGCTGTAATAGGGCATAGCACTTGCGTATATATATATTTGGTTGAGTAAAATATACGCGTGTTAAATTGTATATTACATAAGAATATACGTTTCCTACATGATATTATTTATTGCTTCACAAACAAATGTGGTAATAATTCTAAGATATTCTCCGCGAAATAATTCTAAGATATTCTGTATTAAATAATTTTGAAAGGAGACACTGTAATGACGAAAAAATATAACTGTTTCGAAAATGTCATATATTATCCATAATAAATAAGCGTACAACAGTCGTCCGTTTCAGAATAAGACTTTAAATTCGCAAATAGCCAATTTTATTTTTTTAAGTATTGCGTATATAGATAAGATAATTATTGTTATAATTATTCAAGCCATGTTAACTGATCTCGTTATACCAATGTCATAAAGTATGAAATATATGAAACTGTTTTACCCGAAATTTAAAAACAATTGCATTGCCAATTTTTATTTCTTTATAATAATACATACATTCCTTTATATGAATATTTACATTGATAATTATATACATTTAACATATATACGTTTTTTATTTAGTTACGGTAACAACAATATCCAACTGAAACTTTTTCCCATGTGATTAGAGTATTTAATATTAAAAGAACAACAAAAGTAACAACAAACTCCTTTATAAATATCTTCTAACAAAATATACGATACAAGGATAGATGAGAGGGCTATGAACAATGTCGAAATAAATTATTTCTCTTATAATACGCATTTCATAGCGTATTTTGGTAATTTATTGCATTACATCCAAAGATATTTACGATTCGATGAGCGATTAAAAAAACGATAGAAAGATGTTTATGAATGTACTATCAACGTCGCTGCACATCATTTTCATGATTCCATCACTTATAAAACGCATGTGTATGTAAACAAAAAGTTTTTAAATATAATTTCTCTGGTATTGTAGATAGGACAGATACAATAGATAACTTTTTCGTGAGATGTATGTAATGGTATTTAATGTCCTTATCGGCAGTATGCACTGCCCAGAACCTCATCTCAGGATTTACCACCGAAACCTCCCATTAAGTTTCCCAATCCACCTGCCGCGCCTTGTTGTAACTGTTTCATTATATTTTGCAATCCTGGCATACCACCTAAAATAATTATGTAAAGATACACTGTTTATAGAAAATGATCAAAAGTGAAAAGTTCAAAATAAATTAAAAAATAATATGGAAAGCATTATAATATAATGAGAAGGTTCGTCTTTTCAAGATACTACAGCGAATAAAAAACTTTAACTTTAATAACAAAATTTATGAAGAACTCACGTGCATAAAACTGTGCTTAAATCATTAAAATAAAATTTCAATTTGTACAAAATTGCTCACCCATTTGATGTAATACACGCGGATCCATCATTTTAGCCATTTGATGATTCAGTTTCGCCATTTGTGTAGGATTAACGTTTTTAGCCATATCTCCCGCCTTGAATAAACCCTTTATGCCTCCCATTTTCTTAACAACCGCTGCGAATTTTGTATATTGCGTAATTAAATCTTTGACCTCTTTTTCCGTCACACCAGAACCCCTTGCCACTCTCATTATCCTTCCTGGTTGTTTACTGAATAACTTAGCTCCATCTCTACTGTCCAACTCTGAAATAAAGATGTAAATAATACTGAAAAATTAGATAAAATTGTCATGAGAAACAATATAAAGGAAACATTTTAAACAAACCTGAATCGTTCATACTGTCCATAATAGTCATGAGTCGTTTTAATCTTGCCATTGATTCTTGCTCTGTCCCTTTGGACATGAAATCTTGACTAAATCCAGGGATCATATTCTACATACAATAAAATTTTAAAAGAATATTTTATATTAGTTTTAAACACACACACGCGCACGCACGCACGAATGTTATTTTTTAATATTTACCATTAATTGTGAAAATGGTCCCATCTTCATGATATTTTGAAACTGCTCATACATGTCTCGTAAGGTAAATTGACCATGTTTGATCTTTTCAAGTAATTCTTCGTTATCGTCTAAGTTGAGTTCATTTACTTTGTCAATAAGACCTTCAATATCTCCCATACCTAGCAACTTGCTAATGAATGGTTTCGTTTTAAACGGTTCTAGGTCGTCTATATGTTCTCCTGTACCAACAAATATTACAGGACTTTGTGTCGCTGCAACACTGAAAAAAAAAATATTAGATGTAGTAAAAAGAAATCCATTATTTTTCCAATAGATGACTTTAGTAATCTGTATCTCGCAACGTGAGATATATATATATATATAATCATTATATATATATATATATATATATATATATATATATATCATTATATGTATGTGTATATATTATATTAATTATGTGCAATTGCTTATGCTAGATGTATAATGAAATAATTTCACTGTTTAATTTGCATAAACATATTACAAAAAACAAAAAGTATATAAAATTATTAAACTAGAAATTAGAAAAAAGAACTTACGCGGAAAGTGCTCCACCACCTTTAGCGTGGCCATCTAACTTTGTGATTATGATAGAACCAACGTTAACGCGTTCTTTAAAAGCTTTTGCCTGTGCTTCGCAAGCTTGACCTATCGTTGCATCCATTACAAAGATTATATTGTCTGGTTGCTGGAATATGCAGACTTAGTATTTAAACAATTTCTTTTCTCTATGTATTTTTTGAAAAAGTGCTATAAGTTTACCACAGCATTGGCGACTTGTAACATTTCCTCGAACAATGACTCTTCCTGTTTATGCCTTCCACTTGTATCTACAATAATAATCTCGTATCCTTCCTTCTTGAACATGTCGACACCATCTTGTGCAATTGTTACAGGATCTACTTCTGTATAACTAAATTTAGAAATTGTTAGCATAACACAATAATCTTGTAGTAGCATAATAACGTAGATTGCAATAAATATTTTCTGTTCTTTATTTACCTTCCATAAAAAGGTATTCTAGCTTTTGTGGCATTCTGCTTTATCTGATCATATGCACCAGCACGAAAAGTATCAGCGCATACTAAGCACGCCTTCCAATTTTTCTTAAGATAATGATACGCCAGTTTGGTACAAGTTGTTGTTTTACCTGACCCTTGTAAACCAACAAACATAATTATGTTAGGACGGCCTTTTACTGGTTGATAAGCTTTGACACCAGGATCAATCAACTAAAAAAGAATCGTTGGTTAAAAAAACTGTCAGTATATTTTCAAATACTGAGAAATTCACGTTTAACATTATAAATTTTTGTAAGAAATTAAATGATAAATCAACCTTCACGAGTTCTTTGAAAACTGCACTCTGTATCATCCTCCTTTTATTAATACCACCAGCCATATCATCAAAATCGATAACTTTACGTACATTTTCTCGTAATTTTTTCACTAATCTAATATTTACATCAGCTTCAAGTAATGCTGCACATATCTCTTTCAGCATAGAATTTAAAACCTGTTGAAATATTAGTGTTAATTGATAAAGCTGTATGATACAAATCTAATGTGCATCTCATTTAATAGCACAAATCAACACAAGTATCATTCTATCTTTCTTGATATTTAAAATATATTAGGTGTTGGAATTAATTCGTAGCGTTTTTAATGAAAGAATGTTATTTATTTCACATGAGCATTAAAAAATACATTAATGAAAGTACTTCCCATCACTTGTAAAACGCTATGAATTAATTCCAACACCTAATATATTTGTTTCACTTCAACTTATTGCATTATGCACCAGTTTAGAAAGTACAGAAATAAAAAAAACAGGTCTTCTAGTAACAAAGATAGACACTTTTATCAACTTGTGTTATCAAATGAAAACACAGTTATATTAAAAGAACAGAATATAATATAAACAGTACAATATATAAGAAATCAAAAGTTCTAATCAAATTATTTCTGAAAAATCAATAGAGAGGTAATCCTCTAAAATTCATTATATCTCTTGATTACAGCATACAGTATTGTCGACGTTCTCAGACAAATGGAAAATTCAAGCTGTAATGTAAACATAAGTTCGACACGTACAACAATATTATTAGAAATAAATGAAAATTTTCAAGCACACTGTCTAAAGATAAGAGAAATAACGTCGAATACATATAGGAAGATATGGAATCATATCATTCAAGTTTCTTTTTTTTTGTTTACAAATCATCCTTAAGGAAGTCGTTTCACGCGTATTGCGGATAGGCTGATAAATAAACTCACCTCCTCATTGATAACGGTCGCATTACTGAGCGACCGCAGAGCGGACGTAATTTTACGTCCGAGATCCGCCAACACCATGTTTGGACGTTTACGCGTTCACGTCCAGCCGCAAAAATAATTATGTACTCTGATTAGCGGTTAGGATGTTAATGTATAAAGTCTGTCATCACGTCCCGACTTGGCCAACACAGCATGACGACACATCCGGTCGCGAGATTCGCGAGAGAGCTAACACGTGAAGGAGCGACAAACGTGTCCCGATTTCTCGTGCGATGCAAGTATCTTGATTGCGATTTATCATTCGCCGTCAGCCGTACATCAGAAAGTACACACGACTTGTTTATACATGACCGACGAGATCCCGTATGTTGCCACCGTCCATATCGATTAGATGCACTCGGCGCGATCTACATATACCCCTCGTGTAACTCACATTTCAAGTCAGTCATTTCCGGATACGCGAAATAAATGCCTGCTGCACACTGAACGCGATGAGCGATCTCCAATGAAAGCTCTGCTTTTTCTCACGTGACGAAGCAAAGCAGAGCTCTGTGTGCAGCGCCAGCAGGTATAAATTTAGTGGAAAGTACGCATGTGTAATTATCCAATGTGGGTAAGGAGTTTATTTTTCCTATAAAAATTACAATTGTAACGGAATAAGAGAAAACCAAAATCCACATGAGATTATTTTTCTCTAAGAGATTAAGGATCTCGGGTTGTAATGTTGTTGAAAAATAACGTAATATACCATTTGATATTTTTTACTCGCATGTATATAAAATATTTTTATTTGATAAATATTAAAACATCATTTATGTAAAAAAATTGAAAATTTTATCTCTTTTATTGAATTAGGAGATACGAGAAAATAAAACAAATTGTATAAGGATGATAGACTTGCATAAAGCTGTAACGCAATAAATTTATTTATATAATTATTCTAAATCTTAATAGAGTATATTAAAGTCTTAGGTTTATTCACATCGTTTGTATACAGAGGAACTTAAGATTTATGATTTTTTAATATAATTTTGTTGCAAGAGACCACATTGTATTAATTAATCAGGAAATTAATTTATGTTACAATTTCCTCTTTTATGATTTTATTATTATTAATCATACTGGAGATAAAGTCATTTTATTTTTTTTTAAACAACGCAACATAGCAATAATGTACATAAGTCAATAAAAAAGAAACAGGAGAGTTCTATAAAAATTTTAATATATTTACCTAATTTAAGTCTGATCTCTCATCACCTTCAAATTTCTTTCTAATTTTATACAGCGATTCCACTGCTTTTATAATGTCTCAAATGCATTCATCTTTGTCTGAAAGCACCTTTTGCAATTCACTCTGGATGTCCTTAATTACATCTAAATTCTAAATTCTTGCATCTTCACGCAATCTCAAAATGTTGCAATAAAAAAAATCTGCGTTTATTGGCTGATTGGTAGAAACAAATTCTTGGTACATGATCTCAATGTTGAAAAAACAATTGAAATGGTCTTCATTGCGCTCTTGACTTTTTTCACTTTTTTGGATTTTTATTCGCTGGATTGACTCGACTTCTTTTTATTTTTCAAAATAAAATTGAAACTCAAGAAGCGGCGTTTCGATCAAGAACATTCCAGACTGAATCACAAAAGATGTTTAACATGTTTGAGAGATAAAGATCACAAAAGATGTTTGAGATAAAGATTTCTAAAGGACGGTTGAGGCATGATAGAAGCAATGAAATCAATGTACAAATATACACTACTTTAAAGAGGATGGATTCCAAATATAAATTATGTAAATATTCAAATTTTTATAGGCCTAATCTGATTTCTTTTTGATTAACTCGTATGTGTGTATGTGTGTGTATGTGTGTGTATATGTGTACATGTTATATATTATACATATGTTGAAAATGAGGTACAGGTCATTGACTTTGCAGAAATAACAATGTCGAATGTGATAGTGAAATCTTATCTTCTCATACCTAGATGGACATGGCAGTTGAAAGAGAGAGACACGCATATAAATTTGCTTCTTCCAGTTAACGCGCATACAATTTCAATTTTTTACAGCTAAAGTGCCATTTCCAGGTGCTACTGACATTTCACCTCCTTGTGTACTGTCCCGTTGAGGACTCTATCATGATAAAAACACTTTTAAATAGAATGGTAAACAAGATTTTTTTTTATGAAGTTTATACAGTTGATATACTAACAATGAGAAAACATAATTGCAAAAAAAGTACCTTTACGTGAATATGCTGTTTTAACATCGCAGCTCTTAAGATCAACATACGAGTACGCCTTTGATAATCTTTTCCAACAGTCATAGACTTCTCAAAAGTGGTACTACGTTGATCAACATCTTTTGCGTATAAAATCTGTAATAATTGTATCAATTGCACAGTTAAATCTATATATTTCCTAATAATTTATTAAAATACATAATCACACAATTTATAAATGTCTAAAGATGACCTATGCATAGGAGCATCAAGCGTTAGAGCATGTACAATGATATATTTACTAAATAAATAATAATTTTACTGAAATGCATTGAATTCAATGCGCACTGCTAGGGGTGGAATCTTGTTTGATTATATAATGTAAATAAATTGAATTTTTAGTATTATATATTAGGTGTTGGAATTAATTCGTAGCGTTTTACAAGTGATGGGAAGTACTTTCATTAATGTATTTTTTAATGCTCATGTGAAATAAATAACATTCTTTCATTAAAAACGCTACGAATTAATTCCAACACCTAATATATTAGGACAATGTATATCAGAAAATAATCATTGTCAATTTATTTTTTGCATTAAGAAGCTGAAAGTTTAAAAGATTTATAATCATGCACAATGCTCGAGTTTCTGGATAGATGCTTGATGCTCCCATGTAATAACATCTTAAGAAAAATATAAAATGTTATATGTAAATCAAGTGCAGTCTCTCACCTTGTTGTGTGAATCTATACGAGCCTGAATCTGACCGTCAAGAATAAGTTGCATGAGCTCGTCTTCTAATTCGGATACAGTTCTATTGAATGCGGTCGCCATTCTTCTCATGTCTGCACTTAGGTAAGGACTAAAATATTGTATCAAGGCTCTATTTCGAATTTGTGTATACAACAAGTTTACATGAGGTGCTATGTACATATCCAAGAGAATATTATCCTTTATCTCATCGAGCAGTTTCAAACAGGATGCATATTTTGATTCATAAAATTTGAAAATTATATCTCGGAGTTGTGGTTCTAATTCTAGAAATAATTTGAAGGAACTACTAAATATAACTTGTTTTTGCAATTCGTGTCTGTCAAAAGTTGCTAAAGCACAAAGTCCTCCATAAAGAGCTACATTTCCAGGGGACAGCAATTCAGGACAGTCGCAATGGTCTAAAGACGCTTGTAAAAAATGTTTTGCAGCCATTTTATACTTTCTTGTTGCCAATTCTGCCAAGCCCGCTGCCACTTTTAACTTTGTAACTATTGCTTGATTGTTGTCTTTACCATGTAGTTCTGGAAAGTCTGGTGTACTTTCAGCCTTGGTGACATAACTAAGTACATGAGACCAATTTTGTAAATAAACAGAAACTTTGATTACATTCAAACACATGTTCACAACATGCTTGCCACTAGTACAGTAATCCCGTGCTCTAGAGTAACATTTTAAAGCATGAACGAGATCGCCGCAATTCAAGTAGTGATCTCCCAAATCATCGTGACCTCTTCGTATGCTTTCCTTGATAGAGTTGCTCTTGTAATTTTTCAGATCAGTATCGAATTTTTCTAACTTAAGAGCAGCCTTTTTAGATCGAGTCTCTACCCATGTTTGATCCATTGTTGGCATATCCTGAGAGGTTGACTGTGCCGCTATATCTGGTAATCCAGGAGTATAACCCATAGCTTCCACAAGCTTTTTATGCAACATTACATAAAGTCCAACGTTATATGTAGTCATCACATAAGTAATTGCCATCTTTAATGCTTCTATTCGTAACGATGGACAATGATCAGCGATATATACAAGCCTGTGTAGTTTTGCGAGTCCAGTATAGCTATTGGCATATACCTCCAAGTCCTGATGAAAAGGTAAAGAAACAATGATCATAGAATGAAATTGAATTTCTGGGATTAACAAATATAGAATTGTTTTTATATTAAACCGATTTTTATACGTACTAGCGTCGGGTTTTCTACTATATATGGTTCCTCTTCAGCATTATCATTATCCTCTGTAGGAGCATCAACCTGCATTGGCTCCACGACATTTTGCTGCAAATAATAAAATAAAAGACAAACCATTCGGCTTGCAGGAATATTTCAATCGAGAGGAATGAAGAAACAACAAGGAAATGTGCGAGCGAAGATTTGCTCTGGATAACCCCCAAAACAGTTATTCTCTCTCGAGTCGCGTGCGATCTCGAGGAGAATCTCACGCCCAATCTCGATGGAATTTACCTGAACGTCGTGAACTTGCAGCGGCATCGTTAGCCTTATCCGTTATATTGAAACAATAACTCCACGTACAGCTATCAGTGACAGACAGAATTGGACAGAATTATACCGCTCGTGAAGAAACGGAATCTTCACCGCGTACTATATATAAATCAAATACGAAGCACGCATACACGTATGTACACGCGGAATGTATAAACTATAAACCATGGCATAGTATATACAGTAGCGCAACTCTCTTGATTTTATGTTGGCCAAAATGGAATGCGCATGCGTGAAATAAGTAAGTTGCCTCATCCCATTTCCTCCTTTTTTTATTGCTTTCTCTCTCTCTCTCTCTCTCTCTCTCTCTCTATTTAAATGAGCGTTTCACTTAAATATTTGTCTTTCAAGCATACATAGTTCAGAGTAGAAATTTAGAGGGAAATATCACGTATATTGTCCATTTGGTGAAATATTGTGTGAGAAACCTCGAAAGATTGGTCTAATTTTTGTGAAAAAATGATAAAGTGAAAAAGTAACATAGAAAACCGAGCAAGAAAGATTTCTTTTTATTTATTGTATTTTAAACTTATTTTTTTAACATATATGTATATAAATTTCTTTTAAATCAGCTTTCTCATAATATTTTCATAGATATATAATTACATAATATTTCTTTATACAAATATACATTTTTAAGTTAATTTAATATTTTTCCTAGTTTTTCTATATTTTTTCTTTATTTTTCATTATATTTACAATTTATTTTTATTAATTTTCATAAAGTGTCTAAATTGTTTCATTGCAATATTAAGTTTATTTGCGTCGCATGTTCTAATATGCCCCAATAAGTTCCTGCAATAGCACTTACTCACTTCGAATTCGTGTTGATTGCAATGCGAAATCTAGTGAGTTTTGCGAGGAATTTTGACAGTGACAAAAGGATGAAGAGAAAGAAGTTTAGGTGATAACCATGGCAACGCAAGATAACTTAGGGGCTCCGCACAATAAAAGAAACAGGGAATAGAGAATAAGAATTTCAACCTGTCAGAAATCATGTATTGTAGAATACGCAGTTTCTGATAGGTTGAAATTTTTATTCTCTGTTCCCTGTTCCTTTTATTGCGCGGAGCCCCTTACTTATTTCACGCATGCGTACTCCATTTTGGCCAACACTAACATCAAAGGTGCCGACAGAGAATTGGGTTACTGTGGATATGGTCAACGCGATGTTGCAAACGCTTTGAAATGTTTTTTAATTAGTCAGTTTGTAAAATTCTTTCTTTTAATTGATCCATCAAACACTTCAAAGCATTTGTAGCGAGACTGACAACAGCCTGTATATACTGACTTGTATATACTGACCATGGTGTATACAAGTATAGACATAAATATGTATAACTCTTTACCCATGTTTGATCCATTGTTGGCTTATCCTGAGAGGTTGACTGTGCCGCTATATCTGGTAATCCAGGAGTATAACCCATAGCTTCCACAAGCTTTTTATGCAACATTACATATAACCAGTAGGGACACTTTCGTATTGGCACGTTTGATCAACGTGCTGATCACGTGATCATTCATTATCTAATGTAGGACCGAATAGAAGAAAATGTCCTATCTATTTTCCAAAAATATTTGTAAAATGGTTTGGTATGTACATACGGAGACATAAATGTCTAGCATTCGAAGTTGCATGCGGAGCACAAAAAAGAAGAGAAGACATGAGAAGTCATAAAAAGGTATGGCCTTTAAGCATTTGTATACATACTTTTTTGTTGTCTTGCATTTCATTGGATTTGGCCCAAAACGAAAACGCATTTTTTCGCGGAATGTTCCTACTAATTATTGGGTCATCTAAAAAGTATCCGCGGTACTTTGTCACTAGATATATGACCATCAACACACATTTAGTGACAAAAAACCGCGGATACAATAATTTTCACTTCATTTCAAAATATAGAATCGATCCTCTGTTCGTGTTATTTGTACTTTTTGCACTCAGCATCTTCGCTTTCTCTCTTTTCAACGCCCAAATATGTATCTATCTCATTTTAAGTTCAAAAATTTTTGGGAATTTCAAGCAATGAAAACAGACTCTAACTAGAGTCGCTACATGAGAAAGTCGTTGATTGGTCCGTTATTTTCAGGAATTCTCGCCTTATATTGCATACTCATATGCGCGTTACTTTTAAATTTCAACAATATGATCAAAATTAAATATTTTAAAGACGTAAATAAATAAATTTTTTACATTATGTATCGAAATAATTTATGAGAGAAGAATTATTTAATTTAACACTTTTTTTACAAAATTATTTTGATAATTTAAAGATTAGATTGTATGACGTCTTGAAATGAAATTCAAATTACAAAAGCGAACAAGTTCATTGAAATATTTGTAATTTCATTAGTATTAGTAATAGATTTATCTAGTAAATTTATTCAGTTCTGTAACTTTCATACGTTTCAAGATATATAATCGGTATACGTATTCTGGTACGTAAAGAAAAAGAAATAAAATTTGTTTATACTTTTAACTGCATAATAATTTATTTTATATGCATCGCCATTGGTTTAGGCATTAGATTGAAGATATGAGCCTCTAATATGAGTCTCGACACGAGTCGATTTGTTCAATTTTTAAGCAGTGCACGACATCGCTAGAAGGACACAGTAAAATTCAATTACTCATATTTAAAAAACCATATCGAATAAGCTAAAAGGTGCAGTATGATGAGATTTTTCAGTGAAAAATGTTTACTTTTTTAATAAATATCTGACGAGATGATACCTTGAATGTGAGTTTCTACAATTATGGGCTCCGACCGAGATGAAAATTAATAAATTTTGTGATAGTTTTTAGACCTTGCTGATGACGACTATTCAATGTTCTCTTTTTCCCAAAAATTTATATTCAGAAAAGAATTTTTTCAGAATTAATGCCACATGGGATTGGACGTACTAACGATACGTTTGTTAGACGTCTTTACTCAGTAAACGAGAATGGATTAAAATGGATTGAAATTTTTTTCTATCCGCGTATTTTAAATAGCGAATACTTGTTTTTGGATTTAATTGGATTCAATTAGATTGAAAAACTGCATTTTCTATTCAAAATTTTGAATTGAACAGCATTCACAATGCACAAAAAAAGCTAATATTATTTTTAGATTGAAAGGCATAGAGATATGCTCCAACAATTCCTATAAATGAATAAAAATTTCCATTCAGGATTGAAAAGCATTCATTTTAACATTCGTGAATCAATATTTTTGAAAATCTGAATCCATTTCAATTTATTTCAATTTATCCTCGTTTGCTGGGTAGGCGGTACATTTACAAAAGACTACATCGAATAGATATCTTTATGAAGACATACGTCCTTGTATGATGAACGTGTCGTTTGAACGTCCACGATGTCTATTATTGCATGGATACTTATTTCACGAGACGGAAAAATACGGAGATACGGAGATACGGAGACGGAAATAATAATGTGCATTACTCCTATTCTTCATATCATACATTGCGAAAAAATTCCTTTATAATGTTTTTCTTTGGAATTTTCTTATCATCGCGAGATTATTTACTGACGTGTTTCAAATGATTTATAATGGTATTTTTATACGGTTGAAGACTTCCTCTACCAAACGTTGTAAGAATTTTTTCTGTTAAGCACTAGCATATGATTTTCAATAATCGCGCATTTAGATATCATTGCGTAGACTTAATTTCTCGTGTGATTAGAAATAATCGTAATAATTTGGCGCTAAAATTGTATATATAAATAAGTTTATTTACAGTACAGTGATCGAAAGGCACGAAATAAATAGTCGAAAGTCGAGTTGCTCGAAATAATTGCGATTTAAATTCGAGAAGGATTCGGTGTCGAAGATTCCAGAAGAACCTTATTGGTTTCCATTGTTGTCGAATCATCGCACTATCGTAGAATTTAGCGATTCCCGTTTCTGTCTTGCTCGACGATTTTGAAACCAGATCTTGATCTGCAAACACAACAATAAGTTCGAATTTCGATAATCTTCATCAATATCGCGCAACTTCTTTATTTATTAGCGACAGAACAAGATAAGGACGGAAGTACAGTCAATTCTATTAAACAGCGATTGGTCAGTTAAACGCCGATTAGGTAATTCCTTGATCAAATCGGCCCATATTATTATGATGCACACAGAACGCGGCAACGCTTGAAATTGACGCGACAGTCATTCAATTTATCTCTTTTCCATAAAAGTGAAAGAATGAACATAATTGGTTGTTATTTATAGATCCAACCAATCACATTCAATCGCTCGATAAGCATGCCTATCTGCTTTGCCGTCTTGAACTCGTCCATTCTTTCGCTTTTATGGAAAAGCGATTGGCTACTGCGCTAATTTGCGCTGCGCGGCAAGAGTTGTGATTTCCGCAAACAAAACACGATGACGCTCATTCAGAAGAATGTTTACTTTGCAATTGTTAGAAATTTTCTTTGCTGAGCTATTTTCTAGATCTAAAAATATAATCCAATCGGCACAGAGCGTTTATTAAAGAGCGTTGTTCAAGCAGAACAAGTCATGATCAAAATGACTCCAAAATGATCACTAAAAGTCACTTTTTAATCATTTTCGATTCATTTCAATATCATTTTGACATTATTGTAACTTGTTGTTCTGCTTGGATGGACTTCTGCTAAACGCAGCCAATGTTAAAGGTAGATTTGTTTTTTATTGTTGTACTAACTGCACTAAAATTTTCTTTTTCGCTAAATATCAAGTATATAATTTATTCTATTTTATTTTAAATACAAAGAGTTCTATATCAGTTTAGTTATGAAAAAATAGATCTAATATAATATTGTTTTAAAGATACTTTAATTCTCTTTACAATTACGTCTTGTTTTCTTTATTTAGATAAGTTCTTTCTTAAGAAGTTACATTTAAAAGTCTTCACTATAAAAAATTGTGGATCGACTCAACGATAATCAAAAGAAAAATCCTCGCAACCGACGTACTTTGTTCTGCGGCAATCTTAATGTTGTGGACATCTCGACGACGTCGGTCCTGGATAAGTAAGCACCCTTTTTGTATTTCTCCTCTAATATCTGCAACTGGGACGAGGAGAACGGGATACGAGGATGATCGCCTGCTTGTCGCTTGACCCGTCTTTCAGTGAGAGACCTCCTAGGTAATCTCGGAGGTCTGTACCGAGTGTACTGAAGCCACGTGAGATCGGTCCACCGTGTAGTGCTCTTGCCGACGTGGTCGCCGCTTCGCTGTCGTTCCGCGACGATGGGAACGTACGACGTGTCACGCTTTTCCGGCTCGCCCGCACGTTCCAACGTCCGTTCCTCAGCTTCCGTTCCTCCCCGGGAATCGCACTCCGGAGACTCGCGCTGTTTTCGCGCGTCGACGTCGGCACCCGGAAGTTCCTCCGCGAGTATACGGGCTATGCTGAAGTCCGTGTTTCTTGTCCGCGAGCCTCGTGCTTCGCTCGTCATCCCGAGAGTCTCACTAAATCCTCTAAAGGACGAACCCTTCGCTATATATACATACATATATACGTGCGTTTTGGGGTACGTGCGAGCGGCTGAATGCACACGCCCGAACCCCGTGGGGCACGTACCCCTCTTCTTCTTTCTTTTTTTTTTTGCGAGACGCATCCTCTTTTGCGGGCAGATCCAAATTAGACGCATAGTTGCACCGCACGATCGTTATCGCGCTGCTCGCACGACGGGGTGTACCACGCTTCTGTGTACCTGTCCCATTGTTGCGGCATGCTCTTATACCAGTGTATTATCTGCGATCTGACCACATCTTCGGGATACTTACCGGGTAATAACAATGTAATTGATACTCTGTAGCAAGGGAAATGGATCGCTGATGTAGAGTAGGGAACGGATCGGGGGATCGAGAGTCCCGATTTCTATAGGGCAGATGTCCTGACGCACTGAGGCCTGTATAATTAAAAAGCCACAGGGGTCATCTTAATCCGGTAATATATCCGTCTCATTGATGTAAATATTGAACAACGTGCGGGAAACATGGTCCGGGTATATTGTTACACTATACACGTGATATCTTTCTCTCTCTCTCTCTCTCTCTCTCTCTCTCTCTCTCTCTCTCTCTCTCTCTTCCTGTCTATCTGTGCTCTTATGTCAGATGATACATGAGTGGATCGAGAAACCGTTGCCTGTATTACTGCTTGCTCAGAAATTTGCAATTTTGAAACCTGTCGTCCTCTTTTTTTTTTTTACTTCGTATCTTCGTTCTGGGAACCTTCCCAAGAAGAGCCAAATCTATTAAAACTGGACAATGCTAATTTATCGTTATATTCTTTATCATCATACTTTGTTTAATAGATTTACATTACAGCCTCTTCTTTTTTCTTGTTTTCTTGTCGAATCCTGGTTTGGTAATATTTTTTGCAATAAGTTGTTTATAGATTTCAAAATTAACATCGAATAGACGATTTGATTTAATTTGGAAAGATTAGTATTATTTCAGTTTAACTGTGTCGCAAATCTGAAAAGTAACCGGCGCGCAGTCACATATCTGAGAAAAATTTATTTAAATACATAGATGTATTATTTCACTATCTGGCTTTGATCGTAAATAGCGCTTCTCTTACTTAGTTGATTTATATTCATTACATCTTCTTCCTGTGAAAGAGATCTGACACCATAGACTTCTTAGTAGTAGAATGAGAGTAAAAGCCTAATGATTATAATTAATAGTGAAAGTAATCGATATTGATGAAGGAGGCTCAAAAAAGTAAAAAAAGAAATGAGTTCATCTATCAGTTTTTACAAAAACTTTCAAAAAACTTTCTACATGCAGAAAATGGAATATACATTACGTAATCACAAGTGAACTTCGCCACATATCTTACTTATAGCTTTCTATTGATAAAATTAGCATTTTTGATAAACTTAACTATCTGGAATTAATTCAATGAGCCAAACGTTAGTAAGTTAATATGCTTAGTTCGCTTTAATTAATTCCAGATAACCAAGTTTGTCGAAAACAGATGTTGCAAAGTATCAAAATAAATTTTATTGCTAAATAAATTTAAAAAAGATGTAGCAGAATGCAACATCTTTTGCATGCTGAAATACGATAGCAGATTAGAAGAATTGAGAAAAGTCTGTCGCAATTGAATATCTTATTTAAATGGTTGCAAAATGACAGACCGCCAATCTGTTGCTGACGATCCGTTTTTGTCATAACTGCATTCTTTTTTCCTATACTATAATTTATTTTTCCTTGACTTGAATTTGCACCTAAAATTGTATTAAGCTTATTCTTTGCGTAAGCGCGCATAAATCGGGGAAATTATTCTGTTTTTGTACATTAACGATACGTCAACGTTCCGCACGAATAATGATAACGATAAAGAAATACATTTTGTTATGCTATTTGTTTAAAAATAATGAAAGGACAGATAAAGACGCAATTATCAAGCGTATATGCATAGTAGATTATATCCTTCAAATTCTAATCGTCACGCAAATAAACTGTTTGTTTCATCAGTGAAATCAAACGTAGTTATAGTATTTCGTATTATATATGCTGTGTGTAGTATTATATACTTATATTTTTATAATACAGATATTTTCTAACAATTTTAAATAACAAAGTATATCAGAGGTAGAATATTATTTATAATAGTATATATTTAACTGCAATTTTCATAATGCCGGTATACATATAATTTATTAGTATTACTGTTCATATATATGTAAAGCAAATTATAAATAATACTTAAAAAATATTGATATTATCGATTTCATACATTTAATAACCGAAATAAAAGTATAGCAAGTAATAGTACGTAAATCTGTGTGTAAACATCGTATTAAATTTACCGCCCAGCAAATGAGAATGGATTGAAATGAATTGAAATGGATTCAGATTTTCAGAAATATTGATTCACGAATGTTAAAATGAATGCTAAAATCAATCCTGAATGCATTTTTATTCATTTATAGGAATTGCATGGAGCATATCTCTATGACTTTCAATCTAAAAATAATAATATTAGCTTTTTTTGTGCACAACACATTGTGAATACTGTTCAATTCAAAATTTTGAATAAGAAATACAGTTTTTTAATCCAAGTAATTGCATCCAATTGAATCTAATTGAATCCAACTAAATCCAATTAAATTCAAAAAAAGTATTCACTATTTACAATATGTATTCAGATAAAAAAAAATTTCAATCCATTTTAATCCATTCTCGTTTGCTGGACGGTTACAGTATATAAGTTAACAATTTACGACCTACATGAAAAAAAGAAACGTAGAATCCTAAAGGCTGTCTGGCTGTATTTCAAAATTCATTGCCAGCGCTGAAAATCTACAGTTTACGTCACGTATACTATACATTTTCAGCACTGGCAGTGAATTTTGAAATACAGTCTAGATAGGATAAGCTCATAGTGAAAGGAATTCCAGGCCTGTTCTTTTTAACTAAACTTTTTGCACAATTCATTTTTTCTCTTTCTTTCTCCAAAGGAAGAAAAAAAAGAAAGATAAACCATGCGCGAAACTTTAGCTAAAAAGAACAGACCTCAGGAGATAGGATTAAGTTAGGTAAGTTAATCTGGAGGGAAGAACAGCAGAAGGGGCGGGGCGGACAGTGGAGGGGGAATGCCAATTGCTACGAAATACGATCAAATGATCGAGTGACGGCGGAGTGCGGTGGAGGCGGCTCTTTCAGACATTTCGTCCACGATTGTTCCGCTACGGATTTCCGCTGTGTCAGCTGTTTATTGGTGAGAGGAGGAAATAATCCCGTTCACTGTCAAGCAAGCGACGCGACCCGACGTTAGACGTTAGTCAGTTAGTGTGGCGGACGCGCAACCCAACAACTTATCTGTGCTCCCGCGTGCATTCAAGGAAAGATGCAGGCGAACGGCGACGGCGTACCGGTTTCACCGAGGAAGAAACAACGGATATCCACCGTGTCGAAGGTCACGGTAGTCCTCGGCGCGCAATGGGGCGACGAGGGCAAGGGAAAGGTCGTGGACATGCTGGCGATGGAGGCTGACGTCGTCTGCAGATGTCAGGTATGATTTTCCTTCGCGTTTCTTTCGCTCTCGTCATCTCCGACCCCGTGGTGTTCCTTGAGAGCCAAGAGATTCACAAAATGATATTTCTCACCTGCGGGACGCGAATGATAATCGGATATCTCCCTTTCGGAGAAAGAACTCGACATTTCCCAGCTCTTTCGCGCTGATTGATCGAAGGACGGCACGTGAAGAGTGTCCGGAGAAAATATTAGGTTAGATCACGCGGTATTTCCGGGAAAGACTAAAAATATTTCATCGAAAGCAACGTTTGGCATCCGTTTTGCTCTTCCCGCAGATGACAAGCGAGCACTCGGAAAATGCGAAAGCGTCATACGTTTTATTCGTCTTAGTTTTATTTTTAGCCACAACCGCGTGTCACCTGACCTGTGCGCGCGAGTGTCGCGAATGTATAACAACCTCACGTCTGATATTACATAATTGATGGCCATAAAAGAAATATATTTATGAAAGAGAAAGAATTAAGTCACGAGTTATCGTTCCCAGTCTATCTTTATGACTCAAAAAATGATGAATTATTTTTTTATCTTTCGCGTATCGTAAAAACAGAGCTTTCATTTTATCTTTTTCAAGGACAATTTACATAATTAATGATGGAATCAATGTTCTGAATAATTAATCGATTTATGCTAATATAAGAAACTCAAAATTATGTAATGTCAATATATTATGCATATCTGTATTCGTATCCGTATAAGAGAGTTAATAATGTTAAATACATGTATATGATGATTAGAAATACGATTATGTACGATTGGAATTAATGTGCTGTTTTTTAAATAGAACTCAATGAAATTATATTTAAATTGTATTATATAATACATTCAATGTAATGAAGTATTACTTCACACTCTTTTCTTTTTTGCCGTTTTCTTATTTTTTTTATTCCCAATATGGTAAACTTGTATCTGAATTTCAATACCACTGTTTATGTTGGCGAGGAATTCTGCGTCTATTCTTCATTTACAATTCTATGATCAAATCACAACGCACTGTATTTCCTGTCATAAATAATGGCGAGCCCTGTTTCTTCAAGTATTAATATAATTTCACAGGGAGGAAATAATGCAGGGCATACTGTAGTTGTAGAAGGTGCCGAATTCGACTTTCACCTTCTGCCTAGTGGAATAATCAATCCCAGATGCAAATCCATAATAGGTAATGACTTCTTCAAATCAACCAGTAAATTAATTGAATTATAGATATTCTGGTTTGCGAAAAAGTAACATGTCTCTGATGACTTTAATAATTAACGTAAAATGGAAGAATATAGAATAATACTTTATGAAGGTAAATGAAATGCTAATATCATGGATACATATAAAACAGACAATTATTCCACTTGTTCATATAGGTTGCTCTATATCTTGATATGTATTGTTATCTGAATAACTTTCTGTTATATATCACAAATTATATAATCGATATTATTCATTTGTGCTTTCTTGTGTTTGCAGGGAATGGGGTAGTGATTCATTTACCTGGTCTGTTCGAAGAATTGGAGAAGAATGAATCTAAGGGACTTAAGGATTGGCAGGACAGGCTTATAATATCGGATCGAGCACATATAGTGTTTGATTTTCATCAACAGGTCGATGGATTGGAAGAATTAGAAAAGGGCACACAGTCTTTGGGGACTACGAAGAAAGGTATAGGACCAGTGTATTCGGATAAAGCCGCTAGAGCTGGACTCAGGATTGGAGATCTTCTCGGAGACTTTGACAAATTCTCCCAAAAGTTTAAAACCTTGGTTACATCGTATCAGAAAATGTTTCCTGCCCTGCATGTCGATGTTAAAGCTGAATTGGAGCGTTACAAGATGTAAGTATAATGACTATCTTTCAATTTAATTGTAGATCCGGTTAAATGTATTCTTTGTAATATATGATTGATTTTTTCACAGATACTCTGAACGTATAAGACCGTACGTAAGAGAAACGGTACAATATTTGCATCAGGCTTTAAAGGATGGCAAGAAAGTTTTGGTGGAAGGCGCCAATGCAACGATGTTGGATATTGATTTTGGAACTTATCCATATGTGACAAGTTCGAATTGTAGTATAGGCGGAGTACTGACAGGTCTCGGTTTACCATGTAGCACAATCGGCGAGATAATCGGCGTTGTGAAAGCCTATACTACTAGAGTCGGCGATGGGCCTTTCCCCACAGAACTTTTTGATTCTACAGGAGAATTGTTGCAAAAAAGAGGCCATGAGATCGGCGTGACCACCAAACGAAAGAGACGATGTGGATGGCTCGATTTACCGTTGCTAAAATTTACAACTCGAGTTAATGGGTGTGTGTAAAGTGATTTCTTATTCAAAAATATTTTTTTAAGGGTACTGGGCGTGATGGTCGAACTTCGACGAAATCACTTCTTATACCGATTAATGCCATTTAAGGCTCCTGAGTAATCACCATCATATTGGACTGCAAATATTATTTATATTATATTATTATTCATATTAAAAAACTGCAAATATTGTTACGAATTGACGCTAGAACCCGATAACAAAACTAATTTTTCAATATTTTTTTTTATACGAAATCATTTAGTCCTTGCGTTATTGTCTATATTTTAATTACGAAAAATTTATAATTCTGTGTAATTAACAAAAAGATTACCTTATTTGAAAAAAATTGTTCTATATATAGAATGTTTGATCTGTTATTCTAGATATACCTCTATATGCTTAACAAAGCTTGATATCTTGGATATCTTACCAGAGATAAAAGTATGCGTTGGATATCGGTTAAATGGGAAGGACATAGATTATTTGCCGAGTAGTACTTGGGAATTAGCAAAAGTCGAAACAGTATATAAAACAATCGAAGGTTGGCAATCCACTACCGAAGGTGTACGTTCTTTGGATAAATTGCCACCTAATGCACATAAATACATACAAATTATAGAGGAATACTTAGATGTGCCAGGTAAATACTTTTTGCATATGTATGCAATGGATTTGTTAATGTGAGAATTAGATATACATATATAGAGTAATTTATATTTGATTACAGTCAAATGGATCGGCGTAGGAGCAGGACGAGAAAGTGTAATCGCTCTCTGACGATACACGGTCCCTATGATGTTACTTAAACGCACGGCATTAAATGTATTATTAATTTTAATTCTATCTGTAACATTTGCAATGCAAAGCTGATGAGCGCACAGACATTGTAATAATAAGTTTTCAGCGCACGAGCGCGTGAATGTAGTATTAATTTTGAATCTGAGCAATGTATAATTATAACAACAATGTGAATGTTTAGTCATTTTATAGTATATATATATATATATATATATATATATATTACAAACGAGCCGAAAATTATTAAAAATATCCGTTATATTATCTATTTATCTTAAATGGATAATATAACGAATTTTTTTACGATTTATTTTAAATGGGTATTTTGTTTTATTAGAGGTATATTGAAATGTTTGTTTATTATCTTTTAAATCATTTCTATTTGTTATTTGAGATAATGTTTGAGATGATATTTAATTCGCTAATGTGCTGAATTCGATAATATATGCTGTCATAATCTTGTTGAGAAAGTTGAAATGTGCAAAAAAAAATATATATCGGCATATTAAAAACAAAAAAAGAAATTTTTCATAAATTTAATTAAAAAATCCGGCTGGCGCGTGCGCATTGTCACTGCGATCCTAACCTGCAATTGTGATGTCAAATCAGTATATGAATGTGTATGCTGTATTTATGGAAGATAATTTTCCATCAGCCGGTGGAACATATAAAAAAAGTGTTAAATAATAGGTTGATACTTGGACACTCCCACAGGACTAGGAAAAAAGTATGTATATATACAGTAACTATTTGATAATATAATCAAAACAAAATCCATAAGTTTAATCATAAGTTACTTTTCTATAAAATACGATTATTTACTAACTGTTAAGAGAGGTAAGCATAGTTTTTGTCCATTTTTAATAACAAATATTTTAAAGCAATCTTATTTTGTTTTGTCCAAATTGTCTTTATTTACAAATACGTAAATGTACGTAACAAAAATTAATGTGTCATTCCTTGCTTCTGACGTTACGATTCAATATCATTCAATGGCTAAGATGACTTTTAGAGTAAGTAGGAATCAATGTCAAAATTGATAAATTCAAAATTACGAAAGATTTTCATATATATAAATTTTCGCAATAATTTGAATAGTTTTTCAAGTTTTGAGAATCCATCATATTAAATCTACCATATAAATTCCATTTAACCTTGAATATCTTATTAACCATAGTCGATATTGTAAATTCCTTTTGAGTGTTTAAAGTCCTAAGAATGTATTTCATTTTGATTGCAATAAAATTTCTTCGGCACCTGATATGTCGTAGTTACAATATGACTAAGTGTTTGAAAATATTTTTTTTTTACTGCAAATTTTCTCAAAATTGTGAGGTAATGGAACAGTTCGAAAACCAGATTCGTATTATCAAGATCCAAAAAACTACGAGAAATAACTAATTGTCTTATTTCAATATTCGAAAAAGTCTTTTTTTTTATCGAATGATGTAGTTAGTGATGACGATTCACGGACATATAGTTGTTTAACTGTAATCTGTAATTAATATCTTTATATCTCAAAAACAATTAATCGGAATGAAAAATGGCAAATATTTTTTAAATTTATTCATTTTTTTTAGAATTTTCTCTTGTGGTATTTCAACTTGTGAATTTCAGAACACTTTGTATAGAAATTAGTTTTAATATTTATTATTGATTGTTACATTTAATATGGATTATAAAATAACATAATTTTTAAATCTAATGTCTTATTTTAGCATTACAAAAAAGTAACAAATTGTTATTTCTAAGTAATCGTAACGATAACGCATTACTTTTAAAAATTAGTAACGAATAATTGTATTATAAAAATTAATAACGAATGACATATAATAAAAAAAATAATAGTAACAGTAATGTGTTATTTTTATAAAGTAACGTTCCTAACGCTGTTTAACATTAATATCGTTAATCCATTTCCAGAAAAAGAATTTATGTTTGTATTATTTAATTATTGTATTATTTAAAATTATTATATTATTTATTATCTAAAATTAGATAATAAAATTATTATAAATACAATCAACATTTCTATCTGAATACTAGGTTTATTTACTGTTCTCAAACATTTCTCTATGTTTGTGAAACAGTGCGAAGTGTGCATGTAAAATATGTTTACTTTTATATATTTCGACGAATTGTGCGATCAGTAAGATCAGATGTGTCTTGAGTCTTAATTTACCTAACAAAGTAAAGAAGAAAAATCATAAAGTCAACAGTTTGAAATAATTGAGATGAAAGTAGGTAAGGTAATGTGAAAGCATTCTACATTTTCAAGTATAACCCGACAAATATTTGTCATCTTTATGTGATGGTACGAAACGAGATAATTCTTCCAACTGGAAGCACTTTCCAAAAAGTCATCTTTGTATTCAGTTGTTTATACATTGCATAAAAAAGTTTATGTGACAACTTATATAAATCTAAAATTATTAACACTATAATCATTATTTTTTGCTTTTTAGCAGAAAAAATTTTATAACAGTAAAAGAACCTTTATAAAAATCGATGTAATTCGTCTTGTATATAATTGTATTACTTTTATTGTCTATAAAATTATTTGTTTGACAATTTTGTTTGATCATATCTATGATATAATAAGTCGGAATAGATTTCTGATCGGAATTATTCAATTATTCCTTAGATATTTCTATTAAAATTTTCTAGAAAAAACGGATTAATTCTGATTGGAATACATTCGGATTTGTTCTATGATGGGTGCCCAGTATATCCCAGGAAAAAATGTTTTATATATAATTTTATATAAAATATTTTTTCCCGGGATGCTTAAACAATACATTTGATAAGATATTAGAAATTTATATAAATTTAGCAGCTGATGCAATAAATATTGATTGCGTACTAGATAACGATAAAGTTTTATATGAAATAACAATTTTTAAATTGCTACATAATTGCTATATAAAAAACAAAATAAGTATAATTAATAATTAATCGTAATATTAATTCTAACAGATACCTTATTTGATTACGATAATTTTGCATGCAATGACAATCTTTAAATTGTATAATATACGTAATAACAGTGAGAAAGAAAAAAAGAGTGAACTTAGCATAATGCAGGATCCCGAAGTTTACGAATTAAAATATCATAGCAAGAAAGTTTTTTTGGAAAAATTAATAAATTACGTAAAAAGTTATTTGGAAATTTTTTTTAGCAGTAGTTTTTGAAATATAAAGATTTAAATATGGCCAATTGTAGATCTTTAAATGATTACCTGATTTAATATTAATAAGAAATACGCACTTGACAGCGCTTGCTGAGCTACTATCGTAAGCATGATTCAAGAACAGATGGTCATCTAAACGCAGTCTGTAATTGATCATATTTAAATTCTTATTATCTCAAAAACTACTGTTCAGACCAAAATAAAAATTTACAAATAATTTTTTACTTAATATTTTGAAACCTCTTTTGCTATAGTATTTTCATTACCTAATTTCGGGATAGCCTATATGATAATCTTAAAAAGGAAATTCTGGATGCTTTGATAGACTTTTAAAAAAACCTGACTTGAAATCACACACGCGTGCAGATTCGCCCATATCCAAAGCATTTAACTTGTTAACATCTTCAGCTTCGAGTTCCCAATCGAATAATTCAATATTTTCTTTAATTCTCAAAGGATCAACACTTTTTGGTATAGTCGCTATACCTTTTTGAATTATGTGTTTAAGTAATATTTGTGCAGATGTTTTTTCGTATTTTTCCGCAATTTCTAATACAGTTACGTTTTTTAATGAGTGCAGCACAACGTCTCCCTTTCCTATTTTCTCAACAAATCCACGTGAACCCAAAGGAGCGTACGCCGTTACACTGATGTTGTTCTCCTGACAAAACTTCATCTGTGATACAAAGAATATCAATATACATTTTTAGATTAATAAATTTTAGATTACAGTCACGAAACTAATTATTCAGATTGTCATTTATATCGATGATTTCTTCAAATTGTTTTTCGGATGTTAAAAATTGTGATTCCACGAACGCATTACGACACTGATAATTTTATAATTATCGAAATATAAATACAATTATCATTTATTATAGTTTTATTTATATCATTATTTATTGAAATATAATATATTATTTATATCATTAATTATCGAAATATAAATTATCAGTGTCGTAATGATACGTAAAACCATACTTTTTAGCAGAAAACAGGTTTTTTTAATATTCAGTCAACAGTTTAAAAAAATCAAAGACGTTAAATTATGGCGTTCAGTTCGAATAATTAGCATCGTAACGTCAAAAATTTTTCATTACTTAATTAATTATAAGAAATTGAAAAGAATAAGGGCACTAGGAGTCAGGCGTAGAAGACGTCGCGCAAATAATACATCTATAAAACGTAAAACTTCTTCATTCTACTAAACGCGCTTACATGTTTCGGCTCACTTTTGAGCCTTCCAGAGACAACATAAATTAACATATATAAACTGTGAATAAAAGTTATCCTGTCATCCTGGGCACTCCTACATCGAGAATTTAAATGCCAGGTGTATTATTTGACGTCTTCTGCGCCTTACTCCTAGCGCTCTTTTTTTTTCCAATTTCTTTTGGTTTATAAGGAGTCCAGCAAACGAGAATGGATTAAAATGGATTGAAATTTTTATTTATCCGAATGCGTATTTTAAATAGCGAATGCTTTTTTGGATTTAATTAGATTCAATTGGATTCAATTAGATTCAATTGGATACAATTGGATTAAAAAACTGCTTTTCCTATTCAAAATTTTGGAACAATATTCACAGAAAAAGCTTATTTTTAGATTGAAAGGCATACAGATATGCTCCATGTAATTCCTATAAATGAATAAAAATGTATTCAGGATTGAAATGCATTTTAACATTCGTGAATCAATATTTCTGAAAATTTGAATCCATTTCAATTCATTTCAATCCATTCTCGTTTGCTGGGAGTCTTTATTAGTTTGATTTGTTACATGGATTAATTATTATGAAAATCGTAAAATGGTAAAAGATTTTTCTCTTCAGTTTAATCTGTTCTATCTACCCGTAAGAGAAAGAAATAGCATATAAAGTATTAGGTGTACAAATAAGTTTCCGCCGTTTGACAAAAGACGACGCCACTAGCAAGCTATGGTTAAAATTGTCTGATGTAAAACATTATATCGTAAGGTTGAACATCTGTCAACAATATAATCTTGAAATACTAGCGATTTTGTATCAGCATTATATATTTTTTTTTGTGCGAAAATGCCGAGTTTTGAGCGGAATAAGCGTTATTTGCAGGAACTTTTGATTTACTTCTTTAATTTGAAGAAATCTGCAGCTGAGGCTCATCGATTGCTTGTAGAAGCATATGGTGAAGCTGCCTTAAGTGAGAGAAGTTGTCATGAATGGTTTCAAAAATTTAAGAACGGTGAATTTGACGTCGAAGACAAAAAACGTAGCGGCCGAAAGTGTACGAAGACGCGGAATTGGAAGCATTATTGAATGAAGATTCGTGCCAAACGCAAGAAAAACTTGCACTTACATTTTTACTTACATCAATAAAACATTATGTATCGTTCTTTCAATAAATGCTTAATTTTTGATAAAAAATTATCGCATTGACAAAAACTTATTTGTACACCTAATACAAACAAAAATTCATAAGATAAGATAGATACCAGTTTGTTCTGTTGGAAATGAACATGTAATTCTATTTGTACATTGGAAACAGGTAATTTAGCGTTGTTCAATATTTTTTTTATTTGGGTTATATTAAAATTGCTTAATCCAATCGCTTTAGTACGTCCTTCCAGCACTTGATTCTCCATTGCCGACCAAATTTGTAGATGATCCGTATCAGTATCAATCATTATTTCTCCTTCTTCATTAAGAGGATGAAATTCTTCTCCAGCATCTTGATATGCAAATGGAGTATGCACAAGATATAAATCTAAGTAGGCTAAACGCAAATTACGAAGCGATCTTTTCAGCCACTTTTCTATATCACCAGATCTGTTTCCATTAGGAGGTACCTATAGAATTGAACATAATAAAATTTGTTATAATAAAATAAACGGCATTACCGTTTTTGTTCAACTCTAATATAGTTTTATTATTGACTACGCCGTTTATTTTATTATAACAAATTTTATTATTTCTACTTATTTTATTATTATAATAACTGAGTAATATAATCATCAGTTACATCTGAATTACATTGTGGGATTTCTAGTCATTTACTATTTACATTATTTACACAGGTGAATGAACGGAAATATAAATAGCTCGAATTATCTCGCTAAAATATACATACTATTTAATATGCAGTTCGGAGATCATGCGGTGACATGCTAATACGCAGATAATATGAGATTTCTTTTCTATCTATTTATTTCTGCATGTAGATTTATATTTATATTATGTCTAAAATAAATATAATAGTATAATTCTAGTGTTACCTTTGTCACAATAAACAGATCGGATCTTTTAATCCTGCCCGAATCCAACCATTTTTTTAAGACGTTACCAATAAAACGTTCATTTTCATATACTGCAGCCGTATCGATATGCCTGTATCCCATTTCCAGAGCTGCATCCAGAGCTGCTTCTAGTTCTTCTCCGCTTGCCTGCGGATATATTATAAACATATCTTTATAAATAAACAAACAAAACACACACACACACAAGGTATCCTCGAATAAGAAAATTCTTTTTTATCTCACAAAGAGATAGACAATATGATATTAGAAATTAATGCCCCCAGCAAACGAGAATGGATTAAAATGGATTGAAATTTTTTTCTATCCGAATACGTATTTTTAAAATAGCGAATACTTTTTTTTGGATTTAATTGGATTCAATTGGATTCAATTAGATTCAATTGGATGCAATTGGATTGAAAAACTGCATTTCCTATTCAAAATTTTGGATTGAACAGTATTCACAGAAAAGCTTATTTTTAGATTGACAGACATACAGATGTGCTCCATGCAATTTTTATAAATAAATAAAAATGCATTCAGGATTGAAAAGCATTCATTTTAACATTCGTGAATCAATATTTCTGAAAATCAGAATCCATTTCAATTTTGAGTTCAGCAAACGAGAATGGATTGAAATGAATTGAAATGGATTCTGATGCCTTTCAATCTAAAAATAATATTAGCTTTTTCTGTGCATTGTGAATACTATTCAATTCAAAATTTTGAATAAGAAATGCAGTTTTTCAATCCAATTGAATCTAATTGAATTCAATTGAATCCAATTAAATCCAAAAAAAGTATTCGCTATTTTTAAAATACGCATTCGAATAGAAAAAAATTTCAATCCATTTTAATCCATTTTCGTTTGCTGGGTTAGACAATTTCTTTATAAACTTACGTGCCATGTTCCAAATCCTAAAATGGGCATTTGTTGCCCTGTTGGCAGAGATACACTTGAATTTTGTTGAACCATATTCAATATATCTTATAACAATGTAAAAACCAAACTGTATGCCTTAAAATCGAGATGCGCTATATTACTGTATTCCACCACTCCCGTACCCTACAACTTTCATCGTATTATATAGCTATAGGCTTTTGTAGAAAGTATACATACAGGGTGGCAAGAATATATGACCCCATTCGTTTCGAGCAGGTAGAGCGGACTCTAAATAAAAAAATCCTCTACTATTTTGCAATGCTCGCAATAATTAACGAGATATTAACGTTTAAAGATAGTCGAATATGCGCGTCCACCCGCTCTACTATTGTCAAAGGTACCATTGTCAAAGGCCCATTGGGTGCCCGGCGCGCGGGCCGCGAGGAGTGGGAATAGCCTAGCAGGCGTGCCGTGCGCTTGGTGGGTCTTCGACAATAATAGATCGGGCGGACGCGCATATTTAGCTATTTTTAAACGTTAATATCTTGTTAATTATTGTGAGCATTGCAAAATAATAGAGGACTTTTTTACTGTATATTTGTATTACTGTCGAGTAACACAAGGAAGATTCTACAATTGAAAATTCTTACAAATTTTAAACATTGCAAAAATAAAGTACATGTGAATCTAATCACATAGCAATTTTCAACTGAAATTGATAATCCAATTATAAAGATAAAAATTGCCAAAAATTGGTCTTCAATAATTTTTTTACTCAAATACTATCAACTTTACAAAAAAACTGCAAGAGATGAAAATTGTTTATTTTCTTCTCATAGAACTTACGAATTTTTTATCAACTTTTTAGTACTGCATTTTCTCCAACATGAGAAAATACGGTATTAAAAAATTCTAAAAAAATTCTCAGAAATTTAAGAGAAGAAAATAAACAATTTTTGTTTCTTGCAGTTTTTTTTGTAAAGTTGGTAGTATTTGAGTAAAAAATTATTGAAGACCAATTTTCGATAATTTTTAGCAATTAATATCTTATTAATTATTGCGAAAATTGCAAAATGATAGAGACTTTTCTTCTCAGTTTAATCCATTCTACCCCTATACGAAAGATTTATCATTATTTCCCAAACATCCTATATCTACTACTTGCCTCCACTTTCATTTGAATTTTCAATTGAATTCATAATGTTAACAGTCTAGGTCATTTATTTATAGATCTATTATTGTAGCTAAACTTATTGCGCAGTTTCCTTTTTTCCTTTTTTCTTTGTATTGTAGAAAAAAAAGAGAAAATGTGAACCGAGCAAAAAATTCAGATAAAAAGAACAAACCTTTACATGAAAGTTTATAGTTCATCTAATAATTTCCTATTCTTGTAATCACTGAATCCATTAGCTCAAGATTAAATCTTTCTTTATAGATGTATCATTATTAATAGACATATTGAATGTGAGTGATGTAATATTTCTGCTAAATTTGGAGTATCATGAATGCTAAAAGAAATAGAGAACAATTTCTTGACGAAGATATAAACCGTTAGAGAGAGAGTTAATCTCTCTCCAAGTCAGTATTTGCTGAATCTCGATATAAGCAAGCAAATAAAAGTGTAGTAAATAAGCATTCCAACACATAAGTGACTGTCCTCCTTTATTTCTGAAATTAAAGAGTTAATACTATTTTTATAAATTCACGTACATTATATATATATATAATTATATTTATTATTGATTATTTCAGATATATATATATATATATATATATATATATATATATAAAATCATTATTGATTATTTCAAATATATATATAATTATATTCATTATTGATATTTCAGATATATATATATATATATATATATATATATAATTATATTCATTATTGATATTTCAGATATTTGGTTATCTATAAATGTATATTTGCATAAATTGTGGAGCTGAATGCAAAGAGCTTTTTAGGAGATACTGCCCTAGTGTTCTTAAAATTTTAAAATGTGTAAGTAAAACATGAACTCATGCTTTTATATATATTGCACTGACAATTTTACACTATTTTAGGAGAAATGTGGATTGTTGGCTGACAAATATATTGAATATGATCCTGTTATAGTTTTTGTAGATCTTATTCTGATAGAAAAACCAGCTTACAGACATCTTTTGTACAATAGCAATTTTAAGTCATATTGGAAGATAAGTATAATATTATGGCTAGCTGAATCATTCAGGGCTTGGTCTTTATGTGACATAAACGAAACAGAATTAACTGCGTCAAAAATGGATTTAGTTCACAATAATGGATTACAAGATCATTGCAATATTTACAATTTGCTGTTACACACAGCACTAGCATTTGCAGCATTCATTTGTATGGTTATTGTAGTGACTGAACTAAAATGGTTTATTATTGGCAAAAAACCATATAAATACAGCATAAAAGATTTAAGTTGCGCTCTAATAGTCGGAGGTTGTGGTAAATTATTGGGATTACTTGGAATAGTGTGGCAGCACATAGCCTCGGGTCCATATTACCTTCTTATTCAAGGTTACACCGTTTTATGTCTTTTAACTGCATATTCAGGTAAAAATGCACTTAAAAATGTACATTTTACGTAAGACATTCATAATTTTTATTGCAACTTCAAAATTTACATTCTATTTATAATTTATCTTTGATCAATTATTTAATAATACATACAATATATTTCGATTTTTTTTTATTGCAGTTGTCTGCAAGAGTGGAAGGGGAGGATCATTGATTGGATTAATTGCTGGATTTTTACTGTATGGTTACATATGTACTTCCATATCTAAATTGCACCTAAATATTTCCAATATCACACTAACATGACATAAAATATTCGATAAAACCACACAGTTTTTGATGTTCAAGCATCTTTAACGGGAAGAATACTCCAACCTAATACTAGTCTATCAAAACCACAAGAAAATAAATTACACACATTGCTGTCTTCCAACCAAGCAACAGAACACACCATCCTACGATGTCCCTGCAAATATAATTATATCATTTTTTAATAAGATATATTTGTAATTTAAATAATATATTTCAAGAATAAAAAAATTTGTGTTACGCAATTTTATATACTGCAATAATGATACAATATGAAACAGCAAAATAGAGATTTAAATCTCTTACATTTTAT
Organism: Acromyrmex echinatior; assembly: GCF_024713525.1. NCBI lineage: Eukaryota > Metazoa > Arthropoda > Insecta > Hymenoptera > Formicidae > Acromyrmex > Acromyrmex echinatior. The sequence continues at coordinate 13,879,226 of NC_141853.1, read as the reverse complement.
ATATAAATCTTTAAATCTGAGAATATTAAAATAATAACTGATGTGTAACTTTTTATTTTAACGATCTCAAACTCTCCTTTTAACTATCATTACAAATAATGTATATATATCAGTTAAACCATTATATTATTAATTTAGTCAACTAATTACAAAACTAATTACAAAAGTTTTGCTATGCAATTATAAAAATATATCTTTTCTTACCTGTCTACTAGTTCTAGGTAATCTTGCCAAACGTTGACCACTTAGATCAAATAAACGTATTTGTCTATTGTCGTGTGGTATTGCCACTATCCCAGTACTAGAAACTGATAATCTATTAGCAGCACTATCTCCACGTATTGTCGCTAATGGACTACGTATATTACGCAATTCCCATACTTTTACACTTCTATCATCTGAACCAGATACAATTTTATCTTCCCTCGTAAAGACTGCAGACGTTACTGTTCTATAAGAGAGACATGTTTATTAATTTTACGCATTTAATGTTATAAACTGAATAAACAGAATATTAATTAGAAAAAAAATTTGTTCTTATCAATATACATACTCAGTATGACCTTGAAATACCGAAACTGAGTGGATTGATTCTCTAAAATCCCACAATCGAAATGTATTGTCTCTACTGGACGTAACACATAATTTTTGTGTGTGATGAGTCGACACGTGAGTTAATTCTTGATCGTGTCCGCATAGTGTGTGTATAATCTCCCCGGTTTCCGTGTCGTACAAGTTTGCTGTTCTGTCCCAAGAAGCTGTGACTAACTGTTCAGCACCAGAAAGCCAATCTGCAGCCATTACAACGTTCGTGTGACCCAAAAGTTCACGTATCGGCGTCCTCAGAGTCGGGGGATCGTCTTGTTCGTCGTTATTACTGATTAGATTATTAGCAATAGTTCGTTCAGAACTCGCTATTGGAAGTTCTTCTAACGATGATACTCTTTTTGACATATCCCAATCGACAGCTGCCTGCCACACGTGAGCGGAACAGTCGCCACTCGCCGATAAAGCCAATTCTCTATTTGGATGAAACCGAACCGAATTCACGGATCCATTGTGACCAATATATTGTAATAAACATCGACTATTATCTATTGCCCATATACGTGCTGTATAATCAGCAGAAGCAGTCGCTATGATGGGTTGACCTAATCTGCCGACAGATACTTCCCACACACCATCTCGATGACCCATATACTCTTTTTGCATAGTGCAATTCATAGATGGAGTTTTAAAGCTTGATACTATTTTACTAGTCTGTGCTTTTAATTTGTGAGAAGTTTTAATTTTTTGCGCCGAGTTTGCACCCATTGCTACAAAATAAAGAAGAATTCTTATTACAATCCAAGAATTGAATATATAACGTAATAAAATTATTGAGTTTTAAAAATCATTACCATATACTAGCTATGTATTCTATCTTTTGTATCATTCTTATTAAATCTCCTGGAATAGATAGATGAATGGAAAATACGTCATAAAATTATATAATGAAGATAATAAATAGGATATTTATATAAAATATTTAAAAAAAAGTTTAAATATTTAAAGTTGTATGGCACTTATGAAACTAAATAAAAAATACATAAATTAAATTGTTAGAAATGAAAATAATTTAAGAAAATAATTTTTGGTATAGTTTAATGAATACTATTATCTGAAAATGTTATATTTCTCTAATAGTCTTCTAAGTGATAATTTGAACTTTTTTGAAACATTCTTTTAATAATGTAACACACAAATTGTATTTTTACATCAATATTGACATTAATATTATAATAATCTTACATTTTTGCTTAGATAGATTTTTTGTTTCTGGATAATCCGTAAGATCTCCTGGAGGTAAACTGCGCTCGCCTGATCCATAACACTCTCTTTCGAGTTTTTCATTTAGGATGTCGATCTTCTCTTGCACTGTAATAAGAAATGAAAGATTCAATATAACAGCTATATTAAATAGTGAAATAAATAATTAAATAAATAAATAATGATGAATTTAATTGCTTGCATTACATTGGATTATTATTTTTATTTTTAAGATTGCTTTATATAAATTATCTCTCTAAATACAGTGGCATAATATAGGTAATCAATTTTCAATGAAATAATATATGTACAATCTGTTAGTGTGACATTATCAAACACTTAATCGTTTAAAATATTTATCTTTACATGTCTTTACATTTAATTTTGTTAATTTTATATGTGTATGTATATATATATATATATATATATATATATATATATATATATATGTGTATATATATAGCAACTTTTAGTACATACTAATTTAACATAGTACAAGTGACTGAATTTTTCATAAAAAATACTTACACCCAAGATTTTCCGTATACAACATTTCAAATTCCTTTTCAATTTGCTGAAAGAGATCATACAAACGGCATCGCACAGCCGATGGGATGGGGCTGTCTTCTAACTCCGAACGGAAGGTAACATAGTGCAACGCAGTGGGTTGCAGTGGGGTCGAACCGCTCTGACTCTGTTGAGACTGTAGTTCTGTGTCGGTACTGCTTTGCACACGAGGTATAGAGATCCTCTTTGCTTTGCTACTGGATTTACTTCCAGCTGTGGCTGGTGGTTCGCCGGGCATGACTCGTCACTTAACAAAAATGACATAAACAGCAGACAAGTATGTCCCAATACTTCGTCCCTACAGCATACATCACCACTCCAACTTCAGCGCAGGAGTACGGTCCGCATTATTAATCTGCATGTATACCATTCATGATCTATCAACAGAATACATCAATTAGATTAGAAGTATGATTAGAAATATCGAATGACATTCTCGGCCTTCTGTTAAATTGGCTGCCATCAATTAGCGTATTCTCGTCTCTGTTGTGAATCACGATAAATATAAACATCAAAGTTACACTTCAAATTCGAATAAAAACATCTTGCCCCCCGAATTTTCGAGATCTTTGATGAACGAAAGATTCAAGATGGAAGTAAATGGACCAGGTAAAACAATAAGACCTAGTGCGTCTCTGTCGAGGAATTTCTTGTGATTAATTGTCATCAGGTCTGACAAATGTGTTTCCATATCATTTTGTACGCATGATTTCTGACACTGATCCGCTGTTCTCATTTTGCATTTTTCTAAGCGATACCATCACGCAACTACTTCCGAAATCATCAAAAATCGCGCTGCGACTGGTTTCTCAAAAGAGAAACAAGAATGTATCTAATGACACATATGATATGAGTTTACTCCAGTTTACACCCTCGTTTTAGACCACGTATTGGTTGTTCAAGTCGCGAGACAATCGATCGAGAATTAACCGAACGAGATGAGATTATGATACTCGCCGCTGATTTCGCGCGTTTTTTCACGCTGATGATGTTCAATGATATTATCGAATGAAAATTTACATCTGTAATGTCGCATTTATTTTCGACACCTCTTTGTGGCACCTCTTCCTTCTCATCGACACCGAGCACCATGTTAATTACATTTTACACATGCAGGGGATACATTTACAAAGAACTGCGTACGATGAAGCAATAATGAACGTGATATTATGCCGAATTCGGACTATTCAATATTTAACAATCGTTTAAAATATCTAATGGAAGAATCGGTTTTGGTTGTGTTCCAAAATTCACTGCAAGTGCTGAAAATCTACAGTCTGTGTTACATGTACTATACATTTTCAGCACTAATAATTGAATTTTGGAACACAGCCTTTGTAATGAGGGGTCTACAATAGAATTGAAGTAGCAATCGTAGGATCTTAAGTCATAGAAAATTAATCAATCACAGTCGAATATAAAAAGAATAATCGACTATGATTGGCCAATTTTCTACGATCCTACCGCCATGATTTCTATTGTAAACTCGACATTAAGCGTTGCGATCCAATAAACATCAAGTTAGTTTGACTCTAATTGGATCGCAACAACGCGACGCTACAATGTGACTAATGTAGAATCAGCTTTAGGGAATCTTGATAATTATCCAAAGCCGGTTCTAAATATATTAGTTGTAAGCCGATCGCAAGTTTGTTGCGACAACAATATGAAGCATTGATTTCAAAATGCAAGCTTCACATTGACAACCAATCCTCTGCCTGTCTTATGAAGGGTGTGTTCTCATTTATTGATTTCCAGTACAGTATCCAAAATGATCATATTCATGAAACGCTGCCTTAAAGTCATCTATATATCGGCTTTAAAAACACCTTGAAAGTTTCCCGCCGAAACTGACTATTTCAGCGGCGTGATATGGCGTGACATTCTTGTTGATTTTTTTTCGTTCGCTTGTATTAGGCCTCTTTAAATAAGTATTTTGAATAAGTGGCTGGTACTGGTATTGCTGGTAAATAAGTAGTTCATGCGAAATGGAAGGCTTCGACGATCCAGGAGTATTCTTTTCTGACAATTTCGCAGTGGAGAATGAAGTTCACGAGAACCGTGTGAATCTTCAACACTCGAAAAAGAAATTTAAAGAGTTCATCCGACAGTTTCACGAGGGTAACTTCAACTACAAATATCGGTAACGAAAAAAGATTAGATATTCTCTTCACCTGCAGTTCCATATGACGTTTCAGTACTGTTTAATTTTCTTTAGAGACACCTTAAAGCGCAATTACAATCTCCGTCAATACTGGATGGAGATCAATCTCGAGGATTTAGCAGCTTTCGACGAGTCCCTCGCAGAGAAGATCCAAAAGCTTCCAACAGAGTACTTATCCGTTTTAGAAGAAGCTGCGAAGGATGTTGCTGACGAGCTAACGGCACCTCGACCTGAAGGCGAGGAAAAGATGGAAGACATTCAGGTCTTGTTATGTTCGGATGCTCATCCGAGCTCCTTGAGGGGAATGAAGGTAGGGAGGGATATCAATTCTCATGATGTATAGAAATAATAAAATTCAACTTGCATAAAGTTTTACTGTCATCAATTTATAGGTCGACAGATAAATTTATAAAGAAATTTTGGATTCTTAGAATAAATACAGTATTTCATGATAAAACTGACAGAATGTATTCTAGAGTTCATTCTAAGCAAAATAATTTGCATACACTGTAAGTACTTGACTTAATTATCAAGGTGTAAAGAGCTTAAGTTATCAATAATGTAAATTTATTAATTGACCAACGTAGTATCTTTCAACTTCTTTGTGTAGAGTTTGAAATCTTGTGTCTGGAGACACAGTAATGCTAAGACAAGTATATGTCACAGTCAAAGTGTAAATATATACACTTATTAGTCAATGACTATATTTTCATATAGGAATAGATTACAGTAATATATATATATACAGTAATATATATATTATTACAGTAATATATATATATATTTACTGAGTTAACACCTTGAGTGTGACATAATATTGACAATAAATTCAGCATTTAACAGAATAATTGAGATCATAAATTAAGTACAAACAACATTTGCATTGAAATTAATCAAATTAATTAGCAATAATTTAATAAAAAAAATACAACATCATGTTTGTAAGCAAAAATGATAGATATTTTGAATAATTAATTTAATTAGAAACCAGTTATTTCATTCTTGAATAAACTATGTGGTATTTAGCTAATAGACAAGAGAAAAAACAAAAGTAGAACAATCCAACTTAAAAGAATAATAGTCATAAAAATTATAAATGTTTATATTTTTGTCTGTTACAATATAAAATAGTCTATCTTGATAATTGATATAAATTAACTTATAGTGTATATGAACATTTTTTCTTAGAACGAACTCAATAATACATTCTTGTAATTGGTTTTCTTGCGAAACATCCTGTATAATTCAAAACTGATTTTAATGTAACTGCTTCACTGTTGCAGCCAGATATTGTTTCAAAGCTCGTAAAAATTCCTGGTATAATCGTTTCTGCATCTGGCATTAGATCAAAGGCGACAAAGATAGCGATACAGTGCCGTTCTTGCAAGGTCACTCAAGTCAATATTCCTATCAAGCCCGGTTTAGAAGGATATACGCTACCCAGAAAATGCTCCACGTGAGTCTCTTTTCGAGAGTACTTTATTACTCGCTTTACAATATATTACACAATATTTTCATCTGTTATTAGGGAACAAGCCGGTGTAGGACCAAAGTGTCCCCTGGATCCTTTCTTTATAATGCCGGATAAGTGCCATTGCGTAGATTTTCAAGTGTTAAAGCTTCAGGAGTTGCCGGATCATATACCGCAGGGTGAAATGCCCAGGCATTTGCAGTTATATTGCGATCGATATTTATGCGACAGAGTTGTACCTGGTAATAGAGTTCTGATTCTGGGAATATATTCCATTAAGAAAGTATCTAAGACGGGTGGCAAAGGTACAGGCAAGGAAAAGACATTAGTAGGCGTTCGAGCTCCATATATTCGCGTTCTTGGTATCTCTGTAGATGGAGAAAATACCAACATAGGTACTGGCATAATAATAATACAAAAATAAAAAATATCAGTTAGTGATTTGCATTAATTTCTTTTTTCTGTATTTTCTATGCAGGAACTCAACCGCCCGTTACGTCTGAAGAGGAAGATCTTTTTACCCGTTTAGCAGCAGATCCTAATTTATATGAGAGAATCGCAAAGAGTATAGCTCCTAGTATTTTTGGTGCAATAGATATCAAAAAAGCTATCGCGTGTTTATTGTTTGGCGGTTCGAGAAAATTAATGCCAGATGGCTTGTGTAGGAGAGGCGATATTAATATTTTAATGCTGGGTGATCCGGGTACCGCTAAGTCGCAGTTATTGAAATTTGTAGAAAGAGTTGCTCCTATAGCTGTTTATACATCAGGAAAAGGTAGCTCTGCAGCTGGTTTGACAGCGTCTGTATCAAGAGATCCAGTAACTGTAAGTTACATTCTTGTTAAATATTTTTTTACATTTGTAATTAATTTAACTACATAAATTTATTTTAATGTAAATATTTTTCATGTATATATGACAGTAACTATTGCTACTTTCAGAGAAATTTCGTCATGGAAGGTGGTGCGATGGTTCTCGCGGATGGTGGAGTTGTTTGCATAGATGAGTTCGACAAAATGAAAGAGGATGATAGAGTGGCGATACACGAAGCTATGGAACAACAAACGATCTCTATAGCGAAAGCAGGAATAACGACAACTCTGAATACACGATGTTCTGTGTTAGCAGCAGCGAATTCAGTCTTCGGTCGCTGGGATGATATAAAAGGAGAAGAGAATATAGATTTTATGCCGACAATATTGTCACGTTTCGATATGATATTTATTGTTAAAGATGAGCATGAACACAACAGGGATATAACATTAGCTAAACACGTTATGAACATTCACTGTAATGCTGGCCAGATCACAGAACAATCGGTAGAGGGAGAAATTCCTGTACACATTCTCAAAAAGTATATAAACTATTGCAGAACGTAAGTTTGCTGTATCTTATCACATATAATGTGTAACATTTTGTAAAGTACAATATGTTTCCCTCTAATTTTTTTTTTTTTTTTTTTTTTTTTTTTAAATAGACGTTGTGGCCCAAGACTCAGTTCAGAGGCAGGGGACAAATTAAAAAATCGTTACGTTATGATGCGAGCTGGTACAAGAGAACATGAGAAAGATGCTGAAAAAAGATTATCGATACCTATAACAGTCCGGCAGCTTGAAGCTATTATACGAATTTCCGAGGCCTTGGCCAAAATGCAGTTACAACCCTTTGCTACTGAACTCCATATTAACGAAGCTTTAAGGCTTTTCCATGTATCTACATTGGAAGCTGCAATGTCTGGTTCATTAGCAGGTAAGCTACAAATTGATAAATATAAAATATATTTGGTATGCCCAAAAAAAATATTTTACAAGTACAAAGTTTTATAACGTGTATATTGCGATCTGTCATCAGGAGCAGAAGGATTTACCTCGGAAGAAGATCATGAAATATTGACCCGTATTGAAAAACAATTGAAGAGTAGATTTCCTATTGGACATCAAGTATCTGAACAAAATATTGTGAAAGATTTTCTTAAGCAGTCATTTCCAGAACGCGCTATTTACAAAGTTATACATACGATGATACGCCGCGGTGAACTTCAGCATCGTTTACAACGTAAAATGTTGTACAGACTGCATTGAAAAATAACAGAAACTTCTGCGATGTATAATTACATAATACATTTAATGTATCATGCTCGTTTGGTATGTTATGTATTTCTTTTTCAACTATTTTTATACAAACTAATGACTTGCATGTTAAATTATGATTAAGGAAGTTCATTTTTAAACGGATAGTGTGGATGATGTTCAATTCTGAAACAGACAATAATGTAAGTAAATTTTATATGAATTTTACAATTTTTATAAATTATAAAATATAGTCTAAATACATTTTTGTGACGAAATATAATAACCAAGATGAAAGATATTTTTTAACACTTACCCTTTGAAAAATAAGAAATTAAAAATTCGCCCATTAGTACCTTTATCTAAAGTACTCAAGACTTCCATGTTTTCTTCTGTTAAGGAAAAATCGAATAAATCGATATTCGACTTGATTCTTTCTGGGGATGAACTCTTAGGGATAATTACAACATCTAGTTGTAGTAAATGACGTAATAAAACTTGTGCTGTCGTTTTTTTATGCTCTGCAGCAATTTTTTTAACAATCGGGTGATTTAGCAAGTCAGAAAATGCATTTAAAGTGTAGTTATATTTTGCTTGAAAGTGCATCTTTGCAGCTGGAGAGCCTAATGGACTGTAACCTGTTACAACGATATTATACTTCTTGCATAATTCTCGAATTGACGTCTGCTGCATATATGCATGTAATTCTACCTAAAAATGTTAAATGTCATTATCTCGATAATGTCTTATCGATGAGGATTAAACTGCACTCAACAAATAAATTTATATATCGCTCAACGATTTACCTGTAAATTACTTGGCTTAATTTGTGCATTTTTCCAAATTTTCGAAATCTGCTCTTCATTAAAGTTGCTTAAACCTATAGATCTAGTGCGTCCTGATTCAACTTGCTTCTCCATCTCCTGCAAGATAATTTTGGTCTTTCAAAAATTTCTTTTATATCATGACAATACGTTATACAAAATTGATTTCATACTTTCCACACTGAGATAGGATCTGTATCAAAATCGAGTATGTAACTTCCATCCTCGTTCGTTGCTGCAGTGCATGTATTTTCATTGCATTTAAATGCGAAAGGCATATGAATAAGATACATGTCTAAGTAATCCAATCCAAGTTTTTTTAATGACAATTTAATGAACTTTTCTACATCGGATGGTCGATTACCAAAATTAGGTAACTAAAATAAAATTTATAAGATTCTTTAAATACAGTTATGTTTTTTTGAAAACCATATAATTATTAAATAATAAATTGCAACAGCAATTATCTCTACTGAACTCAAATACAATACATTACCTTTGTCGTGATAAAAAGTTCTTCTCTAGTACCACCTTTATCAAACCATTTTTTCAAAGCTCTACCAATTGCATCCTCATTATTATAATTTGCTGCTGTATCAATATGTCTGTAACCACATTCTAAGGCAGTGCTCACAACAGTTTCAATCTCTTCTGGTTTAGCCTAGAGAAAACAATTATTTTACTCTTCTCACCAGATCACTTTATATAAACATTTTATTATAAAATTGATGAAAAAAAGTGATGAAAAAAAAAACGTGATTAATAAGATACATTACTATCAATTATCATTATTACAACATTCTAATATCATTTTGTCACCTGCCACGTTCCCAGTCCTACTATAGGCATATCATATCCTGACAGCAACTGTATAGAATGCATACTAGATTCTTATTGATGTTCTATTATAACAGATGTAGCACAATTGTCAAATTAAAAATGTATTAAAGCAGCATTGCCATTTAGAAGTAGTTCCACATTCAAGTTCGTTACATAGCATTAATTTTAGATCAAGTTTCGAGAATAATGTAGTGGTGATACACTTGAACAGGCCGTTTCTAAAGTTAGAATAGCTATACACTAGTGAACACGCGAGTCTCTGAGGTCCCCGCACATAGCAATCGTAGTCATATATATCGTTTCAAAGTCGTATTGATTCGAGGAGGGTTGCGCCGCAGATAATTGATTTCAACAAGAACGTGTGCTATTTTGGGAAGAAACAAAATTACAACAGACCATCATGGATAATATTTGAAATTTATATTAAAAAATGTTATCGAATTTTATATCATTATAAATTATATAACCACATGTAATTTTTTCGTTAGAGCGGAAATGTGAAAATTTTTATGATGTATGTTCGTACATATACACACATGCATACAAAAAATTTTCACTTTTCACGTTTCCGCCCTAAAAAAAAATTTATATGATACGCTACCCTTAACTTCTTATTCAGACTACCAGTTTCCGTCTCCTATTTTTCACGTATTGCACGTCGTCAATATCATTCAACTTTCAAGATTTATCTCTTCGTGATTGACATTCGACATTATATGAAACAATAAACTAAAACAAATGATACCATGAAATTGAATATTGGCGGTGTTCCAATGTTCAATTTCTCATGATGGTGTTCCAAAATTTACTAAGAATCTATAATGCGCGCAAGTGCACGTGACGTAAACTATTTTTAGTACTGGCTGGAACTTCAGTAAATTTTGGAACACAGCCAATGATAAAATAAAAGATATATACCTAAATACGTTGATAAAATATAACACGGCTGCGATATAATTGTATACAATTATATTCATATAAATCAAGCGGGTAAAATTTAGAAAGGATTATCTTCTTCTGCCATGAGTTTATAATCTTATTATTTATTTTTATATACATAAAAATAGATTTTTAAATTTTCGAAAAATAATTCATGTTGTGTATGAAATACGTGTGCGCGCGTGCACGCAAGCACAAATATTTTGAAATCTTGCAGTAAGGATTGAAACAATTGAAGAAAATATACCAAAAATATTTAATGTTGTAATAATAAACACGCTTAATTTGGTTTTATATCGAATCCAGAAATCTATTTTGGAGCGTCATGTCATATATACAGTCTCATTTTTTTATTAAATGTGATGTTTAAAAATATATATAATGTAGTACAAAAAATGCTTAAGTGTCTAATACTTATTTTGTATGTTTGATCTATCAATATACATTCTAATTACTCATCATTATTAATTTCACATAATTATTATAAAAATATATTTTTCGATAATATCTTCGATAATATCTTATACTAAAGTCATATGTTTACTGTCTATCAAACTGTAAAGTATCTCTACAGGCTTGGACTTTTCATTCCTTAATTTCCTCATACCCTCGCAGATTTCTTTTATATATTTCTTATGCCGTGGATGTCTATAAAAATAATATAATCAATATTATCGACACTACAGTAAAGATTGTTCATTATTTTATATAACATAACATAATATAATATATTAAATATATGTAGTTTATGTAATACTCACTTGTCTATTACAATTTGAATACTTTTTTGGAAAGCTTGTTCTTCCTCGTCGATCTCCAGAAAACTGATCAACGTTCTTATAACAGATATTTCCAAAAAGACTGCAAAAATTTCTACAGGAACTTTATGTGATATTCTTTGCAAATAAGATGACATTTGTGCTAATATGGTATTTTTGAAACTTCTTTTGCCACTTCCGGACAGTTTATCTCGCTCAGAGAGAATGAAACCTACGGTAACATTAATCGGATTGCTAGGCACTACCGATATATCATTCGTGCTCATTTTACTTTCGGACCTATTCAAGATTGGCAACGCGTTTTCGGATTGTCGTTGTAAATATTCAACAATATCCTGTATAGTGTTCCACTTCTTCTCTTGAAATCGGTCCCTTTCCCATGTTAACACTCTTAAAGTACTATTTCTTAATAATACTATATGACTTATAGAATTTTCTTGGCAGTATTCTAGTATTTCCTCCATAGTGCATAAATCTAATGTTGTAACCTTCAATCCTAATGACCAGATTTCCCGTAATATATTAATCATGTCCTTTTCTCCTCTTCCTTCGTTTTCTGAATTTCCTTCACAGCATATAGCCACGTCAATACCGTATTTACTTTCACTACCTTCACACTCCTCGACACCAGCGGACACTAATTTATCTAACGATATACTAATACCAGCACCGTATTGTTTTATTTCCTTACTGGCCATTCCGGTGCGCTCTAAAACTTTTCTAAATGATACCAGCATTTTATCATATCGACCGCCCGCAGCTATGATGTCTTGACCACATCGTCTCCGTCTATGCTTCAGTTCGCAAGTTATTTGATATATCACACCACTATATTGTTGTACATTGTATGTTAATAAAGGTACGACAGTAATAGGCCACTGAAACATAATAAAAAAATAAAAATAAAAAGAATGCTTATGTAAACGATTTACACAAATTATATAAAGACATTATCATAATATTACCTTAACACCCAAACTTTCTACATTAGATGTTACAGTCTCTATATCACTCATGCCTTCTTTGGCTAAACGAGCAGCTTCTCCTTTTCTTTTCGTTAATGTCCTTAAGACACTATTGATTTTTGTAACGGAACTTTCCGTTTCAAGCAAATTAAAAAGCGTTTCCATAGCTTGATCGGTTAAGCATAAACTTATCAAGTGTGTTTGGACCTGAAATTTAGTTAACTTTCCGTCGCGGGCATCCTGCAATATGGAATATATGTCCTGATACTTGTCTTTCTCTACGCCACAATACATTAACACAGCTTTCAATAGCGATGTATGATTCAGGCGCACTATGAAATTATGTTCTCGGATCTGTGGTAACTCATTAAAGATCTCCCATATAATGAAGATCAATTCAGCCTCTGGCATTAAATTATTATTTACAGGACTAATGATATCAAAAGCACATTCGTATAATTCCCTTGGATGAAATCCTCGTGCCTACAATAATTCGATATTAACAGATATTAATTTGCAATCATACATGCAAGATATTATTTACAGATATTACATACCTTTTTATCTCTAAAAACACGTTCGATAGCGTATCTTCGAATATGCGAAATATTATTCCATACAACGTATCTAGCAAAAGGAGTACGAAGATCATGAGGTATAGAGACTATACTGCCAGTACGGGTCATCAATTTGACGCTAGACTCAGTAAAGTTAGAATGCTGAATGGATTTAGGCATTAACAACGGGGTCGCGAGGTATATTCCGCCATGTTTTTGAAATATCTCAATGATTTTTTGTTTCACGCTTTCCTGCAGAAACTGCCTTTTTGAGGAAAGAACACTTGGTGTTCCCCTAGCAGGCAAATTCATATCATAAGTAATATCTTCTGCCGGCGTAACGTCTTGCGTGAAACACGATGTCACTAAATATTTATATGCTTTACTTTGACTATTAGATAATGTGTGGCGCATTACTTCTTGCAATTCCGTATCTTCTAACGGCGGCGGCAAGAATGCGGAAGAAAGTAATTCCTGAGCGGTAGGACGTTGACTTGGATCGTGATTCAACAGCCAACTAATATGAATAAAGTTTAATCATTATTTCATATTTCATATATCTTAGAATGATATAACATGCATTGTCAAATCAATTTTTTTACCGTATGATATGAATTTGAGGCGATACATCTGTTTCTGGTATATCCGGGGGAAAGATAATTTCTTTCGAACGTAAATTCAACAGGATCTTGACACGCTCCATTCCGGTAGTTAATGGTTTGAATGTCATTTCGAAGAAAATAATTCCCAAGCTGTAGATATCTACTTTTTGATTGTAAATTGCTTTGGCAGTTTTTGCGGAGAGTTCAGGAGCTACATATAAAGCTGTCCCAACTTGACCAGTAAGAGATCCTAATTCTTCTACATCATAACTTCCACCTTGAAAAGACAAGACCGATAATATAATTTGTCATCAATATATCGCATGTAACTATATAAGGCGCATGTAACCATATAATTTATTGATTGATCAATCGTATTATGCATAAATGCATCTTTTTCAGAACAAAATTGCATTTGCGCATAATGCAATTGATCAATCGATCGAATTCAAAATATCGTCAATACTTGTACCTTTTTCAAATTGTGATTCTTTATCAGCATCAATGGTCTGAACTAACGACGACAGTATATTAGTCGTGGCCAATCCGAAATCTCCTATCTTGACGTGATCGTTACTATCGAGGAAAATGTTCACAGGTTTCAAATCTCTATGTATCATACCCTGCTGGTGAATATGCGCCAGACCTTCTATAATTTCTCGAAAGAGCCTCCAAAAACGTTCTTCATCTTCATATAAACCATTATCTATGGCAGTTCTTAATGTGCTTTTCTCACAGAATTCCATTTGTATGTACATAAATTGTATTTCTTTTACCGTTACATCTTCGTTAGAAGTTTCAGTATCTTTAACATCATTATTGGAAACATCCAGCGTTACTGCGCATTTTTGTGATATATCATCCCTTTCGAATTCAATACTATCGGAAGACTCAATATGTAATAAAGTTCGCATTCTGTAAGAGACGAAATTCAAATCAACTTTTCTAATAATAAGTAGTTTTTCTTTATGCATCACACACACGCACGCACACACACACACACACACTCACACACACACACACACACACACACATGCGCGCGCACATCTTAAATATAAAGTTGCATATACGTTAGAATAATATACATTAAATGAAATAAGTGAATAAAAATATTAAATATTATAGAGGATATAATTTCAGAAAAAGAAAAATAATCTTACAGAAATGCGCAATGTTCTTCGCTATCGGAATCAGTCGACGCATCGCTATTCTCATCGTCACTATCAGCCACATTCGCCCGAGATTCGTACGATATATTCCATTCAACATCGCGTAACGGTGGAGCAAATTTTTCTATCTCATCACTTTCCAGATGCTAAAATTCACGTCATGTTTTTATACAGCGCAAAAGTCTGATTACAATTATATATAATTCAACATTATAAAGTAGAATGTTGTTACGGCTCTTCTTGTTACGAGCGACGTAATCGTTATCGTTATAATATAATTACATTAACTATATCTGCTTTATCCTGCGTGGTGGTTGTTCTATCTGAAGACGTGGTGATCGGCGTAAAATGACTATGTCTGACTGAATCATCCAAAGTAGCACTTTCAATCCACGAATTGTAATAACGTACTACATTTTCATGATTCATTCTAGAGAGCAATTTAACTTCGCGCGTAATGTTCCTATTTAGCTGTTTTTTCTTTGGATTTAATTCTATGCGTTTGATAGCGTAGACACCGCCGTCTAATTTATTTCTCACTTTCAAAACGTCGCCAAAAGCTCCCTTTCCCAGCCATTTTAGCACTTCAAATTCATTTTGTATTCGCGATTGCCTACCCATCGATGGCAAATGTAACTGAATATCGATATCCGGTTCTTCTGGCTCTAAATTTTTCTCTTTCTCATCATGATCCGGTACTGAAGGTGATAAACCTCGTGCTAATGGTATTTTTATAAAACCATGTTGTTGCAATTGCTCTGCAGACCAACGCATTCTTTCGTCGTCGATGAGACATTTTGAAATAAAGTCCCTCAAGTGAAGCTAAAAGAAATTATTTAACTTAGGATACGCGCGTCCATTGTTGGCACTTTATGAAAAAAACGTATATGCTACATAAATAGCAAATTTGGTCATTTACACTACATTAGTGCATATTGAAAGAATACATGAAATCAGCCAAGTTAAATATAAAAGTATAACATTTTAAATGATTAAATATCCAATAATGTGTGACATTGTCACATTGTTTAATAGAATATACATGTATTATTTTATTGTCAAAGTCTATATTACATATTATTTTTCCTCATTTTAAAGAATACATTATACTACTGCATTGAGCATTCAGATAAAACAGTCTTTGATATATACTAATCAGTGTAATACTAATGACAGATTTTCTTTCTAAAAAAAAAAAATTTACTTGTGGGATTACTGTCAGATCAATTTCTTCCCCGGATATGATGGTTCCTTTTAATAACGAAAGCAATAATATTCCATATCTGTATATGTCTGCCTTTTTACCACCTCGGCCTTGAATCGTTGGAAAATCATGTTCAGTCTTTGCTAAGGAATTCGAATGATGCATGTCTGACAATCTCTTATCTAAAGAATAATCGGACAATCTTACAACACCTATATGGTCTATATAAATGCTGGTATCTCGTAAATCTTTATGCACTACATTATTCTCGTGGAGGTATTGCAATGCGTCGAGGACACCCGTAGCCAAATGCCTCAACATGTCGATGTCGACTGGAATGTTTTCCATCAGATAGAACGAGCATGTGGTACCAACCTACTTTTACATACAATCAATATCATAAACGTGAAAACTATTCTTAATCTTATCAAATATTGCTGCTCCAAAGCAATATATATGCACATATTTACATACCACGAACTCTTGAAGCACGTAAATCACCACGTTATTGTTATTTTGCAAATATTTCATATTTAAATAATGTACAAGATTTGGATGATGTAGTTTGTACAAGTGATTCAGCTCTTGTTCTAAACTGGCAATCTGTTTCATGGCATGATGTATATCGATGGCTACTTCTTGAGTAGAGCAACCATTTGCCATCGCACATTTCAACGTCCATTCCGTGATAGCTAATAATTCTCCAGTAGTCTCATCTACACCGGCGTATACTATGGAACCCTTCGTACTGTGCCCCAAGCATTTGCCTCGGTGCACTTGTCTCTCGCCTTTATTACTGTCGAAATGGATGAGTTTAGTACCTCTATGCTCGCACAATGATCCTTCAGAGCTTTCCGACGTGCTTACACATCGACGTCTGAAACGGCTTGTCCCTCGTTCATGCGGAGATGATGGTATGGATCGAAAGATAATATCAGAATCTGTGGTCAATCGAACTGTTTCCTTTCGATTACGCATCTCAGCTTTCAGGGCTTCTTGACGTTTTTGTATGGCATCTTGCAGAACCTGCGGAAATATCCATGATAATAGAAATCAAACATCATAATATGCAACTGAAAAAATATATAAATCAACATATTAAATCAAACCTGTCTCTCTTTATCTTCTTTCATTTGCTTCTCTTGCATCTCATATTGTATTCTTTCTTGATTTCTTGATACCATCTCCTCATAAAAACTACTGTAACTCGGTTTGTTATGTTCGTGCAGATATTTCTGAATATGCTGACTGAATTCAAAAATCATAACTTCACCTTTTAACTTTTGTGCTAAATTTTCGAGCTCAGATGACAAAACTGCAACCTGTTGATGAGACAAGCCTCTGCTGTCTTGCAGTTGAATGGTTGGTACTCTAAAATATGACAAATAAATCATGTAGATATTATGAAATAAATAAACGATACATATTGAAAGATATAAAACTTACTCATGAGGATATTTATCACAGCACGTAATATGCAAATCTATCTGCGCATAGACTTCCACTGGTCCGGACATACCTTTCTGTGGTGTCAAGGTAACAACAATATCTAGAGGTTGCCATTTCTTTTTATTCTTCTTCCTCAAGTCACGTAATTCATCACCAAAAATGGACTATTATAAATGACAAAATAGAATTATTAAGAGAGATATTAACATCGCATGGCTTAGAAAATGTTACTTTTTGCCACGTGCTTACTTAGCGCGTCATATACCTTCAAGACTTCCAATTCATTTTGCTGTCGAACTTTACATGATTCAACGTGAGACATTTTGCCACGTCGCTATTTGCCCATATCGTACGTAGATTAGCAAGTTTTAAACTAAACAGAATAATATGAAAAAGAGAAAATTCCGTAATCAATTCTGGCACGTACGTAATTTTAACGTCGTGTCTCGAGGATAAATTCAATGAAATACAAGAAAAATGGACCACAGTATCGGAAGCTGTCGAGAGTTCGAGACTTTGTACACATGTTATGTGTACACACAATTTACATGCGTATTCCGACAAACGCGTGAATGACACACGTGCAGAAAAATGCCGCGATCGATCGGAATTGATAACCTCCGCTCACTGAATTCATTATACGAAACTACATCGTGATCGAGGATTCACGGTACTCCTGGGTACTCAATAATTGTATCAAGCTTATGTGCCGGTCTCACCGACTCCGATTAATTTCAATCGGTCGATTAAGGGCCAGTTTCACCAACGCCAGTTACTTTATCCGCCGATTAACTTTGAGTATTGCCAACTGCTAAACTGAAAATTCATCATCTCTAATCTAATTTCGAAAGTATGTATTTGTAAAAAATAGACAAATATATTTACATTTCAATGTTTTATTTATTATCTCCACACAATACTTTTTCTTTACTATTATTAACAAGAATAAGAGAAAGATAGATTTTTAAGTCTTGTTGGCTATTCTAGTGATGAAGTTAATCGACAGAAAGCTTAACTGACGTTGGTCAAACTGGCACTAAATATTGCCAACTGCAAGACTTGAAAACCTCCTTTTCTGGTGGAGTACTCGATTTGTATAACTTTCTTGCGATTGAGAAATAGATAGATGAAGACTAATCGACTATAATCGAATATGATAGGCTTTCTACAATACTATTTCTTAAGTTTTAAATCGTAAGACATTAATCAATCAAGTCGATTGTGAGAGGAATAATCGACTGTGATTGGTCAATTTCTTACAC
Source organism: Acromyrmex echinatior (assembly GCF_024713525.1). Lineage (NCBI taxonomy): Eukaryota > Metazoa > Arthropoda > Insecta > Hymenoptera > Formicidae > Acromyrmex > Acromyrmex echinatior. Next base: position 13,860,556 of record NC_141853.1, on the reverse strand, counting down.
TTAAAACTTAAATTTTACGCTTTAAATTCCATTGTAGACGCCGCTTTAAGGACCGCTTGGAACTAAAGCCTGTTTTACAACAGGGTTGCAAATCGTAAGCGTGAACGATGAATCAAATAAATCCTCTGCTCCCTGAAAAGGTTATCGTTGAAGTTGAATTCTTATTCTTTTGATCCTTCTTTGTTTCATGATATTGTGATCTTTGTAGTGGGTCGAAAAATCCAAATAAAAGTTTTAAGAAGAAGAAGAAGAAGTAAACTGACGGAGAGCTCTGTTTACAGTTATCATTGTAGTGTAACAGGTTATCGTTTTCCAAACAATCTTTTGTAGAAGACGTTTAAGGAATTAACAAATTATGTCACGAAAAAAACACAATGTATCGTATATCAAACCGAACGAACCAAAATTTCTACGAGAGCTGAAGGAACAAATCGGATATAAAGAAGGTCCTACTGTTGATACGAAAGTATGATTTTCTACAAAGGATATGGCACACAAAAAATTTAAATAATAAGTAAATTAAGATTTTGGATTTGCTACACTTTGCATTATTGTCTTATGGTTTCTATTTGGCCAATTCGCTTACTGTTTATGTATTATTGCTTAAGTTTTTTATGTGTCATAATTATAAATTGTTGTGTCTGGACATTAATGTTTAATACTCATGTTTACTTTTTTTGTAAAATTAAGATTGTATCCACTAATGTAGATTAACTTTAATCACGCTTCAACTTTTTTTCGATTCTATTCTTTATTTTCTTCTGGTTCTTAACACTAAACAAAAATGAATGATAAGTTGAACTGAGATTAAAGTTAATCTACACAGATAGAAACAAACATAAAAATATAGCAAGCATAGAATTAACAATATATTCACTTGTTAAATTAGAGAGAAGTTTTACCAAAAGTATCCGATGATGAAAGGGAAGAGTTGGCTGATGAGCAACCTGTTGTTGTTGTATTAAATTCTGGTGATTTGACAGCGGAAGAAGCAGATGCTTTTAATAAACAGAAAGAAAAAGGTATTTAGTAGATTTAATACAGAGACTACTCTAAATGTAATATTGAATATGACATTATACAGCAAAACATGTAATTAAATATCTTATGAATTGCATTTAATTTTTTATGATTGATCTATCAAAGTAATCAATTGTAGAAGAAAATAATGCCCCAGCTGATTTATCTAAGAAGATCATATTTCGCAAGACTAAAGCAGCAGAAACAGATTCTGATACAATTGCCACAAATAAACCTGTAAAAAAGAAAGCGAAAAGAGAAAAGCAAAAAATTGTTCTGTCCTTTGACAATGATGACAATGATGAAGAACGATGATGGATGGCGTTGAATGTGAATTTTTAATATTTGATGAATGTACATATTACGTCTTACAATATGTATAAATAATATTTTTTGTAAATACTTTGTGGTGTATATTGTAATTGAAATTATATTTACATGAATTATTACTATTATTTTATCGATTTAAGAATTATTGCTAATATTCCTAGAAAAACCCTTGTGAAAAAGACTGAGTTATAAAATATTTCATAAGAAATTTTCGTTTTTTTCGTCGTCCGAGATAAAAGTTGTCATATTTCAGAAGAGACAAGAAATACGATTATAAACGGTTGAAAAGAAGAAAAGTCATAAGGCATAAAACAAGAAACAGGAAGAAAAGAAATAATCTATAGCATCTATAGATTAGGTTAAAACGTATTTGATGATGTAATTAAGGTTAAGAAATATTAAAATAAAAATTACGCATATAGAACGCTGATAGAATCTTCGCGATACGTGCTGCAAACGAAAAATTCTATTACATGTATAATTACTTCTATTAAAAATTTCTTTTCAAATTCTCTCATACTGATACAACGAATCGTCGTATCAATTCCACATCATTGAAAAAGGATGGACGTGGTGATGATCGTGTTCACCCCGTTTACGCCATTTTGACTGTAATTCGCCCTTATTTTTAGGGAAGCACCTCTCCCATTGGACACGCACGTGGACACGGTCACGTGACGCATGCAACAAACGCGAATGGCCGGCCGCCGGCCTTTAACATTCGCACGACGTCATAAAACGTCGCGAGTCACGTGATGGCGGCCGCCATCTTGGTAGTTTCGCCGACGGTGGTAAAAGGAGCGGATCGGTGACGTCGCGTCGCGTCGCGTCGCTGTTGAAATAAACATTGTGTGCATGCGAACGGTTCGTCGGCTCAAGCACGAACAACGCCGACGTGTCGTGGGTGACGTTGGGAGTCGCGGGTGCTACCGCAGGTGTTCACCGGTGTGCCGAATGAACGGTCAGTGTGAATTTAAATAAGCGCGGCAATCCGGCACGAGATCGAGTGCGTGTGTTTGCGGCAGCGGCAACCGTTCGTCCGGTCCGGGGGGATGATTACTGACAACCAGTCGTAGTCGACAGCTGTTCGACGGATCATACACGTTGCGGCTGTCATGTAGAAATGGCGGGAGTCCTGACCGGTCGGACTGTGGCCGTGGCGTGCGTGCGCGTGTATGCGTGTGTGTATGTGTGAGCGCGAGCGAGGAAGCGAGCGGTAAGAAAGGAAAGAAAGAAAGAGAAAGAAGGGCGCGACATGCGTGATTGCACATCGCATCAGTTGATTGCTGGATCCTCGTGTGCACTCGTGTCACTCGTGTCACTCGTGTGCTTTTTCCTTAGTGCGGCACGCGCGTGGAGAACGACGTGTCAGGGCCGTATCGAGGTGCCGGCGTCCGCCATGTGCACTGCGCTCTCACGTCTCATCACCTCACCCTTCTCCGATCTTTTCCTTCTTCACCGGTGAACAGAAGTCTTTTTACACTCACTTCTGTAGTATCTTGTACAGACGAACTCATGTATATGGGATACCAATCTCCTCTTTTCGCTACACGTCGTAATGACGGTATTCTTGCTTCGGTAAACAAATGCTAGGAAGTAGGAACCTAAAATGGAGGTCGAAGTAGGGAGTTTTAATTGTAAACAGGGCCGTATCGAGGTGCCGGATTGTTGATTTTGTTCGCGTCCGTGTATCAACGAGGATCATTCGAATCATTTTTTTTTGCGCTGATAATTAATTCCGACATGAGAGCGATCTATGAAGATAAGGATAATATGATTAAAACAGAAAAACATTATCAATATGCTTATCTAGAATTCATGTTTTATCACAATCAGTTTCTTCTACCTAGCTCTTATCGTATCTAGAGAAAAATCCACAGATAATGTGTGTATATATATATATATATATATATATATATATTAGGTGTTGGAATTAATTCGTAGCGTTTTTTAATGAAAGAATGTTATTTATTTCACATGAGCATTAAAAAATACATTAATGAAAGTACTTCCCATCACTTGTAAAACGCTACGAATTAATTCCAACACCTAATATATATATATATATATATATATATATATATATATATATAGAGAGAGAGAGAGAGAGAGAGAGAGAGAGAAAGAGAGGGAGAGGAATTTTGGATATCGAGTACCAAAATTAATTTGATGAAACCATATAATTTATATGTATTCTAAATTTTTCAAAGTTCGAAGAAAAGACAAAATTTGCTGTGAACGATAATTCTATACCATGACGATAAATTCTATTTGCAAATATAGGGATCGCAAAATTATTTGCAATTATACGAATATTTATTTTTTTATATTTGCTACAAAAATTATTTACAACAAATGCAAAGTCAAATATGCAAATTTGCTATAAACAGCAAACAAACTTGATAATTCAATTTTGCAAACCTTTGCGTTATAATAAAATTATTATTTTTCTTCGTGATATATCAATAGCTGCATTCAGCAGAAAAAGCAATTTTGCAGATTGTTGCAATATTTTTTAATATGATTTATACACTTACAATTAGATATAGTGAAAAACCAAAACTAATCACATTAAAGAATTTTACAGTTGCAAAATTGCTTTTTCTGCTAAAAATGCTAATAATATATATCTGATATATATTATTGATTTATGATATTTATTGATATTTATTGATATATATGTATCTCACGATATATACATAATTTCATATAACTGACGATTTAAATTGAATAATTACAACGCTGTGTATTATTGATTTTACACGGTTCTTTCCAATAATAATTAATTCAGAATATTTTTTCACTTCATTTGTTATTATTTCTGGATCTTCGTAATTGATAATTTTATCAGCTTTATATCACGTAATAAAATTATATTATAATTTTTTCAAATAATGGCTGAAGTAATTGTTGAAAATATTGTTCTGATATCTTTTTATCTACATATACATCTTATATTCTTTATTTTCTATATAAGGAATAGAATATATTGTCTATAAAAAAAATATTTAATAGTTTTTTGGAAACAATAAAGACTACACATAATTCTAGGTTTACTTTCTAAGATATAAAAATTTTATAAATAACCACATTTGGATATATAATATATTCGATATATATCGGATATTTTTATGTAAATATATCTCGAACTCTAAAATCTCTTTATGTAAAAAATAAAGAATGCAGTATAGTATAACAGAATATCTCCAGATCGTTTACAATAACATCTTAAAATCAGAACACTGACACCGTTTACATTCTCTCTTCCATCTTAGAAAATACCATCACTTGAAAACAGAACTTTTCAAAAGTTACCGAAGAAACGTCGATGACATTTGAACAGTTTTGCTATCAAAAGACCTAACAATTACAATCTTCCCTTTATCTGGAAATGTTTAACTATATACAAAATCTTAATATTAATAATCAAAATTTCGTTATTTGTTCGACTGTTCGTTGTTTAAAAAATTTTCGTCTTGAGCATTTCCTCGTTCATTTTATGAAAATTAAGATAAGCTTCGTTTACTTTACGAAAATTAAGATAAGACTCGGGAAAGACTAACTATTTACGAGATAACCGCAACAAGCCTTAATAGTTCCAACAGTATATCAATACTCCGCACGAATCAATATTTATTTATCATGTTTCTTGTTGTAACACCGTCAAATGTCAATCACTGAATAATTTCATTAGTACGTGAAATACATTATTAATTTTTTTAAATTATAAATTCCAAGTAAAATATTTCAATACGCGTATTTTTTTCGATACGTTATTTTGAAAACGCGTCGCAGCTGTCCTTTTTATTGTTATTATAAAATTATATAAATAATTTTTAGAAAAAAAGTAAGAAGAATGTAACGAAGATGACAAGATGGAAAGCATTGCATTGTTGCGAATGAAAATAGACATGAAGAAATAGGTCCACCACTTTATGTAACTATAATTTGCATAGAAATTGTATTTAACCGTTTTATGATTTTTATTAAATTTGCGTTAATTTATCATGTATACACTGAGGATGACGTGACAAATAGGTCGAAACGTATGTGTTTTTAAGAATCTAAATATACGAAAAATTTGGCTCTTAGCCCTTCTGTTATTCATTTTTGTTAAATAATTTTTATTTTAGATTGAAAGCTTCTCACGCGCGCGATGTCACTGTTAATCCTAAATCTAAACTCGTGAAGCACCGGTAAAAGTATAACGGCGATTGAATTACGCCTGTTAAACACAGATATGGTGAAATCGTGAGAAACACTGCGCCTTCGTCACGTTTACTGTAACTTATACGTTGCTTCTTGCTTTGAAGGATTGCAGAAAGTACTAAATATTTCAACTTAAGATGTATGTGTCACATCTCAAAACATTAACAAAAATATAAACATTTCGTTGATTGTTCTAATATTACGTCTCTGAGTATCTATGTAAAATTTGAGCTTATTATTTAATATTTCTAGCTTATTAGTTTAAAAGTTATTTAATTTTTTTGTTATTATTGTATGTCTTATTGTAAAATCGTATTTTGTAATATTTATTTGCAAATTTTGATAAGATCGTAGCATTACGAATTAAATCAAATTTATTTATATATACTAATAAAATTCTAATAAATATTCGTGTAAAAATTTATTTAAATTTACTTTTTTACTTAAAAATTACTTATCTAAAATTCAAACAAAATATAGCTATTTTGCTACCATTATAGGCTAGATTATTTATTGTTTTTGCAATTAGTTACAGAGTGTATTTATGACAAAAATTTGTTGGCTAATATTAGTCGATATTAGTTTTTTAACTAATTTTTTTACTGGATATTTTTAACTGATACTGTATAGCCAAAACATTTTTAATAGACGTGATTGTAGATAAATTCGCTGCACTCTCATTTTCGACAAAAAAAAAAAGACAAACTGAAACGACCAACTTCGCCGCGATTATGCGATTAGTTGCACGGATGCAAGTATCGTTTCTGTGACAAGGAAGCGTTGTGTTGCAACTGACTGTCATAATCGCGATGTAGAAAGAAAACAATTTTTTTTTATGCAAACGCAAATGATAAATGCAAAAGGTCAACTGTAAAAACGACTGCGACCTCGATACACCGCGATTGAAATTAAAATAGGTTTCGCTACAAGAATTAGGTAAGTCAATAATTTAAAAAAATCCACCCTAGATATGGATTTGTATTTGAATTAGATTTCAGAAGAGTTTATTTTCAATCTGAAATTTCAATTTGAAATTCATGTCGTTAAGAAACGCGTGGCGCCTTATAATGTATGCCCGCAAGCACATTTTAGATACTTTAAATATCTACACTCTTTCAGAAGAATGAAAAATGTAGAAATAAGCTCCTGAGTCATGGTACTGCCTCCTTCTTGCACTGATTCTTTCAATTCCTTTCTTTATACATGGTCTGTGACCTACAAAAGCTCCCATGCAACATAAAAGATTACAATCCGCTATAGATAAAAAAAACATCACCTGACATCTTCTGATAAGTTTTTGGATACTTTTATTAATATGAGTTTTTATATGTCGTTTGTAGAGCTATAGCTAATCTTATGTACTTGTAAATGAAGGTAATTGATGTTCAATATACTTTCTTCCTTGTGATTCTTTATTATGAAAAATATATCGACAGGAATTATTAATTATTATAAAATTTGTATCATGAGATTTGTGAAAGGGTTACGATTTGGCGACGACATATCCATGATAATATTGTTGTCGATTCCGAGAATCTCTATTTTCCCGTTACGACAAAAACCCATTTTGCATATGAAGATGCACTCAACGGTTTTATTATTACTTTTATTACGGCATTGATTTTGCGTGTAAACTTGGCAACGCTGTGTGTACCGTCGGAGCGCAGAGTAACGATTTCAACAGTTAAAAACGAAGAAGACGGGAACCCGAAAAATTGATTTAGAGTAATGCTCGCCCTCGCGCGCACACACACACACACACACACACACGCAAAAACGCATCATTTTCGCAAGTTGTCTGCAAACTCGCTAGGAAACGTGGAGCTCTACACGAGATTTTCGAGAACAAAGAAATTTCTTCGAATGTAAAACTTACGTTACGTTTGCAGAAAACGTAACTGTTCAGTTATTATTATAATTAATTAATTTAATCAATTGTCAATTTATGTATCTGTTATATATTTTATCACATAATCAAGAAATATTCAAATAGCTTTTCGAGAAACCGTTATATTTCCGTTAAACGATGAGAATTTAAAGATGAAAAGATGCGCATAGTGCTACACGTTTCCTCTTGGCATCATGGCATTGTACCGTTACGGAGCTAATCTCTTCCCTGTTGGATATTGTCTTGTTGCGATAAGATGACCAGAAAGACTGATTGGGTTTTGTTTATTTTAACACTTTCATTTTTGCCTTTAAAAGTAATTAAGATAAAACGCATCTCTCTTTATACGGAGATATATGCTACTATGTTAAAATAATGGCGTATTCTTTGGCCGACTTGAGGTTGATTTTTCCTCTGCCGACTGTCGAGACGGATCATCTTTCGCAGTTCGTTTATCCTAGAACGACTTTGACCAAACTCTGATTAATTCGTCCATTGTTATTAAATACGATTTCATTAATGCGAATATCATTAACAATTGATAATTTTTTTTTGTTTAATGTAGAAAAGAAATAGATTGAATCGTAAAGAAGGAAGGATAAATTAAAAATTTTATTATTAATTACAATATATGTATAATATTAAATTATAATAGTATATTAAATTAAAGATTAAATTATTATTAGATAAATAAAAAAATTTTGTTTTAAATTAATCAGAATTTGATTCGGAAGTAGCCCATAATTTTTATATTACTAAGCTTTTAATTCGAATTCTATTAAGTCTTTATTAATATGGACCGGTACAATCAGTTCTTATTTTAAGACAGTCTTAGATAATGTCTTAAGGTGCTAGTACGGCTCTTTGTCTCTGATTGGCTTATGACATCTTAAGATTGTACTTAAGATCGTCTCAAATTGAAGAATTGACTATGGATATCAGTCATAGTCAGAAACTTATATTTAAGACCGTTTTAAGTATAGTTTTAAGATGAACTGATCACGAGGGCTGTATTAAAATTATAAGACATTACTCAAGACGATCTTAAAATAAGAATAGACTATGAATTCTTCACAGAGTCCTATTAGCATCTTAGGATATTACATAAGACGGTCTTGAAATAAGAGTGGATTATGTGAAGACCGATCCATATTCCTCAAACTTTAAGGACTACGAATATCACCGTGTCATGTCTGTCATATTTTATGGAATTTGATGAAAGTGCCGTTGCTTTCGACAATGCTAATTAAATCGGGACCCGAACATTTTTATGGAGGAAATGTCGATATTAATTCGATCGAGATCGGCGGTACCCCATTCTATTCGTTTAACATTTTCATACCGAAAGACACAAGATTTGAGGAAATTCAGAAGTGAAGCGATATGGGAGTCGCGCAACGGACCTATTCGACAATGATCTTTCCTAGGAGCCGTTGCTCTCTCCTCCATCTCTTCTCCAACACAGTATTTCTCATATAAAAAAAAAGGAGCGCGCAGCTGCACGCTCCGAAGATTTATCCAGACTGATTCGTGTAGGCCGCGCACAGCCGACTATTCGACTAATCAAACCCGGAATGCCATATTGTTTCGTTCGTCGCGTTGGTTGCGCGCGATTGGTCGATTTTTCTAATATGTATGTATATATATATATATATATATATATTTAATATGCAAGTCTGGATAGGCCTTTAACGGTACGAGGTGCGACAGAACAAGAGGTCCCCGAAAAATCGCCAGTCGCTACGGCCCTGATCGTAACTTTTTTAACGCTTCCCACCCGTCGCGCCTGCCCTCTAGTGTGCCAATTATCAACGATGAATATGTGTTCCCTATTTACAGGTTTGTGAATAAATCGTGTGCAACCCCGTGCCCCCCACGAACGATCGGAGTAATATCCATTGTACTTGTATCGTTGCTGCAGCCGATACAGCACTGCACGCGACAGCCATCGACGACGTCGCCGATCGCCCGTCATCGATGAGGATCGCGAGGATGTCGCGTCGGCCGACACTCGCGTAGACAATCCTCATCGTCGTCGTCGTCGTCGTCGTCGTCGTCGTCGTCGTCGTCGTCCTCGTCCTCACCGTGGTCGCCGCTGTCGTTTGTCATCTCCGTCTTCTCACTCTTCGTCTCTAGGTACGTATACACCATTTGTCATTGAGCGCATTGTGGCCCCAACCGGGAAGGTTGATTGGGATTAACAACGCGGTCAACGGCGATTGATAATCTCTAAATGATATCGAGTGGTGAAGAGAGAGAGAGAGAGAAAGAGAGAGAGAGAGAGAGATATGTAAAGCTCAAAGGAGAGCTTGGAAAATTAACCTCAACTCCTCCGTCGGGAGGGGAAGCTGCTTGTCGGTTGCAGCTTGCGACCCGCGCGTATTACCTGTACCTGCTACACTCTCTCGTACACCCGATTACTCGAAGCGAACGAAGCGTACGAAGACGCACGATTCGGAATAGTTGGACGGTTGAAGTGAGGGAGGAAAAAAAAAGCGCGGAGAGCGGCATGAATGGAAGACGCGATAGCCTCAACCACGTCGCTCGTCGTTACGCGCGTGCCGAGTGACGCACGGCCGCGTCGTCGTGGGTCGTGGACGAGCTTTTACGTTCCGACTGGACACGGTGTCATCCGTATGTATGTGTGTGTGTCTGTATATATATGTGTGCGTGTCTCCCTCCGTCTGTCTCTCTCACTCCGCGTCAGCACCGTCGGTTCGCCCGCCCGTCTATCCGTCCATCCGTCTGTTCGTCCGTCCGTGCTTCTGCGCTCTCAAGCGCGCGTCGTCGCGTCCTCGGCGGCGCGTCGAGTCGAGTGTGCATCGCGCAGAAGAGTTGCATCTTCTTCACGGCCGTAAATCTCTCGAGTTGGTGCGCGCGCGCGCGCGCGCGTCAAGACAGGACGAGCCCGTCGTCGAGGATTTTGGAGGAGCTTGGGAACCGGGGTGGAAGGCACTTCTGAATACGGTAATAAACACCGCTGGGAATCGCCGCGCCTCGGCCTCGTCTCGCCCCCCTCGCTTCGGAAAGCCATGAGCTCTCGTTCTCGTGCCATATACCTTCTGGAGACAGAAAGTGTAGAAGAGCGTAAGGAACGCGTGCAACGCGTGACGTGACGTGACGTGACGTCTTGGTGCAAGTCGGAGGAATAGCGGCGTCTCGTGGCGCCGGGAGGGGATCTCACGAGCACAAGTCGGAACGGGGCCGTCGGGCTGGCGAAAACGTGCGCGTTTCACGTCGGTAAGCACGGGAGTGACCGTGGAAAGCAGGCGGCATCCACGAGTACCGTTGAAGAGAAGAGCTCCGATCGTTTTCTCCGATCGTCAAATCTCGGGGGCGAATTGACCGGGCCGGCGATCTGTCAAATCCGATCGGACAGTTGATTTTCTCCTTTTATCTTTATATATAGTGTGATGTAATCACACTATAGATTCCCGACACTCATTCTTCTTCTTCCATTCCGTGGATTTCAGACTCGGTTAAGTCTCAGTCCCACACGTAAAAATTACTTAAGGGATGAATTTCTGAAGGAGGGAAAAAAGTCTATCCAACGACTCTAACTTGGCTCGACTCGATTCAATGTTGTCGACTGAAAATAGAGTGATTTTTATTCGCGATTTTTACTCGGCAATCAGAAGTAGCCGGTGCCTTGCTGTGATTGGTTGAATAATAATCGGGAGTTCCGAGTCATAATCTATAGTGTGATTATGGCTTTAAGTCTAAAGCCTAGTGCACAATTAAAGAATATTACAGACAAGACAATAGGAATAGGGAATAGTAAATTTCAACCTATCAAAAATGGTGTGTTCTGGGAGCCTATTACGGTTCTTAAAAAATTACAAAGTAAGCAAATTTACTAGATTATTCATAACTTCATTGTCAATACTTAGGATATGGTCAACGCGATGTTGCAAACGCTTTGAAGCGTTTTTTAATTGATCAGTTTGTAAAATTCTTTCTTCTAATTGGTCCATCAAACGCTTCAAAGCATTTGTAGCGTTAAGAGACTTTGATCACAGCCTTAGTCAATACTATTTACTCACTTTTGTAATTTTCTCATTTCAGGAACTGTAACTGACTCTTTGGTTTTTAATAAGTTGAACTCTTATTCTCTATTTCTATTTCTTGTACTTTTTAATGAAGGCTTAATCATAGCGTTTTCCAACAAGGATACAAGGGACATTTTGCAGCATGAACACAGTATAACACATTGAATCATTTCGTTCTTCTTTAATGCTGACAAACAACAAGGATGTAAGGACTCATTGTATTGTACTTCTGGAAAACTCCCAGTGTAACACAGAATTATCACATACTTGTTGTTTGTCAACGTTACAGGATGAAACAATTCACTGTACTTTGCTGGAAAACGCCCAAAAGTAATAACAAATTTCAACTCATCAAAAACCATGAATATGATAAGAATACACCGTTTCTAATAGATTGAAATTTATTAAGCCTAAAGGTGTGCTTCCCTATGATAGATGAGTTGGAATTTCGGAAAACGGAATCTTGGAAAAGTCATACGATCATCAATCAGAATCATTAAAGTTTAGCATTATACAGACGAATAATTCTGATTGGTCTTACTTTTCCGAAATTCTGACTCGTGAGAAAGCACCTTAAATGGATACATTCAGGATACGTTTCGTTTTCACGTTTACACGCTGTACACATCACATCATCCTTGTTGTCTATCATAAATGATACTACAAGCGCTGAGTGCGCAAAACGGAACGCATCCTCTGTATTACAATTGCTCGCTTAATGAGCTCTGATCTGATACCCGTATTCATAGTCAGGCCTTATATTGGTCTTCCTTAAATTTATCTTCAGATACTCTACGAATTATTTCATTGGCTACTGAACATCTAAAGATAAATTTAAGGAAGCCTTAAGTACAAGAGTCTAACTAAACAGGCATATATTTTTGAATTTAATGAAATATGCTAATCAGATGCAAGAGCTCGGTGAGCGATTGTAATATTGAATGCAGCCATTAAAAAACACAGACAATAGGAACAGGAATGACAAATTTCAACCTATCAAAAATCGTAAACTTTCTAGTATACACGGTTTCTGATACGTTGCAATCTCTTATTCTCTATTCGTCTATTATTTATTGCTTGTTCTTTTCAATTGTGGTCTCAGGCTTTATAACCTCTACGTCGACGCCATCCCGGTCGGCAGCCAAGATCTTCCCCCCTGATCTCCCCAGTCGTCCCCCTCCCCCCCTCTCTCTCTCTCTCTCCTCTCTTTCTCTCTCGACGGGAGACGAGTCGAAGCCGTTGCGCGGGTTCTTTCGCTTTCCTGTCCCCTGGAATCCCTTCCCCACCTCCTTACGACGCCGGGGTACGTCGCGAGAGGTTCGTGATGTGAACGTCACGCTCGTGGAAGAGGCGGTAACGTGAATCGTACGATACCTCTTTGGCGTTCCGACGATTCACTCGCCGAATTCGCTGAACGTCGTTGTTCACAGACGTTTATCCTCGGAAAAATTGGCGCGGTTGATTTATTGTCTCGTCATAGTCCTTGCCTTCGTCCTCTTTGTAGTGTCTAACGTGTAACGCCTCGTCGGAAAGCTTTGCGCGCGCGCAGCCGCGGTATACGTACACAGATACTCTATATACGTGCAGGCTCTCTTTCTGGGTATAGGTGTAGAGGAGGTTGGTAGGTTGCGAAGGTTGAGAGAGGAGAGGAGAGGAGAGGAGAGGAGAAGAGAAGAGAGGAGAGACAGAGACAGAGAAAGAGACAGAGTGAGAGAGAGTGATGCGGCGCGCACGGAGGGTCGGGATCGACGACTGACGAACTGGCTGCATGGTTTGATGGAATGACTGACTGGCACTCGCAGACGCTAGCGGTGGTTAGTGAATGCAGGTTGATGCAGATGACTACCTGCGCTAGCTGGCAGACGACGCTAACTGTTCTCGCGTGAGTTGGAGTCGCCTGAACCAGGAGTCGCGGATATCCATTCGTGTGTCGGTCCGTCGGTCCGTCTGTCCGTCCGTCCATTCGTCCGTCCATCTATCCGTCTGTGCGTCTGTTCGTCTGTTCGTCGGTCGTCGCGTGTGCGCGCGTGCAAGCGAATCGCGTATTCATTCACGCACGCCAAGTGAAGACAGAACGTTTGAACTTGAGACGACGCCGTCATCATCGCCGTCACCGTCGCCGTCGCTGTTGCTACCGCGATAGCATTCGAAACGCCCCAGGTGCAACATACCCGCGCGGTCGTTCGTGCGCTCGCGCGCGCACACATACACACGCACACATACATACACGACATCGGATACCCCCTCGGGCTCAGACGGAAGTTTGTTGGTTATGGGAGCGAGAGCGGACGCAAGTGCGGAATTCGCAGCGCCATTTTGAAAAATTCGGCCTCGCTAAAAATTTCCTTCTCTTCCCTCGCATCTCTGCCAGGCCTCCTTCGCCATCCCCGAGGTGGTGAACGTGTAGCTGTGGTGCACTTCGTCTCGCCTTTCTTGCCTTCTCCGATTGTCATCAGTGGTGTGTCGTTAATTGTAGATCGACCGCGCGGCGGACCACGGTGGACTCATGGAAGGCACGCTGGAGGAGCTTGCCTCTAAGGACACTTCTCAGTCACAAGACAGTTCCGATAAACATTTGAAAGGTGAGCACTGACTCCTGTTTCACGTTTCTAACGCTTGGTAAAATTCAATTTTCACAGTTTGCGTTCAGATCCTTTGGATTGTAGATCCTTTTGGATCTGTAGATCACAGAACTTTGTCACAATGTCATTTTGTATGGCCGGATCAAATTGTATACCAAGTTGCATAGTGTACTTTTGCTAGCACATGGCTGTCTGCCTGAGAGAGATTTTTGATTAATTGATTCAGTATCAGGCTCTCTAATTATAAGACAAGGTCTCTGAAAGCATGTATCACTTACAGCAGATATTATACATATCATATTTTAGACAAATATAAAATAATATGAAATAAAAGAAAATTGAGAGAGAGAGAGAGAGAGAGAGAGAGAGAGAGAGAGAGAGAGAGAGAGAGCACAAGATTTCATATTTTTTCTGCATGTAATATAAACAAAGTATGCAAATCTATGTTGTAATTTATAAAGGTGTTACATATTTCACTGAGAAGTCTTGTTGAAACTGATAAGACAGCAATAACATTGTTATCTAATTTATTTATTACTGATCATAGCTTGGTCATAATTATATGTGACAGTATTTTACCTAAAGATTACCATCCATTATTGCAACTTGAAAGCTTTTAGAAAAACGCTTTGGAAAAACTATATTCTATGCATATACCATATTTCATAACTAATATCTACATCTAGAATATATTCGCTGCAAATACGATACTATCTTGTTTGATTTTCTATCAATTCTTTCAGCCTTACGTTAAATTAAAATTAGTTTATCACAGAAACATTAATGGTATATTAAGAGTAATAACTTTAAAGATATGCTTTTGATTCAAGAATATTTTTTTTAATAATTACATATATATTTGTATTTATATTGATGCTTTTTTAAAATAATTAAGATATTTATTTAATGAATAATAATGTTTATATATTAAATAATTATATATGAAATATTTGTTCACAGATATGATTATTCCAAATGGTGTCAATGGGAATTATAGCGCCGACAACGAAGAATATATGGATACCAGTGATAATACAAGCAAGACAGCTCTGAAAGATGTTATCGCTAAAGAAGAAGAAGAAGAAGAGGAAGAAGAAGAAGAAGAAGAAGAAGAGGAGGAGGAGGAGGAGGAGGGTGATGAAGACGAGGAAGAGGAAGAGGAAGAAGATGTGGACGAGCAATATGACGAGGATGATCATGAAAGAGCAGTCGGCATTCAAGAAGCAAAAGATGAAGATAGTGATGGAAATGAAGAAGTAGGTAATACTAGTAAGGAGGGTGAAACGTTTGATTTGAAAAATGACTTTAAAGTATCCAACTCACCCGACGGTGTAAGTGAGACGAACAATTCTAGTGAAGTGTCTAAAACTGAAATAAGCGAGTGTGTGAAAAACACATCCTGTGAAGCTATGGATGTAGATGAACAAAGTAATAACTCTGATATAGAATGTCTTGATGAGAGCATTACCGAAATACAATTGGATAATGACGATGTGTTCCTTTCGAAGAAAACCATCGAGAAGCATGACAATGATGTGTCATCAAACTGTAGTTGTGACAGTAGTGAAATCGCTGACAGCAGTATGGAGAAGTCAGACGTCAAGCTCTGTGAGGAAAATGGAAGCTGTGGCAGTCCCGACATCGAAGAAATAACTGATAGCATGAAAAGCAACGATCATGATTCATCACTAGACCGTGCTATTAAAGATCCCACAAAACAGAGAAAACCACGAAAACAAGTAGATCTTAGTAGTATCACGCCGAGAAGAAGCTCGCGCAACATTAAACGAACAAGCTATATAGAGAAGGAGTTGGAGGAGGAAGTAGAAGACGATGGATCTGACATAGAAGAGATTAAACCGGAAGATCCATTAGCCGGTATCGACAGTAAGGATAAAGAAAATTCTAAACTAAAATCACCAGTTAGAAACAGTAAAACTACCATTGTCGTTAATGATACTAAACGGTTGGTGGAGATCGCCGCTGGTAGTAAATCCATTAAAGGCGGAAAGAAGGAACCTACTTTAGTTATAATAGATACAAACTCCATTCTCTCGGGACGCGGTGGAGTTCCCGTGAGTAACAGCAAACCTCATCACACGGTCTCCAACTCCAATCCGTTCTCAGTTGTCCCGATGAGTGGTATGACAACGCAGACAATGTACCCTAATATGAGGACAACTATCACACCAGTACCCATGACGTCAAAAGCGGCACAACTAAGCCCGAAAACCAGTAGTATGACCACAGTTACGCCGACGGTACCGCCGATTTTGCCGACACTGACCGATGATATGTTCGTGGTTGAAGCACCATCTTTTATAGTACCTTATGTATATGAAAAACCACCTCTAAAACCACTGAAAGAATTTGTCACTAAGTTGGAGAGAAACATTGAAGAGATAGAAAAGGAAGAAAGGATGAAAAGACTTGCTGACGAAAATAAGGACAATGAAGATTATAAAGAAGATTCTTTAGATGTTAAAAGAGGTAATGACAAATCTGAGGACAGTGATATGGAGGGAAAGGGTAAGCGAGAGGGAGATGATAGAGGTGACAATTCAATAGACTTGATCGATCATGGATTCAGTAGTTTAAGTGATAAGCATGATCTAAGGCAAGACGACAGAAATAAAATACCGACATATTTTGATCTGCCATTGGGAAAGTTCTTTATGCAAATTGGAATGAACCTTGTTCAGGAGTATGTGCAAACTGATCTCTTACGGACTCAAAAACGTAAACAAGGCAAAGGTAGCACATCAGCTGAGACTCAATTAGCTATAAATTCACTTATCAAGAATTTAGAGTTTAGTAAAGAAAATAACGAACCATTCCATTTAGAGATGAAGAAATGCGAGTTCTGTAGTTTTAAAACGGAATCGACATTAGTCATGCAGCATCATCTAGAAACTCCGCATATGCGCAATTATGTTTACAAATGTAACTTCTGTCCGATGGAGGTTCGTAGTCCTCACGATATCCTGTATCATATGGAAGCAGAGCATAATACTCGTGGTAGATTGGAACGCGGTCCCGCTTTCCATCAGTGCCCGAACTGTCCATTCGAGGACAATCAGAAGGGTAAATTGACGCGGCACATACTCGCCTGCACGAAGAAGTTTAGACCGGAGAGGAACTTGGAGCCCGCGGTGGATTGGGAACCACCGGCCAAAATACCGCGTGTAAATCGCGCGCGACCCGTTGGTCCGACTAATCCAAATGCGCTCGCAGCTATGGCGATGAGCGCAAAGGGTCCACAACCGCTGTTACCAAAACTGCTTCCCGCACCGATCACAGGTCGTGGAAGAGGACGGCCGCCAATGCAGCCGAGATATTCCGATCTGAAAACATTACGACCAGGTGCTACTCCAATGCGACAAGGTAAATTTTTACAACAGATTATGAAATTAACGAGACTACAAAATAAGAGAATTTTCTCTAATCTCCACGCATCATACGTTTAATGGATTTACATCCACGATTATTAATGTAAGCTGTATATTTCAGACAATGTTGCAGGAATGATGTATCGTCCTACATCCTCTGGTTTATTGGTACCCACGTCATACCAGTTCAGTAGTAACCAAATATTCCAGGTAACAATAGCATTTGTCATAGATGTATACTCGTTATACATATGCAAACACTAACAATTAGATTTAACGGAAAAAATATAAAATACAAAAATATAAAATAAAATATAATATAAATATAAAATAAAATATGAAACGGAAACTAAAAATTAAAAACTTGTGCTTCACGAAGATAGCAAGAAGAGTATGTTGAAATAAATAAAAAATAAGTGAAATAAAAAATGAATTTTCAGTTTTAATATCTAATAATTATAAATATCTGCGTTAAGGTTATTATCTACACACACACACGTTATTATTATTTTAACATGCTTACTAACATATAAGGGCGATGAGAATTTATGACAAGTCATGCCCTTCTTAAAATTAGAGAAAGCCGCAATTTATATACTGCACAAAAATTTAATAGCTGTGTGTATCCAGAATATTTGTGTCGAATTATATCTGTGTATTACTTGACTACTGTTATCTGTATAACATATTTATAGTTTATTATCTTAAATTTTTTAAATGCATACATATATCGTCATTTTACTTTATCGTAAGTTGGTATCTGCACAATATTGTCTTTAACAAAGTATAGATAGAACAGTATAAGATATATACTAAAATAATATCTATTTATAAATATCGCACAAGGTGAGTGACGTCAAAAGAAAGGGGTGAAAAAGTTCTCAAATATATTTCATTAAATTTTCTCTAATATGTATAAAGTAAATATTTGTATTGACGAAAGCCATTTAGTTAATTGCGAAAATAATATATAAATGGTATCCCTTACTTTGTATAGAAATGCAAAATAATATTAGAGAGACTAGTGATCCACTGATGCCAAAGTATTTATAGTGTGTATGTATATATATATATATATATATATATATATATATATATATATATATATCAGGTTAATAAACTTAAAATTGTGCAAAATATTCTTATATCGATGTTTATAGAACTTCTATGTTAATTTAAACACAAATTACATTGACAATAATAAAGTTATACATCTTATATTTATATACATTATTTAACAATAGAGAGTAATGGACGCGTGCCACATTCTTTTAAAAGTCTTCTCTGCATTCTCTAATAACAATATTCACGAATGTGTGTACACTGTACACACGTAAATACTTTAAGTACATTCGAAGCTCCAAAGAACTAGTAAAAAAGATGTATGGGTGGTGGCAGGTGGTGGGTGGCTCTGGGACTGTCATGTCGGCTGTCTCGGGAGTGAGTAGCAGTAGCGGCGGCAGTTCCGGTCAACCCACACCAATTGCACTTGTACCCAACGTAATCGACTCTCTGTCTAGGTTGTCCTCATCACAGGTAAATAAATATTGGAAAGTAACCAGGGAGAATAACTGATTTCGTGAGTTCGCATGAATGATGTGTTTTGCAGGTGCAAAAGAAAGGCTTTTAACATTCTCCAAGTTTGATTATGAACGATCGGATAAACTTGTAGTCGCTTGAAAATTTTAACACTGCGCATAGAGAACTCCTTCCATTTTTTAAACTGATCTAATAATTAATATTATACGTACACATAATATTTAAGAACATACACACACACACACACATTTCTCGTTAATATAATAGATTAAAATAAATATAATAATATTTATTTTACCCTTTATCGTTCATATATAAATAGTAATGTGTGGGATATGATTATATTTGTACTATACAGTGCAAATGCTAAATCTTTATCAACTAATATATATGTAATTTTACTAATGAAAAAAATGTTTATCTTAATTCTTAAGTTGTAATAATTGCTACATGGTTATAAATAAAGATTAATCGATGAAAAATTGAGAAACAACGTTTCATATATTCAATAAATTGTCATTGAACTTTGCAGAAATTTAATTAGACCTAGTGGAAAAATACACATATACACACATACACACATTGTCTGAAGAAAAAGCAATAACAAATGTGTAACTTTAATGTCAAATTTTTCAGGTGGATATTAAATAAAACAGATATTTGTTATTATATGATTTATAAAAGTAACATTATTAAACTGACACCAATTTGTGTTTAAAAATAACGTAAGTATTTTATACTTTTCAGAATACAACAGCCAGTTCCAAAAATCCTACAGCGAAGCTATTAAGTCAGCCGAGTATATCTATTACTCCACTACCACGTACAACATCTCAGACCTCCATTCCAGGATCAGGAACTTCTTCGAAATCTGGAGGAAAAAATACATTTGTTATATGTGAAATTTGTGATGGATATATTAAGGTGAGTGTACGATAAATTTATAGACTATTAAATTATAGACTTTTATTATTCTTATTTTTGATGGTCACTACTCTTGGAAATTGCAAATTAACAAATTAATATAATAGATGATAAATAATGAATAATTTGTATTATTAATTAATATCTAATTATTAACAGATGTTAAGATATTATAAGTAATATTCGTAAATCTTTTCGAAATATTTTGCAATTTTTCTATTGTATTTATTTTAGGATCTAGAACAATTACGAAATCACATGCAGTGGATCCACAAAGTAAAAATACATCCAAAGATGATTTATAACAGACCTCCATTAAACTGCCAGAAATGCCAATTCCGATTCTTTACAGATCAGGTATTTTTACACAATTATTTAGTTAAGTTAATAAATAAAAATATTTCTGAAGTTAAAGTGCAATTATTCTATTTCTTTTATCATGAAAAATATGCACTGATATTTATATAACATTTTATTTACATCAGTAAAATTTAATATTTATTAAAATATAAAGTTTTAAAATTTAATCATTATTTTCATCCATTTAAAAATGCATATATATAATAACATATTTCTTTTTTTCTAAATAGGGTTTGGAAAGACATTTATTAGGATCTCATGGGCTTGTTACATCTAGTATGCAAGAGGCAGCAAATAAAGGAAAAGATGCGGGTCGTTGTCCAGCTTGTGGCAGGGTAAGTTCATTTTTTTTCTGTTGTTTGTAACATGAAATTTTGTTTTCGAGAATAAAGGAAGTATAAACATGATTTATGAAATGTATATGTTGATTTCTAGGTATATCAATGGAAATTATTAAATCATGTTGCTCGAGATCACGGGATGACATTAAAGCCAGCACATTTATCATATAAGTGTACAGTCTGCACTGCCACATTCGGAATGTACAAGCAGTTCGAGAATCATGTATACTCGGCGCATAGTGTTGTAGCAAAAAGAGTAATGGATAAGAAGAACACGCCTGCATCTCCATCGTCTCGATCGAATGATTCGCTTCTAAAGCCATTGAAGATTAATGATGAGATAACGATTATTCCGCAACCGGCGAAACCTACAACCAGATCCGGTGCGATTCAAGGCAGAGGAAAATAGCAATGATGAGCTTGAGTGATAATTGTGTCTTGTCTGATCGAATTTCGCATAACTTTTTGTGGTACTCCATGCCGATCACTGCAAACGTACAGTGATTAACGTGCCGTTAACGTGTACATGTGTATGTATACTATGCTTTAAGACGCGAATTAATTCCAAATACCTAAAGAAGAAAAAAAGCAAGAAAAAAGAAAAAATCTTATGACTCGTGACAACAAGGAAACTAGTTGACTGCGTAATAATATTCCATCAATGATTATACCGATATATATTTATTTAAGAATTTTTATTGTTGTTATCGGACCTACATAAAATAGACTGTAAAAATATTAAAGGGTGGCCTTCAGTCTGATTCCTTGGTTAAATCCTAGAGCTGCATACTCCCGACCTATAAACTCGCCTATATGTGTAACATGAACTCTCTCGCGCGAAATATCAAGTGTATTGTAACATTTTGATGCTACGTACATCGTAATAACATTATGCGCAGTATGGATTACTCTCATACATAGCGAATTCTCTACAATGTAAATTCTTTTTCTAAGATAAATATATTCGAATTTATTCTATTTTGTTATTATGATGCTATATGACTTTAGGACAGTGAAATTGTCCGTAATCTCCGGTTTGATAGGCTGATAAACATCATGTTTGCGAAATAATTTCCGAACGATATACGATGCGATAAATTGTACTAATTGACCAGAGTGCCCACGACAGTCACGAATCTATAGTACACAGGTACTAACGACAAGTGTTATACTGGATACCATCTAGTTCTTCAGATATATATTATGCTTTCATTTCGCCATCATACGTTTTTTAATTAACAGTTAGTGAAATTATTGTCATACTTTTTATTTATGATATTTCATAGAACTGTGTGTATGAAATAATTTGTGATGTAATACGAGAAATCTTTTTGCTTTTTTTTTTTTTAAATCGAAACTTGTAAATTGTATCTATATTACTATAGATTTTTGAACCCTTTAGTCACGTATACTGTAATAAAAAAAAAACAAAGTACCCAGTTTTATTTTAGTGCGCTCTTATGAAAACAACAAAAATGTACATTAACATAGGATATAATATAAAGAAATATATCAATAAAATAGGATGACACACAACTCGTGTATACATTTTTTCTGATAAACGTGAATATGAAATGGAGCATTGATCCTGTTAGCACACTCAACGCGGCGTACGTCTACATTTATATATGTATATATATAATATAAACATTTATGATATTATATATATAAATATGTAAAGTTATAATATAGAGTATAGCAATAGCGTAGTACACAAGAAGAGACTTTTCATTTCATTTTCTTCTTGTATACACTCCGAAACGATTATAGGATACATCAATATGTAGATAGTCGTTAAAAGAAATAACGAGTTTAATTTAGCAATTTCAATTTATCCCGATAATAATTTTTTGTACTATTATTGTAGGATATAATTTTAGAGAAAAAAAAGTCGTAATCACAGAGTGAAGGATTCGAGAAAGTGCATTTTTGCACTGTATGGCTGTATTATTTAATTCTGCTATCTTGCCAAACGCTTACGGCAAGCCATGTTGGTAAAATTAAGAAACAGACATAATTACAGAAATATATAGTTTATTGTAATAATTTGTACAATATTATACGATTATAAAAATAAAGTGTGTACCAACATTGAATTAAAATTCTTACAGTACACTTTGAACCTTTGTACATGTATGCTACATTTCAAAGCCTAATGGAGATCAAACGGAAGTTTGATGAACAAGAAACAATGATTGTAAAATATATTTGTTGATTACCGCATTTTTACTTTGCCCTATTAAATAAGATAAAAGATCTATAATTGACATTGTATTTAAGAATATTAGAAATATTAGTTTTTTACTAAATTCTCTTAAAATATGTACTGTAATTTGTTCATTTAACATTTAAACCTTTTTTAAAGTAATAAAAAAAAACTAACAAAAAATGAAAAAGAAAATTTATAATTCTAAATAAAATTGGTTATTAAATAAAATATTTTATGACTTAATTTAAATAAATAAAACTTACGATAATACTTGTGAATAACTTGGTATGTACATTATAACAAATATCTATGTATTATTTTAATCGTTTTATTATTAGATGTTAAATATTATTTATTAAATATACATACAAGGTGCGTCCCAAAATTTTCCGAACTTTTTCAATAGGGATAGGTCGGGTGGCGCCATCCGTGTGTTCGATTGCGCGTTTGAAAGGTACATCCCTAGCTGACTTCCAGTAAAAATTTCATGACATTTGGTTCAGTGGAAACGAAGTTATGGCGTCTCAAGTGTCAGTATGTTGTATACATCGGTACGAGAATGAACTTCGAACAAAGAGCCAATATTAAGTTTTGTTTTAAACTTGGTAAAACATTTACCGAAACCCATAATTTGATGAAACAAGTTTATGGTGATAATTGTGTAGCCCGTGCCAATGTTTATGAGTGATATACGCGATTCAAGAACGGTCGTGAGGACATAAATGACGACGCACATACAGGTCGCCCAAAATCGACAATTAACGAAAATTCCATCGAAGTTGTGCGTAATTTCATCAAGCATGAGCCAAAATCTTCAGTGAGATACATGGAAATGGAATTGAACATCCCCAAATCAACGATTTATTGCATTTTGACCGAACATTTGGGCCTACAAAAAGTCTGTGCACGATTTGTTCCACACAAGTTGACTGACGACCAAAAAATGCATCGAATTCAACATTCAAAGGACATTATTAAGGAAGCAAAAAAGGACCAAAACTTCCTTTATAGCATTGTTACTGGTGCCGAGACGTGGTGTTTTCAATACGATCCAGAAACCAAGCGTCAAAGCGCGGAATGGAAGGCGCGAAACGACCCAAAACCCAAAAAATCGCGTTTAGAGAAGTCAAAAGTGAAGACAATGCTCATTTGTTTTTATGATTCCAAGGGTATTGTGCACAAAGAATTCGTTCCAGCAGGCCAAACAGTTAATGCTGTATTCTATGTAAGCGTTTTGAAGCGTTTGGTGCACCGCATTCGTCGTATTCGGCCAGAATATCGCGAAGGAGGAAGTTGGCGCTTGTTACACGATAATGCGCCATCTCACCGTTCGACACTTGTCACTGATTTTTTGACTAAAAATCACATTTTAACAATCAACCATTCCCCGTATTCGCCTGATATGGCACCTTGTGACTTCTACCTATTCGGCAAAATGCATTTGTCCATGAAAGGAAAGCGGTATGTGGACGTAGAAGACATCCAAAGGGCTTGTACCACTATTCTGAAGGACGTGCCTTTGAACGACATAAAACACTCATTTGAAATGCTTTTAGATCGTGCCAAACGTTGTATTGAGTCCGACGGGGACTACTTTGAATAAACAATTTGAATTTGAAAAAAAAAAGTAAACCGTTGTTGTTTTATTTCAAAAGTTCGGAAAATTTTGGGACGCACCTTGTATATATAATGATGTGATTTAATAATTGTTTTAAAATTTCAAAAAAAATTTTCTTAATTTTTAATAGATAATTTATATATAAAAAATGTAGAGTATAGAGATTTATACAAATCTGGAATATTTATTTCATACAATTATTACATTGCCTATCGCTGATGTATATAATAAAATTAATAATAAATTTTTGTCAATGATATTTAATAACCAGATAATTTTTAGAGTTGACAATTACCACAAAAATTATATTAGGATGAATCGATGTGAAAGTAGTCGATTCGTAGTCGGAAATTTCGCGTTCCTTTTTGGATTTGTAAAAAATTGATTATAAAAGTGTTAAAAATTAAGTATACAATTCCTCCATTTTTTGTTACAAAACCTATTCTTTTAACTCATTTAATTTGGAAAAATGATTACACATACATAGTATATATATATTTGGAGAAATTTATTCTCGAAATGGGTTATCTCATTTACCCCTTTTATTCCTTTTTGTATACTTAATTTTGAACACTTTTATAATCATAAGTATGTGTGTGTATATATATATATATATATATATATATATATATATATATATATATATACACTTGGAAAATTATATATATATATATATATATATATATATATATATATATATATTATAATATACATATTTCTCTTGACAAATTTAATATTCGAAATGAAAGTCGAAATAAGATTGATCAAAATTATTAATGCGCATATATCCGTCTTCTCCGCCTGTAGAATAGCTGCGACCATTAGGGTGAAAAGCGAGAGAGTTAATGGGTCCGAAATGTCCTTTCAAACGTGCAAATTCTTCTTCAAATACTAAGTGAAAGAATCGTGAATCGAATTTGCCTTGTCGTGCAGATGTTGTGGTGACATCCATTGCATCTTGACCACCACCAAGAACCACCTACAGAAAAATATGGTTAGCAAATACTACATTTATTTCCTTCGATAGAAATTATATCATACTTTTCTATCACAATTTTTTCAAAAATCATAATAACGACTATTCCGTGGCTTGAATCTTACATGATCAAAAATTGGTGATATCGTAGCCGAATTTACAGGTCTTTCCGTCTTGTAAGTTTTCAATAACATTAAAGACTCGCTATCGAAAAGTTTTGCCGTGTGATCCTTGGATGCAGTTACAAACATGGTGCCATCCTTGTTGCATTGCATATCATTTATCTGAGATTTATGACCTTTAACACTAGACAGCTTCTTCCCTGTCTATAAATATTACAAACAATAATTAATATCAATGTACCTACTAATATTTTATACATTATATTTCTGCAATTAAGATAATGATAAAGATACTTACTCTCACATCCCAAAGTTTAATTTCACCATCTTCGTGACCCGTGATAATGGTTTCGTCGAGGGCTCCCCATAATATAGCAGAAATTCTAGGACCATTGACCGAAATTCTAGAGATCGCATCCTCCTGCGATAATGTAGAATCAACATTTCGTACATCCATAATAAACATCTCACACTGGTGACCTAAAGCCTTATCAGTGGAGAACACCGCGAGGTTTGCAGAATAACTGAAGCCGCACGTTCTTACAGAACTGTTCGTGTGTAGTTGTCCTATTTCCTTACCTGAACATTATACAAAGATACTATGTATGACTCACAAGCAAAATTTTTTTATTTTGTATGATTATCATATGCACAAACCAGTTTCACAGTCCCAGACTCTCAGAGTATTGTCACCGCTGCCGGATAACAACCGTGTGGTATCCCAATTGACATCAATACACCATACAGAACCATTGTGTCCATTAAAAGTACCAAGACGCTCTCCATTCAACGAGTACCAAACATTGGGTTGCTTGTCCTTACTAGCGGAAAACAATAGATCTCCTTCTCTATTATACTTTATTTTGGTGATGGCACGTTCGTGCCCGTGCAACATCAAAGGTTTCTGAAATAAATAATTTTTTTTTATCGGTAAGAAAGATATTAGGTGGGAAAAAGGATATTAAGTGGAGAGGGGGATATTAGGTGGAAAGGTTACATTAGGTATATAGAAATTTTTTAAGAAAAAACTATTACACAGAAACAAGAACTGAACGTAAGTTTCAAATTAGGAAATAAATCGTAGCACCACCTGAAAAATCTAAATAGTAATGAAGAAGAGGTTAATATTATCACGTGTTCTAATATATAGTTTGTAACATAGATTCCTGCGAGAAAAAAAAATAATGTATCGGTGCGGAGTTAAGGAAAAACTAACCATTATGGCGCTTTAATCTACG
The DNA here is from genome assembly GCF_024713525.1 of Acromyrmex echinatior. Classification (NCBI taxonomy): domain Eukaryota; kingdom Metazoa; phylum Arthropoda; class Insecta; order Hymenoptera; family Formicidae; genus Acromyrmex; species Acromyrmex echinatior. The sequence continues at coordinate 13,833,762 of NC_141853.1, read as the reverse complement.
ATCGTATATTTTCTCTTAATCGACAAATTAAACTTCTCTGTAGCATACGATTAACCGCTCGCACATCCACTACACAACCACAATGACCAACAATCAACACTCGACTCCATCGAGCAGTGTTGCCAATCTTATTGTTTCTATCACTTTTTAAAAAAGAACAGACCTTAGGCTGCGTTCACTGTCTATTAAATTATCTCAATTTCGGCGATTTTTTACGTAAACATTATATGATATGAATATTTCATTAATCATATTGATGCATATTATACCAATGTAGTACATCATTCTTTAAATACATTGCTAAAATGAATAATTATATGAATAATTTTAATAGAAAGTTACTAATTAGTATGCGGATCGCCGATGTAAAAGGAGTTTAAATAATGCGATTCACTTTAACATTCGCATGTCCGCAAGCGTTTCATCTTTATTTATATTTGAAAATGTTAAAAAAATAATAAAATGATTCTCGCGAACGTTACAAATATAAAGTGAAACGCATCCTAATATTTACTAAGGGCGTCTCGTTTTCGATATGCTATAAGCATCAGTTTATCCTTGCTAGCTATCAAATATTAAACGAAGACGAATGCTTGTAAGCGCTGTAAGTGTAAAACAAAACGTACTTATAATTGGCTTGTTTTTATTAAAAGCGGCATATAAATAGATTCACCTTTAACTGTTTTTTACACTTTATGATTGCATAAGCAATACGTTACGCTGCTAAACAATTCAGTTAAAAAAAAAACCAGTTTTAGTAATTGCTTAAATGCTTTAACGTTATAATACAAGATTTTATAAAATTTATGTGATTTAACTTGCTATTAAATAACTTCTTTACGAGAATACATAAAAAAAATTATATAACATCATGATCAGGATTTAAGTTTGGACTAGGTACTTACATATATATAAACCAATTAGTAAATATGATTCCAATATACATGTATGTGCACATACGCACTGTATACAATATATTTATATATAGGCATTAAAATGTACAACTAATTGCATACGCATGATAATATATATATATATATATATATATATATATATACCTGTACATATACATATACATACATACATACATATATATATACACACACATACAAATATTTGACAGGTCAAATAATTCAAATAGGCTTTTTTTTACTTTCCTTACGTACATTCATTCTTTCCTCTTCCTCATTTATCGTTTTTTATAATTCTCATTCTCTATAATTAACAAATAATAAAGATATGCTTTATGAAATTCAACTTACACGTAAGAAAATTTCTAACGTAAATTACTTGTATACATGTATGTATCTATGTATGTATACACATATATAATCTAATATTATGCATCTTCTCAATACAATTTTTTACAGTTAAACTTCCATGATATAGAACAGTACAAAACGATAGATTTCCCTTTTGCAGCAATATTACTTTCATCGCTATAGAATGTCATAAAACTGCAGCGATAAAAGGAAATACGTCCACATTTGACTGTCTGTGGTATTACAATATGTAAATACGTGTATGTTTACATATACATACAGAATATTGAGTAAATTGTGATATAATCGTCGAGATTTCTCGTGAATAAAATCAAATAAAATATCCAAAATAAATTTTTGTTATTGATCTCTTAGTCTTTGAGAAATGATTCGTACAAGGATGATTACTTTTATACATTCAAATGAATGTGAGAATATTTTCGATATCAATAAAAAATTTATTATACACAGCTTTTATTCCTTCATAGGATATTAATTATCCGACATGCCGCAATTTATTGGAGCACACTTAAACCAGTTAGTCATTATTGCCAGAATGAAAAATTTTACTTATGTATATATACTCACACACGTATACTGCAGTTATATATATGTATATATATGTATATATTTATAAATACATGAGGCGGCTACCCCATTATTTAATCTATCATAGTCCACTCTTCAGAAAGGCATACCAACTTGAGCAGATATATCATAATTTATGTCTTTGGAAGATTGACATTACGCAAAATGCACGTTTTTGCATATAAAATCCTATCTTACGAAATTGTCACTACATATGCACACTTTCATTAAACTCAAAACTGAAAGTAATCTATAATCTACTCGTGTCATGCATCATAATCGATGTCTTTCTTTTTTTTTGTACAAACTCGTTCTAAAAATAAGTGCAATCTTTCTCGCTCGCGAGGCGCATTGTGTTATATAATCTATTTTCAAAAACATGCATATATGCACGTAAATAACTTCTTCGTGTCTTCGGATGTTTTTCAGCAATATACATAAGCGATACTGTGTACGATTCTGCTTTCCAATTACGCTATTTTTCAATTAGGATACGCTATGTTACATTTGATGCTTTCCAGCTACGTACACAAGCAATACTGTGTAAGACTGTGTACGATTCGGTGCTTTCTAACTACGATATAAGTTGACACAATTGTACACAGCTAAATAGGTGAGTTTGAGTGTATGTCGATACTACAGTATATGTTTACGTATACTATAGTATTTCTCTAGTTTTGCGATACTCTTTAAGAATAGGGGCCTTGATCGTACAAACACTGTTACACACGTGTCGCCTATGTATATAGCTGAAAAGCACCAAATAACATAGTGTGTCCTATCTGGGGAAAACAAAATAATTGGAAAGCACAGAATCCGTGTTACACTTATGTACGTTACTGGAAAGCACCCTCGTTTATAATACTTGTAGACTAGGTGAACGGATTAATATGGGGCAGCCTTTGTGAGTATATATCCATTTTGTATTTATAAACTCTCTTTGCATAACACGATGCTGCCATAGACTTCGGATTTTCAGAATTATATAATGGGTGAGTCAGTGGGCACAATTGTGTGTCTGTATAAAACATTTAAAACACTGTAACACCCAGATGTTTTGCAAAATGTACCGTTGATTAATATTTGATTAGTAAGCCGTCCATTCAGGAATACCTGTACTGCTTGTTTATATTATATTCGTTCGCAATATGGCTCGAAATAATATCGAAATTATCTTTTCCAAAATGACAAAATTCTCCTTGTTTTGAGATCTATTTCTTCATAGTATTATAATTTTGATCGGTATTCTACTAGTTACAAATCATTCGCTCTCAATTATATATAATGTATCCAAAATATTTACAACTTTGCTAGCAGGCCTTTTACGTATCCCGCTGTTTTATTTTTAATAAAAACAAATCTCCCAACGTGATATAGGAGATTTTTCTTTAAGCTAATTCTTTTGCTGCATATTTCAGCCATATTTAACGTTCTCAACTAATCTGGGCTATAACTGGCACCAGGAACAGACCTATGTGGAGACTCAATCACTTTCTGGACCGCCTTCTTTTTCACCTTCGCCATCTCCTTCTTCTCGTGTCATGCCTTCAATTGGTGCTGGAGTATCTTCTATGTTTGTAACGCTATTCGTTGGCAGTTGACCAGAGTCAGGTGGCATTGAAGGTGGACCATTCTGTGCAGCGCCTTGCGGGAATCCTGTTTCAGCTGATACTAAATGTGATGGCATATGTGGCGAGGCCGTTTGCGACTTTCTGCTTTTTTCACCTTTCCTCCATAATGTAATTTCCTGAACAAAATATAAAAAGCAATGACAAAATGAAGATACAGTGATAAAAGAAATAATATTTTCATATAATAATATTTTCATCTTGAACATGTAGAAAAGAAGTATAATTATAGAAAGTTTAAAAAACAATATATTGTATGTAATACCTGTTGCTTAAAGTATCGTCGATCTTCTTCGTCCATGAGAACTAAATTCAGATAATATCTAACACTAAACTTCTTATTAATGTCGCGCATTGTAGGGGCCAAATCATACCCAGCCAAGAATACCCTTATAGGAATGGATTCCCCTCGAACGGGCGCACCATCCATGATCTCATATTTCGCTATAGTTTCGTTTTCAGTAAACGTATGAGGACCTGCAAATATGTACTCTAATTATTGCCTTAGTACCGTGAATACCGCAGAGAAAAAGTTCTTAGGAAACCAAAACTCGCGTTCCAATTTTGCCAACATGCAATGCTACATGTGTACAAAACTGTAGAAATCATAATTAATTACTATCGCTACGTTATATTTCAATGTGTAAATTATCTATAACATACCAGAACCCGTAGTTTCTCGTTTGATGATTGCTATTTCCATATGTTTTATTTTTATTCTAACCAAAAGAAAGTATATTTTGCCAACAATTACATCTTTTAAATGATATCTGAAAAGATGAATAGTTAGTAGTAACATGTTTAGAAAATCAATCATTAAAACAATCTAAATACATGTATTACAATAACTTACTTGCTTTTATTATATTCAAATTCAATATGCAAACAGTCTTCAATTCCAACTTCCATTTTAATAGGATTATTCATGTCTGGATAGGAACTAAGAGTGTGCACAACTAATTCGAGTTCTTTAACAATGTCACTAATCCTTCGTACAATTGTCACTTTCAAGAAATATCTTAGTCGTACGTTAGAACCGGTGTAACTCTCAAATGGTTTCTCAACATTTGGAAATTCAAATGTATATACCGTATTGTGTGTTAATTCTCCTGGCCTTGCTAGTTCTTTTACCAGACTAGTAAATTCATGATGATTACCTCTGTCATAATATAGCTCAATTTGTCCAATAAATTCTACTTTGACACCATGATGCTCTAATTTTCCAGCTTTCCTTAAGCTGATATTAATCTGCAAGTATTGATTTAATAATAAATTTATATTGCAAAAGCATAACAGTAAAACATTATAAAGTATTAAAAAGAATATTACAAATAATTAATACAGAGCTCAAAGAGCTACTACAAGATAAATAGCATCTGCAAGGTATTTCTCTGTATACTCCAACCTTGGCAAAAAAATATTAAGTGTCTTATTAATCACTGTTTAAAGTTTCAGTGCAAAAATTGATTTATGGTATTTGCTTATTCTTAGTTTCAAGAACCTTTAAACTCACATTATAACTGTATCACTTTATCATATAAATTGATAAGTCATATTTTAACTTTTGTAAAATAATACATAATGTTTTTGAATAATTGACAATTTTTGCTAGATATACTGTATTATAAATGAAAAGTCTATGCACATTGGAAATGCAATATTCATTTTAGTTTCATTGAACAAAAGCAAGTCTGGTGCACTGAATATATCGCATGCAAGTAAGTATGTTAACGTTTGATTTCTATCAAATCATAGCTAGACAATTAATAATGAAGATGACGTTCCAAGGAGCAGGTCCTACCTTGCCAGACACGGTCTCGCCGTCGTAGTAGAGCAGGTGCCGCTCCTTCTTGCCATCCTCGGACTTGATATCTGCAGTCTTTCGCGTCTCAGCGCCGTCCAACGTGATCTCTATGTCGGCGGACTGACCGAAACCAAAGAAACTCTGCGTAAAAAAATTCGAAAGCGTTAGAAAAATCATGTAGAAAATCAACAGCCGGGGTACGGGAGAAGATGACAACCCGGCGCCGATCAAAGTCTCGGGTTACGGTGGGCCACGGTGGGCCGAGGACTGCACCCCCGTGGGAGGTAAACGCACCATTTTCTAGGACAATTTTCGTGGAAACGGTGAGATACTCCGATGCAATGCCGCAGTCACGCTGACAGGATCGGCCGTATCGCGGATCAATGAACAATTCTCCAGAGCAACATTTTCTTACGTGTACGAGAGACGAGAAAAGTTGGGTTATTTTTTTGCTCGTTCCTCCCGAAAGTCACAAGTAGCCAATATGGCCGCGCGCACGCGCCCCCTTCCCCCCTTACCTCTCCCACTTGTATGCGCTGTCAAAATTCGCCGGTGGCGCGCGCGGCGAGATCTGTTTCTATATAGGGATATAGGGAGTCTAGTGTAAAATTGCAAATGCCAATAGAGCACACCTGATGCTCGTGAATTCGGGTCGATAAGATCAATCTTCATTTTTATCAATTGGGCTTAACATGTGAACTCTTCAGATGGCGCTTATTTTCATGGATAGATTTGTGCACATGGCTCTAATCTGATAGGCAAAGAAGAGAAGAGAGAGGACAAAAATTTATATAGAGTGTTGTTGATTAATACTGTTTGATTTGCTCCTTCTTAGCCTGTTATGCCTACTCGCGATTCTCGGAAATAAAACAAATATCTATGTATTTTTATTTGCGAGTCACGCTGTTGTACATATCCTTCGTGCTGCACGCTTTTCGTCGCTCGATCATATAAGCGAAATCCGAAAAATCTGTCACACGCGCCACAAGTACTCGCTGTGCACGCTCGTGCACGCGTTTTTCGATGCTGTGATGCGAAATGTTATGATGACAAGCGTCATACGTTATTCTTCACGGACGCGTGTCATTACACCGTGATGTAAGTACTTGATTTAGCCCGTTGTACATCTTTCCTGAAGAGAAAAAAAGATTCCTGAAACTTAATGTTTATCGTCTCTTTACTCCGCATTCTCATCTGTGGCTGTTTAATTATTACTTTGATGTTATTGTTGATAAATGAAAATGTAGATCTTTGGACAAGTTTGGGCTCTGGGCCATTTAGCATAAAAAGTGTTATCTCAAGTGCCTAGTTGACATTGTTGCAATATCAGTATCTTTTTTTTTTCAGGTATGTGATTGTAAATTTTCGTGTATACAAAGGTGGAGGTATCCGTGATTATCCTTATGTCTTATAAAAAATATAATTCTTCAGTGAACGGCAGTTTCAACGATGGATTGCGATTATATGACCTTTTACAGGGAGAAAGATTTTCATAATAGATGTTGCGGTGGAAAGCTCTGGTGTATTAAGGTAAAGTCTTATGAATATATGGATGATTTTTGATGTTTTTTAAGGACCTTGATTAATTTAAATGACAATTAACTTATTAATAGTAATAGTTATTAGTAGTAATAGTTATATTATTCTGTTAATGTATATGAAATAACTAATATGAAATAACCTTTTATTTCGCGATATATCAAAAGATTAAATTAAGAAGGACTTATATAGTTAGCAATTTTGTTAAGTAATTTTACTGATTAATTATCAATTAATCAGTAATCACAAGGTTGTTCTGACATTGTTATAATTTTAACATAATGTGTCTATATAGGATATATGTGGAATCATATGTGCGGTATTAACATGGCTATTGATAATCTATGCAGAATTCGTAGTGATGGCAGTGATTCTTATTCCTACAATAAATACATTGTATTCCAGTTTAAATATGGCCATTTTCCAATCTCTAGCATTCCTGGCCTTTGCGTCGCATCTAAGAACTATGTTTACAGATCCGGTAGTTAAGACAACGCTGAAATCTAATTTATTGCTTGAGATTTAGCTTATATTATATAATGTAAGTTAAACATTTTTTTAAAACTGATATTTTGTTTTTATGCAGGGTGCAGTGCCGAAAGGCAATGCAACGAAAGAGATGATCCAACAAATGGGATTTAGAGACGGACAGGTTATTTTTAAGTGTCCAAAATGTTGTTCTATTAAGCCCGACAGAGCTCATCATTGCTCTGTTTGCCAAAGGTAATCTAACAAAAAAGTCAAATTTGTGTTTGTAATGTAGCAGGATGCATTAATTACATTGTTCTGCTACTGTAGATGCATCAGGAAAATGGATCACCATTGTCCATGGGTTAATAATTGTGTAGGGGAAAATAATCAAAAATACTTTGTACTTTTTACTGTGAGTATTTTATAATGCACATGCACGTATTACGATTTAGGCTTTTACAAAAAATGATCAAATTGATGATTCTAATATTTGACATAAATATATTGAATATATTTTGTAAAATATCTTAAATGTACTTTTCTTGTACCATTTTATTTTAGTTTTATATAGCGGGCATATCACTGCACTCTCTATTTCTGTGTGTACAACAATTTACCATGTGCGTCAGACAAGAATGGAGAGAATGTTCCACGTTCAATCCACCAGCAACGGTGGTGTTATTGTTATTTCTAGCGTTTGAGGCACTTTTATTTGCCATTTTTACTGCTGTAATGTTAGGCACGCAACTGCAAGCTATTTGGTATGATGAAACTGTACGTATATAAAACAATTATTATTTTTTATGCGTATATAAAAAAAATTGCGATTTATATTTATTGTACTATATCTTTTGCAGGGTATAGAACAACTTAAAAAGGAGGAAGCTCGATGGGTTCGCAATAGTAGATGGAAATCGATTCAAGCGGTTTTTGGAAGATTTTCGATAGCTTGGTTTTCCCCCTTTACCTCACCTCCTAATGCAAAAACGAAATTAGATTCTTATCTATATTCTGTTTAAATTATATTTTGATATGTATAACCATGACTTATATATAGAGGAATATTTAAGATAAGTATACATAAATACTATAATGATGTTCGATTAGTATACAGGTTAATTCCTGAAATTGCGGACTACAACTCTTCTTTTAATGAAGAGAAAGATATAAGAGAATTTTGCATAATTTTTGCAGAATTATTCTATTTATAAGAAAATAATTATGTTTATAATATTGAAAATCTTGTATAATCTTGGGTAATCCAATTTTTATACGTCAGTTTTCAGATCTTTGTTTATAAAAAAGAAATATTTTTTTGTGATAGTAGCTGTATTGACGATTAACAATTTGCATATAAAACAATTTGCATAAATTTAGTATAAATATAGTTAATATATTTAATATAAATAGTTAACTATCATAATTGACTATTTACAACTTTTGTAAAGATTTTATTTATTATATCGCTTTATTTCATATATCAGCGAATTTCGTACATATATATAGTTTGTGTAGCCACATAAGAGATAAGAGGTAAATGGAATATAATATATATATGTATATATATATTTAATATATATATTTAATATAAATAATATATATTATTTATATATACTATAAGATACTACATATAATATATACTCTCTCTCTCTTTCTAACAGTATATATATATATATATATATATATATATATATATATATATATAAGGTGCATTCCGAATTAGAAAGCGCATGATGCATCATTTATCTTTGTTATTCACCGAAGAATAAAGAAATATAAAATGATACTTTATGTATAACGGAACGCACCCATAATAAATATATATGTACGAAAATGTATATTTACATTTTTTTTTGCGAAATATTTGTAATTTTCTACTGGTCCAAATATTGTACGAATTTTTTGCTATGACAGCGTTAGGAAAGTACTTAAAAAGTAACAATCAGAGTCGAATTTACTCTATCTATATCTTTAGATATTGAAATGTATAAATTTTTATTTTAGAGAGATATAAGATTCTACTACATATATTTGGAAGAAAGAAATTTTTTTGTATTTATATAATGCTTTAATCTTTTCATATTATGTTTGGTACATTTCATAAATGTAAAAAAAATAATGCATTTTAATATAATACATTGTAAAATGAACTATCATTTTTCAAAAATATTGTCGAATGTTAAATTTGCTTGCTCATTAGTATAGGTAAAATCGACTTTGATAATACTATTATGTTACTTTATCCAAAGAAATGTAATATCTTTTTAAAGATACAACGTATTTTAGTCATTATTTATATGATAGAAGAATGTAATCCATATATATATAAATATATTATATATATATATATATGTATATATATATATATATATATATACATATATATATATATATATACTATGAAATTGTATATTATTATAATGAGTAATAGAAATGGTTCTTTGACATCTTTATTTTCTATGGAGACTGAGAATTATATTTTATATTTACATAACATATAAAAATGTAAGTGTGCCATACACACATAGAAGAGAAATAATGTCACAAATTTTTTGTATCATTTATTGCATATCTTGTAATCGTAACAAAAATATTTTATGTCAAAATCTCGCTTTCTATTTACATCGAATTACATATTTGTAAGAAACAATAAAGATTGATCTTCAGGGATGAATTGAAAAAAAGTTTGATGATTATATCCTTTACTCAAGTAAATTCAAAATAAATAAAATATGAATAAAATAAAGAAATGAACAATAATAAGTGAACATCGACCAACGTGTAGATAATACAAATAAGCGAAGATGACCTTATTCGGTCAAAGCGATCGAATCTCGGTACCTAACAATAGTGAAAAAAGAATAAAATTTAAAAAAATGATCGTGTTATTCATTTCTTTATGCCTTGAACGTTTTAAACGCAAAACACAAAAACATTTTGTCTAGGCATGTATGACGGATTAAAGCGTGAATTTCATCTTTTTTAAATCCGAGTTTTTCCTGGGATAATTAATTCGCATCTCGCTCCATACATTCATATAATTTCATTCGAACTCACGAGAGCTCTAGCTAGCGATGTTCCCTTGTTAGTCGTGTACTTGCAAACAAGATTTCCCTGCTTGACTTGGAAACGAGCGATCAGTCGCGCGGCGATACTACTGGCCGCTATTAGGAAAAGGATTGCCGATAATTAGCATTTTAATTTGTAGGAGTGATTTCTCCATATCGCTTTCTATCTTCGCTCTCTACGAAAGGAAAAATATATTTTATATCAGACATTATACATTATAAGAAATTAAATTTCCCGGTCCGACAACAACCGCGTAATGCAATGCAAAATGTATAAAGCGCGAGTTCAATGTCACGACTCCATAAATTTATCTGTCCGAACAACTTTATTTTTGCTAAAAGTAAAAGCTTGCATCAATAACGATGACTTATTGCGTTATTAATCTTTTATTGAATGTTGCAATATCTTCAATCTATGTTACTTTATTATTTTAATACTTTATTATTTTCTGATCAAAAATATTATATTGAGTTATATAAATTAATGCATCAATTATTAATATATGTATAAATATATTTATATAAAATTTTTTAAAGACTTGATATATATATATATAATATTAATAATTATATTTAACATGATTAATATATAATATCTAATATATAATAATCTTTTAGTAACTGTTATATTTAATTTTTAAGTTTCTGATGAAACTATTTAAATTACTTTTATTAATTAATATATTTTTATTTAATGTTAATATCATTGATATAATATTTTTAATATATTAAAATGTGAATATATATTAAAAAATTACGTGTAATATATTTAAATATATATATATATATATATATATATATATATTAGGTGTTGGAATTAATTCGTAGCGTTTTACAAGTGATGGGAAGTACTTTCATTAATGTATTTTTTAATGCTCATGTGAAATAAATAACATTCTTTCATTAAAAAACGCTACGAATTAATTCCAACACCTAATGTATATATATTAATAATATTATTAGGTGTTGGAATTAATTCGTAGCGTTTTTTAATGAAAGAATGTTATTTATTTCACATGAGCATTAAAAAATACATTAATGAAAGTACTTCCCATCACTTGTAAAACGCTACGAATTAATTCCAACACCTAATAAAAATTAAATATAATAATTTCATTAAATATAATCGTTGATTGTTACATCTATTTTTTCATTTTTTAAATCACTTTTCGCAGTTTTTATGTTTATTATACTGTCACAGAAATGACGTTCTCTAAACTCGTGCAGCATTATTGCACCAGAGAGCCGTATCTTTTTAATTGGCTTTATGTATATTTATTTTACAGCCTTTTTACCTATCTATTATATTCCAATCGAGAACGAATCAAACGGAACTTTCTTTCCCTGACAATAATTTTTTTTTTCGACAAAAACGGAATACTACTCGATAGTGGTGGTGAAATTTCTACGTAAGTATTGAATTAGTTCACATTGAATTACTTTTGATTCACCTCAAGACGAACCGACGCGACGTGACGGCAAAAAGGTGCGCTGCAAAAGCAAAGTGTACCTAAAAAGTGATATCGAGCAAAAAAAAAGACGATTTATCTACTCGGTAGAGATACGGGCGTTCATGACGGATCCGAAGCGCGCGTTGCTATCCGATTGGCCGGCTGCCGATAGCGCGGCAAAAAACGAACGTGTGCGCGCGCGCGGCACGCTCGGATCCCGTTTTCCACTTTCATCGACTTCCGTTTTTGTAGATGGGGGATACGCGGTGGCGATGGTTTCCATCTCGACGGACGCGCGGACGGGCATGACAAGGCCGTCGATCGAAATCTGTATCTGTCACGAGCGCCACTGCCACCGTCGTCGTTCACTGGCTTTCACTTTTCCGTGGCGATATCTCGGTAAGTCTTTCAGAAGCTCCTCGCGCATACGATTTTCTAGAAATTCTGTTTTGAGAATTTATTTTGGATAACTTGTAATGGAGAACTTGAGATAGAATAGGTCCACAATTTGTAGATTTACAATTTTATGCACAATACATTTAGATACATATATATGTAATGTGTTTTATCATTTTATTTGCTTTTATATATATGCACACATATGTATGCTCTCTTCTTCTACTACTTTCCTGACATTGTCAAAATTATACAATATTTTAAGTACATAAAATTGTATAATATCAAATTTGCATAATATTTATGATGCACAATTTGTAAAACTTTCAGATAACAATATAAAAAGATATATTTTATAAGAAAGGAATTTATTTCGAATCTATAAATAAGTATATATGATGTATATATTTATTTGTTTCAAATTTATAAATAAATATGTATACAATTAGGAATTTCATATTAATTCCTTCTTATAGAAAATTTTTCTATATTATTATATTATTTGAAATATTTTAGAAATTTTGTACATGTGTGCATGTATGTGCACGTACGTCTACATTGTTATCATTACATATATATTAAGTAAATATATAATTAAGTTAATGTATAATGATAACAGTGTAGATATAATGCGTTTCTTCACACTTTCTATGATATTAAATTTTCAGCATTTGCGGGTAACGACCGCATTATTTTTGGAAACGTGTAGGTACATCCAACATAGAACTCTGTGTTAAATAGCAACATATGTATGTTTGAAACGATATTTTATCAGTGAATACCATGTCTCATTGTTTTACAATTAGATCGTACATGTTATTCCTTAATACATTTTTCCAAACATTTGCGCAATGTGTTACGATTTTATATTAAACTATAACGAAAGAATCTAGAAAGTGAAAAGTATATTAATTTTTGTAAAAGTGCACAATTTTATATACTTGCACATGTTTTAATTTCCATTATAAATTGTATAATTTTTACACATATTATTAAGTAGTTCTACTCTTTTTTACAATGTAGAGAGAATAGCATGATCAAATAATCCGCGAAATTAATTCTTCTGACTGACAATAATTTTTCACATTTTTTTTATTTAGTTAAAATAAGATATCTATCTTGATAAGATTTTTATCTTGAACAAAAACTTTTTTAGCGTTTAGAGAATAAAAGAATAATTTAATATTTCTAATAAAGTACGATTAACTCATGCATTGTATGCATTTTTTTTTATTTATTGAAGTGGAATGTATTTTTTACCTTGAAAAAAGATTTTGTTTCAGAGAATAAAAGGATGATTTTAAATATTTCTAAAAAGTGCGATTGATCTGTGTGCATCATTTTCGTTTAATTTGTGAATAGTTTGACGAAACTGTGCGCTTCGTTTCGTCACGCCTTGCTTAAACGCTTTCGCTTTCGTGCTCCGCGGATCATCTCGTGATTCCTAATTGGACACTGTATAATCGCCATTTTACGGCTATTTACTTACCGATATCTCGCGATATCTCGCGAAGCGCAGATATATGATCTGATGTAATTAGCGGTATATATAAATATTAAATTCTATCTAATATATGCGAAAGCAATCGAGATTTGGCGGCTCTCTTCGTGGAATAATAATTTTTCATCTCGTATTCGAAGGAAAGTGATGAGAAACGATTTTTCTTTCTCGTGATCTGTTTCGAGCTTCGATGTCATTAATGTAATTAAAATATATAATTAGATATGCAATTACGATACACAATTAGAACGTACAATTAAATGTTCTAAAGAAAGATACGAATTTTGTGTCGATTGAAAAATATTAAATTGTGCGATTAATCCGCATTGAGAACATTATTTTTTATTTGCCAAAGTATAGTTTCTTTCTTAAACAAAATTTTTTTTGAGTTTGGAGACAAAATAATTTAAAATATTTCTAACAGAAGATGGTCGATCCAAGTGAATTATCTTTGTTTGATATAATCGCTTTTTATATGATTAACTTAATTTGCCGTAAAGAGAAATTAATTAAGTTTAAGAGAGAAACATCTTAAAAATATGAATAATTAAGAGTTACATAATTTTTGTGTACTCAAAATTAATTTTTGATTAATCTACTATTTCTAGTCCATAAAATAAATCTTTTTTATTGTATATAACAGATTCTGTTTCTTTGGATGCTTGAAGTTCTACGAACAAATAAATTTCTGCTCTCTCTCTCTCTCTCTCTCTCTCTCTCTCTTTCTCTCTTTCTCTCTCTGTGTGTGTATGGATCTACCTGAGCGCGTTGAACGATCGAACATTTACTGCTAAATCGCTTATAACTTCGTCAATTTTTCAAATTTCGAAATAATATCTCAAGAACATATTCTTAGATGTTTTACTATAAGAATATAAAAAAAAAAACAAATTTTGATTTTATTTTTGTTTTACATCAAGAGTGCTCCTTGATACTTTCACGGATATGCCTTAGAATTATTTTCACATTTTTGTATTGCTTTCGCGTGTTTGCAACGATTACCTAGAACAATAGCCGCGCAACTGAGAAAGGCATTACATTTCGTTAACGGCCTGTTTCGCAATAGGTAAACGGTCAAGGTACGTGCACATACGTAACGGAGAATGGAGAGCAACCGTAAAAAAATGATTTCAGATCGGATGTACTGTGCTGGAGATCCGCGTTCAAAATGACGCATTTCACGATATTGTTAATGTGAGAGTGCTCCAAAAATTGTTTTGAGTGATTTTCTTTCTAACAATAGATTCGCTGAACTTGAAGTCGGTTTTCCCATAGAATGTCGACGAAAGATCATCATTCATTGCACTTTTTCGATCTTCTGCGTCATATACCTTTGTCAATATATGAAGTCTCAGATTAAAGTTCCATCGAAGAAAATTGCATTTGAGATTAATCGAAGAGTGTATAAACGTTATTATTTACTTGGTTTCTTGGAGTTTAGTTCGCGGAAAGCCATCCTTTCTTACAATTGCTTATAGATCGAAAATGATTGTTATCTTGATGTTTTCGCTAAGAAAAGTTCAACTCCGAATTAACTAAAGAATCTTATGAAAAGAATAGCTGGTAGTTTTGAAATATCTGTCTCATTAAAATTATAGATTGTGAATGGTCAAACTGTTTCGAATTTTTCTATCGTTATCTCCAATATTTTTTTTCGATTTAAGAAATTGAATCTTTTTCTCTTTCTCTCTCTCTCTCTCTCTTTCTCTCTCTATCTATCTCTTCACTTTTATTAGATTTATTATTTTAATTAAATATCCTTTTGTATTTTTCGATTTTATATTTTGCTTACAAAGTCTATTATTATATTACGTATCACAAATAAATATTTATTATATAGGATGAATCATTGTTATATTATACACAGGATGTATTTTAGTCTAGACTAGATTTATCTCATGCGAATCGAGGTAATGTTGTGCTCATGTTGTGCACGTAGCATTGAATTATATCATTGCGTATTCGTGGTCATTATCTTTAAACGCGAATGTATGTATAGACGAACAAATATGATTTTTTTATAACTAATAAATTACAATTACAAACTGCTAATTTGCACAGTGGCATAGTGTGCGATTAATTTGGTAAGAGAGATCGGATTTATCACTTTCCCAGTTTCATCAAATAGTCGAGAGAGTTATGCTGACAAGACTTATCGTTGTATGTCACATTAACATTATTTGTCATTTTAGTATCTTGATCGCGCGAGAGATACGGTCAGGAAAATGGAACGGAAATTGATAATGATATGGAATGATCGAAACATTTTATTGGTACGTATAAGTGTTTTAGTATTAATCGAAAATTATCACCTAGCATCACGACAGTTTCATTTATTACAGTAATCGTAAAAAAGATTCATTACACACGTTGTAAAAAGAAAGGTGTAAATTGTTACTCTATCGATTATACTGTCGGATTATATCGTTATTTCAGGAAACGTAAGGGGTTGTGTTTAAATTAAAATATGTTTAAATAATAATAAATTAAACTAGACCGTTTATGTAAATAAACTCAAATAAACAGAAAATCGTTAAATATGGTCGAGGCAGGATCTGGGTCTATTAATATTTCTATATAAATTTTAAATAATGTCCTTTTCAGTTCTGCGTAAACTGCATAAACTACGCGCCGATTACCATTGGAGATGCAATTATAAATTGGGACTGCAATAGTAATATTACAAATTAAATAGATCGGTTTAACAATAGTGCTAATAAGCATCTTAAAACACTGCATAAAGAATTTATTGTTTAAAATATCTTCAATTTTTAATTCAATCAAATTATTGCTGAAAGTTTGCTCATTTTTAATTTTGAACAGATATTTATTGACCTGGAAATTATTACGAGAAAGAGATCCATGCAAGCAGTTATTTTTTCACAGCATTAGTCCTTTGATTTGACCAATTTTTATTTCATGAAATTAAGTCTTTAACTTTTCTGTTAATTTTTAATTTTGAAGATTTGATATTTGTGGTTTTACAAATTGCATCTCTGTAAATTTTCTTCAATTTAACTTTACAAGCGATTTATCCATCAATTTCACGTTGGGATTCTTGATAGCAATTGATAAAGATAGCATTATTGCAGGTATTTTGCTTTTTCATCACGTTAATCATCCTCACATCGGCATATGATCCAGATGACAAGTCCCTAAAGGATATTCTCTTACCGGAAGGTCAGTTCGAGGCATTTTACCTGAAAGGTACGCAAGACGAGGAGCAAAACGCCGTGAGACCGCCCCATCTTCATGGATCCTTCCATCAATACCGGAATCCTGCATTGGTTGATGCGCCAAATAGTGCCGCATATGGATTTCGTTTCGACGGAAAACGCCGCTTTAACTTCAGTTAAACTTATCATAAACAGTTAAAAAAAAGAATAAAAGAAGCACTGTCGGATAACCAACGCTTTCATTGCGGTTATCGTTGAAATCTTAAAATATGAAGATTAAGAGTGCATGAATGTCTGATAATTAGTGGTTAAAGCATTCGCATCATTTTGTTCAGTCAAGCGTGCAAACTGAAAGTGTTTATGCATAAGGAAATTTAATATGTATTCATTTTTAATATATATCATTTGCTTTAGATTAAATGGAATTTACAATAAATATTTTAATAATTTAACAATTATTTATACAGTTGACTTTTTTTCGAACAAATTTATGAGAGAAAATAAAATATAACTAATTAAATATAATTAAATAAGAAAAATGCTACATTCGATTAAAGCGGATTTTGGTATTTAAATATTTATGTGAATTTATGTACATATCTGATTCCGCTGAAAAACTGCGCGCTGAAATTTTTTTCGGTCTTGTATTCATAAAAGTATATTAATGTATTCATAAAAGAATCAGAATAGTAAGCAATATCACTTATTAAATTAAGAAGCAATTTAATAATCTTTTATGCTAATAAGTATCTTTATAAAAATATTAATAATAAAATATTAAAGAGAATCTAAATCTAAATAATTTTATTGCGATAAATATTGCCTTAGCCAGAGAGTTGAATAAAACATTAGCTTTGAATCATCTGTGTTTTTCAATTAAAAATCCTTCATTCTTATTAATTTTGTTAAAAAATAGAGTGTAAACTCAATTCCTGCTCAAGCAACGCCAATAAAATACGTGCAAATTAACTCGCGACGATATGATTAATGAACGACGCATTCACTCAGTTAAATTATCTCTTTTTCATGTTAGTAAAGTGGTAAATGTTGAATTGATCAAGTTATGTTTGATAAATTTTCTATCATAAATCATTTTAGATTAGATAATAATTACTGTTTAGAATTTCCTTAATTCTAAATTGATTCTACATGTAAGAAGGAATAAACAAATATAGTTTATTCATATGTTTAAACTTTATATGTACATAACTATATGTTCTGAATGTATGACGATTATTTTATAAATCTTTTTAATATTGCATAAGAAAGTAATAATATTGCAATAAATCAACGATCGAAATTAAGATTTCTTCAAAGATCTTAGAAAAACCAGTAAACATAATTATTATTATTTATATTTTTAATGTCAATTATTAGATCTTATTTTAATGGAAATTTAAAATTTTAAAAATCGTCAAGTTATATATTGAAAATTAGAAAATTACAATAAAGTAAAATGTCTATTTTATTTAAAAGAAAAGATCAATTTCAAATTTAAACTATATTCTAATTCAAAAAGTATTTTGTGATTTTAAGATATCATATATAAATGCGTATATATACATATATATAAATATACATATAATACATAATATATAATGTAATGTATTTTATATATATATGTGTGTGTATATAATATATAAATTACCCACACATACACATATAGAAGTGAGAAAGTATGTACTAACAATAAGTTAGTACATACTACTTGCATCTAAAGGTATTGATTTTATCAAGAGGAACTATTATAAAAATTTATCAAGACATAGTTACTTGATTATACGAACAAGTAAGATCGTTCATACGCGTTGCTCTTGATAGAAGACTGGTTTATCGTATCCAAGGGAACTGATTTGCTGCCAGATTAGATATTATTAACTGTTTCGCACAGAATGTCGACTCTTCTTGCATTAATCCACGTGTTTTTTTCAATCATGCTCTGTAATCTACACTGTTACCACGCCTTTTCCGTTCGCGGCCATTCTCGCGAGAATAATTATTCGAAAGATCGAGATTCTATATATATGGAATATATCAGAATTGCTTCTACTTGTATACCAATTAATTAAATGGATTTCTACTTAATTGAGTAGCAATAACATACATTTGCTATCGACATCGAGGATTGAAATCTGATGCGACTCACAGTTAATCTGACAATTGAACAAACAACTTTCCAAGTTTAGATGATAGAAACTTGGCGCTTCACGCTGGAGATGGTAAACTCACAAACTCACGCAATTAAAATAGTGTGTAAATGAATTTACTTTCGTTAAGTCAATGGCTTTTGTTACGACTATTTTACGCGTTAATTTAAAAGATTTCAACAAGCAAAGATATATCTTCATTACATATTGGCACGATATGTTTCCATATACAGTCACCAGGATCAGCGATGCAAAAACATCGCAAAAGAAATGCCGAAGTTAAGAAATGTATGTTTACGTTAAATGTATCTATAAGTTTTCATCTCTGCAATTATTAAAGAGTCCGTATTCTTTCAAGCAAGAATTTATTGGTAAGTTATTAAATTTCCAAATATTTCCAAAGAATTTTTTAAATTGTTAATTCTTGAACTTTAGAAGCAAGCGATGTAATTTATTGACAATTATTTATATGTTGTACAAAATGCTTCAGATTTTAATAACCAAAATATTCTACGAATAAAAATAAAGATAAATGTTGTATATAGATTTATAGAATTATTATTAATTTTAGAAAATTATGACAAAAATATAGTGCAAACAAAAGAAATTTATTCTTGTTATTAATAGTACTATCATTAGTTATTAATAGCATTTTTAATCGGCAACTAGTTTTTGGTTGTAGCAGCAAATTTTTAGTTGTCAGCCTATTCGCAATGTCAGTATATGATTTCGATAGGCTAATGGCAATTAAACATTTGCTGCTACAACCAAAAACTGATTGCAGCCGATAAAAAATGTTACGTTATATTTTATTATCTAAATTGTTGCAGCAACCAATTTTTTCTTTCAGTGTAGATTTTTGTTGTAATTTTTTTCATGAAGCTTTTTTTAAATAAATAAATTTTGGTCTTAGTTAAGACTTGTGGTCATATAAATTTTTTCTTCACTTGTAGCCTTATTTTTAATTATGGAATACATACCGCAATTTAACCGTTAAAATTTGAGACCCCACTGAAAGAAAAGATTAGCTGCTGCAGCAAATTAGATGATAAAATATAACATAGCATTTTTAATTAGCTGCAACAACCAATTTTTGATTGTATTAGTTTATCCGCAATGTCAGTAATAAGATTTCGACAGGCTAATGCAATCAAAAATTGGCCAATTAAAAATGCTATGTCATATTTAACCAATCTTTTTTTTCAGTGTGCAGATATAAAGGATGGAAATAAAATATCAAGAAAAATATATAAAAGTAAAACAAAGAATTTTTAGATGTTTTCGACATAAATGCAATCTAAAGAAAACTGAAAACAAAGAATGATTTCTTAAGAACGAAAGTAAATACGAGAAATCTTACTTTATACTCTTAGTTTATACTGTATCACAATAAACACGTTTGTCTACTAGTCATAGAGATCAGATTGTAATTTAGAAACTATATGTGATATATATCTCTAGTAACAATAAGGAAATATAGAAAACAAATTGCTCCCGTTACTCGCCCGGCTCTCGCGAGCGGCATAATGGCGTGTATGCTGTATGTTGGGGATTATACACTAAGATGCATTATCAAGCTTCGGTACAGACCCCGCTCTAATAGCTACGAGAGAACCTTTAAAAGAGGTAGCTAACACTACAGCCTAACAGTCGTCTTCGCAGTAGATCGGTGAGGTAAGCAAGATTTCGTGCGAGCGACGATATGAGGATCACGTGTCTCATTACGGTGAGTGAAGAAGTAAATGATTGCCTTCGCAGTGAGAAAAGTGAATTACGGAATTACAATCAACGTGACTATCGCGCGAATTTACTGAGATTATTGTCAAATCGACACGGATCTTCTGCTAATATCATCTGATTTCGTCAATAATGCTTCGTCTGATAATAGTGAACACAAGGATGTGTGAATAAGGACAATTAAAAAATAGTAGTAATTTCAGTTCAATATCTTTGATCGTTTCAGTTGGATAATTAATTAGTGATATACTTGTATTGACAAAATTATGTCTTTATAAAATCACTAAGATTTCTGTATCTTTTAAACGTAAAGTAATCGCAATACTAATATTGATCAATTTGAATATTAATTGTATTAAAAAATTTGCTAAAAGAAATAAGTAAATGCAAAAGACTTTTTGAATTATTAGTTACGATAAACAATATAATTTATAATTATATATATATATATATATATATATAATATAATTATATAATACAAATTAGAAATATGTTTTATACTATATATATATATATGTATATATACATACGTATATGCCTTATGCATAGGTCTGTGCGTACTTATCATCAACTGTATCCAGTGATGAAATCCAATATTTGAATAGGTAAGTAGATTTCCGATAATGACACCGTCTCTTTTGTTATACATATAAAAAAGTTTTTTTGAATAAAAGTGTTTATTTCTTTTTTCATCATAATTCTTTATTATAATTTTTATTATAAATTTATAACTGTTAGATTTAATAATAAATGTACAGCATTTAATAAAATTTTAGAAATATTTAATAAATTAAAAATATTGTATTTGTCATTGAGTAATATTTTATTTGCAATAATTTGTTCTTTCAAATTTTCAATCTCTTATTTTACTATATATAAGTAATACACGCGCGCGCGCGTGTTTATTTTTAGTTTATTAAAGGCTCATCTCAATGAAACTTGAAGATATCCAAATTCTAAAATCTTGTTTTATACAATGACTACAGGCATGATCTAATAATGAATTTTCTACTAAATAGTTTTCAATCCAAGAGCAATAAATTCATGGTGGAACTATTAGATAGCGTTTATTAGTTTAATAGAAACGCTACTATCTCATATTATTTAGGCGCCTATCTTATAGGGCTTTCCTCTCTATATATATTTTTATATGTTATTTTCCAGGCTAAGGAAAACAAGATCGCAACAAGAATCGAGCCTCGATAATGCTACGACTAGGAAAGAATTAAATCCTAATTTTGGAATTCGTTCCGATGTATTTCCTATGTTGCGAAATCCTCGATCTCCGGGACAAATTCAAACTATCCAGAAGTCCTTTCAGAGTAAGGTCCATGAATCCCGGTCTAAAAAACAACAATATCAACCCCGCGATCGTTCGAAACGTTTAATAAAACGTTTAAAAGCCCGTTCGATTACCGGATCAACATATGAGGTGGACGATAATGATATTCACGAGATCATTCATGAATCAATTCCCGAAGAGGACAAAGGACCAATTTATATTAAGCCCGTGTTTCGCGTTACCACAAAGAAGACTATTTTCGATTCCATCGCAGACATATTGCAACAATTATTGGACCCGCCTAAGAAGGAACTGGGTCCGGTCGTCGGACCTATCAAGATGCCGGGGTCCAAGCGCAAGATTTATCTACGTCTGTTGGAACCGATCGATTCGAGTCACGTTAAGGTGCGCTTCGTAACAGAAATACCGGCTCCTGTGATCGACGAGGAATATCGGGAGCACGAATCTTTCTTACCATATTTACCTTTCATCGATCCCTCTGTCACGCTTTTGAAGAAACACCCTGTTGAATCAAGTGACCCAATATTCACGAGTTCCTCTAATCGTCATCATTCGATTCAATTGTCTCGAAACACTAGTCATATTTCTGATAAAAATCGAGGATCGCAATCTAAACCTGTAGTTAACCCGAAACGTCCTTCAAAGAATTTCAAGGACATCAATAAGGAAAATGTATCGCCTGGGCCCGTTGAAGTCGAAGCAGCGAGCGGAGCGGAAAGCGATAAGAATCACTTGTACTATCAATATCAATCAGGAGATGACACCGTGAAGCATGTAACGGAGACGATTAAAAATACAACGGAAAATGAACAAGATTCTATGAAACCCTGGCACCAGTTGACTACACATCGTTTGCCCCTTCGACAGATCGCCCCGTTGTATCCGCTGTCGGCAATGGAACACACTGATTTCAGCTCTTACGAGAATACGTATAAAGTACCTAGCGATAGCCACACCTCCCCCAGTCATTATTCGAGCTTGTACGAGCAGTATAGCGATGTTAACGCAGCTCCGGGATTCTACGATCAGTCTTACACCATTCCGCATCCTTACTCGACCACTTATCAGAAACAAAACGAGTTTAGCAACGCCCCAAGCTCTTATCCGATCTCTTATCAAAATCAAAACGAGTTCAACAACGCCCCGAGTCCCACTTCTTACTTCAAGCAGAACGATCTTTTCAGTACCCCTACTACCTATACTGGTTCTCACGAGAAACCGACCAACGTTCCATCACTGCCAAGCTCTTATGCGACTTCTCACGAGTCGCAATACGACCAAACTGGTTCAAGTTCTCAGGATGCACTTCATGTAATCAATCCTCCAGCTTATCTTACTGACTCTCGACAAGTCTCGAAGAGTCATGCTGATAAAGTATTGGAATACACTACCCAGAACGGTGAACTGCTCCCAATCGAGCAGGTGACATGGGGAAAAGTGAAACGAGAGAAGAGCGAATCGAATTTCCAGAAGAGCGAGGAGATCGTCTCCGACAGCAATCGCGAGAAATGGCAGCCGCTAATGTTCACGTCCGAGGACATGGATTTGCAAAAGGCGGTCGCTAATTTGGCGAAGATTGCGAGCAGTAATCACTACGAGACCGTCACAAAACAGCAATTGTTTAGTGCTCCTACGCCAAGCATGATCGAAACAATGAGGTTCAACAATCGACGAAATGATAAACGTCACAACCCTCCAGACGCGACCACTCGAAATTCAAGATGTTTGACTTCGGACAAGGGGGATAAATGCGAACGAACGGAATCTACGAGCGTTTCAACACCTCGACCGGAAACTACTATCAAAATCGTGCAACCGCAGTCGACTACTAATATTGAATCGATTATGATTACTCCAAAACCGGTAGCGAGCAGTACGGTTGAAACTTTGAAATTGAATGCCATCACGAAGAGCAGCTGGATGGAGGAACCGCAGAAATTGATGATGACGATCGAGAGTTTTCCGACGAACAGCACGACAGAAAGATCTCCGACATTAATTAAAACGATTAAGAATACGACAGAATCGATCAAGAGTGAAACAGCATTGAGTGGTTCAATATTAAGTAATTCATCAAAGAAATCGCGAGCGAGCGGTACGACGGAAAGATTGCCGATAAACGGCACATCGGAAGCGTCCATATCAAAAAGTATCACAAGAAGACGACAAATGTCGAAGCGGCCTACGCTAATGAAAAAACCTAGTTTTGTATTCAGGGGAACAGAAGCGAATAGCACGACGCGAAAATCGACGATGGGTAGTACGACGGAAAAGACAACAAGGCGATCAAAGTACCGTAGTGCGATTTCGAAAACAAAATCAAGTACTACTTGATAATTTGTTCGTAATAGCGCATTTTTTTTTTCTTAGGTACAATCAACTGTAGACAATAATGCGCGTTTTTAGGCATTTAAATACTTATGCATTTACGCGTTAGTCATGGCGTATCCAAAATAGCTTGTGATCCTTTACGTTTTAGGCAAAAATCGAAAAAGTATATATTTGCGTGTATTAACAAATGTATTGTATGTTTATATCCTCCATAATTGTTATAATCGATTTAGATAAGCTATGCTTCAAAGATTAAGTATTATAGCTACGTACTTGTTACTTATTTCTTTGTCAAAATTAGTTGAAATGGTTATCGTAATTTAAATTCAAGATATTTGTAGAATCTTTAAATATTTTATAGAGTGTGTGTAACTAAGGATAATTACTTTTGAGGAATTGAACGGGTTTGGAAACTGATTATTTGCAAAATAAAAATGACTACACGTTTGTTTTATATTGAACAACAGAGATACATTAACATTTGTATCTCATAGTAAAAGGTACCGTTATTATATTACTATTTAAAAGTTATATGCATTATTTATCTTATCATGTTTTTACGTACATGATACACAGAATACAAACTTTTCAAGATGTCATCATTTCCTGAGATGTATCAATTCTTGGGTTAAATTGGAAATCTTTTTTTCTATAAATTAATTAACTAAATTTATTTTATTAATTAATATTTTACCAAGTAATTAAAATTGTACAGACTTTACTTGAAATTCAATCGATGTTTAATCGTTAGCTATACAAAAGATTTTGTTATTTATTCGAATCTCTTCTGCTCAGTAATTTTGACGAAGAAGATTTGAACTGAAACAATAAAAATCAAAATATAATCGAATTTCTAGATGAAAAGCATAGCCATAGTTCTGAGTCATCATATATATACGTATTAAATTAAAACTAACATTGTTGTAAACAAGCATTACTTTTCAAAGCTTTTTCAATTTGTTTATATACATGTGTATATTTTGTTGTACTATTAAGTTGTACATAAATAAATAGATAGATATCTATATGATTTATTTCTTACTTAATTTATTGATACACTTATTAAGAGTAAATAAATAATATTTTACTTTCGGTTTGTTTTAATTTCTAATTACTTTCATGGAGGTAAGTTACATGTGACGAATGGGAAAGCGATATAGACAATGTGGGTATTATTATTGTTAAACTACAATTAGGGATCCACTTAAGGTAATGCGCAGTATTAGAAAGTTTTGATGTACGTTTATGATACATTTGTAATACAGTTTAACGTTAAATGTATCGTATTAACGCGTACCTTTATAATGAAAGTATAACTCGTACAATTAGAAAAATATTACACTTTAGTAAATATCGCAAAAGAAGATACCGTTTAAAAATTCGAAAAAAATGAACAATTTTATTTAGATCGATCAAGCAATAATTTTACATGGATCAACAAGATTTATTATTTCTATAAAATTTGTATTTTTTAAACTTTAACGAACGACATAGATTTAACTCATTTGCAGCTTTTAGAAATACGACTAATATGACAAATTAAACGTAAAAGGATTTTTTATTTTAATAAATGAAAAATTGATAACACAAGGGGGACTTTTTTTAAAAAAAAAAGAAAACAAAATGTAATTATGCATGTAGAACTATTATAATTTCAATAACTCTTCATTAATTGCTCATCTACAGTGAGACATATTCAGTAAAAGAAAAGAGATGAATGACAAGTGAAAAAATGCGATAAGTGCACTTTCCAAGTAACAGTCACGGCCCTTGCATCAATCGCGTTGAACGTTTTCATCCGCTACAGATTAACGTGACCGTGAAATCAACATGGTCGGCGATTATGATCACGATTGCCAAGGTGGTCACGCCGCGGCGATCTTTTCTTCCATTTCTTCTGTTTCTTCGATCGCTGGAAAATACGAAACTGCGCTGCTAATCGCAGAAACACGTTTGTATAACATGTACGCGCATGTAGGCGGTGTTTCTTGTGCTCTTCTTTTTATATCGATTTCACTTTTAAGTGACTCTCGTACGCATTTATTTAAACAGGACAATTTGTTGTTTGCTCGCACCTTTAAGTCACGATTTGAAGAGAAAGATTCACTGTTAAGCTGCTTAATTCATAATTTTTGCATTTACATAATATTTTTATCTCTCTTAGTCCTTGTTTTGAGGTTTAAAATGATTATCACTTTAGGATACGATACAATATATTATTTATGTTCTTAACCTAATATTAATTTTTATTATTTAATTTTTTTCTATATAAAACTAATTATATTCCTACTTTCGCATTCGTCTTCTACTTCCTCCTAATATCTTACTTTATCTCTATTGCTTTTTCTTCTTCTCCCCTTTTCATTATCTAAAAATCTTTTTCCTCTTCATTTATAAATTCTATCTGCATGTTCATTCTAATAATTCCACACTTTTTAGCATATATATAGACATGCGAAGATTTGAAAAGTTTTGAGCAACATGAAAATGGCATTACTCATCAAAACTTCTAGTACTATAATCGTACATGTTTTGCAAGATACCTGTGAAAATTGTAACCATTTTGAATGTTCAGTTGTTGTTTGAGAGCCATTTGTGCCAGTCAATGTCAGCGTTTTTATAAAAATGGAAAAAAAATCGAATATCGACGATCGCCATAACAAAAATTTACAAATTGCGGTTTGCATTAATTAACTACCCACCGTATTCACCAGATCTGATCCTCAACGACTTTTTTCTGTTTCCTAGGTTCAAAGTTAGGCTCGGAGGACACAGATTTTTATCAAACGTAAACATTGGCATCGAGAATGGTTTTGATTAATTTCACGTTGAGGCTCAAAACTTTTCAAACGACCCTCGTATATATATTCTCTACTGCGTCCTTACATCATTTACATAATCTGTCTCCCTTTTTGTATTTACATGAAAATGCATTTTCACAATGTTCAGAGAATCTTTGTCTTATCAATAAGAATACTTGTTGTATGAATAAAATTACGTTTTTCTTATCACGCAAGTTTACATTAAAAACTTTTAATAAATATGTTGTAATAACATTATAAAATTAATGTATTAGTTGATTAATATCTTTAGAGATATTATTCTTCAAAGTTATTTAGTGATAGAGAAAATTAAAATAAATTATATACATAAAGATTTTATAATAAAAATTATATTTTATAATAAACATTTTATGATAATAATGCTTCTTAACAAAGCGGCGTCAAAATATGTGAAAATCATTAGGAAACCCGATGTAAAAAGATTATTTTGTGATATTTTAGAGCGATAGATACAAGTGATTGTGATGAATGCATGTGGGCGGAGTTTCATAGAATATTTTGTATAGAGATTCTCATCGCTAGTTACTGGTTACACTATATAAACGTTCGCTTCGTGGCTACGCGATGCTCAGAAGATATCTCTCGATTGTTTAAAGTGCTTCGAGAAAGGCTTTACAGACAAACGGATTGATGTTTTCCACAATGCGGTACAAATTTTTGGTAAGATGTATTTATTATAACACCACATTTTAATTTTGATTAATTTAATATTTAATTGAAAGTGTAATTTAATTCATTTTAATTTACTTTATTTTAATTTTAATTTTAACATTAGATTTCAAATAAATTTAATTTACGAGTAATAAGTGATTCGAAAAATGACATGTTTGATATCCATTTTACAAATAATTTTTATTTGATGTACTTAATTTCTTCGAATATTTCTATTTGTTAAATTTAATTCAGAAGAGTTTATATAAACAGCAAAAAATAGAGAGATAATTATAAAATATATAAAAAAATATTACATATAATAATTTTTGTTTGTTGCAGTATATTATCTTGTTTTTAACAGTCTTCGTACTGATACATCAATCGATTGGGTCGTAAGTATTTATAGTCAAGTTTTTGTAAAAGTATCATATTTTAAGACTTCTTCTTTTAGGAAGAAAGTGGTAATACACGTCCCTTATCGAGTGAAGAATGTGAAGCATACACATACGATCTATAAGATAATTGCACATGGAAAACATCATCACAAAAGTGATGAAGAGTACTACGATGATTATTGAAAATATGTATTTTTATAGATTGCAACATATACTAATTTATGCATAAGTAGAGCAAATCCAAAGAAGTCATTAAATTTTTATTAATGACTAGTATAATGTCTAGTAATTTTTGTTATATTGTATTTATATTGTAATTTAGTTCGTAATGCTTATTTATAAATTATGCTTATTTATAAATAAATAAAATGAATTCAAATTTGCTTTTTATTATTTACCCAATATGAAAATAAGATTATTTGAAATATTTATATAAATATGTAATTAATGCGGCATTGTTTTAAGATTGAAAATTAAAAAATGATTATTTTTAATTTAAAAAAAATGTATAATTATGAAAAAAATCTAAACTCCATTTTTATCTTTCAACATTTATTACTAATTATTAATGTAATAATGAATAGTTTTTTAAAAATATTTATTTCTTACACTGCTAATATTTTATATTTTTGAAATTATAATTTAAATTAAAAATTAAACTTTATTTGATTGCATTATTTCTTGTACACATGTCTTATCTAAGTATCATAATTCTTATTTAATATACTTTTATTTAAACAATAATAATAATAGTATTTTTTTAAAATAAATATTTACTCACAAAGTTTAATGTTTTGCCACATTTCAACGGTTACTTAAATCCTTACTAATGCAAGTAATGTAATTATAAACATATATTTATTTCCGGCATTTATCCAATTAGTAGACAATGGCTTTAAAAAAATTTTTTTTTAAATGACTTTAAAAAATTTATTTAATGTACAAATATTAATTAAATATTAAAAAAATATTTTTTAAATATTATGTGCTGATTGGATAATAGAATATAAACTTTATGCATAAATTGCTTTAATATAAATATAGCTACATTTTTAATAAAACGTGAAATAATATTATTATAATTCTTAATTGTTATGTAATAACAAATTAAAGTTTTTTTGCGTATTAAAAAATTTGGAAAGATTAAAAAATAATATAATGTTCTCTTAATAGCTGGCAAAAGAAATAATTTTGCCATGACATTGAACTTGGCCAGACTATCTTCATAGTTTACTGACCCTATAATTTCTAAAGTCACATTAGTCATGGATCGACAGATGAAGCATATCACCGAAAAGATACAGCGAAAGTAATCATCAGCCGTGAACTGCGTCATGGTATTGTCACTTTACAAGATTCGCTTCAATGAAAAGAAAATAGCATATAAATAACGATTCACTGTTAGTGATATCAAACAGTAATTGACTGTCAACAATCGCGTTTATAGTCGCGGTTACGACGAATATACGATTCGACAATGGTAATATAATAATAACATTAATAACATATAAAGTGATATTAAGGAGCAATATATATAAATGTTACAAATATGATGTACTTTTATTATGAATAATTCAATTTAAAAATGCAAGTGAGAAATTTCAAAATATCTTGACTTCTGTATGTCTTTCGAATCTCATAATTAGTTATTTGAGTATTATGCCATTAAGAGTTATGTGTGCGTGTATCAGGTTTGTAAATTTAAATTAAATTTAAATCAGCAAGAAATCGTTATAGATACTTCAGTATAATGGAATCATAATCAACATCGCCAATTAATTCAAGATACATGTATGGATAGTCTAAGTGTAACGACCTCAACTTTGTGTTTCAGAGGATTGTTATCAGTTTACTTTTCATTCTGTCGAACGGTGTGCTGAACAACGGAAGCGCCAAGGAGCAGTGAGTATGCAACCGATGCTATGTTATTAGATAATTTCATCTAGTTTGCACGAAATTGCTTTGAAAGATGTTTGGCATTAAACGTTAAACACAACTTTACGCTTTCTTGTAGAGAAACTCATAGTTTATGCTTACTCTCATTCTCACTTGTTAGCAATTAATTAAAGAATGTATACACCCTCAATCAGTAGCATATTTTAGATTCTTCGCTAATTTTTATACAATAAAAAAATGTTTGATAATAATAAATCAAATCTAAATGGTAATTACTAAATATTTTGATAAAATAATTTCGATCAAATGTTTGATTGGTATAAAAAAAGTTAGCGTTGTATCAACTATACTCTATTTATGCTTTTTTAAATATTTAGAAATTATTAAATAGTTGATAATAGCAAATGGTTATTTATATTATGTTTAATATTATTAAATATTACACCATACGTTAAACGCTAAACAAAGTATACATTTGATAGCTATTATAAAACTTTTTTTCTCAGTGTGAAATTTACTTGTTTGTCATATATATATGTATATATATATATATGTATACGTATATGTGTGTGTGTGTATGTATATATATATATATATTTATTTTTTCCCATTAACAGTATACACTTCAAGATTCACGTGCCCGAAATAATAAACCATCAAATTCATACAAAAACGGTGTTCATACATATTCACAAACCGGATATTTCGACAGCACCGAAGAAGCCTAAGGAAGAAGAACCAAAGAAGAAGAAGAAGAAGAAGAAGACCTATCACAAGGAATCACATCATGAAGATTGGAGTTCCTGGAGTAATTACGGCTATCAAAGCGATCACGACGATCAATCAGACAACAATCTCAAAGATCAAAAGGATCATAAAGATGACGATGTTCACAAAGAGGTGGAGCCCTTCAAGAGCCCTTACGCCCAGTATCACAAAGATTCTAATATTCCCATGTTGCAAGACAACGAGAAACCTAATTTTCTGCAGGAACAACACGGCGATATGATAGGATATTCGTATCCACCGCAGTACGAAGTAAAAGAGGACGTTAAAGAAATAAATAACAATGACATTGACCCTTATATTCACACGTATGAAGAAAATTATCATAAGGGGGGCGAGTCCGCTAGCGGACACACGTATTCGGGTGATGTCACGAAATTCTATGATGACAAACACGAAGAGGGTGAACACTCCGCTGATGAGTATAAAAATGAATTAAAAGAGAAAACTCATGCAGGTCGTTATTTCGTCGATGATTCCGAACACCAGCACAGTAACAAAGCGGAGAAGCGTGTGTCTCCTAGAATTCTTACGCGATCGCGTAAGAATACTGGAGAGACTTGAAAGTTAAATTCAAACAAATAATAAAA
Source organism: Acromyrmex echinatior (assembly GCF_024713525.1). Taxonomy (NCBI): domain Eukaryota; kingdom Metazoa; phylum Arthropoda; class Insecta; order Hymenoptera; family Formicidae; genus Acromyrmex; species Acromyrmex echinatior. The sequence goes on along the minus strand of NC_141853.1, from coordinate 13,802,196 downwards.
GAGTATATATTCATGAAATACATATTACTATCACATACATATTAATTTAAAATTATAATACATAAAATCATACATAAATCATATATTATTGTAAATTAAAATCAAACTACCATACGTTATATATATATACATATATATGCATATATCAGATATTTAATAAAAATTACATGTTAATAATTTATATATTCACGAGATGTTTACTAGATAAATAGATAATAATTTGTGTATTATAATAATACTGCAACATCAATAGATGATTATGGAATAATTATCGAGAAAATACATGCAACATTTTGTCTGAAACGTCTCAAGAAACTAATAATAGCTATTGACGCAGTAATAAAATCCTCGTTTGCGAAAGAATCATTCATTTACAGCATCTATATATTAAATTTATAATGTATTATTATATGTATTATAGTAATGATCGCCTTCAGCGTTTTCACGTCTACCTTCTTGCTTTTCATGCAAGAAAGGTTTCCGGATCGTAATCGTAAATGAGATTAAAGAACGCTTGATGGAGATTGTGGAAATTTTTCTTTCTATCACCTTTAAACATACTTATTAATTTTAAATGTGACTTAGCACTTTAGTTTTTGAATCATATAAATTTTCTAATTGTACATTATAGATAATATAGGCGAGAACGGAGATAAAAGTAACATTTTGACTTTAAAGTTTTATAACAATTAAAATATAATATTTATGTAAAAAAAATATGTAGATGCAAAATTTATTTAGTTATAACTTTACTCAAATTATTTGCTTTGTAATAAATTTAAATTCAATGTGCCTGACAATATGCAACCCGTTGTGCTTAGAAGCATTTAAAGACCGAGAAATAGAAATAGAGTGTGTTTCATTTCGCGCTTACAACGCTCGCAAGCATTATTTGTCTTTATTTAATATTTAGTAAACAACAAAGATGAAATGATTTCAAGAACGTTGCGAGCATCAAATGACGTAACCATAAATTGACTGTAAAAAAAATAAGTAAAAAAGAAATAGAAATAGAGTGCGTTTTATATATTTATATATATTTGGCGTTCACAATTAGATTTAAAATATATTTAAATTAGTCTACTATTATTTTACTTAGAGGGGGAGATTCCGAAGTGGTCCTCATTGATTTCAATGAAACTTGGCAGCATTATAGAGTGTGTTTCCCTGAATAACCCTTAAATCACTCCTTCATTTGGATGTAGACGGTCTACTGTTTCCGAGATATTTTAATATTATATATTTGATAACAGTATTTTCTTTACAGTTTATTACAACATTTATATTCGAGTATTTGTAGCGTAGCGAATATAGTAACAGTCTCTTAACTTACAAATTTAAGTTCAAAATATATTAGCAATTAATTTTTTCTTGTTATATAATATGACATACTGACTTCTTTTTTTATAAAAGAAAAAGAAGCTAGTATGCCTAATTAGTCGGTACAATTAGTTTTAGTGGGGGGAATTCTTTTGAATATGTACTCTCCACAGATTTAGTGCTGAATGCAAAATTAAAGATATGTTAAATAAAGTTTATATAAATTACAATTTGTATTATTACTTTGTAACTATTTTTAAATTTTATCATGTATTGAAAAAAATTTTATTTTAAATAAATAACAGTTTCTTCGTGTAAAGTTGGTTTACTCTTTACTTTTTTAAATTTAATAAACTTGCAAATACTTTCTTTTACTTTAGTTTCCACCGAAAAAATTAATTTCGAAAAAAATTAAAAGTATTTATTTTAATAATATTTTTGTAATACGAAGGATACAGGAAATTACGACCGTATTTAAAATACGTATCGTAAAAATATACAACATTTATTCAACATGTTTATTAACATAAAAAAATGTATATAAAAAATAATAAGAATAAAATTACAAGTAACGAAATTTATTATATATATATATATATATATATAAAATATATATATTTAATGAAAGTAACTTACAATCAGACTAGAGATAAAAAAAGTCCGTAACTTTTCGAAAGTCAAAAATGATAAAAAATCAGTCGGTGTTCCATAAAATGATCCTATTGTTGAATGCATCAGAACAATGAATCTTTCGGTTTCATTATTATAGAATGCTTGCATTGTTCAAAAATGTGAAATCGAATCAGTCATTGTACTGATACACACAGAAGTCTCGTGCGTGCGAACATTTAACCATTTAAAGCATGTGTACATATATTCTTTCACAAATACTAGTTATCTGTCTGATGACAGTTCAGATAAGACAATTCAGTGCATCGTTACTTTATATACTTTCTATAGATCATTAATACACGTGATAATTTTTTTATAGAAAATTTTTTCCGCTTGTTGATTCTAACCCAATTGCAACAATTTCAGTTTTTGAATATTATATCGCTCATTTGCTGCCATAATAATATAATTAGAAAAACAGTTTTTCAGAAAATTAACTTGAATATTTTAAATCATTACAATTTTATAATAATTTTAAAATTCATTATAATTTTGATGTAATAACTAATTCTAGAGAAATAAAAATACATTCTTCTCTTTCTTTATACATTCCCGTTTTTCGTAAGCAATTAAAAAACAATTTTTAAATAATGTCATTGTTATCCCAAATAAGCGACATTGTCTTCTGATAGAAATAATGTACAAAAACTAGCATTATCAACAGGGATGAAAAATATTTCATATGTTTCAAAGGGTTATCATGTCGACTATTTTAAAGCTATTTTAACGTTTCTCGAAAGTTATCAATAATTCACTCGAGGATATTTCTAATGTCCTCCCCAGTCGCCGCCGCCTCCTCCGAAACCACCACCATGGCTTAGTTCTAGGCCTCCACCGCCACCACCTCCGAAATCATGACCACCGCCGCCACCTCCAAAATCATGACCACCGTCGCCGCCTCCGTCGTGACCTCCAAGGGAAATGGGATGACCATAAGTGTATCCGAGTACTTCGTAACTATCGCCGCCGCCGCCGCCGCCGTGGTGTATGTGTTTCGTGATCGTGTGCGTGTGTTGGATCTTCTTGATCTGGTACGGCACGTGGATTATCACGTGACTACTGTAAAAGGACGCGGACAATAATTAAAGCTTCTGACTGGCTTTTAAAGATGAACTGCGCGATCAGTTTTATCGTTGTGATAAAATTATATAATATTTAAATGTTTTATTTTTTTTTTTCGATAGTGCACTTGTTTTAAACTTACTGTCCGTGTCCGTGTCCACCGGCGTTGGCTAAGTTAATTAGTACGGCGACGGAGAGAAGAATTAACTGAAAATAATATCGTGTTTTTAACAAAAAAATTGTTAATAAAATTATACGTACAGAATCAATTCTCTATCTCAATTTAGATTACTATCAGAAAAGAAACTAGACCGTTTGCAAAATTAGCAGTAATATGTCGCTTTCTTATTTTTTGTTACTACTAAAAAACGTAATTTTTTCAAGCACCATAAATGCTTACTATCCTTTTGAAATTCGACATCTTCAGACATTTAAATTTGATATCAAGAACCTTCTAAAACCGAGTTTCATGATAAAATTATTTTGTTGAAATCTGAGACCAGAATCAAATTAAGCATAAGTGACGTTTTCTTTAAGTTTTATTCTTGGAAAGCTCTAATTCTCAAAGAATTATTGTGTTGTAAAACGAAAATGACCTTTTCTAAATAAAGGAAACTTAATTTTTTTTTAGTCGTGTTACTTTTGAAATAAGAAAATGCTGTAAGAAAAATGCCTCTATGTGTAATACTAAATAATACAATAATTTGACTCTGTAACTTCGAATAACTAACTTTCCACGGAAGATATACCGAGATATAATTAAAAAATCGGAACGAGTCAAAATTGTACACAAAATTACAATAACAAATATAAAAATATTATGTATTTCTGGAAATGTTACTTCTTGATATTAAAAATATCTAAAAGCCGAATATCATTTATAATGTTTTTAATTATAAATCACAAAGCTAATACTTTTTACATTACTCTCCTTGATTAAACGGAGAAATAATGATCCTTTCGATACATTAACTCCAAAAATTTGAATTATCACTGACTGTTTCACTTCCGTCGCGGTCGAAAATGCGGTAAACGTCTCGAGACTTACCAAGAAGCCTGGTATTATTTCTCGTTGTCCTATCATCGTTCCGTTTTCGGATAGGACTATCGAGAAAAATATCGCTTCCGTCACAATAGGGCGACAAAAAGAGTGAAGCGAAAGCTACGAAAAAGTTATAAATAACGTAATAAATTAACGAGGAAACACAACAACGCGAGTTACTCCTCCGCTCGGTCTCGATCTGACAACCATCGCGAATACGCGTTTCGCTTATATATATACGCACGTGATAGAAGTCGGATAAGAATGAAAGGGAGTATTTTGCTACCCGTATGCACCGCACTCGTGAAAGGAATCGCTAATAGCCTTCTCACAGCAAAAAGTCACCCGATCGCGGTGTAACAGAGAGGGACAAGCGCCGGTGGCTTTGCCTTCCTCCCTCGCTACGCTCACTGCCTTTGTATGTTCCTGTTCCTCGTTTTCGATATCTGTAACAGTGGGCTGTTCCTTCTCCCAACGAAAGGCAGGCGTTAAGTGAACGTCCAAGATCAAGATCGCGATTGTGCCTCGCATACGCGGGCGGACGGACGCGTCTTCGTTCGTTTCACTAATCTAACGCGTCCTCACGCGAGAGGAAGAGTAATCGTGCGATGTATCCTTTCATCCTGACTTTGAAGGTATCCTTCCTGATTTAGAAGAAATTTCTCTCTTTTTATCTTTTCGTATTTATTTGGAATCAAACAATGTTATCACTTATTCTATTATTTGTATTCCATACATAAAGATATTCGAATGTATTGAGATTATCTTCATTCTAGCATAAGAATTTGTTATAAGATTGCAAATATTTATATAATATTATATAATGTTATACATTAGCGTATTATATATTTTTTATTATATATTCTAAAGTCTAACACGTCACCTCTTTGCTTTAAAAGTGACACAAGTAAACAGATTAAATTTTCTCGAAAAAATGGATATTTTTAACAAACAATTATTAACTGATCAAATAATATCGCAAAAAGAATATATTCTTAAAGTAATCAAATGTCATTTTTATCATTTTTCTTTCACAACTCTTAAAAATAGTTTTTTTAAAATAATGTTTACTTTACTCATTCATGACAATAATTTAAAGATCATATTTTGAATTGTGTCACTTTTATGGAGCGATGTATTATAAATTCGAATGTGTAACATTTCTTATTTGAAATATTTGAAAAATCAGATTATTGAATGTATTCAAAATTACAAGATAAAAATTTTCTCTTACGATAAATTACCATTTCGCAATTATTACAATATATATTTTATAAAAATTTACAAAATATCTTTTATATTCAAGTTTATAAATAGTATCTTTCTACATTTCCTAATTACATTTCTCAAAAGCAACGAAGATAATAAATTTATTTATTTGAATGTAATTAACATTTATGGAAAACTGGACTTCGAGTAGACTGTATATGGATAAAATAGTAACTCTATCTATGTTTCTGCCGCATTCTATTGGAAAGTTCAGTAATTGCTGCCATCTATGAACAAACTACTAATCTCTGATACAAACATTTATAATTCTATGCTAAAACTGTTAGATATTACAGTATATTTTTAATAATAATGTGTTAAAATTATACAATAGTATCTTTTAGTATTATTGTATAATATCGCTTTGGAATTTTTTAACTACAAGATTTTGTTCAAAATATTTGTATCTAATTGTCTGATATCTGTAATTGTTATCAATATTTATCAGAGCATTTATAACTATTATAAATAATTAATCAGATCAGTTATAATATCATAAATGCATTATGTATCTGTAAATTTTAATGATAATTAGATCAGAATCAATGTACGCATATTACAAAAGATAATTTAAATTTAAACTTTTTGAAGGCTTAATGATATAAACATACAATTAAGGAGCATATAGCTGCAATTCAAGATGTTCTAAGAGATAAAATAATGTATTTCAAATTAATACGTTAAAATAACTTAATACGTTAAACTATATATATATAATTGTACAAATTTTATGATTTAACGTATTAATTTAAAGATCATTCGAAATGCATCATTTTATCTCTTAGAATATCTTGAATTATGGCTATATATTCCTTAATTGTATGTTTAGATAACTTAAAGCAATTTTAAAACAAAGACGAATACTTCCGCAAGATTTTTATAATACGAGAAGGTATACAAATTAATATCTCTGTAAAATTTTATTTTAATTGAGAACTAATATATATTTTAACAGAATAACCCTATGTTAGATTTACAAATTGCAAGTTTACTATTAAATATAAATTTATATGTGAAAGTAATAATAGTGCTATTTCAAAACATGCTTTGATATGGAAATTCTTTTCTTTTTCCGATTTGATATTTATTTTTTACTTTTTACTTTTTTATATTGCAGTATTATATTGTAGAATTCTTAAATTCAATTTCAATTATGTGTAAATAAATAATAGAAAATCTTATTTCAATTAAAAGATAGTTTTTAATTGGAAGGTTTATAATTAACGTGACTGCGATTATAGTAACATTTATAACTATGTCAATTTAGAAGTTACAAATACGATGATATTTATATTAAAGTACGAATTAATTACAAAATTAATTAATTATAAAGGGTAAAATTGGATTTGAAATTGCAAAGTTACTCACTGAGTTACTTTTACTGACTTCTCTTTTAAATGCTATAGATGATTTATTAGCGACTTGTTCACTCCCATACTTTCTCTGGTGCGCGACTTCTTAATTTACTTTTTTATATACTAACTGTTCTCATTAGTTCTTATTATTATTAAATTGCTTAAAAAAATGTCACTGACTTTCTAATGAATAGAAACTATAACTACAATAATATATTACAAGAAGTGTATCATTGTTTCATAATAATGTATATTTTACATATTTTAGCAAAACAAAGAAGATAAATTTTAAAGTATAAATAAAGAAAAAGTAACAGAAACAATAACAGAACTTTTTTAAAATTCACATAAACTCTGAAAGAATTTCTAAAAAGACAATTTTTTAAAAAGAATTTAAAAATAAATCTTGTCTTTTTAAATATATATAATTTTTCCGAAACGCATTATCTGTAGTTAAAAAAATTCTATTCTAATAAACTAGAATAAATATATAACTCATGTAAATTGAAAAAAAAATAATAATTTAAAAGAAATAAGCGTATTGTATATAGTGTACGTTTGGAAGCAGCATTGAAAACATGCGCTGTGTCGATCGCTAGTAAATTACGGAAGCGAGAGGGAATCATTTCCCCTTCCTGAAGAAGCGCGCCGAGCGGAGCTGATAATGCGGAGGTGCATAAACTACGAAGGCGATGACCGGGGACCGTTCACTCGCTGAGCGTTCACCTTCGCAAAATGCGCTCACCAGAGAAAGGGAAACCGATCTCGGTGTGTCTCGCGTAAAACACGCGCAAGAGCAAATTATACGTGTATGTCGTGCCGCGGGAGACGTCGCGCTGGGCCGCGCGAGAAAACAAAAACGAGTAACGCGATACGGATTATTCCTTTTCCTTACAGCTCGCGAGACCGTGACAGTGAACTCTCTACTAGAGGAATCCAATCCGACCGGGATCGGAGTGAATGTACAAGGTATTACGTTTCAGAACGTCGACATTGCAGTGTCGTCCTAGGAAAACGCCATGGATCGAACATTCAGACGAATAATTCAGACAAATAGCATGTTTCGAAGCTAGACTGGTTTCATAACAATCACGTCAGTCCAGTGTGCACTGGACGGATGTAATTAGTTAACTTTGACCATAATTGAGATAAAAAAAATTATAAGGAAACAAAGTATCGATTAAAAAAGCTAACGAATGATAATAGTGAAACTAGTATGGTGAAATCGATTTTGACTTGACTCGTAGCTTCTTTTGTCTTTTTTAAAACTTTTTTTAATTTTTGAGTCTTCCTCGTTATATTATTTAATTAGAAATATCTATTTTTAGATTAATTTTTATATTATATTTTTCAATTAATAGCAATTTGTCTGTATGCATGATTTTTATATAAGATCGTAATTGCTATTAAGCGATGCGGCGTAACAAGTACATACAGATTGTTTTTAAAGTTAATATAAAAACAAATTAAACCATAAAATTCTTGATATATTTTATTGTATTGTTAAATAAAATTTATGGTAAAATTTTATAAAAACATTTATATATGTCAAGATAAAAGAAGCGTGTGATACCCAGAACAACAGATAAACATATATATTTTTATTACGATAACGTCGCAACGACGTTAAATTAAATCTTGGTTGATTGAAAAATGGCTTTTAATAATTATTCTGGAACCATCATAATTTTTTTCTACTTGGGAAAACTATTTTTAATTTGAAAATACAATATTATAAAATATTAATGTTGTTAATTTGTCATTAATCACATCTATTACTATATAAAATAATCATTATATTTAATTTTAAAACTTGCTTTTGTCTAAACTACCTTATGTCAGTTCTGAATTCTTTACTTATTATTATAACACATATTGCAAAAATATTGGATAAGTCTGTTTACTTTCTACGCAATTTCTACGCTTTATAGACTTAATAATACATGATGTTCTAATGGATTCGCAATGCGAGGTGATCACAATGTGAAGTACATCATGTTAAGAACGGAACATAAAGTTTACGCTGAAATATAAACTGTCAGAAACTATTTCCTTCTCCTTCAATGTAAGAACGTATTTTATTTGTGATCTCGTAATACATCAATTTATATGTCGTTTATCACAATTTTTTTGTCTTAAAACATTAGCACTCCGCGAAAACGCGGAAGGAAAGATTGTGATTTTCTTATTCCGCAGTGAAATTTCCAATACATCAAATTTTATTGCTAAATTTCCACTGCTGTTTACGCGAATTATGACAATTGATTTAATACTTTTGATTATATTAATTGCAAAAAAAAAAATATATTATAATTTTATACTTAAATATTTTGTCATTTAATTGTGATTTCCGTTTCTGTTATGTAAAACACACACAAGATTATAATTTAAGAATTATCAGACATCAACACATTTGTTAAAAAAAAATTCTAAAATATGTATTGAATAAAAAGAATATTAATATAAAAAAACTTAAAAATAAAACTATGGCATAAATTTCATATTTTCTATATTATGTGATGTATTCAAATCGCAAATATTTCATATACAATATATTTAAAAAACGTAATGTTTTCTAAAAAATAGAAAATATATAATGTTACATCTCCATAGATAAGTACCAAATTGTTTAGTCGAAAGCGTGACTAAGAACATCTTAAAAATGATAACTGTGTATAGTATTAATCTTCAGATACATCTTCAGACATGTCCAAAGTGCACTCGTGGAACTATTGTATGTGAAGAGTTGCAATTATGAAAAATTACATTTCAACTTAATTCGTTTTTTGTTGTATTTATTATATTAATCAAAAATTTGCAGCGTGCGTTTTTGTTCAATTATTATAAGATTACTATAATTTGGATTATAAATCATATTTCAAATGGGAATCTCTTCCTTTGGGAAAATAGAAACTTTCACAATTTTTTGTCACGTCCTTCATTTCATTCCTTTCTTTCTTTCCTAACTTAAAACAACTCAATATGATTCAAATAAATGTTTGGCTGTATTTTCAAAATTTATATCACACTTATATTAGGAAGAAATGATTTAAAAAAATAGTTGTTATTTATTGTTAAAAGAATTGATCTTTTTTATGTGATTCTCTAAAAAAGGAGGTAGTACCGATTAGGAAATAGAATGCTATTCAATTCCGATTGAAAAAGGTATGAAGTTAGAAACTCGACCTTGAATTCGATGCAAGAAAGTACATGAATGTGCGTGAATGAACTAATTAACGTATGCTTTTAATGATGCCATTGTTTCGACGCATCGAGAAAGGATTTATGTATGTGGACCGTAACGATAACAATATGAAATCACGATTATTCTTGTCAGTGAAACTTTTATTTTTAATCACATCAAATTGAAATACAGCCGATAGGAATGCAAATTGGCAAATTGTCGAAAGTACATTATAATTATTCAACTCGTGAATTTTATTTTCTCGAGAAAATTATTTGTACACCTATATTATTTATAGACGATAGTTACGGATTAAATTTAATGTCCGATTGCATTGAACTTTCGATTTAGTTACCGAGTAATAATAATTTTTTTATTTAATAAGAGCAAGATAAGAGTAAAAGCGATTGATATAATCAAATAAAAGAAAAATGTTTAATCATATCAAATTAAGCTAATGATTTAATTATTTATGTGATAAATGAAGAAATGATACGTAAAGTAGATATGTTTAATAAGTGCATTATTAATGTACAAAAAATTTTATTTTTATCTTTTGTTACAATTCATTTATGCTATTTGTGTTGAATCTATTGTTTTAAGAAATGTATAGAATATTGCATAAACAGTTTATTGAAAATATTTTACAAATATTACAATTATAATGCAAAGATTCGCATTACTTTAAAATAAGAAGAGAGAATATCTTTTTATATAAATAAAATTAAGTTAAATAATATTCCTCGACATTAGATATAACATCTTGAGAATTAATCTCGCGCGCGTTGAAAGTGCAACGTAGTAAATGTAGAACACTTTCCGTGAGACGCATTGCTGGAGTAGTTACATTCTCTTGTTATTTGTTATTCGTATTTTGGAAAGTATACGTTGGGTGCGGCTCATAGACATATTAACACATCCTTGTGCGTCACTTGCAGAATAATAATTAACAATAATTATTTAATTTTTATTTAAAATAAAATTTTACAAATTTATGACAATGTTTAATTATTTCATTGTTTGTTAGCTCTCTAACATATAATCCACTCTAATTTTAAACACACTCTTATTGTAGCTTATTAATTCAAATTTACTAATATATTGTCTTTTTATTTTTCATTTTTCATAGTTTATTATTCTTTATTTATTCATTTTTGTTATTAAATTTATTTTTATAAAAACCTTTTCATTATTCTTTCCTAATAGAAAATATTTAAATCATATTTGAATAATTATTAAGATACTTTTTCTTATATCTGTGTAATAGTTAAATATATGTCATACAACCTCTCACAATTTCATGATAAAAGAGATATTTTAAGAATATTTATTTTATATTAGAAGGAAGGGGGGGGGCATTATATTTAAATAAAATAAGAAATAAAATAGAAGTAAAATAAAAAATAACAGGGAAAGGCTCAGAACCGAATTCTGAAAATTTTAATGAATCTTTGTAGAATTATTATAGAGTGAGTTCTTTTGAATATGATACTTATACTTAGAGTCAGACAATTAAGATTTCCGAAATATTAAAGGGGAGAATCCACAAAGGATCTAAAATTAATCCCAAAGTGGCAGATAAAAATAAATAATCTGTACGTAAAATACATTTAAAAATAAATACATATGCGCGCGTATAAAATACATACATATAATGTACACGTATCAAAATATAACAAAAAAATTATTATGCAATATTTATAATTTAAATAGCGTATTTTAAAATGTACAATATCCAGGAAAAACTACAAATAAATATTGTTTGCATGATATTATTGTTTCTACCAATTTTTCCACGCTGTCATGTAAATGTTATTTTTGTCTCACATATATTTCAAGACATTAGTTTCTTGTATCGTTTTTTTTTTATATCGGGGCTAATTTGGTCATTTTTGGATTTTCTCTTTTTAATATCTCGGAAATAATTAATCGTTCGCTTCTAAATAGGGATATTATCATATTTAAAGAAATTTATTCTCTTTAATTGTTATAAGTTTCATCAAAATCGGTGTAGTTCAGTTCTAAAAAAAGATTAAAAAAGTAAAAACTAACATGATTGCCATCGCACCCATGTCGCACAGTTACGATACGTAATAAACCCTATCAATTTTTTGTCGCTGTCTACTAAATTTTTTATTTATTGTTATTATTTTCTATCGCTATCCATTAGTCACAACTTTCGTCTAACTTTCATTTGACAAAAATGAAATTCTTCCCTGAATATATCTGCATATATCATATTGTAGCGTAATCTAGCTATTCTATTTTCATTCCATATAGAACTGATAGCGCGAGAGATATATCTATCGGATCGGGTTCATCACACACACACACTGTATCTCGGGGGGAAAAAGCTGGGAGGAATTTTGCTGCAGCATCTCGCATGATGAATACGCCCATCACATTGCACTGTTGACGTTGTCTGTCTCGATGAAGAAAGTGTCGATTTCTCCCTAAACAAAAATTAGACGACTCACCCGACCACGTTTTAGCAGCGAAGGCCGCGGGGGTCCATCTCGCGCGGTACCCGCCCGTTTTCTATTTCCATTCAGCTTGATGATACGACGGACGCGCCGATCGCCGGTACATTTCCACGGTGGGAGGCGATCGCGACTATGCACCGCGTCTATGCTCTTTTTATCTTGTATAAAAGAGAAGAGGCATAGCGCAGATAGCCGCAATACATCTGGATCATCCGTGGTGGCGAGCACGACCGGACACAGATCGGATCCTGGGCCTTTGATCGGTCAGCAGGTGACGAGCAACCGTCACCTTTTCATCACCCGTGCCTCGCGACGACACTGATAACGCGAACAACAGATCGGATAAGAACGCATTATCAGGCTTGACCAGCGGCGCGAGTTATTTAAGGGCCGGCAGTATGCGGTGCATGGTGAGTCAGATCATTCGATTTCTCGATTTAAAAGATTGGTTACTTTCTTTTAATTATGGATATCACTTAAATCTTTTTTTTTTAATCGAGAAGTAATAATATTTTTTTTTAGTTCTTTCTTGTAATTATGTTGATAAATAGTTCTTAAAATTAGATTGTACGTCTTTCTGAAGAAATAAAAGAGATACAATGATTTGAAAAAAGGCAGGAAAGCTATTATTTTTTTCATTGATTTTATCTGGTAGTTAATTAAAAATGAAAGTATATTTTATGTTGTTTAAAAGTGATGTAATCTCATAATTGCAAGAGAGAAAGGGTAAGGAGAAAGATAATTTAATCTTTTAAAATTTTAAATCATAAATTGTTTTATATTATTTTTATTTGTTTTATATTATTTTTATTTGTTCGTATTTTCGGTTACCTCATTTATTATTAATATAGTTATTAATTTTTGTTTATGATTTATGTTTGAATAATTAGTTGTTTTTTAGTAATTAAGTCGTAAATTAATTTACGAGTAAGAAATACACTTAATAAACTTATGACGTGTTATAAACAGAGTGTCCCAAATTTTTTTAGCCTTTTTGATACATTGCTTGTGGACTTAGAGGTGGACTAAACTAATTTGAAAAATCCTATATCATTTTGCAATTTTTTTTTTAATTACTCAATGAACAAAAAGTCTAGAATTGACGCATAAAACTTTGAGTTATCTTTAAGAATTCTTTAAGATATTCCATATATAAAGAACTCTGAAAGATATCTTAAAGTTGCTTATATAGTACATCGATTTTACCTTCTTATTTGGCAATCTTTAGAAATTATTATTTCGTTAATTAGATATTGCAAAAAATTTGAGACACTCTGTACATTATTTTTCATTATTTCAAAAAAGTAAGAATATTAACTGAATTCATTTTTTGAAACATAACAATTTATTATACTAATTCAATAATTTTGACAACTATAAAGACAATTTCTATTATGATTCTTTACTATTGCATCTAGGATGTGCTTTACAAAAATATTTTTTGTATTGTTCGGAATTAATGGATAATACATTTTGAATATTAATTCTCAAAAAGGGAGCGTGTAAAAAAAAATAAAATAATCTCCATGTCTTTTTAAAAATTAAAAAAAACGAATAATAATTTTTAATGTTTTTAATTATTACATATATATGTGTATGTTCACAAGAAGTAATAACTTATTCGAATTTTATATTTAAACTATAATAATTTCTAGAATGCAATTCAAAAGAACTTGGTAAATAACAGGATTAACTTTCATCGTATGAAAGTCTTACTTATCAATGAAAGTATGATTAAGCGAAGGAAGAGGCGAGACCCGATAACGGCTTGCGAGTTTAGATAATTATGCTACTTATGATAAACTAAGCACTAATGACAACCGTAGCGTATCAGGATTGCGTGCCTCAGAATGTGTAATTCTTACAAATCAAATTCTACACACGACTAAATTTTCGTGATTTCGTGCGAAAACTTGTCAACTTAATAGACAGTTGATTTACTTTATCGTTTACACTCCCGTTACTACACATATTAAAACTTACGTTAAAAAGTTAGTTAAAAGGAATGTTGACCGGGAATTAATGTTTGCAGGCTCTTTGCGTTCTGCTATTAGCGATTAGCGAGCCCCTTCTTATTCACGCGTAAGTATCTGTATACTATACTTAATTAAAGATAATTATATATATATATATATATATATTTAAATTAGATTGATAATAGATTGATAATAAAATGATAGAAAGTTGATTTAGCAATTGTTTTTTATGTATAAAGTCTTTCAAAATTTTAAATGTACATTTAAAAAACAAAGATTACATTACAAAACTCATAATAGCTTATATTATATATATATATACATATCATATAATTATAAAAAAAAAAAATTTAAGATAATTTTATATATATCATTCTTCATAATTCCTATCGATAACATTAATTAGTTTTTAAATATGCTTTTTGAAATGATGAGGTAAAAAAACTAATATAATAAATAATAATATAAAGTATCAAAAAATATTTCTATCTATTTTTTTTGCTGTTTCAGAAAGGTAGTTTTAATCGTTCCCCGACAAGTAAGACGGAGCCCAGCAGTGCCATGGCGACCTCCGGGAAATTACAAAAAATCATCTTACGGTGGAAACAACTTTCATCGTTACACACATTATGGTCGCGGTAATCGTTACACGAAACCATTCCGACCGTTATCGCATGGGGGTGATGATTTTGATCATAGTCCTGAAGTTGTGAATCACGTGCATGTACCGCACGGCAAAGACATTAGTCACAGCATCTCTTTTGGCAAAGGATACATTCCGTATGATAACATCAAGAGCAATAATTTACCATTTGTGCATGAAAGGTAATCTTATATTAAGCATAATTTATTTTAATTATTTTTGTTATCTTCATTTTGATTACGTTTTATCTTTGTAATTATAATATAATTAGTAAAATATTAACAGAATATAATTAACGTTATTATATTACACATAATACAATTAATTCTAATTGTGCTATTTTTTTCGTTAGGATCTGGTTGCACAATTTTGATAAAAATGTAAACTTATTTAATGTAAACTTTTGAATTTGTGAACGAATAATCTGACAATTATAAAAAGTATTTTTTATATAGACGAAAACTTTTACTTTTAACTTTTACTTTAATTATAATGATATTCTATATAATAAAGATTAGATACATATAAATAGTACATTTATATTTGAAAGAGTCAACCAGTATGCGACATCAGTTAATCTTTATCGATTAAACGATACGTCTATCATAATTTCTATTAGTTTTTCCTACATATTCAAGCAGCTTCCTTTCTTTTCCAATTTAGATACGCCGGTACTTACGGACGTCAACCAGACTATCCACCGACGAGTTTCACGTCGGTAGGTCAGGATTATGCGGTATCGGGGACAGCGCATTCTTATGAGAATCCGCAGTTAGACTCTTATTTCTCGGACATGGAGAACGCTGCCAGAAACGAATTGCGCGGCAATGTAAAAGATAACATAAACAAATACTATGGCGCACACTCGATCGAGAAAGATCTCAGTCTGAGAAACCAACAGGCCCTCAGCAGTATTATAGAACAGAGCAAGGATTCCTTGAAGGGCACTGAGGGCCTGTCCTCAGAAACCTCACCAGCCGCGTATGCTCACGCTGCTTCCGCAGCAAATTCCGCTAACATTCCCGCCGCCACCGGTGTGCAAGGGGCTGTCGTAGTACCAGCGGGTATACCATCGGCAACTATAGCTGGTAACAAGGATGGCATCGTTCTACAGGACACCGTGTCCATGGACGAGTACCAGAGGAAACTGGAAGAGCTCACCAAGTCCTGGCCGAATGTGTTGGCCACCGGTGCTAACTTCGCGGCCACCGGAATTTCTGCGCCCCAGCAGCTGCACGCTGGTTTCCCGACCACCGGTCTATCAGGTGTTGGTTTTGGCGGTTCATCTGGCGGTGTCAATTGGCTCCCCAGTTTTGCTCAATCCAAACAAAGCTATGCTGTACGCGAAGACCATGGGGACCCCACGAGCTATGACTTCAGATCGATGACCGTACAAGGCACTCCGTACCAACATGTGTCCTTTGGTCACGAAGGAGTGACGGCAGGGATCGCCCCGGGTGCTCATGGGTAGACACAGAATATCGGAATACGTATGCAAAAGGAACGATTTTTTGCTGAAATATCGAAAAATTTAACTAAACCAGTGCAACCTGAAAATTATTTGGTTTGAACCATCGAAATAATTATGTAAAATGCTCAAACTGATCATTAGAATGTTGAAACTTTTTTCAGCATTATTATTAACAATGTTTAAATATTCTGTACATAATTATTTTGATGGTCCAACAAATTTATTTTTAGATTTGTATCTAACTAAATTTTTAGATACTTCAGCAAAACTGCAATTCTTTTCGTAGGAGCATTAATGCCATCTGACGTGTACGTTTTGCGTTAAATTTTTCTGTAAAAAATATGTTTATGTTTTTATTTAGGTAAATAATAATATAGCTCTATTTTATTTTGGGGGAAAAACGAAAAGAATCGGCCAGAAAAAAATGAATCTAATAGTGAAGTTTCTTCATGAATATGAGCGCATTGGACGCCATTAATGCTTCTGATTACACGCTTGATCGATTGACACGATTGATTTTAAGAATTAATGTGATTTTGAAAACAAATTTAATCTCTCTTTTCGTAGACACGGCAAAATGTATGTTCATATTGCCACGAATGTATAAATATGCGAGGATCATTTTTGTGTATCTCTCTTGAGGCGTTGAAATCTGAATTCAATGAAATTATATCCACTCCAGAGAGTATTCGTACATCGCGAATATCTCGTAATGTGCGAGGTAATAATAAATTTACATAAATTTATTGTGCGATGTGTTAGAAACTTGATAGTTTCTAATTTAAAAATTATTGAGGATCTTTTCTTGGTTTTTATATTTTGATGAGCTTATAGAACTACTATCACCCACTTTCTCATGGGAAAATTTTTCCTTTTCGCAGTATTGCAAAATTGGCTAATGATGAGTTAGTTATGTAGATTAGTCAACAGAAATTTCTATCTTGAAGCTGTCATTATAAGTAATCGATAAATGGAATAAGAAATATTATTGGCACACGGCTTCACAAATTACTCTTTCTATACTTTCTTATGCCTTCTTCTCATTCTTTCTTCGATACTCGTGGAACTTCATGTATCAAGATATTTATGACGCCATGTGTACAATAGATTTATTTTACATTTATAATACATTACTATTTTTGAGAGAAAAGGTTAAAAGAGTGAGAGTGAGTGAGTGAGTGTGAGAGAGAAAGAGAGAGAGAGAGAGAGAGAAGGAAAAGGGGGAGAGGGGGAAGGGAGAGAGAGAGAGGGGCAGGGAAAGGATGAGAGAGAGGGAGAGGGAGGGAAAGAGAGAGAGGGGGGATTGTTTTTCATTTATCATTATTTATTTAAGGCTTCTTGTCTATTTATCATTCATAAATTTCTGGGTACTCTTAAAAGTAAAATATATATTTTATAATAAAAGTGTCCAAGAACTTAAAAATGATAATGTAAATAGAATTCAATTTTTAATGAATCTCAATTATCTGTTTCATATGTTCAAAGATTATTTTAACATGTTTTTGATCAATAAATAAATAACAATATAATAATACATGTGGAACAATTTCGGGGCTACAGTTGATTTTAATGCATGTGAAAATAGTAATGGAAATACAGCATCACATTCTACTAATTATTCAAATATATTGCTCTGTCAGTAAATCGTATCTATTTTAAAATTTTAATAATTGGCTTTAAGAAAATGAAAGTTAATTACAGTAAAATAAAGTGATTATATCAAATTATAATATAAGCATGAGAGAGTGGTGTAAAGTTATAAAAATATTTTCTTAATGTTTTAGCAAATTTTACTTTCTCTCTGTTTTAAATATAATTGATATCTGAATTTGTGTTCGTAAAACGTCTCGAACGAATTTCGTCGAGCAGTCTGCTTATCCTATAGATTATATTTATATTATTTATAATATTGCTTAAGGAATGTTAACATGTCTGTATACTGATAATTTTCAATATCTGCATATTATTAATTTTATACGTTATTATTACGTTACATCTTTTTATAATTTTATATTTTCAAGTTATGATTTTGCAAACTTTTTCACGAATATTTTATGATTTTTGAATAAGGGAAAAGAAATTGTAATAGTTACTGCGCAAATTTTCAGACTCAGATGAAATACAAATAGAAAAATTTACATATTAAATGTGATGTTTAAAAAGTAAAATGTTAATAATTTATCTGTTATAAAAGGATAAAACTAAAAGGTTTTTACTTCAAGAGATTTTTTAATTAAGTTCAATGCCCTTCTAAAAAAATCTTTGTTATTTAAAAAATTGAAATGTATAATTGCAAAGATATTTTAATGCAGAGAAAAAATAATAGTTTTAAATTATAAATTATCTTCCCAGCAAACACAAACATGTGACGTACCTGTTGTAATTTTCCACTCCACAATATACCTGTAATATAACGCGTGTATTATACTACAGTTATATTGTTAAGTGGAAAATTACAACTAACAGATACATTAAATGTAACTTTGTATTTGCTAGATTAGTCTCAATTTTTAATTTAACAAAGAATATGTAGCTAGAAGATTGTATGAGAAAAAGATATCCTATATATATATATATGAAGAGGATGACATTGCGCATCGTTACAATTTCAAATACTTAAGACTTATATGTATAATATGATGATGTCATTTCTAAGATTATAATAATACTAGGACTATTTCGGAGACTCATAAAACAAACTATTATTCTCATGATGTTATTAAAGCATTATGTATAAATATTTACATATTATATAATTATAAAGCCAAATCTAAAACTGTAAATATAAAAATTAGAGAAAAAATGATAAATTTATTAATAAAATATTACGTTTCGACAAAATTTCTAATATGTAATTACATATTAATTACAGCTAGGTATTTCAATTATTTTTGTTAATCAAATAATTTTCAAGTTATTATGCATACGTTTGACTTTTTCCGTTAATGTATAAAAGATGAGGAATATCATTCCGACATATCATTATAAAATGTATATTGCGGATATTTGACAATTATTTAAATATAAAATATAATACATTAATTATATTTTCAATGTGTAAAGAAATAAATATACATGACGCATACAGGAAATTGTATTAGATTTAAATGATTAATGTTCTGCGACCTACGATATCGTTCCACGTTATCTTGATTTATGTAAAACTAATTTAAAAATGTAAAAGAGTGTTTAGCTTAGTGTTGTTTTATTATTTCATAATTAGTTGTATATACAATAATTATATATACAATAATTATTATCGAATATAATTATAAACAAAAATTATTAAAAATAATAACTTACGATTAGAATTATTTCTGCAGAATTAATTTAAATTAAATGAATATTTTTAATAACAAAAATCGATAGAAAAAAATTATTTTAAGTATTATTAGTTTTATTAAGGCTATAATTTATTTAAGCTGCAATTTTGTGTTTTCTTTAAAAATATAATATGTTGTAAACAACTTTAATTGTTCAAAAATATTCACAAATTTCATAAATGCACTACATATTCACTTATATTAATCTTATGGATAACAGTTGCCATTATGGAAATTCGTAGCTCATTCTTGCCACAGATATAAACGGTAATATTAATTTTAATATTAACAGATTCATACCTATTAATCCCTCTTAAAATTAATATATTTTATCATTTATCTAACATTAACATAATAATATAGCAAAACGGGATACGATTGTCCACGACAACAACTGTTATCCATAGACATCTATGGCCACATACATAATTGCCATGTTTTTTTAAATAGCAATTGAAGATATTTACGGGTAATAAATATCTACGACGACCGTTAAATCTGACTGGTCGGAAACACGCGCCATTTTCACGGTCGAGCGGTTATGAAGGCGACTGTAAAAATCGGCCGTCTTATCCATCACTCGAGCAAAGTAATGCTGGGAGATCACGGTCACCAACGGAGATCGCATCCTTTCTCGTTCCGGTTACTTTCACTGGAAGACCGATGACCGGTTGAACGGTTGAAAGTCGAGAAAGCCGTTCTTGGCGATCCCACCGTCTATAGATGCCGCTCACGGTTGTAATCGACAAGAATGGAATCAAAAGCAGAGGATCAGCAGAGAACAAGGAAAGTGAAAGGATCGGGAAAGGGCTCCGCAATAATTCGTGAATTATATCGGGTTTTTATATAATTTGTCATACGAGTGGTAATTGTCTGTTCAAAGACGTAGCCTTTAATTAACTTTTTCATAACGTTAATTTTATAATTTTATAATTTTATAATTTTATAATTTTATTATAATGACTTGATTGCCAAATTTCTTATGTAGTAATCAATGAATTCAACATATCACTTTCTCAAACGCAATTAAAAAATGATTTTCAAATTTTTACCATGAATGAGTCAAAATATTATCTTATCACTGATCAAAAGTGAACTTATTTTAAGTACTTATATTAACGACAATTTTATTCTAATTTCGCTGAAATGTTTTTAATTTTGACAAATATAACAGATTCCATTGTATAATATTAATATTTTTAGAAGTATGTAATAATAACAGCTGCTTGAAAATTTCGTGCATTTGAATACGTACATTTGAAATAAATTTTACGGCAGATCGTTTTAATTCCGACTGCGAAAAGCTGATCTTGATCTTGATTGTAAGGTAAGGTCGTTCGGTGCACCTTCACCAGTTTCTTGCGGAAGCATGTGAAAGTAATAATCGTCGGACGAATTGCATCGATGAAGGCTTGTAGCGCATCATTTAATGTAAGAAGGAGGAAGTTCGAAAAGCGGATAAAATTTCTATCATTTAATTGAAACGCAATGCAGGAGGATTTTTTGCAATAATATATTTCGAACATATTAATAATAAATCACGTATAAGATAAATGAAGGTAAAGACATGAAATATAAAGACGCGGAAATATTAAGATATTCATTCATACATCTAAATGTTTGCTTCGACTAACACCGAACGTCTATGTACAATAATTGCTAATTCCTACAACTGGTTTGCGCAATTTCCTCGTTGGCATTACAAGTACCGACGCGATGTTTTTTACTCATTAAAAAGATCAAGCGAATAAATTATTTCCTATAAAAATAAAGAAAGTGACGAAAAATCAAATATTTCATCGATAGGTATAATTATTAAAAAATCAAAAAATTTTTAAATTCCATCTTTTCCAGAAAAAAATATACAATACTTGATATTAATAGAATGGTCAATAATGACCACTCACAATCAGTACTTTTAGCATTAATATGCGGTTTGTTTGAAGAGAGTAACATTCACGCAGCTATATCGTATAACAGTAGAGAGTTTAAATATATGGGATCGTTGGTTCTTCGGCTGTAAAAGAAAAGTATGTATTCATATTTTTACATGGCATAATGCGAATACATAAAAGAATATACTTGTTTAAAGCACTTCGTTGTTTATTTGCTATTAAATAATTTTTACGGTTTATTGTTTAAAGATAATATCTCGATAAATATCATGACAGACATTACATGATTAGCAATAAGACGTAACGTAAGAGATACAATCTATCATATTCTTACAGTCTAATCATTTCATATCATCGTTGTAATACATATAGAGATCTTTTGTATCGTTAACTAAAAATACTTCCTTATTAATTGATATTATACGTGATAAATACACAAATGATAAATACATGAAATAACATTTTTAAATGTACTTATATAAAAATGCAGCTATATAAGTGAAAGCATATACGACAAAATCATTTCTACCGGAAAAGTTTTATTATTTACCTACGTAAAAAGCGTAAAAATAAAAGAATGTTTAGAAATTAAAAGAGAGTTTCCTGTATATTTTCTCGAATAGCATCGATATCGATTCTTGAATCTTAAATGATTAGATGTAAGAAAACATGTTTTGCTTAGACTATTAATTTTATTTTGCTAAGGAAGTCTATTTCGTTAAAATTGAAGCTCTATTAAGATTGAAGAGTAGAATTGTATTCTTCTCGAATCATAATAAATGCACATGCTCGAGCATTGGATTGACGGATGATATAACCGGAGATACCGTGTCAATGTCAGCTTGTGCGGAATCAAGGCCAGCAATTTGTAGTAAAAAGAAGTCTCCGCGGCTAGCGATCATTTTGTCGCGAAATTTGCCGCAGAGGCTTGAATATGATAAGGGAAAAGAGTGAAAGGATAAGGAGCGGCACAATACAGCCGAGAGAGCCTCTCTCACGGTTATTCGCCACAAGCAGCTGTCTTTCTCAATGTAACGCGGTATGCGTTTCCGTCTCTTCCCGTTCACTACACACGGTCGCTCTCACCCTTTTATTTTCACTCACTCTTCCTTTCCCTGCACCCTATTCTACCTCCCGCGTGTTCCTGTTACTTTCTATTTTCTTACCCGACAGTACCTATACGCTCGAGATGTACACGTGTGTACGAGATCCATTAACGTACTGTACGAGATAGACAATGTAGACATGCCGACTGAAGAATCATAAATTTTTAATTGAGTGTTGTAAATTAATAAATCACTTTCTGTGAATTTTTTGAAAGTTGAAAGCTCTTTTTAGAAAAAATGTGAAAAAAAATACCGTTACTTAATTGTTGACGTTTTTTGACGTTTATAATGATCTAAATGTTGTTTCTTATATAAAAAGATATTTAATTATTTTTTCTGAGATAACATGTCTATGTATAATATTTAAAATCTATGATAATATATAATAATACTTCAAAAACATATTTTTAAAAAAATACGTTTAAAGAAATAAATTTAATAGTGTTATCTCTAACAACATTCTTAACATAGGTTTAATATAGATATTTATAAAATCAATTATTCAAAAAAATCTTTAAATTAAATAAATTCTTAAATCAGTTGAAGATAGCGCTTTTGCAATAAGTTATATTATTTATTAAAATTTATTAGCTCTTTCAGTTTTTTTGAAAATCTTTTATTAGCTTACGATTTATAGCGCTAAACGATTTTGTTAATAAAAAAATAAAAATTAGCACAAAGATATTTAGAGCAAATGTAGTTCAATGAATGTACCTAAATTGAATACCATTCATACCATTTGAATATCTAAAACGTCTTGTAAAAAATTCTCCACGTAATTAACGCTACTGTAAGATGCGAGGTAATTTTCCACTCTGTGCTTTCACATGGTTGCATTAACAAAAATCTCCCAACAATTAAATAGTGAGTTGTTTGAGTAGATATACTTGTTATTTCTTTGTTGCGAATGTAACGAAATGTATACTCGCATATATTGTAGTTGGCAATAACCTGTACAGCAATGAAATGTGAAGATTTGAGAAAGTTGAAGTTCAAATTGGATTGAAATTTATTATATCTATTGTTCTTACTAACTCATTAATTTTATGTTAATAACACAAATTCAATAGACATTGGGAATT
This sequence comes from Acromyrmex echinatior, assembly GCF_024713525.1. NCBI lineage: Eukaryota > Metazoa > Arthropoda > Insecta > Hymenoptera > Formicidae > Acromyrmex > Acromyrmex echinatior. The sequence goes on along the minus strand of NC_141853.1, from coordinate 13,778,313 downwards.
CTTTTTCAGGGTACTTTTTAGATCTAATTAATTATTAAAATAGAAAGAGAATTTTGAGACAAAACGAAATTCTTTTATATAATTATTATTTTTTTTATTTAATCAGCAAAAAAAGCTGGCACAAAAAATAAAATTATAATATTTATTTTTTTAATTTATTCTCCTCTCTTATAAATTTCTTTTAATTAACATGTGTTTATTATAAAGGAGGATGTTAAGTTAGGGCTGTTTTTCGGTTAAAATGAAAAAGTTCCGAGATGTATAAATTATGTGTCATATTAAAACTGAAAGCAGAGTCAAGTGTATCGGTTATCTTGAGGATTGTTAACTTAGTCCTTTAATATGACATATAACTTGACATCTCGAAACTTTTTCATTTTAGCAAAGAAGCAGCTCTAATTTAACATCCTTCTTTATTTGCATCATGAATAAAAGTTTATTTGACATCTCAAAATCGTTGCGTGCTTTTTCAGGTAATACCAATTCATTTATCAGGTAATATCAATTTACATAATTACATTTATTTAATATCCATATACTAATTCAAATATTAATTAAACAAATGCTTTATTCATTTTATACAATATAAGGTAATATCGATTATAAGGTAAGACTTATTCTAGAAGCTAGTAATCATTAATAATCTAAGAATATCTTTGATTAAATGACAAGATTTGAAGTAGTAATGCAATTAATTTAAAACTCATATATAATCTCTTTAACTTTACAATAATCTACATATATATATATATATAGTAAAAATTGCGTTTAAAATTAAATGAGTTTAAAATTAAGATAAAATATAAATACGTTATTATGCAGAATCTTCGAAGTATAATTATATCAGAGCTAAATTGCTTTTGACTACGATGTGTTTGTGTTATCTATATACACTGATTATATGTTATTTGCGCGTTCGTACGTTATTTGCTCGTTCTAGTTTGCGGTGAGTCGATATCCGCGATCGGTTAAAATCTGTATAATTAATACAATTGCTTAATCAGTATAGAATTAATTTCTCTCACGCGATATGCGTAACAAACGATAAGTGATCGTTGCTGATAAGTTAAATCATGTATGTAAGTCATATCTGTGTGTGCGTGTAAACGTATATAATTCTGTGTTACATTATTATAGGTATTTTGTAAGGAAATCTATGCGTTCCCATACAATTAATACTTTATGAATAATGTATATGTTATCCGAGAAGAGTTAATGTTTATTATCATATCGCATAATTTATATATGTCATTGAAAAAGATGTATGATTTGTGTATGGTTTTAACACACCGATGCCAACTTTGTGCAGGGAAATTAAAATATTATCTATTAAGAAAAATTGTTAACAGATTTTACTTAAATTTTGTAAGTGGTGATTTTGCGACATATTGTGACTTATTATAGTTTCTATATCATTCGTTGGCCTGTACTTGCACTTACTCAAATAAAGAAATTGTAATTAATAATTTATTATCTATATTTATTATCTATATTTATAAAAATAAATTCGATAATACACGATAATAAAGATCAAAGATCATATGTTTAAATTTCGTGTTCTTATGCAGTACGTAAACATGCATTTCTTTTATAACTGAAATATTTGAGCAGGAATTATAAAGAGATATGCGAGTTGTTTATAATATTCTATTTTCTAGTTCATTTTATTCTGGAAATCGGGGAAAGTGTATAACCAATAAAAGTAATAGTTCTGAATCGATGTTAATACTTTTTCTATCTACTCACATATCGCGCCAAACTCATAAATCATAAAGATCAATCATTGCAATGCGCTTATCACGAATTGCCAATTGCAATGGAATTCTTAAATAATACGGTGCGAGAAAAAAATAACCAGCAATATCTTTGATTAATCTACAAATCAGTTAATCTACCAATATAATTTTTGCTCGCGCAGAGATAAGGTCAGATTAGTATAATAAGAAGATCAGGACAATCATGAAAGAAAATCTTTTCTCCGCTTTTTTCATTTCTCTTTCGTTTATAAAATTTATTTTTGGTATACAACAGTTGTGAAGTATCAGCTGTAGAAACTAGTAAGACATTATACTGCATATGCTCTGATTACCGAAAAGAATAGTTAATGGCAATCAATCATCATAAATATCGATATACATATGTCGGCAAAATCGAGAAAGCTCAAACGTGAATTTCTCTACCAACTGAATTTCTGACCAAGCTGGGTCACGGTTGTTCTTGTTCACAGAAACGCATTACGTGCCTACATGCAGCAGGCATCATCTGGTACATGTACTTCGGGTATACGGCGAGGAGGTATGCCCACCAGTTTTGTACGTCATCACGCGGTCGGTTTCTTTTTGAGTGTTCTTCCGAGAGTACCTCCGGTGCGGTGGTACCCGATCTTTATTTCATCCCCACTCCGTTCTTCCGGTATTTCCTCTCGTCTGGTATATATACAGGTAAGACCGCGGCTGCACATATATGACAGTGTATACCGGGTCGCCGTGGTGAGCTGTGGAGGAAGGAAAAAGTTCAAGATCCAGTAGCGTCCTGGATACCAGAATGGAAATCAAATACGCTGTAAGATATTTAAATGGATAAAAACCGTCGTTTCACTGAGAATACAGGACTTTGCGTGCAATTGATGTTTGAAAGTGTCTTCGTTCAGTGGATTTTTTCGCATCCAAATCTACAATCGCGCGAATGACAGTTTTATAATTTCGCTCGAACTATTGTAATAATTAGAAACTTTAACTTAATAAGAATAATATATAATAAAATAGTTTTCTGTGTACAGTAATTAAATTTTAAAGTTGTAAGTCGAAATTAATGATTACAAACAATAAAATTTTGGTTATCAGAGCAGATCTTTTTTTGATACAGAAAAAATAATTTTCTGAAAGAGTTTAAAATTGTACTTAATTATAATAAAAATTTTCAACACACTATATATATTTATAATGCATGTTTTTGTTATTAATAAAAAATTTGATTAATTAAAAAATTTTATTGTAACTGAGAATTGTTTGCTTTAGCAATTATTTTCAATTTTATTTTTTGTTACACAATAAAAAATCGATTTAAAAATCAATAACAATATTTAATGTAAAAAATATTGTTAATAAGATTTTTATTTCTCAATACCTAAATGATGATTTTATTTTGTAAAGTATAAGAAAAAAGTTATAAATTACTCAATTTTCAGTTTTTTTTTGTTTATAAAATCCTTACTTTTTTGACATTTATGGATGTAATAGAACTTTATATTTTTTTTCGTCATCTAAAAATACATAAGAATAATCATTCAGGTTTTGAGAAAGAGTAATATTGTAAATCAATATTATATATGTAATCTTTCCGATTTTTTATTTTGTAATGCATACAAGGATACTCATAAATAATTCTCGGAAACAATATGGAAAACAATAAGTAAAATACGTTTTTTAAGTTATATGATACCGCGTTTAGCATTACATTTATTACATTCATATAGTTGAAATTAAAAAAATAATGGATTATTAAGAAGACTTATTTAATTGCAGATAAAGGTCATCATTCTTGCAAATATTCTATCAGTAGGCTTCGCAACCTTTGGACATGAGCAGTGAGTCCCAATCATAAAAATATTAGTAAAATTTATTATAATGATCGATGATGAATTATGTTTTCAGAGAATGTTAGATTCAATTTTATAATTAAAAATAGAGAAAATACCAACAAAATAAATTTATATCATTTTATAGCAGCCTACTTAAACACTCATGTGTAATTAATTACACGTTTGTGTATAATTAATTTATTCAGAAATGCAATTAATTCATGTACAAATTAGTGAAAGAAGATGAGAAATAAGATTCTTCGCATATCTGTAATTACCGACATCTTAAAATGTACGTTAATTAGGACCGCGCTGTTCCTCGTTTTAAGCACACTTTTTATATTTCAGTGTACATATAAGGATACATTTACCGGAGGTAGTGCAGCAACATGAAAAACATATCATAAAATATGAAGATCATGGCGGAGGAGGTCACGGAGGTGGAGGTGGAGGCGGCGGAGGTGATGATCATCACATTGATGTTTCCGGTCCTGGAGACATAGGAGGTGGCCATGGAGGGGGTTTCGGAGGAGGTCATGGAGGTGGATACGGAGGAGGCGGTGGTTTCGGAGGTGGTTTTGGAGGGGGTCATGGAGGAGGTGGAGGTTTTGGAGGTGGTCACGATATTGGTGGTCATGACGATATTGGCGGAGGTAAGGAGAAATTGTTATGAAAGATACATTCTAATTTTGAATGTTGTTATTTTTTAATAATATTCAAAGTATTAATATCAATTTTTTTTTTGTTTATAAAATGAATTTGTAAAGATAGAGGTATTCAGGAAAAGAAACGCCGGAAGAAAAATAATATATTATACTATGTATTATTTATTAAGCAATGAATATATGTGATTAATGACTAAATGCATTCGTGATAAAATGCATTAAGAAAATGCAAAGAGATGAAATTAAAGTTTCCACTTAATAATTATTAATGTAAATTATTTTAAACATGAATAGAAATTTATTCTATTTTTATCTTGTTTAAATAAAAAATTCCTTTTTCTTTCTTCTTTCATTCTTTTTCTCTTTCTCTTTTTGTATCATATTTATGATATCAAAATAAATAAAATGTTAAAAACAATAATTTATTTTAGGTGGAGATATCATTGTAGATCATGGTGGTGGTCATGGAGGAGGAGGTTACGGCGGTGGCGGTGGTTTTGGAGGTGGCCATGGAGGAGGTGGTTATGGCGGCGGCGGAGGAGGTGGTATCATCATAGATCATGGAGGACATGGTGACAGCGGCGGCGGAGGTTTTGGAGGTGGTCACGGAGGCGGCGGTTACGGCGGCGGAGGTGGTGGAGGCGGCGGTATTATCATAGATCATGGAGGACATGGCGGCGGCGGCGGCGGCGGCGGCGGTTTTGGAGGTGGTCACGGAGGCGGCGGTTACGGCGGCGGAGGTGGTGGAGGCGGCGGTATTATCATAAACCATGGAGGACATGGCGGCGGCGGCGGCGGCGGTTTTGGAGGTGGTCACGGAGGCGGCGGTTACGGCGGCGGAGGTGGTGGAGGCGGCGGTATTATCATAGACCATGGAGGACATGGCGGCGGCGGCGGCGGCGGTTTTGGAGGTGGTCACGGAGGTGGCGGTTACGGCGGAGGAGGTGGCGGAGGCGGCGGGATTATCATAGAGCACGATGAACATGGTGGTGGCGGCGGCGGTTATGGAGGTGGTGGTTTTGGCGGAGGACATGGAGGTGGCGGCGGTGGCTTTGGAGGAGGTGGTGGATACGGAGGAGGACATGGTGGTGGTTTTGGAGGTGGCCACGGTGGTGGATTTGGAGGTGGCCACGGCGGTGGATTTGGAGGTGGTCACGGCGGTGGATTTGGAGGAGGAGGTGGATATGGCGGCGGTGGTGGCTTTGGTGGTGGTCACGGAGGAGGTGGATTTGGTGGACATGATATCGGTGGAGATGATCATGGCTCCAGCGGTTATGGCAATAGTATATCATCTGATTTTGGTAGCAGGTAAATGTCGAATTTTGCTAAAGTTAATTTACATTTGTAGAAATAAATATTAATAAAAAAAATAATAAGTCTCAATTATTGTACATAAATTATCTTATACACGTATAATATTTCATATTGATATTTTTTCAGTGGCCACGGCGGAAGCAGTTACAGTTCTGGCGGCTTCGATTCCTATTCAAGCGGTCACGGCGGTGGCGGTGGAGGTGGCGGTGGTGGTGGTTACGGTGGAGGTCATAGTGGTGGTTTCTCCGGTTATCACAAAAAGAAATAAGAAATTATTCTACTGTAATCAATACAAGTTGGACATTGCAGTTATTTACAGTTATAAATATCTGCACACTGACATATTTCCAACTGATATTTGATTGATTGATACAAAAGCAAGTTTAAATCTTCAGTAGAAATCATTACGCTGCCACTTTAATTGTGTGATATACCATATATACAAAGAAGAATTTAATATTGTTTATTTTTTTTTGTACGAATTTTAAGACTGAAATTTTGTTGGTTTTTTAAATTTTTATTAGTAATTTTTTATAACAATATCAACAGAAATATGTTAAACGAGACTATTTCACTGGTTTTACATCTGATTATTATTTGACATAACGAAATGACGACAAACTGACATACGTAATTTATATTTCTATAAAGTCATAGGAAAGACGGATGTATAGATTCATCAAAAAATAGTTTCTTTAAACAATTAGTCAGTAAAAAATTAATTTGACATTTTTTAAAAATAAATTATCTTACTCTTTGTAGACTAATGTAGACCATTGTATCAAATAGACCCGACTTAATTACTATATTTATGACGCCGTAAAAACTAGATTAGACAATTTTTTCAATTGTTATAGAATAATAAATTAATACAGTAAAATATTGAAACAAATACACGCTGACTTAACTCGACTAATTTTTACGACAGATTTATGATACCGCGAGAAAAATTTATCATAAAAATAATTATTTTTTGGAAATATTATTTGAATACTTGAATTTATATACGATAAATCACAAATTTTTAAAAATATGTATTGCTGAAGACATTACTTTAGAAGTAGATATAGTAGAAAATGGGAATATTTACAATTATAAATTCAAGTAAGCGTTAAAGACATTTAAACTGGTTTGTGATAAAAGCTATTAAGCGCATATAATTATAAAAATCGTAATAATTCATGATTACGATTATGTTACACATTATTTTTTATTATTTTTATATTTTTATACCTCATTTTTAAATCCGGCACGCACCTCAATTTAGATCTTTACGTGCCTTGCTCACCAAGCACTTTAGAAAATATACACAATTTTTGCGATCAAAAAATAATTAAATATATATATATATATATATATATATAATGTTTGTACATATAATATATTTTGTAAATAGAACATTGTATTATGATGTTGTTCCAATAAAGTTTTTGTATGTTTTTAATATATGACATTATTTTTTCTTTATGTTTGAATTATATACTCAATTAAGAATGGATGTTCTTATCACAAAAGAAACTGACAACACTGGGTCATCAAATATGCAGGAAGCCAACACACACTGATAGATACTTACATGCGGAATCACCATCCAGCACAAAAATAGGCAGCAATTCACTCTTGTGCATAGAGCATTATATATCCTCTGATAGAGAGATACTAAATCTGCAGACAGAATTCAACCACTTGAAATAAACCTCGCAACAGAACGGATATAAACAGGAGGATATAAACAGAACAATCAATACAGGCTTAGGACAAGAAACTCATATACACACAACACCACAGAATGAGTTAAACAAAAGAAGTCTTTCTATCCTCCCATATGTAAAAGGAAATAAACAATAGACTGGATAATCGACAAGATTTTGAAGAAACACAATATCTGTTCATTGCACGGTGTTGAATTATTATTGTTGAGTAATTGCATTAATAACATATTCATTTTTTATAAATAATTTTTGAATAAAGTTTTATAGGGTTTTTGAATATAATGATATACTTAGCCAATTATATCTATTAAACTTGTACTTATTTTTGAACAGTTTACTTTTGAATAAAATATAAATTTTTTTAAATTTTATATTAGCAAAGTGTATATTAGCAAAGATTTCGCTTTCACTTGCATTTTTTGTTTTATTATCCATTAATTTCTAATTTACATTAATACTTGTCCATACATTATAGTAATATTAGTATGATCATTTATCACGATAAATGATAAGGAAGTCTTGCAGGAAATAACTTACGAAGATGGTTAGTATGATCGTTAGTATATAACAAACATAAATTGTAGCCTCTTATTTCCGCTTAATATCTCAATGTAATGCAGTAACAAAAATATCGAACAACATCAATTACATGATATTTTGTATATAATAAATTTATTGAATGTGTATTCACACAAACTGGCAAAAATTTAACAATAAAAAAGAATATATTGATATTTGCATATTTAAATTTTGTTTTTTAAAAATCATTTTTTTAAATAGAAAAACATTGAAAAAAATGTACATATTTTTTAATAAAAAAATGCAAATTTGATTTGTTTCTACTTAAATCTCCAGCACCTAACAAAGAGTTTGAACTTTTTTAGACAATATTGGAAGTTCAGAATAAGCGGAAATTAGTTTAGATGATGATGCAGATTGTAACTTGTAGACAATGCAGAAAAAAATTTTAGATTTTTCTATAATGAATTTCAAGAGTTCAAAGGATGATAAAAATTATGATTATTATATAAGTATTATTATATATGTTATAGTTATTGTTAAATAATAACTATAACATATTTTCTAAATTACATACTGCGTGTTTATACCTAAATAAAAAATAAATAATACTCGTGTTAAGATTAATTTAAATATTTATGCTAGTTATTAATTAAATATACTTATTTCTGAAAAAGTACAAAATTTTATAAAGTCCATTATTTGATTTTTTTTCTATTTATATCTCTATCCCTACGTCTTTTATTATTCATTAAATATATCTGTCTCTATATCATATTATACGATTTGCTTTCTGTAAGAAAAGAGGAATACTTCTATTCAGGGATATATATATCAAACATGATTTTCACTTCTTAATGAGTACATCAATTTTACGTAGCGCTTTAATCTCGACATCTGTTAACTGGCATTAAAATAAAATCGCATTTGAATCGTAAAGTGCGTTAACGCTGGATTAGTTTAAAATCGAAAGTAAGCAGAAAGTGAAAGAACCAATCATGTAATAAACGAGGTGCGATTTCACTTGTATGTATGTAAAATATAACTGTTTACACATGTGTCATGGAACACTAAAACGAGAATAATAACCTGTATTCTTATTAATCCATAAAGAATATCACAAAGATATGATTATACATTGAAAAATTCTCTTTATTATAGAATATATATATATATATATATATATATATATATATATATATACATATGTGTGTATATATTCTATAATAAAGAGAATTTTTCAATTTGTGATTATATTTTTATTACAGTATATATATATATATATATATATATATATATATATAAAAGGCTATTATAAAATAAACCTACGAGAAAAAACTCGTAAAGAGAAAATGATATAAAATTTGTTACATTTGTTATTGTATTTTATATTTTTAAATTATTGAAAGTAAAAAGAAACAACATTCTCGGATTACATAGGTAATATTTAAAAATAATTTAAATAAAGAAGAAAATTGTCTTTTAAGTAGTTATGTACTTAGAAATATTATAGACATGTTTAATCATAAAAATCGAGAGTATATCGTAATGGATTACGTAAATTGCATAAAAGTTCATAATGTAATATCTTTAATTAATTGGTTATATATACATAATATGTAAGTGACTAGAGATTATTAATCAACCGTGATGACCGTTCTTATATAATAAATGTAATAAGCGACATAATTTCGAATAAGAATAAGAAATCGAATAAGAAATAAAATGGGTGGGAAAATCAGAATTCTTCGCAGTCGCTTTTTCGAGGAGTCATGCAATTTGTGCAACTTGAATTGCGGTAAATCGATTTCACTTGAAGGTAAAGAAAGGAAGTTATTTCATCAGAACAATTTTCTCTTTATGAGTATGTAATTCTTTTCATCTTTTATTTTAATTTTAACTAATAACTACTACTTCCTGACAATGTTGCTATGATATTTGATGAAGAAGCAACTCATTTACTTTCATTATATTTGGAGAATAATGCGTCGATTTTCTTTCGAAGGAGAAATCATACCGGCGAGTTTCCGGGTGTGTTTCTTTTTTAAGTGTATTTTGATACTTTCAAACTAGATAACTCGCAAAGGTGACCACACTCTACTGAAAGGTATGTAAGTCTATCTACAAATCAAAGCGTGAACGTCGAAATTTGCAACAGAGAACTTTGCGAAAATTATGTTTACGACAATGTGCATGTGAAACTACACGTGAAAATTTGCGTAAACCACTTAGGTGAGAGTGATTCAAGTGAAATAAAGTGGTTCATATAGGAACTGTTTTCAAGAAAACAAGTCCACCGTTGTTGTTCAGTTTTCATACACGGTTCACTGACTATGTTTCTATTTATAAGGCGGGCTGCGAAAGAGACTTTTAGTCACCACTAAACTCCGCTCTCAGAAGAGTTAAGCGCACATTTAGCGCATATATAGAGTGAACATGTTCAAATTCGAAATACACGTGGGTATCGGATTTGAGTGTGAATTCGTTATGTTGTGTGATGTCGATTCATTTAATTGAGCGAGACGAGATAAATGCGCTTGTATGGATGCTTAATAAAGTGACGATTTTATTTTTAGTTCTCCTTTCAGTAATATGCTAATCATCAATAGTTACTTTGTTGAAACAGAAAAATACAGATCAAATCCATTTTAGACGATGTACAACTTGTAGCAAGTTTTATGTGTAATACGAAAATATTTTGTTAATTTTACAAAATCTTACAAATTGAGAATTTTGTTGTATGCATATTCATTTTGTTTGAAATTTATTTTATTTTAGTATAATGTGAATGATAAAACAGGAAATACATTTTCTCTGAGATTTTTCTAATAAAAATTGTGTTAAATAAGAATAATATGTGCACTTTTTTATGATTAATAATTTTATAAAACACACAGTAGATTTTATTTTGAATTTATTTATTTACTTTATTTATTTATTTTTATTTTACGCTAAAGTATTTATTATTTTATAATAGGTTAATAAATTATGAGTAATAAATTGATTTTTATCACTGCATTGGTTTTTAACAATTAGCTTATTAATTACTTAAAAGTTAATTTTTTTTTAATAACATTTATTTTAAATTAATTAAAATAGAAAGAAAAAACCGACAATTAAAAAAATACAATAAAAAATATAAAAAATATATTATAAATAAACTAATTATTTCCTAATTAGCTTAAATATTAAATATTTATATAAGTATTTGTAAAAGAGAGATAATGACAAAAAAAACGAGAAAAGATTGATGTAATAATACATAAATTTACATTTCTATACGTCTAAATTTACATTTCTATGCGTCTGTATAAAAATTACCTCAAACATTCTCGATAATATCTCTTCTCTCATTATCAAATTAATTTTACCTAATAATTACAATTTTACGATAAATCCCTTTGATTATTATTACTTCCATTTTATTCTTCGATTTTCTGATAAAACCACAATGTATATGATTAACTTTTTCCAATAAAAGATAAGATCTATGATCTGTCTCTAATCCGATTATGGATTAAATCATAGGCGTATGCATGGTTTATGACGTGTAAAAAACAATGTTTTTAAATATTTCAAAATAAAATTTTTATTGTATTTCTTATGTAACATCTTTCTGCTTTAGGCTCTTTTGCTGGTTGTCACAATGGCTTTAGTATTGGCAATGCCGTATCCTGGTGGTCATCATCACGAACAGTAATTTTCTAGTTTTTGCATTATTGCTTCATATAAATTGCTTCTTTTTAAATGATATACAGTTTTATATGATACATTAAGATTATTTAGAGAAACTTGAAATTGCTTTTAGCACGCACTTCAAAATCCACGTGCCGTATCATATTCACGAACATCATCATACACACGTGAAGAAAATTTACATACCGATTCACGTCAAATCACACGATGACCATAAACACGAAGAGGTCGACTGGTAAATTATCTTCGCGATATTCTTATGATTAAGGAACTTTGTTATGACAGAGTTATTTAATCATAATCGTCTGATGATGTCTGAACGACTTGTTTGTTATCGTTCTATATTGTTAATTGTGTAAAATAAATCATATTTATAAACTAATGACTTGATTGAATTGCTTCTTCTTTTTTCCATCAATTTTATTCCTTATCTGCCATCAATTTGCTGACAGTTTTGAATATAACAAAATTTGTATCAAATATGGCGACTTTTTGTTATCAAAATTTGTAGCAGATAGTATTTAAAAAATTTCAATAAACTTAGCTAGATAGTCAAATGAATAATTTCTTTCCTTGTGGTTTCTACGAATTATTAATTTTTAGAATTGTAATTATTTAATAAAAATAAAGGAAATGAATAAAAGTACCATCCAAATATTTCTTTTTATATCAAAAGAGTTTATTATATAAAAATAATAAAAAAGTGTAACGTGAAGTAAAGTATATACAAGTATTTCGCTTCTGAGTACACATGCGTGCACAGAGTAGTTGGTTCTTACACTAAATTTTTAATGCTGTACTGGTGGCGCGAGTAATTTTGTACTGATCAGTTTCATCCTCTTTGTATTTTACGAGAAAACTTCTTATCAATGGATCCACAATGAGGAATGAATTTTATTAACTTTTACTTACTCGGATTCCACCTTGTACGGTGACCTGAAAACCCAGTTTACAAATCGTTAAGTATACGTATAAATCAATTAGCAAGTTAGAGTAATTATACTTTTACGATAAAAAAAATCAAATAGTATTGATAACTTATAGATATACATATTCACAATATATAGATTGTCCTAGACTTTATCTTGTACATTACTATTATAATAAAATATAATAAATTATTATATACTGTTATAATTAAAAAAAAGAGATATCCTACGTAAAGTATACTTATATAAAATTCTTTCCTTCTTTCTTGAAAATTATTGAAAAATATTTTTAAAAAAATTAAAATTACTGTAAAAATTTTAATATGTATTAAAAATGTGTCTTTTTTAATTTGATATAATTTTAGTGTATTAATCAGACCTTTGTTCAAATTACAAATAGACGGTACAAACCTATAACATAATTGGAATTGAAGACAAAGCCGTCCGTTTAAAACCAACCATGTTTCTCCTCATGTATTGGTACAGGGACGGGAACTTTATGTATAACTGGAACAGGTACGGCTACTTTTTCGACATGGTGAACAGGTACTGGGACTGGTACTTTTTCGACATGATGCACTGGAAACGGAATGTGAATGGGGACTTTCTCGACATGATGTACGGGCACGTGGATCTTTTTCGTGTGATGATGATGGATCGTATGTACTTTGTAAGGCACGTGGATTACATGATGTTCACTGAAATCATTCAATTTTTCATGTGATATCATATTTACAAGTAAATGATTTATAAGTAAAATTTTGATCGATATCAAATAAGATCAAATAAAATCAAATAAAAAAAAGAATATCATATTTAATTATTCTTCTTATTTATTTATTATTTTAATTGTTTGTTATTATGCAATGAGTAATCAAAATTATTAATAATTATACTATATAATAACTATCTATATTATATTATAAATAATTAAAATTATAAGTAATTTTAAAGAGAGGTGTGATGTTCTAACAGAGTGAAACTTCTAGATTAAAATATAAGTAAAAAAAAAAAAAACTGTTGAAGCGTTACTTACTGATGATGACCTCCCGGCAATGCCAAAACCACAGCCATTATTCCGAACACGAGCAACTGCAACACGAGAGGTGGGTGATCGCGGTTTGTTTGTAATATCGAAAGTGCGTCGCGTACAGAAGTCATTTAAATGCACGGCTTTTTTTAAATTCGCGTTTCACCATTCTTAAAATCCGTCTTTTTCCTGCGTAACGATGTAAAAGCACCGGGCTTCTATAAATTCAAGCAACAATGATTACACAAAACATTTTTTTATTTAAAGAATAGACATTGATATTTTTATGTATTTTGACGCTCTAAAATCGAATTCAATGTTCAAATTACTCCATCACATCACAAATTTTTTTATCGACGGAAAACAGCTCGATTTTCCAGTATTATTATTGTAACGTGATGGAGCAAATTGAACATCAGATTCTGTGTTTTAATACATAAAAATCAGCGTTAAAATACATAAAAATCTGATTTTTAGTTCAAACATTAAATTTTTGTTTTACCTGCTTGTGTTATCATTTACTTAATCAAGATCTCTCCAGTCAATGAAAAAACCAATTTTTTTTCTTTTTTTCCTAATGGAAGAATTTTAATGTTATAACAAAAGTTCGTAATTTTGGTCTTGAACGTAAGCTTTGAGATATATTACTAGTTTAAACGCATTACCCTCGAAAAATGTATATTCAATGATTATTTTATTGAATATTTATTTAGTCTAATTAAATACTGGAAAAAAATTACAGCTCTACAAACAGTCAATGGATTTTATCGCCGTATAGTAAGATAAAAGATATACATTAAAAAATTTTGCTTATCTGTCATATATCCTACGTTCGCTTTGGGCACACGCGTTGAAGCTTCATTCTACCTTTATCATTCATTATATTTCGGAAGAAAGATAGAATGAAACGCAGGGTTAATTAAAATTTCGCCTGAATAGGAAGAGTACAACTTAATTATACAAAATTACGATTTGAATATCAAGAAATTTCGAATATCTCCCGGGAACTCTCATCTTCGAGAGAAATTTTGCAATCACAAAGTCACATTTTTGCAAAATTGACGCGGTATACACTTAGTTGTACTGTTAAAATCACTGACGACCACAAAACCAAACGACGAACGTCGGAAGTACCGAAAAGAGTGCGATGAAAATAATACGTAGGTATATAATAGTAAATCACTCACAGCGATAGTGTGGGAGCGCATCTTCGACTCTGTTTGTTTTAATCGATCTACGGTTATTTTTTGAAAATTCACGGCGGCGATGACGGCTGTGCGTGCTGCACTGTTTGCAAACTGTGTCGATACGATTCTGTGTTTTGATCGTCGGGGATGTCCGCTTATAAAGAACGGACACGGCGATGATCAAAACTACCCGGTGAAATTGTACGGGGTGGGAGAGCAAAGTAGCTCGGGATCCAGGGGGTTACGTAAAAGCAAGGAAACGTACGGTCTGCGTTACGTTCGTTTCAGAGCTACGTAACTTTCCGTTGTGCGTACGATATGTGTAAGTTGCGTCTCGAAGGTGCGGGAAATGCGGCAATACGATCGAGCATGCGTGTGCCTCAGCGTACTGAGATCGGATTTTGCACGATAACGTGTACAATCGTACGTAACTCCAGCAATTTCCTTTTTCTCGTTCACGGATCGGATTCAGACTTGTTGGCGTTTGTCAAAATAATTTCTAAAAAAGTGTGAGTCCGCGATGGTTGTGACTTCCCCGATGAAAATAAAAATCAGAACGTAAGTATCGAATAATGGGAGAGTAACAGAAGTGTAAACGAAACTTCTAAAAGGCGAAAATTGGAACAATGAAATGTAAAAGAAGCATTTACGCTTCCTTTACATTTTGATGTTTCAATTTTCGCCTCCTAAAAGTTTCGTTTACTCTTCTGTTATTCTCCCATTACATTTAATTTATTGTACACATATGTAATAATTATTGAAATTACTTACTGGATTATTTTGATAAATGTATTGCTAAATGACGTCCAGTTTAATACGTGTGAAAACTTTTTTTTTGATTGTATAACAATAATGAATTGACTTATTAAGTGAAAGTATTACTTTGTTTATCTTAATAACGTGCATTGTAATTAATATTTTATAGAATGATATATTATATAATAATACTATTATTCTGTAACTTTAATTCTTATTGTTTTTCATCATTATAATTCATCATTGTAATTTCGTATTTAAATTAATTATTATGATATAATAAAGATGGTATATGTAATTTACATAAAAGAACTTCTGTGAGAGTGAATAGAAAAAGTGAGAGTGCGCACAAAAATCTGAAAATTTCTCGAAAACATAAATTTCTCATTAGTTCATAAATTAATTTATATATTCTGTTATGTTATAAAAATATCAGGAAATAGGCGTTACGTCACGAAGTGAAACACTGTTCTCCTCTCTTGATCTGAAAAATATTTCATTGGATGTGTTTTTTCTTTTCCTTTTTCTTTGACCAACGCACAATAGATAGAGATGGATTCTCTCATTGTAATACTTTTACTCTTGATTATCCTATAAAAAGATTACACTATATTCGTGTATATGCACGAACGCAGGAAGTCCTCACTTTAGCATCAATAAATTGTACTGATTTCACTCGTAGCATTGCGTCGTTGAAACAGCTTCTGGTTTTAGAGAGAAACTTAAGTCTGATTAATTCCGTAAAAGGTTAAAGTTCTATGAATTCATTATTAAGTGTGACACGATATCGCGACATATACATAATCGTCGTATATACATAATCCTAGTCACGAATGATATAATGAACGATTTCCCAAATATCGCGTGTGGAATTTGAAGGAAGTTAATTTACATCGTAATTGATTGCCTCTAATCGTAAATAAAATATTAGATTAGCGAAAGTTGGACACAAATACAAATGGACGCGAACACGTGTGAACATGATGCTAAATATATCATTATTGATGTAACGCGTGTACACGAATGATACCTTGCACACATAATTGCATACTGTGTATCGTGTTTCCCCTAACAATAATTTCCTTCCGTGATATTTATATATACTGAGAGCAAAAATTGGTTGCAATTACTATAATTTAACTGCAATATAACATAGATTATTCCAGCAATATTGCTCCAAGTTTCTGTGCTGTAAACATATATGATTTATAGTAATTTTTGGTACTAACGTATATTTTTTAATACAATTATAAATATAATATAAATAGAAATATAAATATAATATAAATATAATAAAAATATTAATATAATTATTATTACTAACATTATAGCAATAACTGTAGAAACTTCTAACCATAATTATTTTACCTTGCAATTATATGTATAATTATAAATACAAAACGTATATGTATAGTTTTTTCGCTGCGTTTATTGAATTCTTATAATTTACTTTAATAAATGCATTAATTTATAACACTTTGACTGTATAACACTTTAATACATTAATTTTTCATATGTGTTAAAATTAACACATTTATTAAAGTAAATTCTAAGGCTTATGCAGCGAAAGAAGTATTAATTTTAATTGCAATTGAATGAAAGATACAATTTCGAAATTACACATTAATATCTCGAATGGCAGTAAACGTGTCTAATTTTGTTAACTTAAATTTTTTTTATAGACGCATGTATCTTATCGATATCGTACATCAGCTGCATATAAGAATACTAGCATTCTTGCCAATTCTCCTGCATTCAGACCGATTACGAAGCTTTCCAAACAAACCATTCAGTGTTAAGACCAAGGTAACGATCAAGACCATGTTGTACATATTACACGCTCCACTGCAATTATGCTCTTTTCTTTTTTTTTTTTCGATAGCATATCGGCAGACCCAATCGGTGTAACAGGAAGTGGTGCAAGCTGCATACTTAAAATATTCATCATACAAGGAGAAAGCGTTTCGTAACCTCTTACACATTCGCCTTTGGGTATCTCAATACGAAGCAGGTAGCCGCTCGGTCGAAAAAAAGTCGAATAGGAAAAAAAAAATAAACATAAATATAAAAATATGATTGAGCGATTATTCGTTCCGATGAATTCATCAATATGGATGTCCCAGACCTACTGCATCAAAATTAATAAGCATTTAGAATTTGCGAATTATGTCTATTTAAATACCTCGTTTAGTTGTGATTGATATTTTGTTGCGAAATATTAACCACATCTAAATACATCAACTTTAAGCGATATCATTGGCTAATTCTAAATGCTTATAATTCAAGTACTATTATAGTCCCGACATTTGAGATATTAGAATTTTTGTCTCGAAATGGTTTTAGAAATTTGCTATTAGCAGTGTGGATCTGGTATATCTTCCAATTGTGTAAGAAGTAACGCCGAGCGATTTTTACCTCGCTATGTGCGCGCGTTAATGCGAGTTCTTTTTGCGTCTTGACCGGTAATGTGCTTCGAAGAACATGACACAATACATAATCTAATAGGGATTTTTTGTGATATAATATTGTATCTGAAAATGAATAATACTATTATGATGCAAAACAATTAATTGGTCCATTAAATTTTTATTTTACAAGATTATTTTTTCAAAACATTCTAATAAATTAATATTTATATTTTCATAAAAAAGTATCTTATAATTATTACACATTTTAATAATGTACGTATTTTGGAATCAAAAATTTTAATACAAAAATAGCACAATTACGATAGTAAATAAATAGTATTCATAAAAAGTAGTTCTTGAATAAGCAAATCAGTATTAATTAACAGTTGCAATAAACAGTTGGCCTCTGTAATTAGTATATTTATTATTAAATTTAAGATAACTTATTATTTTGAAACAAAAGAAATTTTGATCCTTGTCTTGATGCGTATGATAATATATAAAATGAATTTATATACATATATACGTCAAATTCTCCAAACCGCGAGCCAAGTTTCTATCTTAAAACGCAATTCTAATGGGGGTAAGTTTCGAATTACGCATGAAGCGCATGAGGTATCATCACAATATAATCATATCCAGCGACAGTGAACTTTTTAGTGCAATTTTTAGTGTGCGCATATATCGGTTTGTACACTTAGGAATATGGCGGACGTATTAGAAGCTTAATAGAAATTCAAATTTAAGAGCCTCTCCTATCATCTAACTCTACTGTGTATACTTCACAACATAGCGGTGAATCATGTGATCTAAGAATACTTACATCAAAGGTGCCGACGTTCAGTGTTGCTACTGGGTATGATTATCCATACAACACAGAAGATTGAAGCAATATTGCTGCAATGTTACAATATTGCAGACTGCAATATAATATTGCAGAGATATTATAGAAATGTATTAAATTAACAATATGTCTACAAAATATCAGTAGTAATATGCTTGTAATATTCTACAAACATTGCAAAACTGCAATTCTTTAATTGTTACAATAATATAAAAATATAAGTGTTTTTATAATATTTATGTAGTCTTTTAGTTTAACAGTCGTTTTTATGATATAATAATTAATATAATCCATTTTATATTTAAATAAAAAATGTATTGATCTATTATTTGACGGCTATTTTATTAGCTGAGTTTTATATTTATTTTAAATAAATATAAAAATGAAATCAAAAGATTGTATAATATCGAGTTTGGATATAATCAATGCATCATTATCGGATAAGACAATAAGCAATTAAGTTATTGAAAACAATTTATCGAAATATAAATTATGTGATCGATGATGTATTTATGCCTGATGTGACGCAAGAAACCAGCATTCGAACTTTATTAATAAATTTCATACTGTCATTTTTAAATTGATTTCAATTGATTCAGAGGTTGAAATTAAAAAGAATCACTGCGATTAATCCATGATTAATTTACCAAGCGACTGTATTATTAATGTGGATAATATTTGTAGTTTGTTCACACAAACCTGTTTTATCCTTACGAATAAATTTATCCTCCAGAATTAATATCACATTTATTGGAATATTTTATGGTTTTACCATAAAAAAATTGCTTTTGGAAAGCACATATCGCTAGAAATGCGATTTGTAGAAAAATTAAAATTAGTGATATATATATGTATAGAAATAGTTCTCATTTTAGAGAGAGTTTTCGTAAAAAATTTATCAAATACATTACAGTGCAATATTGCTGGAACGTTTTGTTGCAATATAACAAAAAGCGGACACCTTAACATTGTTGGAATTTTGTAACAATGATTCAGCAACGTTTCGCAACCACCATGCAATATTGCAATGTTTCAGTGAAATCATTCTTCAATGTTTTTGCAATCTTTCTGTGCTGTATAGTTATGTGTGTCTTCCAACAAGCGACACAAATGACACGGTGTGACACAATGGATTACATCCTTGTTGTTTGCCAATGTTAAACAAAGATGACATGATCACTGTGTCGCCCTATACTGTGGTATCATTTTATCCTTCATGCGCTTCATACTTCAGAACACACCTGAGACCTCGGGAGTACCGCCTGAAGTGCCGCGCGATCGTCACTTCTAACTTCGATAAAGTAGTGCGTACGTGATCGTCATCGTGATCGTCACGGACATCACGATGATGTCACGTATTTACATTCGTGATAATTTTTCGCTCGATATTAGTTGAATAAGAGTACAGTCAGCCTCAACATAATGCTACTGATGCTTTGAAGCATTTTTTAAATGGTAAACTTTTTTTCTAATTGGTAAATTAAATGCTTTGAAATATTTGTAATGAGACTTGAGACCGCGTAAGCCTCCATAGGAGTCTCCTAGAAGCAAAAAGGATTAGATTCTCATTGGGTACTTTCCATTGGATGACATAAGTCGACATAAATGTCGTTTTATTCTTCTTGTGGCATTCGGGGAGATGCTATTATATGCGCTACATTATCATTCTATCTTCGTTGTTTAAACGTTAAAACAAGGATAGAATGACACAAATAGCGCTAATAGCGTCTCTCCGAATGCATCTTTGACATTCAGAAAGTGATTCACAAAGATAGAACGATACTTGTGTCGACTTGTGTCATCAAATGGAAAGCACCCTTTGATTAGAGGGTTTGAAGCTAACCTGAGTCGACTTTTCTATTGAAGAAGATCAAGAAAAAGAAGCGCATGATCTCGTCGTGTATCAGAAAGATGCAGTAACGATGGAACGATGAGGGAGAAGATTGAGAGAGCATCGATTAGATAGCAGTGATGCAGCTGGATACAGCCAAGAGTGAGTAATTTATTTGAGCCTGTTATTTGTCGTTGCACCCCAAAATTTAGTGCCATCTTGGCTGCACTAAAAATTTTGTTTCTCGCTTTCGCCAAATTTTATGTACATACATAGGATGGATATATTCCGTTTTCAACAAGCTATAAGTATCGTTACAAATAACGAGTGACTTTTCCAATTCTAATGTTCTTATATAAAAAATTTGCAACGAAATTATTAAATTATTATTACAACAAAATAACGATAAATAGTAACGGCCGGCGTTACAAGTAATGCGTACTTTCTTTCCCTGTATAGATATATCTATTTTATTTTAAATACGAGCGAATATAATGTATCGACTCAGCCACAAAGATTATTATTACCTATGAAGCCGATCGTTTATTTTAATCTATGGAAACAGCACAGGTTAGTTGAAATATTTAATATTAAAAAAAAATCGACTCGAAATTCGTAAGCCATTTTCGAAATATAAGTTGTGAAATATAACAGCTTAAATTTTTATAAATTTACAAACTCATTTGACTTAGAAGTAGTGTAAGCAGGAAAGGAGAGAAAGCCTTGGACATTATAATTTAACTATATCATATCTAAATCCCAGTCTTTTTTGAGCCGCGACAATTATCGTCTTTGCACGAAACCGCTATTTGTGAAAGTCAGTGTAGGTGCGGTGATTTTGAAGGAAATGATGGTCAGATAGTTGGCGATCGGACAAAATAAACAAGCGTGATCGATGAAAGTCAAACGTTGGAACTCGCCCAACGGCTCTGATCAAGATAACGGCGCGGCGTGTTGCAATGGCGAAGGACGCGTAATTGATCGATTAATGATTTGCGAGAAGTGATCCGTGGCCATTGCCATTTCTGTTACGATTATATAAGAATACAGTTCCGTTACGGAAGGGAAACGCTATCGCTCGTGTGAAATTGTTGCAAGTGTATAAGGATTACGTTTGGATATCCTCCTTTTTTTTTCTTTACGTAAGAACCTGTAATGTGAAACTGAAGCGATGTAACATCGGGCAATTATTTGATTATATATTATTGCCTTACACTTTCTTGAACTTACATTATGCGAAATGGTAATTATGAATGTTTTATGTATAACGCGATGAGATAATATGCTCGTTCGAAAGAAATTATTCGAGAAAATTATTAATTTTTCCAAATTAGCGAGCCGCTTATTAAATTTAATTATATCTAGAAATCTCATTTTTTAAATATATTGCTTACATATGTATCAAGCTTATTGAATAATCAAATGACTTTAATCGTTTCTGTTTTCAGCATTTATTAATTATGACAATTAATAAATGCTGAAATTTTATTATATAATGCACACGAAGAAGAATTGGATGTACAGTACTGCATAATATAATAATAGAGAATAATTAAAACAGGATTATTTTTAATGCAATACAATTTATCTGTATATAACAGATTTACTTGATTTATTTTATTCCTTTCATCAAAATCATCAATTCGGCCGGCATGAAAATCTTATTGCTCTTAAAATTTTCTTTTATCTTATTATTTATAAATTACTTAAATTCGTAAAAATATTTTTCGTAAATATATTTTTATGCAAATATTATTTTATTTGTAATTCGCATTTACAACTAACACACATTAAAGTACAATATTTGTGTATCTTACAAAAAAGAAATCTAAAGTCTTTCACATTCATACTTGTTCTAATACGCACTTGTATTCATACATTAAGGACATTTGTATCTCATAATTGCAACTGAAAATGCTCAGTGGTACATATGCACTATCAGCAATCAATTCATATTGAAGATTGCATAATATATTAGATTTTGTTAGAGGTGTTAAATGTCAGGCAATTATTTTTTCTTTTTGAGCTTTGGAACAACTTCAAACTGTGGTTTTTGCCAGTCCAATGGTTTACGACGGTACATAGGCCATGGAGGAACAGTGATTAATGCTGCCATAACAAATCCAGCACTTAGAATATAGATTGTTTGCGAGAATTGTTGAATGGCATATCCCCAAATGAAGCCGACTACCTGTAAAAAATATGTATAAGTTTGATTAAAAAAGTAAAGAACGTTGTAGCAATCACTCCTAGCATGATATTAAAATCTATTATGCATATTTGATATTGACTACATATGTAATGTTAAACGGGCACAACGTATCTTTGAATAGCGTTGGGAAGCGTTGTAAAGAGCATAATCAGTAATCAGTTGCTTTATTGTCAATTCATTTGATAAGCATAGAAAGCATTTAGACTGGATTGTCTGATGAAAAACATACGGTGATATCTTCTAATCGACATTCGTCATAAGATAATTGCCATGTATGGTGAAAATTGTGTTATAGAAAATGAAATAAATTGAAGTCAATTGGCATGGTGTCTTCAGTGATTAGAAATCATATCACATTGCATGTTGTTCTTCGTAAGATGAATTTTTGAAATGAATTTTTATTTTTTGACTTAATGAGTGAACTGGACGGCTCCTGTTTGAGGACACATGATGTCACATGCACATTACACACATGTAACATTACATATGTAGCCAACATCAAATGTACATAATAGACTTTGATATCATGCTGGAAATAGCTGCAATCATCTTTTCATTTGATCAATCTAATTCTATATTATTTCAACTATGATAATAATTTCAAATATTTTCAACATTTTTAAATGGTAGCTTACCCCAAATAACGTTATTATGACCCGCGACAATTTCTCCGCTCTAGCTTGGCCATCATAATCCTAAAACAAATAGCATAAATAATAAGAGTACATAAATTTATAGGGCTTGGAAATAGCATATATGGAATACAAATTTACAAGTAACTAATAAACATAGAACTAACAAATTTATTTATAGATTTACAATGTTATTTAAGTAAATACATAAATTATTTCGCGGTATCAATCGCATTGACATATGGTGCCTTGGTAATCCTAACCTCGCGAATAAGGAATGCACTCGCCTTGGACATATCGTGGATTGATATTCATTTCAGCGTGATTATTCAAAGACTTCGTTACTTACCATATGCGTTGGAATGGATTTGAAGTATTGCATCCACGCGTTCATCGTGAACAAATATACAAACGTGGCTACGAAGAACACGAGCTGACAGAAACGATTACCGATTACTTCGATTTGAGATCGATTCGAGACTTCGACTCTTTCGAGATAATCGAGACGTGGACAATAAGTGATTGTGTATTGATCGCGCAGACGCGCGCGAATTTTAAAATGCATTTCAAACTGATTACTAACAATGGCTGTGTTCCAAAATTCACTGTCAGTGCTGAAAATGTATAATATACGTGATATAGACGTGACGTAAATTTTCAGCGCTGACAATGAATTTTGGAACACAGCCACGAAATACAATATATACTTTTTTACATTATGTCCGTCGCAACAGTTAATGTAACATGTTAAGTGTCGATACGTTGCATATGTAACGTCAAAAGTTTATCCAATTTTTGATATATTTTTGTAAGTATTTTATTTAAGACTCTACTTAAGACACCAGTCTCAAATGTAATAGGCTTTCTACAGTAAGCCATAACTTAGCTTTAACTCTTAAGCCATAAGAAATCGATTAATCATAAACAATTATTCTTCTCACATTCGACTGTGATTGAGCAATTTCTTACGGCTTAAGATTTAAAACTTAGATTATGTAGAAAGCCCATAAGAATCCACTATGAATACAGATAGAATAGTCAATTATTCTTCTCACATTCGATTCAACTATGATTTGTCCATTTTTTACGATTTAAAACTTTACGACCACTACTTCTGTTGTAGACCTCACGTTAATGTTCTCGTTATTTAGCTTAATTAAATTGTTTCTTTAAAGATAATAATATTGTCATTGATTGCACAGACACGGCGCGAATTTTAAAATAAATTTCATACTGATTACTAACAAGGGTATTCCAAAATTCACTGTCAGTGCTGAAAATGTATAGTATACGTGACATAGACTGTAGATTTCAAATCATAGTTTTTATCCGAAAAAAATATAGTTTATATCCGGCCAATTAACGTCATAGCAATTAACATTTTTTATATAATCTCTTTTAGCTTATAAACTTTTATCTAAATTCTTACTTGTTTTAAGTTTATTTATCGTATGTAATTATATATATATTTTTGATTAATCTTTTTTATTTTTTTAATTTCTAAAATCATGATTTATTTTATTTTTTATTTTTCGTTTATTATCATATAAGCTTCTAATATAAATTATATTCTTGTATTGTCATTCTCTCAAAAAAAAAAAATCTGTTGTATATTACTTTGTTCTTATAAAAAGCGGGTGATGAATTATGAAAAAAATGTTTTATTTTAACATATTTTGCTAGAAAAAAAATGTGCAACTTTGTTCATCATGCTATGAATTTCCTACTTAATTATTTTCGTAATTCAACAAAATTATTTTCAGAATCTGTATCTATTTAAATTTCCAAAATTTTAGATACTTCACTAAAATCATTCTTATCTTAATAAGAATTTAAAAAAGTATTATTCCGATAAAATTTGTTATTTCGATCACTTAATTGAACTACTTAATACGATTGTATTGTAACGCCTGTAGATGGGAAGTTTCGCTAAATCATTGCAAATACGACATTAATATTCATAAATGATGGAACGACCGTCATAGCATATATACATAACATCGAATATTATCGCCTTAAATGAGTAAGCTAAATTGCGAAGTAGGTAAATAATCGTGATAAGATGTGTAAATATTCGCGGCGTTGGAAGCGTTTGACCGAACGCTTTTTGGTGTCGCATATAAGTGACTTCGTTTCTCGAGTTTCAAAGTCTGCTGATGTAGTTCTCGTCGTGGCTACAAGTGTTCCATGTCGACGGCACTTCACTGTGAGAACGCGCAAAATGTACCGCATCAGCAATAGTAGGGAATATGGCGAAAAAGTGATTCTCGTTATGCTCGACCAGATTAAACTTTCTCAATGTTTCATATACAGGACCTGTAATCAATATATTAATTTTTATTAAAGATTAATTCATCTGTAATCTTTCCTACTGAAGATATTGACATTTCAGTAGATACAGATTTTTATAAGAACAATTGAAATACAAAAATTGTAAGATTAATTTTTATATATTTACAAAATCGTAAAAAAAAATTGTAAAAAAAAATCAATCGTTGAAGAGATGAAAATATTACAATGTAGAGTAAATAACATTATACATAGTAATTAATGACCATTGATTCTATTTTCTGATTACATACTGCATCACGAATTAAATTTACGAGTAGATATTAATTAAGAAAGAAATTATATAAATAAAATTTTATATTAAAGATTAAATATACTTACCGGAACAACCTGCTATATAAACAGATACTTCTACGCCACAATATTCATCAACAATGTTTCGCACTGCATTCGCGCCTGCCAGATCGATATGTGACAATGCAGTAAAATCCAGTACAAGAATACGTAACTATAAAGATCGAATAACGAGACTATAGATGAGATATTAAACAAATGCAATATAATCAATTATCAATTATATCAATTATATTAAATTAATATATCGCAGCGAATATTCTCCTATGCGGATAGTTTCAAAAGTATAAATTGAATATTATTTACCTTTTTAATTTCCTCCACTATGGTACTGTTGTATGTAACTTGTAGTTGCTTTTTAAATTCCTTTTGAGGTACTAGCTCCGCAACCTTATGCACTTCCTCACGAAAGTATTGTTTAGATGCGAAATTCAAACTACCGGAATAGTGGAAGATTTTGATGCCGGGAATCTCTACAGTCTGGAATATTTATTAAATATTTATTTTCTGATTAGAGTTAACAGTAATTTTTATTCTTAATTTGCTATTCTAATGATTTACCAAAAATTCTATATAATTGTGAAATTTAAAAAAATTACTATTTCTAAGAGAATAAATACTTATGATATTGGATGGCGCACAAAATATCATGCCATTTTATTTATTAAAACTATACTTCTGAAGTATCCATTTTTTAATTGTGTGAACACAAATTCTGTACTTCTTCTGTTGTATGACATTACGAATTGAAACTGAGTGAAATAGCGGCCGACGGACGATTGACCTAAAATGTTAAACATAAAGAAATAGCTGTATTGTTTTTCGTGGAAACAGAAATTGTGGTAGAGACTCGTGCAATTATGCCATGTATTATTTGAAGATTTGTGTTGCAAAAATCAAACATAAGAGTGCATCTCCAAAAGATTATAAAGCAAAATAATGTTATATGTAAAATAAATAGTATGATAATTCGTGTGCAACTTTGCATTTCACAAACTAATGCCTTTACCTCCACCCAATTTTGACTCATGATGTCACATCTAACAGAATTTCCATGAAGTAGATACAGAATTTGTTCACATAATTGAAAAATATTTTACAAGTATAATTTTAATGCAATAATTAATGTGACATTTCGTGCGCCGCCCTATGTACATTATAATAGATTAATGAGAAAAAAAAGTTTTTTTTTTTTAATTAAAAATTCTTCGTACTCCTTTGTATCTCTTGGAATCCAAGTAGAGCTCAGTGCCGGGTGCTAAAGCGAGCTTACACGTATAAGGTCGCGTTGCAAGGATAAGTAACCTTCCTATACACAGAAGTATACCGACCAATAATCCATACTCAATATCGAAAAGAATCACGATAATGAACGTGACAATCCAAATGCCGGCATCCATCTTGTCCAATTTCCAGAACTTGATAAATTCATTGACCTTTATCAGCATCCCTTTTAACGCCACCACGATTATACTTGCTAGAACACACTGCGCATCTCACAAGCATCAAATGCATTTTATCATCATCTGACGCTTATATTATAAGATAGAAACGATAAAAAGAATAATTACTCGTGGCAAAGGTTGAAAAAATGGCCCGATCCACAGTAATACGCTCATCAAAATTCCACATGATATCAAACTCGCCAACTGTGTATGTCCACCTACAGTTTGTTGAATCAATGATCTGGATAATGAAGCCGTGATAGGCATGCAGGAGAAAAAAGAGCCTACAAGATTTCCCAGTCCCTGTAAAATTGTATAGAATTGATATATTTTTATAGGTGTATATATTAAGAGCATACAAAGCGATATAAGCGTATTTATTATACATATTTAAAAATATTATATAAACCTGCGCAATCAATTCTTGATTAGAGTCGACTTCATAGCCTTCCTTTTGCGCGAAAATCAATGCCATAGACATTGATATTGTATAAGCAACCATTGTAATCACGAAACTATCTACTAAAACGTTGGGTACAAGTGACAACGGTGGTACAGATGGGACCGGCAGTCTGGAAAATTGAATTAAAAACTTTAATATTACAGTAATTTAAAATTGCTCTATTTTACTTTCACAATTTGTTATAGTTTTATTAAAAACATATTTTCTATATAATGAGTTAACCGAAAATTAATTTAATAAATTCATTTCAACTTAGTTATAGAAAAGTTAATATTTTTATAACAAAACATTTTTTGCAAGCTGTATGAGTTAATCGAATACTAATTTTAATTACACATTTACCCTACTGGTATATCGCCAACTGTTATTACGTTGTAAGTGTCCGCAAGATTCATTTGCATCGATATCAGAGTACCGATTACCACTGCAAACATTTCTATCGGAATTGGAAAGGGGCATAACTTTGAAACTCTTGGCTGAAATCCAGAATATTTCTTTTTAGAAAACGCAGATGTAATTAATTTTATAAATTTTCAAATGGCTTTTTTATATAAAATGTATGAGATCTGTTCTAGAAGTGTCCGACCTCTGCGTATATTTTTGTTCTTGGGCATCTCTCTCTCCCCTCCCCCCTCCTCTCTCTTTTTTCTTTGTTATAGAAAAGAGGCATTCAGTATTTAAGAGGGACCTCAGGAAGGACCTAAGTACAGAATGTCTTTTCCACGAGAGAGAGAGAGAGAGAGAGAGAGAGAGAGAGAGAGAGAGAGAGAAGATACCCAAGGAGAATAATATACGTAGAAGTCGGATACTTTTGACCTCGTTTATTTAAAAAGCATAATTAACCTTAATTTAATATAACAAACCTTAAGAACTTCGTTGTTAAAAATAAGAGCTAAGATAGTGATGCAAGATAATATCACAGCCGTTATGTTGATGTTGTTAATACTATTGAAAATATCTACATAAGTCTGAAAAAGTAAATAAAGAATTAATATAAATCGGAACGAAAAAAATATATATGTATGTAAAAAAATTTAAGTAAATTAAGTAGCTTTACTCAATATGACCCACCTAAACGTTGTAATTTTTTGTTGGCGATAAGTTCAACATTAAAAATCGGTAGTTAGATTAAAAATATATGGGAAATATTTCTGAATAGTAATTGAGATATTTTCAATATTTACATGATTTAAAATTGAATAAAAATTTAACTATTCATGTAACTATCTACAGTTATAAGTAGATCATATTGGGTACTAAATCTATCCAATATTTTCCTTATTTATATTCAAAACAAGTTCACACAAGTTAAATTTAAAAAATTTCATTAAATACAAAAAATTTACTATTTTTATCTTAAAGAGATAATGATATTAAATCTTTACGTAGATAAATTAAATGTGATATTATAAATAAAAATATAGTAAATATATTAAATAAAATGTATTAAATTAATATTTTTAATAAAATAAAATTTTACCACGGCAAAATCTCTCGCGACTAATATCAGAATGGAGCCATGTAAGAAAGAAATACCGATTCGTATTACAAAGTACATGGAAATATTTGGAGAAAACGAATATGAAAGCACTGTTAAGATACGTTATATGCTTACTGGTTTTACGTTTTATATTTGTATTGACACAGAAGTATGCAACAGAGATATGTGACATAAATGTACAAACAGAAAATCGTTAAGTATGTGTACTTTTTTTGTGAAAGTTTAATGCACGCTTAATATCTTGAGTTTATCCTTAAAAAATTAATGCAATGGAACAATATGTTTTGTGCATATATATAATTTTCATTTTGGTTTTATTATATTGCGTATCTCTTTCAGCAATAATAATATAAACAATGTTCAAAAGTATTAAAATTAAAAAATGTAATTTGAAATTATTTTAATCTATATCTTTGTTAATCCTTCTTTGTACCGTCAAAAATAATAAGATATCATAGAGCGCGACGCAAATATTAACCTTGACCTTTTGCAATATATCGCGTAATCTTTACGTACATTACGTAACACCTTCTTGATGCTTAAATTATAATTTGATTGCACGAGGATGTCTACAGGAAGCGTTTACCACAGCAACCTAAATGTTTGGCGTATGCAAACGTTTTGTTTGATGACGGAATAGGAAAAAGAAAGAAAAACAAGGAGTAGTATATCGGAAACGATATATTCTAGAAAAAGAAGAGTCGACTAATATTTGCAGCGCTAAACAAAACTTAATTGTTATTGTACTCACGAGAATAAGCTTGAATGCACCCTTGCGCCGTGGTAGATCGCTCAGTCCAAAGAGATCTCTTATTTGCGATGTAAATACGTGTATTGCCGCTGAAGTCGTGAATCCGCTCACGAGACTGTCCGCGAGGAGAGATGAAATTATACCCAAACGCAGCACGTACATTCCTAACTAGACGAGAGATTTTGAGTGATATCGTGTGAGGTCAAGAGAGCGAAACTGTACTGCACGAATTTGCACTAGCAATTATGGGTATGATAATTAAAATGGACCAACTGATGGAAAATAATAAATACGTAGTTTCTTAAATTAAGCGTGCCTTAAAAACGTTATACGAAAAGAAATTAAAATATGAAATAAAAAGTAAATTAATATAAAAACTGACGCCGAGCGTATTCATGCGGGAAAATTAATCGACTAAAAATAATTTCAAGGAGCACAAACAAATGTATAATGACAAGCAAAAATGTTTACATCTAAAAATAAATGCAATGAAATTGAAATTTAATTGTCTACATATATGAACTTTTTAACGATATTTTATTAAAAAGAAAATAAAAATTATTCAAATAAAAAGTAAAAAAAAATCAGAAAAAGATATGTATTGTAATGAAGAGTATTGTAATCCTCGTAGTAAGCGTCATAACGACGGTGAATTGTATACAATGTAGTTACCTGTATAATGGCAACTGTGAACGTAACTACGGTTGCAACTTCCACAGGCGAATATTGATGGTTTATGTCGGAAATTAAGGTGCCGTTCTCGGCTGACGTGTTATTTGTCGAAACTACAGGACTACTGTATGTCGTAATAACTTTGCCAGTCATCATGCAGACAAGCGCAAACGTACCTTAACAAAAAACGGCAATCCTGCTTAATTATTAGACTTTTTAAATTAAGCGGCAACCAAATGTAATATCTGAATAAAGTTAGTGCAAAATTACGTTAATTTTAACAAATCGTTAGCTTTCTATACAAATTATATTCTCATAATGCATTTGTTTTTTTTTCTTTTGTTATAATACATTACATAATATAATACTTTTCTTAAAAATAAAATCTACGTTTGGCGTGCATACCCATAGAATTATGTCTGGATGTTCCAAGAAAAAAATACACCAAAACCGGAAAGAAAGCCATGTATATACCAATAATAGGCGGAACGTTACCTAATATTGCATATGCCATACCTAAAAAGATATAATATCCATTTATGTATATTATCGATTTTAATATATTTCTAGGGACTAAAATATCGATATTAAATTTTAAATAGGACAATCTCAATATTTTTAACCCATTTTTATACATCATAAATCGTACCATTTATAGAAAATCAATTTTCTGTGTCATGATATGCCTCAAGTTACATTACTCTAATTATAATCTATGAATATGTAATCTATAAAATATCACGTTCTCCAATTAGGTATTTTAGTATTCCGCATCTTCAATCCTAATTTATTCAGCTGAATAAATTCTTTTCTTTCGCTCTTTCCCCTTCTCTCTCTCTCTCTCTCTCTCTCTCTCTCTCTCCCTCCATCTATTTATCTTTTTTCTTTTCTTTTGATTATTATTTAATTTATCACATATTAATGTCCTAAAAATTTAATGCAACATACCTTGTGGAATATGCATTACAGCCACAGTAATTCCAGCAACAATATCTCCTAAGATATTATTCTTCCAATCATATGATGAAAGCCAATCAATTAGAGGTACTGTTTTTTTTAAAAGTGCAACTGGTTTGATATTTTTACATCGTTTCGACATTTCATTGCTAACTGTAAAATCATAAATTTTATACATATGTGTGTACGTAATAATACACATCATACAGAGAATATTAAATAAAAGAGTTTAAGATTTAAAGAAGAGATTATTGTAATCACTGTTTTTATATAAAAAATTTCCAATTAAGAAATTTTTAATAATTGAAATTTTTCATCAGAAATAGAAATGATTTTCTTTTTTAATATTCATTTTTAATAATTTGCTGGCTAATTTTTACAAGAATTCATATAATTATTTTTATATAAATTGATTTTTTAATCATTTTGCACATAAAACTATTATAATTATTATTGAAAAGTAAATATTTGATAAGAGGTATTTCGTGTATATCTGAAATATTTTTTTTTACGCGCGCACGCACACAAACACACACACACACACACACACACACACACACACACACACACACACACATTTCGACATATGAGATACGAAATCTCTTATAAATTATTCATGTACAACTTCTCAAAGAAGGACATTTTCAATGTTTAACCTTGATATTTATATATATATATATATATATATATATATAGAATAACGAAAAAAATTGATTTATGCAAAATGAGGCAAATAGTGTTACTAAAAATTACTGCTATCTCTTAATCTGATTAATTTTTCGATTAGATATTTTTTTCTTTAACTGAACGAGTATTATCTGCATTATTTAAGTATTTTGCTTAAGTAAATTAGATAATAAAAAAATATCTATCACAATATACACATCCTTATCTATCAAAAGTGTCGAAAAAGTAAAAATAAAGCTTTATCTTTTTAATTATATAAAGCAGACTTTAAAAGAAACTTTAACTAATTATGATATTTTATATCATTTAAAGTATATTTGATTTCATTCTTCAAAAATATTGCAATAATAAAATTATACGGATTAATTCCAAGTTTAAGTTTAAATTCTCAGTCTTCTCAAAGAGATTCAACATCGTTTAGTTTTTTTAGAAAAGGGCAGTGGCCTTCAGATAGAATCTTATCTTGTCCAACCGATTTATTAAGTTCATTAACCGGTTCTAGTAGTGACGTAAAATGTTTACAACCAATATTTCGAGCAGATTATCACGTGGAGAAGCGGTCTCCCGTGAAAACACGCGAGAGTCGAAGTAAAAGGCAAATGTGGTGAAAGGAAAATAAGCGATCTGTCCTAAGCGAGCACATACTCGAGCGAATAGATCTCGACACTTACGGATTCTCTTGGGTTTTATGTATTTACACAAGTGATTAAGTTCGTCTTGCTGGTAGACTGGTCGTCTGACCATCAATTCCGGGCCAGTCGTCGACATATCGTCACTCAAATAGTCTGCGAACAAGCAACAATTGGGTGAGATCACACTCTGCGTGCGCGCGTATGTGTACATATGTGCGCGCATTATTACGTATTTTCGTCTAATTCCAATTAATAAATTACTGTGTTTGTTGTTCATCGTCATTAAACGACGTGCCCAATTAAAAAAAATTAATTCCGATTTAACTGAGACATATGTTTTTAGTTAGATAGGGACGTATATGTTTTTAATATGGAATATTTTCTTTCGTAGTACTAAAAGTAAATTGTAAAATTACAATTAAATTTTACAATTAAATAATGAATTCAAAACATGAAATTTTAATATAGACAACTATTAAATAAGGAATACAAAATTTATTATACATATATATGCATAATAGTAGATATAACTAAAAAAATTTCTATCTGGCTAAATAAACAAAACTACAATATCAGAAAAAAAATTATCAGATTAAATTAAAATGATCTCCAAGTTACGTGTAAAATGAAAAACATTTGTTTTTATATGTATGTGCATACGAAAAGAATGAAGGTTTTACTAAAGTATTTTAAAAATTTAGCCAGATACAGATCTGAAAATAATTTTATTGAGCCATCAAAATAATTATGTAGAATGGTCAAACTGGTTACTAGAAACTTTTTGCAGCATTGCTCATCATGTTTGAGATTTTGATGGTACAACAAAATTATTTCCAGATCTGTATCTACTTAAATTTTTATATACTTCAGCAAAAATCGTTCTTTCCTTATACATATTTACACATACTGCGTCCGGTGCTTACATTATCGAAGTATACGTATTTTATCGAAGTGACATAATCATGAAATGTAATTGCCCAAAAAGGTCATGCAAATAGCGAATGCAATTTATTAATCTTAAATTAAATATATAAGTCAATATAATTATATATATAATTCAATATAATTATATATATATCAAGTCAATATAATTATATATATAAAATTCAATATATGATAAGTCAAATTTTCTATCAGGTTAAAGTTGACGTAAGTAAATTTCGTTTACTCAATGTAAACCGAAACAAATATTTTGAAGAGATTAGATTCGCATACCTGGCGTTGCAAAAAAAAATTAATCGAGTAAATGATAATACAATTGAATAATAATTATACATATAATATATAATATTGTGGCTGTTTGATTCAATCATTTAATAAGTTAAATGATTGATAAATATTTGAGGCAACTGTTTTTGGAAAAATTAAATCGTAATGCATAAATTTTATCAAATTCGGTATCATCAACAATAATACTTACTAAATATTTGTAAAGATAAAATTATGTTTAGTTATATTATATCTCAACATTTAGTTGAAAACTTCAGTCAGTATTTGATAGCTATAACTAGACTTTTTTTCAATGTTGAAATAATTAAAAACAAATTTTTTCATGAAATGAATAATTAATATTGATCATTTTTAAAAATATTATTCGGATCAATTTGAAACTTCTTTAAAAAAGGACTATCATTAATAATTTTTACATCAAATATCCCGTATATATTATCTAAAAAAGGCGGATGAATTAAGATTTGGATATAAGTCCGTTTGTTCACGATTAATTTAATAGGCAACATTCTAATTACTGACAATAATAATTGATGCGATCAAATCAGTTGGAGATTAGAATTATTAGTATTTCTATCACAAACTATACCTGTTGACATCGTTAAAATGTCTCTCCCGCGGTATGCTGAAACTTTGCGATTATTCACTGTTCTGTCTACTCGTGATGTCTGTCTCGCGATAAGCGTAAGAACTTCCACGGACTAAGAAGATCTGATAACTAAGCGCATGCTTGTAATGATACTGGTATAGATACTGGTAATTGGACGATATCCTAATTAAATATTTTCAATGCAGATAATTTTAAACAAGTATAATATGCCATTGGATACACACGGTTTACTTTTAAGATTTTTTTATTGGGATTTTTTGTCGACCACTAATTAGTCTTTGCGATAATAGATAAGCGAATTGTGATCGCGGCGAAACAACTGATATTAAATAGAGATACAGTAGGGATAAGTAGAGAGATAAATCACCAAATAATTCTGTATGTACATACACTGATAGAAAACAAAATAGTTTTGATAACTATAAATTGATAACTCTAAAATTTAAGTATCTGCAACTAGTTTTACAAAATAATAAGAATTTAAAATACTGAATAAAAATATTCTAAAAATACTATAAAAATATATTCACATCAACAGAATATTTGGGAACTATTGAAATAGCGACTCAACTCTATAACATAAATATAATTATATAAATTCAATTATACAACATAAATATAATTATATAAACTTCGTGCAAATAAGATATAACAATAACATTTTCTAATTTAGATAAAATATATTTTTGAAATAAAGTATACTGTCATAATAAATAACTAATTAGCCATTATTGAGATAATTAAAAAAAAAATAATTTAAAAACTCATTACTAAAATTGCTCATCCGTGAATAGTACGCGGCATTGCTACCAGAGGAATGCAACACAATTTAATTTTTTCTAACAAGAAAAAATCTATTTAACACATAATAATAAAAGACTAAGCATTGTGAAATTTTACACTGATTTTTCATTATTTTAATGAAATAGTTTCTTGTGAGTATTTTGGGTTCATTGAAGACGAAAATAAAGTTATAAGAATAATAAATAAATTAAATGAACTAAAAAAATATAGTAATATTAATCATTTGTAGTAAATGATTAATTCTATTTTTTAATTCCTAAGAATTACTTATTGTTTTTATTACAACTTATAATACATGATTGAGTTCTCAAATTCCTAGTTGTTAATACGATTTCTTTGTCTAGTTGTAAGTATATATTATAGTAGCGAGAAGGAAGAATATCTGATTAGCTAATCAGAGAATGTCGCAAAACGTTGGCTGAAACTTTATACATGCACAAATTATCCATAGATACATAATTATCTTCTTATTTATTTCTTTATCATAATTGGTTACATTATCAATTGTGCCATAGGACAATATAATACGTAGTTTCAAACTGTCCAACAATTCAAATAATGCGTCCAACAATAAGTTTGTGCAAGAAATTGAAGGATATAGAAAAATTTACTTAATATACATTTTGTTAAATTAAGTAAAAATTTGTAAATTCTAAAATATCGTAAAATTTTCCATTTTATATATTTTACGATATTTTAGAATTTACAAATTTTTAGAAAAGATACAGATTTTCTCATTTTTTTTTTTTTTTTTTTTTTTTTGATACTTCTAGGATTTTGAATTGTATATAAAGAAAACTTTGAACTTTTTCTTAATCGTATAGCAGAAGTTATAATACATTCTACAAATGGACACTTTATTAGAAATCTGACATAGATCATTTGGACCTAAAAGTTGTAGATTCATAAGTTTTTCTAATATTTTAAATTGATTATTCTAGTAAAAAATAGTTTTATTTTTAAAAAACGTATTTCTTTTTATTTTTATTGTAAAATTGAGATGACTGTTGATTCTATTTTATATCGATTGAACAACAGATTGAATAAATAGTAAGTAAGAAATAATGAAATAATATTTTTACGAATATATTTGAGATATTCTTTTTAATTAACATTTTATATTATTTTAGAGAGAGAAAGAGAGAGAGTACTAAGATATTTTATGTAATTTTTATATTCCACTAAAAATGGAAACAAAATAGCATATTGCGGAGCTTGCATTAGCTATTTATAAAACTATATTCTATTTTTTTGGATTAATTATAATTAATCAAAATTTTAGCAATATTTATGTTAACAAATATTATTTATGCCATAACATTATATTTATAATATTATTTTCCTCATATTTTCATTATGTTAACGTATCTCAAAATATTGCAATTTTATTCATTGAAATAATTATATTTTTTGAACTAAACTTTATAGGGGAAAGTGAGGAAATTGTGCGCAATGGATAATTGTGAGCATCCTGATTTAGTATTTCCTTAATAAATAGAGACTCAACCATGGCGAAATTTATAAACTGAAAGTAGTTCTTTTAAGATATAACAATAGATTACATCATTTAAAAAATGTAGTTATAAATAAAGTAATAAAAGTAAAAAAAGTAAATTACGTATTTTAATATAATTTTTGGTGTTCAGAAAATAAGATAGTAAGTCCGTATTTTTATTGTTCATTGAACCTTGCATACCGTACTAAAATATGTCATTATGTGCGTCTTTTAAGCTATTGGTTATTGAGTTAGGTTAAAAAGTCTTTAAGTACTCGTTTTTCTTATCGATTGAGTTCGCGGTGGTAATTTAAAGTTATAGTTTGTTAAAATGCACACAATTATCCGCCTTGCATATATTGTACTACATAACTATTTTTTTGTTTTTTTTTGTTTTGTATTGTTTCAAATATAATTACGAAAAAAAGACGAATAAAGTGATTGAATTAAGACATAAATACAATTTTTCTAATTTTTGTACACATTTTTGTATTAACTTTGGCTTAAAAATATATTTTCTCATTTCCTTATCAATATTCTATGAAATATTTATTTTATTTTTTATTCATTAATTTCCTGCGATTTTTGACTTGCTCATAATTATCCAACCTATGCGCACAATTACTCAATTTGACTTTTCTTTTTTTCTCGTTTTGCCAAATACAACTAAATGAAAAATTGTTCAACGTGAGACTGTATAATGATAGTATAATGAAACTATATAATGATAGTAGTTTATGGCTTCTATTCCCATGCTCCCTCCACTTCCTCTCTCTCTCTCTCTCTCTCTCTCTCTCTTTCTCTCTCTCTCTCTCTCATATCGATTTCATATTCACAAACCACTCCACAGCAATAAATTATGCGTACTTTTATGCACAATTCCTCTATTTTCCCCTCATGGTTTTTTTTTTAATTTATGATATTTTCTCTTCCTAAAATACTTATTTTTATTTTTCGGTTTTTTTTCATAAAAATATAATTTTAAAATAAAACATTCTTTTTTGCACTTTTTTGCAAAACTTTTGCTTACGGTTTTGGTCATAATTTTTAATATTATTGTTGAAACCTTTTTCCGTTTTTTTTTTTACAAATTTAAATTCTATACAGTTTCGAGTTTTGAAAAAAATTTAACTAAAACCCGTTGTGACAGATACAACAAAGAGAAAAAGCATCGGATGTAAATTAAAATCATTTTTTGGAGAGAGAGAGAGAGAGAGAGAACTATAGTTAAGGATTAAATATAATATTGCTAATATATAAAATATTTTACCTGTAATTTTTTTTTGTATAATACAGTTACTGCGATTTTGCTAAAATTCCTTACTTGTAGCAACAAATGGATTTGATTTTCGGATTCAGCGTAACAACTTTATGTTAAAATCACTTTACTAACTTTAAGTTTAGACAATGATTACAAAGGCTTTCATTTCGCAGGCTAGTGTAATCATTGCACACTTGCTGTAACGTATGGTAACTTTCACTATAGTGATATATAAGAAAAGCACAAAATAGCAAGAACAATAATTAAATTAGTAGCTAAATTCCGTTGTATTCACTAGTTGAATAATTACTCGACTATGCGCATGATTTCGCGAACCGCAAGTGTACGCGGCGGTAAACGAGCGCATAATGCAACATGCGGCTCCTTCCCGCAACACGTGCACTAGTCGTATATCTTTCGTGCGATATATAAATTAAAGATTCGTTCACTGCGTGACATGCTGCTCTCTTTGGATCTCTCGTAGCGTGATGTCAGTATGTCACATGTCGTGAGAGAGCAAATCGCGCGGATCGTGAAACACACTGCCAGCCGTTAACACTATATCGCAATCCGGTTACGTCGGCCAATGATAACGAACGAGTTCAGCGTACATTTGTCAATATTACTTAAATCTTTCTCTTCACCATTACGTGCGTGTATTTGAAAGTAGCAATTGATAATGATCGATTAAAATTACATTGTCACATTATGCGTAGGTGTGTGTCATACAATAATTATCGTGGCATCATAAGTGACACTATAAGCTCTGGATAAAATCCGTGAATAATGAATTTAAAAACTTTAAATATTTTTTTATAATATATAAAATTTTTTATAATATATTAAAAGAATATATATTGAAGAACAAAATTCAAATTTTGAAATTGTAGAAGTGTTGCTGAGAATAGTTAGTTTTAGTTTGAATATTTAGTTCTTTATTAATTAATAGATACCTTAGATTAATACCTTATTTCTCAAAAAATGGATTCGCTTGACATGGAAAGCTTTTAATCGTGGTATATCAACTGCAGTTATTTGTGCGCGAGTGTGTTCGTATAAGAAAAGCAAAATAATGTTTCTGTATACTGATCTTTTTTTTTATTCGTTTTTGATTAGAATTGCTCTGTGAATTGATGGCAAAACCAATGGAAAAAGAAGAGAAAAGTGTACGAAAACTATTGCAACTAACACAATAATACGATTATTGATCCAGAGATTTCTTTCACTGACTCGTGTTCATCCGAACGCAACGACTGGATTCTCTCACGTTTTCGTTTTCGCAAGATCGTTTCGATTACGCATTAACAGGTCGACCTTACGCGATAGGCACTGGTCTCAGATTTCTTGGAACACGTCACTCGTTGCCTTCAGAAATTCGACTCCCGAATAGGCGCCACAAAATTCGAAGAGAATTTCGTCGACTGTGTCAGCGATCGTTAATGCTACTGTTCTAATCTACAATGACGAAGGCGTTACCATTGCTCCTCTCGGAACAATAAATATCGGTCAGATTTCTCTTGATCTTGAGAGATCACGAGCAAACACCGATTGCGACAAGAGACAGATAGAGTAGGGATCAGTCAACTTCGTTGAAATAGACATAGTAAACTAGATAATATCATAAATTAATACTCAGTATATTTATGTTTACTAAGATACTTTTGGATTTGTTATTTAGTTGGCTGTGTAATAAGTTATTTCATAAAAACGTTATTTATCTTTTGTCAAATATTTTTTTTTAAAGCTTTCTTAGCATTTTGTTTAACGAAGACAAATTCATTTATGTATCATAATGTAATTTCAATCATATTTTTGTATTTAAATCATAATCAGTACTTAAATATAATGCATTTCTTTGAAAAATATTCTTTCATTGAATGATAAGACATTTATGATATTTAATGCAGGAAGAAGTATTTTTCTTTCTCTTTTTCTGCTTACGAAATATGTTGTAGCGATTAGTTAAAGTGCTAATTTTCTCAATATCCATGTCATGGCAAAATATCAAGCGGAACATACCTTCTCTTGCACTGCTGCATCTTAGCTGAAAGAAAAAGATTTCAATAATGAGAGACAATACTGACAATACTACTTATAACACAAGTATACATACTTGACAATTTT
Organism: Acromyrmex echinatior; assembly: GCF_024713525.1. Taxonomy (NCBI): domain Eukaryota; kingdom Metazoa; phylum Arthropoda; class Insecta; order Hymenoptera; family Formicidae; genus Acromyrmex; species Acromyrmex echinatior. The sequence continues at coordinate 13,737,723 of NC_141853.1, read as the reverse complement.
ACCAATTTAATATTTATTTAACATATATTTTTTATATTCTTTTAATATTTATGTTCATAAATATTAATGTAATTAGAATAAAGCAAAAATTATATATCAAAATTTTATCTAAATATTTTTCTAAATTTGGAATAGAGATTATCTATCAACATCCTCTTTGTAATAAATTAAACTTGAACGTCTCACATGTACTTGAACTGAATTTTGATCTGATATCATGTTTTATTGGAGATGCAAACGATTAATTTGATAATTATACTCAGATGTTGAAATAACACAAACGAAGACTCTTTGCATGTTTGATCATTATACATAGAGGCAAGCCAAATTTACATATGTACTTAGACTCGTATTCACAACTTAAATTTATAACTGTATGTAACCGTGTAATTCCCATCTTATGATAATATCAAATGCAATTCTTTGCAATAAACAAATATTGTTTAAAATCAGAAGGCCACATTTAATATTGCCTAGAGAGGAATATGCATGACCGCGTAATTCTATTTATCTGTTTTTCTATTAGGGATTCGAATCGGTATGTAATCAACTTATTTTTTCCATTCTATTATAAATAATATGAATTTTATATGCTGTTATAAATTATTTAATTTTAATTTAATTTAATGTAATTTAGTTTATTGCAAAGCTTTGTGAAAGAGACATGTTAACAGAGTAATAGACATAAAATATGATACTATAGATTATAAATATTATACCCTATTAAATAGTAAATTCGAGGAATGAAATGCTATTATAATTTCACTGAATAGAAAATATCTTTTCAAGATAAAGTATAAATCTCACTTTAAAACAAAAAGTTGATTGAAAAATTCCGTTCCGGCGATTGCGTCATAGAGTATTCAACATCGACAATAGTTTAAGCAATATCAATCATTTTAAATTTATTATCGTTGAATATGTAAACATATTTAGATTAAAAACTCACTAAATGATGTTTCTATTTTAAAAGAAGTTTTTTTTTTTCGTTTTGGAATTGAACCGATTGGAAAATAATTTGATTTGAAATTCTGCATAATTATCCGCAAATATATGTAATTACTTGAGAAATATAATACATTTTACACCTTTGGGAGCACTTTCTGAATTTTTTATATCGAATCTCTCGTTTTTTGTTACGTACCAGACTTTCTTCACTGCTTTCGATGTTGTCTCTGGAAATCCCCATTGGGCTATTGTTGTTCAGCTATGCACCACGTACTATTTATAGCGACGAAATGTTGATAGCTTTCTTAACTTTGATAAAAATTATCTTTTTAAGAATTAAATGAAACACCCGCGATCTGCTATTCGATCTCGACTTTTCGAGCGTCAATATGATTTACAACAATCGTCGGGTAGCACTGTCCTACTTGAACTTTCTCGACTGGTAAACATAAATTCTGCTCGTCAATCTGTCCCTGTTCGCACAGACTACGAACAATGATACGAGCGCGTCCGATACATTCATTGAAAAAGATAATTTGAAGCGTAAAAAATATAAGCGGGCGCGATAATTCTTGATTCTCTCACTGACAAATCAGTATTTCGTTCGTAAATATAAATATTCGTCATTTTAAATATTTTTCTGTTTTCCAAACTTAATTACTACATTATAATGATTTTAATGTTTTTAATGATTTTATTATTGTTGTAAAATATAAGGGTAATATATAATAGAAAAAGATATTCTGATAAAAATAAAAAAAATTAATATATAATATATATATAAATGTATAATATAAGTCTCATCAAAATGTTAGAAGATTTAAAACTTAATTTAATTTGCTCTTCTTTTTAACATCCTATATTTGATATTCTATTACTTTGCGCTAAATATGTAAAACGTTTATTGAAAAAATTATTGAGATAAGTAATGTGAGATAATTAAATATATTAATTTATAAAATAATATTTAGATTTTTTTTATATTTAATTAGCAATTGTTATTCGAAATGGTTTATTTGCAGTATGGTAAAGACATGCTATTTGGTAGTCTTTTATCGCGTTTACATATAAACACAGCAGTGCCGACAACAATGCGATTTATTTTGTGTCTACTTGTTTATCATTTTTATCAGCCGTGATAAATTCTATGGCGCCTTCGATGTAAGCGCGTAGTTTGTCTTTCTATGTTGTCAGGAAAACGAAAAGTATGTGTAAGGTCAGGGAATGCCTTTATCTGTATCGAGTAAACTGCATATCATTTTTCGAGGACACGTGCATAATTTTTCAGAATTATATAGAACATAAAATTTATATATAGTTATTTATAATACTATAATAAATTGTATAATAAAGCTTCGCGAACAATGGATCTCAAAGGAATTCTTATTTAGAATCAATTGGTTCATCATTTGCAAACAAAAGAAAAAGTCTAGTCTTGCAACATTTCGTATAAACAACGGATAAATGCTTACATCATAACATTGTAAATCATATGATGATTGCGATGAATGCGCGACATTGGAATTGCGGTGGTATAAAAGATTTCATTCGTCATCGCGTGCATTCAACGATGGCATGTAAATGTAAATGAGCGAAATTTGTCCCGGATCAAGAGGAAAGTTGAAAGAAGCTCAACACGTCCGCATACTTATTCTTGCTATTATTGCATAGGAAGAGTACGGTAGCTTCATAATGAAAGAGCCGATACGTGACCGGTTCTATAGATTTCGCGGAGTCTCTCGAGCTTGAGCCAATAATACGTGCTGGAATATCAGCCATCATGTAACATAGGTATATGCTTGAACATCAAGTCTACTTTGCACCAGTTTTATTTCTTTAAAGCTTTCCTTTGAATAATGCGTATCATAAAATCTGACGTCAGTACGTCAGAAGCAATGATAAACGTGCATATGCATATATTTCCTTTTTTCCATATTTCTGCAATGTATATTAAGACGACCAATTCTTTAAAAAAAGGCAAAGAGGAACATTTTAAAAAATTCAATATTAATTGTCGTAATTAAATTTTAATGGATACTTTTTTAAAATTATTATATAATTATTATTGTAATAATATTATATTATTATATTTGTAAATAACTAATAACACTTAATAATATCACGTGAGATCACAACAAAAATTACGGCAAGAGAAGTTACGAGATCATATTTATTTTTTAAAATTATCCTTTTCTACTGAATGTATTTTATGAATAATATCTGGGTTTTTAAATAAAAAATCAATTCTTCACGTATTAGTTGAAAATCATACACTTATTAATTTCAGTTATTATTTAAAAGATGGACAATTTATAATCATGCTCTTAATTTGAGACAAAATGTGAGATGCGTTGTAAAGTGGAACAAAGAATTAAAATTTGGAATCTGTCTTTCCTAATTTGGAACGATTGATCGCTAAGATGTATATGTTTCATAAATATGTATAGCAAAATACCTGTATTAAAAAAAATGTAGTTCTTCTACATTTTTTAAATCAGTGAATAATTTCCATAATGTAAGTGAGAGCATTAATATTTTATAACTAATAAGCTATTAAAAAATTTTATAAAACAATTTTTTTTTATATTACTTTATAAAAAAACGTAATTCTTTCAATTTACATATTATAAAATAGAATATTTTCAGCATCTAATGTAACAAAGGCATGTTCTTCCTAGATGTAAACAATTATCATTTATTTGATCAACTGCATTCAATTTGTTGAAAAGTATGTTAAAACTTGATATATGATTTTCTATATCTTCTTGCTGTAATTGAAAGTTTCAAACTTTCCAAGAAATGTTGTTTGGTTCCCCAGCAAAGTTAGAAATACAACCTGTTTTCCTCCATGTTACTTATTGGTGTTTGCTACCAACTTTGAATGTGTCCACAAAATCAATTGCAATCTTCTGAAACTTATCTGACTCATCTATGTCTTCCATCACTTTTCACGATCGAGAGACCCTCTGCTTTATAGCAACTTATATTTTATATGTATAATAAAGGAAAATTTATAATTGATACTATGCATTAACAATTTAAAGCAGATTATATATAACGTGAAGATAATAATTATCCTATTTGCATAAAAATATGTCTAATTAAAAAACCGTTAGTATTTTTTTATGTTATGAAATGGAAAACTAGCATATTTATTTTGAGCATACTTAAAATATTTTTAAATCCAAGAATTTTAATTACTAACTTTTTTAGAATGTCGGAATAAGATTTTAAATCTAATCTATTAATTTTATTTTCAGCTACTGCTACAGAAATATCAGAAAATTTTCTTTTATTAGAACACATGTATACATATATGGATATATCATATGTATTTTTATTGTATTATATAAAGAATTAAACTAAATAGTTTATCTTTATATTGTAACTCATTGTTAAATTGTAAATTCATTTACAGTTAATTAGACTTAATTAATAAGTAAAAAACAATGCTTATATCTGTCAAAGCTGGACCTTAAGTGCTTTAAATAATTTCACGTGAATTTATATACTACATTTGTAGTCTCTTGAATTGCACGCTGAATTGGTTTGGATTTCGGACTTGGAAATGCAATCGAATTACTAATGTCATAAATTAAATTGAAGCTATTTTGAATGTACTGAAAATCTGTAAATATTGCGAAAAGTATCTTAATTAATTAACTTAATTAAAATGAAAATTAGTTGTAATTTATTATTAATAAATTTCCTAATATATAGTATATTAATATAAATTAATTGTCTCAAATTTCTCTTGGACTGATTAATAAAACGCAGGAACTATAATGGTAGTAAAACTTAAAAAGTTTTCGGCCTGACATAGAAATGATGTCACAAATATCAAACTGTTATAATCCTAGAATTGTAAAGCAATCAACTTTTGGTTATATCATGACAATATATCCGTTAACATTCCGTTTCTTTAATTGCACTTGCAAAATTCCAGCATGAATTAGATCTAGTAATCTGGTGAAGTACAATACTTGCAGAACCATTTCTGTGCGTCAGGTCTAGAACATTTTGAATTATCCTCGTATATACTTAACAATTTAGATTAACTATTAGGATTGGGGCGATAGGGGCGAAAGGTGTCAAACGAGTGATAAAATGACACGAGTGTGGTTAATACGTCTTTTTCTACGTTTCTATTTATTATGAAAATATAATACAAAACAT